>NC_140995.1:99510817-100110817 GCF_052327205.1 Somniosus microcephalus | reverse complement strand
AGCAAGTTAAACACTTATTCAAAAATAATTCTTCGTGAAGCCATTTGCTGTTTGAAGCCTTTACTTGAACAATTTTGTGAAAAGATATTGCACTTGGCCTAACATATGAAATCAGATTACATTGGATTGTGAAACCCTTATGGAATCCTCCATTACTGCCAGGTTCTTCCTGGAATTCTACTTCCTGTGTTACACAGGAAGAAAGGTACGAAGGTCAAATGACCTCTCACAGGAAGAAAGGAACAAAGGTCAAATGACCTCACACAGGAAGAAAGGAACAGAGGTCAAATGGCCTCTGCTTCATACAAACACACTGCTAACACAATAACCACCACCAGAGGGTGCTATCTGCACACATAAAATAGTCCATTGGTCCAGAACACTCCCCGTCTGGAGTTGTTAACGACTCCACATAATCTGAACTCTACTTGTCACTGGAGTCCTCTGGTGACAAAAGAAGAACCACCTCAGAGACGGTCCATCGGTGTCGATGATAGGATGCAGCTTCCGTAGACTGCTGTGAGGGGGTAGGTTGTGTTCTGCTACGCACAGTTCCAATCTGGGTATGGTGAGGTCTGGCTGGGGCGCCAACTTGCCTCTATCAAAGACGAAGCCGATTTTGCTTTGTCCTTCTTGAGTGGTGACCTTCAGATAAGCCACACTTGCAATGGCCTTCGCGGATGCGTCTGCAAAGACACAAAGCTCTTTGAATTGGGCATTTAAGGGAGAGAAAGACGAATAGCAGCGAGGTATTCGGATCTCCTGTCAGTCTTGCAGTGAGTCTCTCCATCTGTCCCACTCTGCTTCCATCTCTTCAGGGAGAGGTGAATCCCACTCTTCAGCGCGTGTGGAGAGTTCCCTGAGGAGCAGCCTGCCTTGTATGGTGACAGGGGCTAAGAAGCCGAGAGGGTCGTATAGGCTGCTGACTGTAGAGAGCACTCCTCTACGTGTGAAGGGTTTCTTGGCATCTAAGACTTGGAACGTGAACGTGTCTGTTGCTATGTTCCACGACACCCCTAGGCTACGCTGTAGGGGGAGGTCATCAGTGAAGAGGTCTAGGTCTTTGACGTCCTTAGCACGACCTTCAGGGGGGAATGCCTCCATCACTGCTGGTCTGTTAGAGGCTATCTTATGCAGCCTGAGGTTGGATAGTGCAAGTAGTTCCTGGGCTCGTCCAAGGGTACTGATGGCCTCTGCTTCGGTCTGGAATGACTTCAGTGCATCGTCGACATAGAACTCTCGTTCAATGAACCCTCTCACATCACTGCCAAAGTCGTCGTCTTCTTCCTTGGCAGCCCTCCTTAGTCCGTATATGGCGACAGCAGGGGATGGGCTATTCCCAAAGACATGGACACGCATTCTGTAGTCCACAATGTCTCTATTGGGGTCATTTTCCCGATACCACAGGAAGCGGAGGAAGTCTCTGTGGTCTTCTCTCACCACGAAACAATGAAACATGTGCTGGATATCGGCAGTGATGGCGACGGGCTCTTTCCTGAATCTCATGAGCACTCCCAAGAGGCTGTTGTTAAGATCGGGTCCTGTGAGGAGTACGTCGTTGAGAGAGACGCCCTGATATGGTGCACTGGAGTCAAACACCACGCGGATCTGTCCACTGCATGGGGTAAGTTTGCTTGGACGACCATTCTCCAAGATGGAAGTCTTGAGTGTGCTCACCTGAGATGGCTTCTTCTCAGATTCTTGGCGACATCCTGCAGGGTACACATTAACGAGGCATATCTTGGAGCATGCTCTTGCGCTCACTCCTTCTCCACACACCTCGGTGCACCTGGATGTAATCTCTGGACCAGCAGCTCCCTCTCTCTCCCCGCCGTGCTCTGAAGCGGGAGGAGGCGTCTCTGACTTCCAAGGAGCTGGGCCTGGGTGGAGTGCTGAAACGTGCCGATCACTTTCACATTCAGTGCATTTTGCATCTACCTTGCAGTTCTTGGCGAGATGGCTCGTGGAAGAGCAGCACTTGAAACATATAGAGTTCTCTTTAAGATATTGTTTCCGATCTTCCAGGGACATCTCCCTGAAGCCTCTGCACTTCTTTAAAGGATGGAGCTTGTTGTGGATAGGGCATTGTTTGCTCATATCCTCAGGTTTCTTCTGAATCTTTGTGTGCTCAATTGAGGACACTTGCATTTTGTGGACAGATATTGGTGTCTTTCCATGTCTGTCGAACTTGTCTCTTCTGGCAAGTGCTGGGTGGGAGGAGAAGAAGTTGAAGCTGGGGTCGTTCCTGGCTTTGGCTTCTTTACGGATGAATTTGGCGAACGCAGAGAATGATGGGAAGGCCACGTTGTGCTTTAGCTTGAACTCTGATCCAAACGTTATCCACTTCCCCTGCAGGTTAGATGGAAGCTTCTCAACGATGGGACTTACCCCTCTGGAAGTGTCTAAGTACGATAGACCGGGTAGGTAGCCATCCTGCTTTGCGGCTTCGAGTTCCGACAGCAGATCTCCAAGGTCGCGGAGCTTCTGGGGTTCCTTACTCGTCAACCTCGGGAAGTTCGCCAACCTGTCAAAGAGAGCCCTTTCAATGGCTTCGGGCGAGCCGTAGCTTTCTTCCAGCCTCGCCCAAGCCTTCTTCAACCCCTCTGGCAGCTGTCCCACATTGGCCGCTTTTATCCTGCAGGCCTGTCCGGCGGACTCTGGGCCGAGCCATTTGATAAGGAGGCCGAGCTCTTCTCCTGCCGACAGGTCTAAGCCTGATATGGCATCGTGGAAGCAGGACTTCCAAGCCCGATAATTCTCCGGCCTGTCATCAAACTTAATTAACCCCGAAGTTACCAGCTGGGTGCGTGCAAGGTATTTGGCAAGGTCGTAGGTGCTGGGACCTGTGCCAGGGTTGCCTTGGCTAGGGGCTCTGTTGGGGGTCTCAAGGAACCGAGAGGGGATTTGCCTCTGACTTTCTCTATTCAGCGTCCTATTCCTCTGCACCGTGTCTTCCGTTCTGCTGGCGGAGACTCTGCGGCTTGAGGCACACCGTCTGCTTTGACCTTGGTTGGCAACTTGTGGCATGTCATACGAAGTGCTTGCGTCTGTAGAGATGTGCGTGCCTCCATCCCTTTCTCCTGTAAACTGTATGTTGGCATGGTCGCTCACGTAATCTATGGTGCGCTGTCGTGGACTCTGCCACGGAACGGGAATTAAAGGTTTGTAAGCTGTCTTGGGATCAGCTCCCTCCAAAATTGCCTCGAATACTTGTGTCTTGGCTAATGCAGCATCTATCTCTTTTTGTTGCTGCAGAGTGTCTAATGTGGCTTGGA
The DNA here is from genome assembly GCF_052327205.1 of Somniosus microcephalus. NCBI lineage: Eukaryota > Metazoa > Chordata > Chondrichthyes > Squaliformes > Somniosidae > Somniosus > Somniosus microcephalus. The sequence goes on along the minus strand of NC_140995.1, from coordinate 100,107,542 downwards.
GACGGGCCTGTTCAGCCTGGCGTTCCACTTGGTGATGGGCCTGTTCCGCTTGGAGTCGGGCCTGTTCTGCTTGGAATCGGGCCTGTTCTGCTTGGGGTTCAGCTTGGAGACGGGCCTGTCTTACTTTTATTTCTATTTCACTGTTCGCATGTGCAGCTCTGGCTTGAGCTGCCAGTAGCTTAGCCCGTGCTCTGGCGATAGTCACGCTTATTCTAGAACCACCTGATGACCGTGAACCAGCTTGCGATCTGACGTAACCGGAGCTTATAGACCGATTGTCACCTTCTACAGTTTCGTCTGCCTGTTTAAGGTCTTCTCCTCGCTGCAAAGCATTTTCGTTATTATCTTCTGACATGTTGATGTGAGGTAGAGGTGCTCTACGAGGTTAAGGCTTACTCTGGGTTCCTCCTGCTCCGCTCTTCACAGCTAGCCATATTGCTATCTTTTCACTGATATCTTTTCACTGTACTGGCTGCGCTAGACGTGCTCCTATCTAGTTATCCAGCAAGTTAAACACTTATTCAAAAATAATTCTTCATGAAGCCGTTTGCTGTTTGAAGCCTTTACTTGAACAATTTTGTGAAAAGGTATTGCGCTTGGCCTAACATATGAAATCAGATTACATTGGATTGTGAAACCCTTATGGAATCCTCCATTACTGCCAGGTTCTTTCTGGAATTCTACTTCCTGTGTTACACAGGAAGAAAGGTACGAAGGTCAAATGACCTCTCACAGGAAAAAAGGAACAAAGGTCAAATGACCTCACACAGGAAGAAAGGAACAAAGGTCAAATGACCTCTGCTTCATACAAACACACTGCTAACACAATAACCACCACCAGAGGGTGCTATCTGCACACATAAAATAGTCAATCGGTCCAGAACAGTAAGGTTCCCAGAAATCATTCAATGCAAACTAATTGAATCAGTCAATGGATCCTAAGTCTGGTGGGGTGGTACTTTTTTAAAGAAGGAACACTTGTTTCAAACAGTGAATGCCTCACATGTAGTTCAGGTAAATAGGATGGCTAGTAACCAAGGCCTACCTGAGTCCTCAAAATATACTAGAAATCATATTGGTAAGTAGTAACCAGCACTTGACAAGCACTAGGACATTCTGAATAGTGCAGAAGTCCTATGCCTCAAGCATACCCATCCTATTTTAATATTGTAATGGCCGCTGCACACTATCAAACAATCAAGTCATTGCAGATTTGTTACTTCAATTAGCTCTTTTCATTACTGTTTTCACTAAATTTCTTTATTAGAATTTAGAATTTAAGTTAAGAAAAGATTAATGCTAAGACACTGACTCCCTCAGAGCTGGTGTGAAGTGTCACATGACGTGAGCTAGCTATCATATTCAACATTCTGTTTCAGATTCCTGGCTTATCTGAATGGGATTGGGAATGGAAACATCTAGAAGTAGAAAGTCAGTTAGCTTTCTTAAATTAAAATGTTGATTTGCTGATTAAGATGAGGGATGCTAATGCCAGGGAAAAGAATATTTTCAAATTTCAGACACCCAACAGGATTTTCCTCTTCAGGGCAGAGTTCTAGCAGGGTGTCCTGCCCCATTTTCCTGAGTCAGGGCTCAATGCATAGGCACAGAGGGCTCCCAGTGGGATTCCTGTCATCAAGGGAGAGCCTGCCAGTGTGAGCGAAGAAACCCCAGGAGTGCTGTAATTGGGACCCTTTTGCAGCACCTGAAGCTAGGGACCTCAAAGGGACAGAAGATTTGAAGGAAGGCTTCCACTGAAGACCAAGGCCATCAGAAGGTTAATGTATAGGGCTGATTAAGGGAGAGGAGGCCATTACAGGGCCTTCTTCCTGTATTGAATGCACTTGGGGTCTTTACTGCAGCTTCCACATGGTGGTCCTGGGAAGCAGTGGTAACTGGTGTGGAAAGGAAGGAAATCTGTTGGGAACCTGGGCCACACCCCAGCCACCATTTGGGGAAATGGGTTGAGACTGCCTAAGCTAATTTCACGTAGGACCCTTACAGCCAGCAGACAAATGTTCACTTTTGGGCAGGCATAGGGAATAGGAGTCTGGTCCATGCTGATTTTTTTTGTCAGCAAATGCCGATATGCTGGGCATTCAAATATAATTCCTTTCTCCCTTTTTTAACAAAAATGTTAACCCATTCAGGTTTTTTAAATTAAAAGAAATGGGACATCCTTCTGAGAAAGTTCAAATAATTTTTGAATAAATATTATTTGATTACAGGGTAAAATTGTGCAACAAGGTGCTTATTTCATAAAAGTTAATAATGTACTGAGTGCGGATGTGGATGATAGCCTCGCAGTATGTGATATTGTAAGTACTCTAGGGGTTTTCTACCTTTTTATATTTACAGTAAGTAAATCCTAAGAATCCTGCTCTTTATGATCTATATAATCCAGTAATTTTTGTTACAAAATAAATCCTGCAATAAGGAAAGTAAATAATTGTGGAATAAAACTGGACTTGAAATTTTGCCATTTATATGATACAAGTACCTATTGTTAAATCTTCTAGCAAAGCAGAAAAGGTTTACTTTGTGGGGAAATTATAAGCTTTCATGCCTGCTGGTTGATATTTATTTACCCCAGCAAATGTACTTATTGGAAATTAAGTGTATATCTATTTATTCGCTGTTTATAAGAATTCATGTTTTCTGTATATATCTCTGATGGTAGGAATTCTGTTCCCTGCGGGTGTGTAGGCATTGTGTACTCACCCATAGGGCCAACAGAAGAGCCGGTTTTACGCATGCGCTGGAAACCGGAACTTCCGTTCTTCAAAGAAAGGGCTTCACAGGCCAAACGCCTGCGCCGGATAGGCAGCGCGTACGGCTGAAACTTCCGTTTTTTCAACAGTTGCTTCAGTCCAGGTAAGTCTGAAACAGCTGCGCCTGGAAAAGCAGGTGCAAGGCCTGCTTTTAACAAGGTAAGAGGTGAAGAAAGTAAAAGAATTTTTTTTTTTCCACTGATTAATCATTTTAAAATACTTTGGCCTAGAAATTCAGTATCGCCACGTTTGGGACGCTATAGTCGAGTGTGCGCTAAATTTAGCGCCCGGCGCAAATTATCGCCACCTTCAGCGAAATTGAGTTACTTCGCCCCAAGAGGTTGTTGGTGCGCTAAATCAAGTGCTGCACGACTATCCTAAGGCACTAAGCCGGAGAGGCGAGGCGCTACCACCGAGGGCGGGTGCAGCGCAGGTGCAGCCAGTTAGCGATTGCAGGCAGACACGCTGACGCCGGTCACCTCTTGAAGGGGGAGTGTTGATTTGGCTTGCAGCCACGCCCTGCACATTGGAGCCCTGATTCTCGGCCTGGACAGACCTGCTGCGACATTGTAATGCCTACGACATGAAGAGGGCCAGGGAGCGAGCGCAGCGGTTCAGTGAGGGGGCCCTCAAGGTTCTGGTTGGCACAGTGGAGCGCAGGTGACCTATCCTCTTTCCGGACAGTGGCAGGAGGCTGCTGCCCAACGAATATCGAAAAGCTTGGAGGGAGGTGGCACACAGAGTGACCTCCAGCAGCATGGTACCTAGGACCCCGACGCAATGCAGGAAGAAGTTCAACGACCTCACTTGGGTTGTCAGGGTGAGTACCCTTTCCAGTATCCTCTTCATCCCTGCATGTGCTCCTCACTTTGTGGCCAAAGGGTCCTGAAAGCCCCAATGCCCAGCCCTCATCCAACACCTATGGGCCTCTCATGAAACTCACATGCACATTCAGCACTTTACACTTGGTAAGGGCTATTCGACCATGGGAGGCAGTGCAGCCAAGATCAGGGCTTCACACTGTAAGGGCTATTCCACCATGGGAGGCAGTGCAGCCAAGATCAGGGCTTCACACTGTAAGGGCTATTCCACCATGGGAGGCAGTGCAGCCAAGATCAGGGCTTCACACTGAGAGCCCGTCCTTTCTCTTGCAGGGCAAGCTGGCGCACAATAGGAGGCAGCAGCAACGGACCGGGGGAGACCGCCCTGAACTTAAAGACCTCAGCGGTCTGGAGCAGCGAGTGGAACGGATTATGGCAGGCCGGATGATTGGCCCCGTCGCCACTGGAGATGCCGACCCCGTTCTGGACAGCAATGGTAAGGTCATCATCTTTTTGACCTCTCTCCTTCCACTTGTGCCTCACACCAGCATCCTTTGCCACTATCGAGCCAATGCAGTGCATTGCAGCACTCATGCCTCCCTCGCTGCCGCCCTGTCCTCACGCTAAAGCAACTCTTGTACCTCCCTGCTTTCAGATGCTGATTCGCCAGCTGAGGAGGCGGGCCCTCAAGCTGCCACTGTGAGTGATTCGGAAGGTGAGGAGGAGGAAGAGGAAGCCGGACCATCAGTGCCACCCTCAGCCGAGGCAGCCCATGGCCATAATGGGGACACGTCTTCCCTGGAGGGGAGCAGGGGGGAAGGGTCTGAGGAGGGTGAAGCTCCGGGGCCCAGCGGGCTGCAGCAACGCGGGGGGGGGTAGGGAAGCGCGGCGGCCTTCTCCCCGGAGGGAGAGTGTGGTCTCCAGTGCCGCTACAGTGAGCGCAGAGGAGGTGCGGCTCCTCGCTGAAATGGGCGCCCAGGCGGAGCACAGGCACACTGAGCTCATGGCTGCAGTGGCAAGGATGCCTGACTCCAGAGAGTCACTGGCAAGCAGTGTACAGGAATTCGGGGCAGCACAGGCAAGGAGTCTGCAGGACTTCGGTGCAGCACAGGCAGCTTCCACGCAAGTGCTTAGTCGTGCCATGCAGTCACGGGCTGGTCTGATGCAGACACAGATCAGGGTCATACGAGAACTAACTGCTGCCACCCTCGCTGGATCGGGCAGGATTCGCCGGGGCCCTCATCGCGCCGCAGCAGACCAGCAGTCTGTGCTTCAGCAGATTGCTGCGCATGCCTCAGTGCTGCCCCATGCGAGTGCCAGTGTCTCATCCGATCAGGGAGTGCCTGTGCTCTGTCAGGTTGGCAGCATTCCTGCTGCCAACACTGTCACTCCTCCTCTGCAGCTGCCACCACCCGTAGGACAGATTGCTGCCGCCCATGCAGAGTTGGAGCAGTCAGCAGCCGGGCCCTCCAGGCCCAGAGTTGGTCCAGGCCGTCCCCCAAGGGCATTTGCCGACTCACTATCTGACACTCAGTAGCCTTCCCCCAGCCTTGCTGCAGCCACTGGGGTCCCATTGCGGAGGAGCTGCAGAGTGGGAAGGGGCCAATCTCGCAAGCGAGGCAGATCACTCTCACAGGCCAAAATGTAGGAGGTGTGGCAAAATGCTGTGATTCTTTTTTAGTGACGGCCAAGGATCATGGTCATTTTTGGTTAAGTCTTTTGTTCATTGTCTCCAGGTTGTGAGAGCCAGCTATGTGTCTGACTGTTTTTTTGGGGGTTTCTCTGTATTTGTTTGTCATGCGGGAAGGGCACAGAGTTTGTTAACTAAATAATTGTCTTTATTCAGATTGTGCATGTTTGCACTTTGAACTATTTGTTGCCTTGACTGGCTCAGGGTTTGCGGCCCGGTTCCATTCTTGTTCTTTCAATGACACAAGCCATTCACTCAGAGGGGGCCTAGAACCGACTTGCAATAAGTCGCTGACGGACGGCCCTTGCACTTTGTGCCTCCCTCCCGTCTTGGTGCTCCTCCTCCTCCTCCTCCTCTGGTGGTCCTCCAATGTCTGCTGGCAGTGGCTGAGTCCTGAGGATAGCCAGGTTGTGCAGCATGTAGCACACTACAACGAAATGGGAGACTCGCTCAGGTGAGTACTGAAGGGCTCCCCCGGAATGGTCCAGACAGCGGAACCGTTGCTTTAGCACGCCAATTGTGTGCTCAATGATGTTCCTGGTCGCTTGATGGCTGTCATTGTATCGTTCTTCAGCAGGGGTGCTGGGCGCACGGAGCGGGGTCATCAGCCAGGTGCACAAAGGATAGCCCTTGTCCCCGAGAAGCCAACCTCCTGGGTGAGCCGGGGCTTCGAAAAGGTCTGCCACAGAAGTCTGGCGCAGGATGAAGGTGTCATGGCTGCTGCCTGGAAAGCGGGCATTGACAGCTAGTATCAGCTGTCTGTGGTCACACACCAACTGCATGTTCAACGAATGGAACCCCTTCCGGTTGCGGTAATCCTCGGCATTCACTAGAGGCGCCCGCAAAGCCACATGCGTCAATGGCACCCTGGACCATGGGGAAGCCCGCTATTCTTGCAAATCCCATTGCGCGCTCTTGCTGCTTGTCCAGGGTCATGGGGAAGGAAATGTACTGACGTCTCCTTTTGAAGAGGGCATTCGTGACTTGGCGGATGCAGCAATGCACCGCGAACTGGGAGACATTGGCAATGTCCCCAGTAGCGGCTTGGAAGAAGTCGGTGGCATAGAAGTTGAGAGCCACTGTCACCTTCACTGCCACCGACAGAGACGTCCAGCTCCTCAGCTGAGGCTGCAGATCTGTCTGAAGCAGGTGGCAGAGCTCAGTTACCACCTCCCTTCTGAATCGAAGCCTCCGAATACACTGCTCCTCAGACATGTTGAGGTATGAGAACTGTTGGCGGTATACCTCCTGTGCCGACGCCTGTTGGCCCTCCTCCGTCTGGCCATGATTGGCCCTCTCTCTCGGCGTCTCTGAGCCCTCTCAATGCAATGAAGAAACTCAACGTTTCCACTCATTGCAGCCCCCATAATATGTGGCCACTCAAGGCTATGGCACTGAAAAATCAATCCACCTGCAAAGTTCTGGGCCGAAGCCAAAAGTACCTGTGTGAGCGCTGACTCAATGCAGAAAGCTCTCTCCCTTTGTCTCTCTGCAAATCTCTCTCTCTCTCTCACACAGGAGTGGTCCAAAAATGGCTACCACTAAGAAGCCAGGAAGAGCCACCTTTAAATAGCGCCCCCCCTAGCCCCACAGCGACTGGGAACCGTTCCACTCAACCAGTTGCTGGGAGCGCCAGGCGGAAAGAAGGGGGGCGCCACTGAAGTTCCGGTTCGGGTCGCACCAAGGGCGTTGCACCATGAAATGACGTCAGGATCAGCGCGCGCAGCTGAGCGGGCGTTGCGGTTTTGCGCCGCCGCTAGATGTCCGCTCAATTTCGCGAGAGGCGCAGGTCGCGCTGCGCCCGGGCGCTAGCCGCTTCGCGCCCCACTTATCGCTCTCTTAAAGCGCTAGCGGCTGGCGCAAACAACTGAATTTCTCCCCCTTTAAAGAAAGGTAAGTTTATTTTTAGCCCCGTTAAAAACTTTAATTATTTTTTTCAAAAATTTAAATTTTTGTTTAAAATAGTAAATTTATGTAATTTAGTCATTTTAAAAATGTGATAAAAAAAAAATTATTTGAAGTTTTATTTATGTTTTGGGGCTGATCTCTATTCATAGATTTGACAGGTCTTCCTGTCAAATCTATGAATGGAGATTCCCTGCTCTAATTGGCTCCCTATGGCCCATGTGATCCCAGGGACGCTGCGAACTACCTGCGACCCTGGGATACGCGTGCCCTGCACACCGACAGTTTGAGGAAGCACATCAACGGAATTCTGCGCCTCCCAGGAGCCCTCCGGTCCAGGCGCAGATTTTTCAGGATCGCAGCCCTCCGCCCGCGGGAGGGCTGCGAACGGAATTTCTGGGCCATCATTTTGCAATAAGCCAGCTCAGTAAACAATTGGTGCCTGTTTGTGGATTGGAAGTGTTGTGAACTTTGGGGAAAACAATAATGCAGGGTGTTTCTGAATGCAATTCTTGAGACAATTAAAAAATCAATTATTGCAAAATGGTTGAGAGGCATTTCAAACATCTTCTGTGGATAGGTGTTGGTTACCATTGGCTGGTACAATAACATCAGAGAAAAAAGTTTGAAAGTAAACCTTTAAGCTGGGTAATCTGGCAAACAAGAAATTGCATGGTCTACAATGAGTTAAGAAGCTGACTGAAGAACCCTTGCGGATGGCTGCAAAAGTCTGTAAGCTGAAGAGACTGTTCGGGGGGGGAAACCATTTCCTGCTAGAATTTGAATGAGAGTCTGCGGCATAGCCTGATTGATAAATAGGATTGTAATTCTCTGTTTCTTCTCTTCTGGTTTTGAGCACCATTTATTAGTCCTTTCTGTACTTGTCATTAATACAGACTAGGTACCATCTTGGGGGGCTAAGAAAACTTTTCTGCAAATCCTCTGTGCAACTGATGCAGTGAGGGGACAAACTGCTCTTAATATAAATCATTTTGAATCCACTGAAGAAGTGAATCCAATTCTAGTTCACCAGACATTCCAAAGGAAGGCAATTTGGCAATAAGGCTGGGATGCCATATCCAGCGAAATGCTCCAGTAATGTCAGCTACTGCTCTTATTGCACTCTCGCTGACAGGGAATTGCTCTATTTCTGGACCGTAAGATTAAACATTTATATCAATTCATTCTTTGTTCTGAAGCCAAACTGACCAGCAGAGGGAGATTGTTTTAACTCCTGTTAGCAGAAGATAATTTTGATACAACAAATAAAAATGTGCAAACACCAAAAAAGCACAGAACAAAAATGAAGCAAATATATAACCACACAAGAAACATTGGACGAAAAATTAGTTTGCCCCGAAAACGGGCGTGGGGATTGCGATGCGTGATCAACTCGTGCCGGTTGAAAGTAACTAACGTCGTGCTGCCTGCTGATTAACATGATTGTGGCATTTAGCCCAGTGTTGAACGCGCTGCTGAGGCTCGCACCAATTAAATCTAGTCTGCACTTCTTAAAGGCAGTCTGCACCTCTTAAAGTGGAGGAGCATTCTGCGTGCAGCAGATCATTGAGTGAGAGAAGGAAAAAACACCAAATGATGTCACAACAGGGGACTGAGCATGCTCCAAGTTTCTCCAATGCAGCCCTGGAGGCTTGGTGCAGGGGTTCAACATGAGGAGATAGGTCCTGTTTCCACAGGGGGTCAGGAGACCCTCTAGGCAAACGCGTAAAATCCAATAGGATCAGATAGCTGTTGTGGTGAATGCCAGCATTATCGCCCCAAGGACCTAGGTGCAGTGCAGGAAGAAGTTTAATGACCTCAAATGATTGGTCAAGGTCACTGAAGACCTAACTGGCAGGGTATAGGTGCACCTGTATAACCTGACACCAATGGAGGAGACGGTGCTGGCCATTATTGCAAGGTTCATGGCTGAGCCCATGACCAGCGGCGGGGCTGAAATAATACAAGATGCCAGTATCCTCATACGTAATCCTCCTTCTCACATCTCACTATCCCCTCATCGCACAATCTCTCCTGATTTACAAGCTACACATGGTGTAAGCATGCAGCTCTTGCCTTGCTCTCTCCCCTCACCACAACCTTACCCTTTTGCCTTTCTCCTTTCAGATAGCCAAGAACTGTCACCTAGCCAGGCACTGCTGGAGGAGCACAAAATTGAGGAGCACCAAGGCACTGATGATGAAGACACAGCACCATCACTTGATTTCACACTCACAGCCACCACCTCAGACACTGATATTCTGCGTAGATTAAAGGATAGGTTAGAGGTGGGATCTGCACATGGTGAGACACCAAGCATGAGTGATCCGCAACCAGGGCAGGCGAAAGGGTAGTGCAGGTGCCTGTTCCCCGGAGGACGAGGTCGCACATGAGTTCTGCTGCAGAGGACTCAAATGAGGACTATGATGGGGTGGCCTATGGAAGAATGCTGATTGTCAAGGAGCATGGAGGAGTCCGGCACCAACCTTGCGCAGTGCTTTGCGCAGAGCTTGGAGTCCATGATTTCCAGGATGGAAGTGATGGGCCACTCCATTAGTGCACTTGTAGACCCAAACATGAGGCAGCATCTGATGACGGATGTCTCAGCTTTCATTGCAGCACAAGCAGAAGCCACCCAACATCTGAGTGCTGCAGTGGAAGCTCAGACATCTGTCGTGCAAGCTCAGACTAATCTTTTTAAATTATTTATCCAAGAAATTTATTGTTCCGTTTTCTCCAAAAAATTGTTTTTGTAAATGTCCATAACCAGTTATTATGCAGGCTCAGCTTGCTGCCACATGTTTATGTGGTGTATGTGCCTTTAAGAGCAATTATGGTGTATGTGCCTTTAAGAGCCCCAGGTGTGCGTAATGCCGGTAATTGCCACTTGGGCTATATAAGCCTGTGTATTGTGTATATCCTTTAGAAACCCCCCCCAGACTTGCTTAGTAAATACCTATGAACCAACTCCTGTCTTCAGTGTCTTTATCTACACACGGACACTACAGTGGCGACGAAGTGGAAACGGACTTACCTGCAATTCGGCAGCACCTCAAGGACATCGATTCCTCCAGCGTCCAGAAGACTCAAGGAAGTAAGAGAAACTGTGGTTTCACCAGCTGGCCAAGCTGGTGACAGGTACTGCGCTAATCCTTCCTGGGCATCAGGCTGGAGCTCCAGCGGCGGGCTCTACAGCTGAGACAGGCAGCGAAATCAGAGGCAAGCAATAACGGACTGGGAGGGTGCACTCGAGAGACGGCCGGCGCGGCAAGCAGGTCAGCGTTTAGACCTCCGTCGGGAACGAGTCTCCAACAGTGAATAAACAAAAACGGCGTTGTTATCGGTAGCAGCGACGGGAAAGCGCGGGAAGCGCCATATCGTTGCTACAGAGAGAAAAAAAAAGCGCGGGAAGCGCCATATCTTTTCTGAAATGCCTAAATCTGGTAATATTGAGGCTTTTGATGGCGAAATAGAAGATTGGACCACATACGTGGAAAGAGTAGAGGTTTATTGCACTGCAAATGGAATAACAGATAAAAAAAAGCTTCAGTACTTCTGAACTTAATGGGCGCGAAGACATACGGGCTGTTACGAAATTTAATCACTCCAGCCAAACCAAAGGACAAGACTTTTAAAGAAATTGTTGATACCCTGCAGGAGCATTTAAACCCAACACCGCTGCTGATAGCGGAACGATTCAAGTTCTTCAAGAGAAATCAACACAAGAATGAAAGTAACGCTGATTACCTAACTGAATTAAGAAAGCTATCAAAGTACTGCCAATTCGGAGCAGGACTATCAGATTATCTTCGAGACAAATTTGTTTGCGGTCTCTTAAGTGAAGGAACACAAAAAAGACTGCTTTCTGAAAAAGATTTAACATTGGACAAAGCTTTCAGTATGGCTGTATCATACGAAGCAGCAGCAAAAGGAGCTGCAGAGATACAACAAGAGACACAGGACTTCGGCACCCATAAAATGACACAGGAGTTCGGAAGATGTTATCGCTGCGGCAGATCCACCCATAACCAGAGGGACTGCTGGTTCAAGGGCAAAGCATGCAGGCAATGTGGTAAGATTGGACACATTGCACGGGTATGCCAATCTGGACAAAATAAATCCACTGACAGAAAACAAAAAATCAATAAAGAAAAGTACAAGAAGGTACAAATGATGACGGACAATAGCTCCGAAGACCAGAATAGCGATAGCAACTCCGGAAACAAGAGACTAAGCTGTCTCAAATTACATAATGTACTTGCCAAAGAGGATTACCAAACCATTTGGGTTACCCTCACAATAGCAGGGTCCCCAGTTAAAATGGAGCTAGATACAGGATCAGCTCTAACCGTAATAAATCGACGAGATTACGAGAGGCTATTTTCGCATATACCTCTAAAAGACACATCCATTATCTTAAAAACATATACGGGGCAGAAAATCTACCCCAAAGGAAAAATAAGGGTGCCTGTGGTATACAACGGCAAAGAAATACAAAAGTTGTATTTATACATTCTACAAGATGGTGGTCCACCGTTGTTGGGACGTGAATGGATAAGGAAGATACATTTAGACTGGCACTCCATTCAGGCACTGACGGTGACCAGTAAGGAAAAAAACAATGATGACATCATACCTGAACGATTAAAAGACATCTTGGCCAACGCCAAAGAAGTGCTTCAAGAGAAACTAGGAACCTTGAAAGGCATCACCGCCTCAATAAAAGTGGAAGATACAGCAATTCCAAAATTTTTTAAGGCAAGACCGGTGCCATACGCAATACGTCCGGCAGTTGAGGCAGAGCTGAAGAATTTGGAAAAGGCAGGCGTATTATCCAAAATAGATTGGAGCGAATGGGCAACACCCATCGTTCCAGTCATGAAAAAAACATTGAAAAATAACTCTGAGGAACAGAAAAAAATTCGCATCTGTGGGGACTTTAAGGTGACTGTAAACCCGGTCCTTCACACGGTACAGTATCCTCTTCCGAGGATAGAAGATATTTTCGCCTCACTATCCGGAGGGAAACGTTTCACAAAAATTGACTTGGCACAGGCATATCTACAGATGGAGGTTGAGGAGACCTCTAAAAAGTATCTCACAATAAACACACACAAAGGCCTGTACCAGTACAATCGACTGGTTTTTGGAATAGCATCGGCTCCAGCTATCTGGCAAAGAGCTATGGAGCAAGTCCTGCAAGGGATTCCGGGGACTCAATGCTACCTAGACGACATCCTTATAACAGGAGAAAACGACAACGAGCACCTTGCCAATTTGGAGCAGGTGCTCACTAGGCTGAAAGAACGGGGCCTACGAGCAAATCGCCCCAAGTGCGAATTTTTCCAAAATCAGATATCATATTGTGGCCACATAATTAATAAGGAAGGGTTGCATAAGTCACCTGAAAAAATTGAAGCAGTTATAAAAGCCCCAGCACCTGAAAATGTTTCACAATTAAGGTAATTCCTGGGATTAATAAATTACTACCATAAATTTTTACCGAACTTATCAACTATTCTACACCCTCTTAATGATCTTCTACAGACAGGAGTGATTTGGAAATGGAACGAAGACTGTAAACGTGCCTTCCATGAATGTAAAGACTTAATCACATCTGAGAAAATTTTGGCTCATTACAACCCATCACTACCAATCAGACTGGCGTGCGATGCATCCCCTTACGGCATAGGAGCGGTATTGTCCCATAGATTCCCTGATGGCTCGGAACGGCTGATAGCTTTTGCGTCACGCTCATTGAACTCAGCTGAGCGTAACTATGCCCAGATAGACAGGGAAGCACTCAGCCTGGTATGGGGAGTGAAGAAATTCAACCATTACCTACACGGACAAAAATTTACCTTGCTGACTGACCATCAACCCCTCATCTCCATATTCAACCCTAAAAAAGGTGTCCCCATTATGACGGCACAAAGACTACAGAGGTGGTCCCTTTTTCTAGGGGCACACCAATACAACATTGAATACAAAGGGTCAAAACAGCATGGGAATGCTGACGGTTTATCACGCCTACCGTTGCCAACGATAGAAGAGGCACCTACAGTAGACCCAGTAGAGATATTCCACTCTACCATAGTGGAATGTCTACCGGTGACAAATTCTGCCATTGAAAGGGAGACAAGAAATGACCCTATTCTCTCACGAGTCTACGATTTAACAGTGAAGGGATGGCCAGCACATGGCGAACCACTGTTGCCAGCATTCTCGCAAAGAAGAGAACAGCTGTCAGTGTGCCGAGGAACCTTGATGTGTGGATCCAGAGTGGTGATTCCACCCAAACTCCAGGATAAAGTGCTAAAGGAGCTTCACAAGGGGCATCTGGGTGGAGTGAAAATGAAGAACCTAGCTAGGGCGTTTGTATGGTGGCCAGGTATCGATGGAGACATCGAAGACATGACCAAGAGCTGCCTAGGATGCCAGAAGGTCCAAAATGCTCCGCCACAGGCCCCTCTACATCCATGGGAGTGGCCCTCATCTCCCTGGCAAAGGGTGCACATCGACTTTGCTGGTCCATTTATGGACTCAATGTTCTTAATCGCAGTTGATGCACACTCCAAGTGGCCGGAGGTAATAAAGATGTCCTCCACCACCACGGAAAAAACCATCACAGTATTAAGGACCGTATTTGCCAGGAATGGGCTGCCGGAGCAGATATGTTCTGATAATGGACCGCAATTTGTGTCCGAAGAATTCAGAAAGTTCTTAAAGAACAATGGGGTAAAGCACTACACGTCCGCCCCATACCATCCCGCCACCAATGGATTGGCTGAAAGGTTTGTCCAGACCTTCAAGAAGGCCATCAAGGCCATGGGTAATGAAGACATAAAACTTCAGCACAAGGTGGATAACTTCTTATTTGCATATAGGAATGCAACGCATATGGTTACTAACCAAACTCCCGCCATGATGTTCTACAATAGAAACCTAAGATGCCGGCTGGATTTAGTCAAGCCCAACATCCGAAGGGACGTGGAGAACCGGCAGTTTCAGGGCATGAATGAAAGGCCAACTAGGGCCTTATAGATAGGCCAACCGGTTTTGGCCCGGGACTACCGTACCGAGAAATGGCAGCCTGGAACTATCTGCACACGATTAGGACCACTGATGTATACCGTGGACATCAGGGACAGCATAATAAGGCGCCATGCTGACCAAATCATCAAGTCATCCGAAAAGGGACAACCTACACCACCACTCTATACATCTAACGATGAAGTAGAGATACCCATATCTACCTCCGATCCGGTGATACTGGAGCCCGATGAACCCGACACTGGCCTTCAAGTCGAATCAGCCTTGCCAGAAGAACCTACTACACCACCAGAAACTACTACACCCCCGAGGCGTTATCCGGACCGAGTCAGGAAGCCTCCTGAGAGACTAACTTATAATTAATTAATACAGCCATGTATATTATTTTGCATATAACATGTAATTAATAATTACTTAAAATATGATGTACTAGTTAGCTAGAAGGGGAGGAATTGTGGTGTATGTGCCTTTAAGAGCCCCAGGTGTGCGTAATGCCGGTAATTGCCACTTGGGCTATATAAGCCTGTGTATTGTGTATATCCTTTAGAAACCCCCCCCCAGACTTGCTTAGTACATACCTATGAACCAACTCCTGTCTTCAGTGTCTTTATCTACACACGGACACTACAGTTTACCAGTGTGGAAAGGAGCTTACAGGGTGTCACAGCAGTCCAGTAATCTGTCCTCCAACAGATTACAACAGGAATGCTGAGGCGCCACCCCGGGGGAGTGGCAGTGGCTCAGTAGAGCATGAACCTGCTGTTCTCTCCCAGGATGACAGCATTCATACTCCCACCACTGCCACACCGCTATTGCCCTTATTGTTAGCTGTCAGCCAGCCAGCCCAGACTGTTGTCACCCATTTGAGGTGGTGCAGTCTGCAGCCATGCCTTCCAGGCCCAGAGCAGCTCGAAGTTGTCCTGCAAGGCCATCTGCAGTCTTCCCCACTGAAAGTCATCAGCCTTCCACCAGCCATGCTGCAGCCACTGGGGTAGCACTTCGTAGGAGCACTAGGACAGGCAAAGGCACATGGAATACAGGCACTGAGGGAATGCACAAGGGTGAATAGTTGACTTTGTTATGTAATATTGGATGGATTGAGGTATAAAGTTGGATTGGAATTTTTTTTTGCGGTGGCTTTTATTTCAGCATTGTGGCCAAGAGGACACTGTGATGGTCAGTAACAGAGAGAATGTAAGGGGTGCGAATATTGTTGAACATGGAATTGGGGTTGTGTTCACTGGTCCCACAATCAGATGAGTCATTCATGGATAGACTGGGCAGAAAGGGGCTGTCTGGGTTACCTGCTCCCTTCCGCCTCCTCCTCTTTCACTTCTTCCTCCTCCTCCTCCTCCTCCTCCTCCTCAGCTGGTCGCCGTATGCCTGGTGGCAAGGGCTGTGCCCTCATGATAGCGAGGTTGTGGAGCATGCAGCTGACCACCACAAATCTTGAGACGCACTCTGGTGAGTACTGCAGGTCTTCTCCAGAGTGGTCCAGGCAGCGGAAGCATTGTTTAAGGACGCCAATGGTCTGCTCTATCAGATTCTGTGTGGCAGCATGGCTTTTGTTATATGCATGCTGCCCATGTGTGTGAGGGTTCCACAGTGGAGCCATGACCCAGGTGGTCAGCAGATAGCCCTTGTCACTCAGTAGCCACACTCTGATTTGTTGTGGTGGCTCAAAGACTGAGGGAACAGCAGACTGGGGCAGAATACAAGCATCATGACAGGTACTGGGCATTTACCATCATGATGTGCTGAGCATGGTTGCACACCAATGGCACATTCAACGAGTGGTAACCTTTGCGGTTGCGGTACATCTCCGCATTTAGATGTGGTTCCCAGAAAGCCATGTGCATGCAGTCGATGGCGCCCTGCACCATGGGGAAGTCCACTATCCTGGCAAAGGCACATGCACGCTCCGCCTGCTTATCGCTGGTCGAGAGAAGACAATGGACTTTCCTCTCCTGGCATAAAAAGCGTCTGTCGCCTCTCTTATGCAGCAGTGGATGCTGAACTGGGAGATGTTACAAATGTTGCCTGCTCCAGCCTGGAATGATCCCAACGCAAGGAAGTTCAGGGCCACAGTCATCTTCACAGCCACTGGGAGCACTGTCCTTGGCCTGGTGTGAGGCTGCAGGTCTGGTTGCAAGACATGGCAGTGTTCTGTGAGCACCCTCTTCATAAAGTGCAGATGCCTCACACACGGTTCCTGGCTCAGGCTGAGGTAAATGAATTGCTCTCGGAAGGCCCTAGATGGGTAAGGCTTCCTGCTGAGAGCCCTGCTTCCCCTCCTCCTCCTCCCTCTGCAAGCAGCTTGTCCTCTTCTTCGCTGCCTCTGCTCCATCTCCCTGTCATGCTACAGGCCAAGGGCGATGACAACTAGAGCACCCATGACTGGGAGCAAGTGGTCTGACCAGAACCCTTGTAGTCAGAAGCAAGGCCTTCTCCACTTGCAGCACCGCTTCCTGTAATTTCACTAACTTTAAACAATTCCAGAAAGCTCCAAACACTTCCACAAACTTACACAGAGCCAGTAGAAATCAATCAGCAACTAACCTGAGAGTGGTTGCTGATTCCTTTAAATATCGCTGGTGGGGGTCCTTGCTGCTGCTGAACACAGGACATTAGCTCCAGCGTTGAGGATGAAAATGGCAGCGCTGGCGTCAAATCAGCTTTGCATGCTGACTGACGACACGATCTGCCCACTCAATATACTTTCGGCGCACGCTCCTAACGCCTGCCCTCACCAAGGTGGCATCCTGCGCGGCACACACCAGAAAATGGTGCCTGTAGCACTGTAAAATCAGGAGCTGAATTTCTAGCCCAATTTCAGCTGTGCTATTAAGAAACATGTTTGGGGCAGGATTATTCAAACTATTCACTATTTATTATATTTTCTTCTTTGTCCTCTTTTTAGCTTGCACCACTCATGGCCAAAAAGGTTAGGTAACCAGGCTGTTACCGAGTGCCCGTCAACTTTGTAATTGGCCACTGGGGTATGCGGGAGTGACAGAGGGGAAATGTCTGACCTCTGTTCGGCACCACACCTCTAACAGCAACAATGCATGTCCCATCTCTGCAAGGTACAGTAACTGGAACCCTGAGATGTTCCATCACCGCACTACACTGTTTCTGCCATCTTTGCAGGGAGCCATGCCCTGAAGGTACAGCATGCATCTTTATCTCAACTCATAAATGTACTTGGACATTGCAGCAACAAGTCCTTATCAGCCTTACTTCAAAGATGGTGGACTGAATGCTTATCTGAATTGAAAACAATTTCAATAAGTGCAAGCACACTTTAAAATAGGAACATGCACAGAGGCACTCGGGACTCAACAAGAGTTTATACCACACAGGTATTCTGATGAAGGCTGCTTTATGACCAGTGTGATAATTAATATTAAAGAATGCAGTCTGTAGTAATATTTCACAGAGAACCATATGCATTCTTTTTACAATTTTATTTTGGTTAGAAAGTACGTGTTGTGGCGTACCGATCACAGAACGGACACAATTGGCTTTTCGGTCCGTAGACTATAAATCAGGCGTCATGCCTTTAAGAAGGATCACACCTTTAAAAAACTCGATCTGCAACATAGTTAAGCCCAGAGCGGGGGAGGAGCAGTCGAAGCTGTGGACTGATGAAAGGCAGTCGGACTTGGTGTAGTCTCTGACGCCATTTTGTGTTCAACATGCAGTCTCAACAATTAAACCTTTTCTGTTGAACCTCTCCGAGTTCAGTATTTTTTGCTAGGAGTATGTAGACTCCTACATTGGTGACCCCGACGCTCAGGATGACTCCTAAGCGTAACCATGGCTGACACAAACGCAGTTTCTGTGAAGCTGCCGGAGTTCTGGGAGAAACTAGCCACCGCCTGGTTCCTTCAAGCCGAATCGCAATTCCGACTCCGCGGCATCACCGCCGACGCAATGATGTACGACTACCTCCTCGCCTCCCTGGGCAGCTCCACAATCACAAAAGTCTGGACAACACTACAAAACCCTTCGGAGGAAGGCAAGTATGCACATCTCAAGGCCGCGCTCCTTAAAAAATTCACAGCCTCCCAATTTTTGCGCAACTGCCACCTCCTCGACCTCCCGGGCCTCGGTGACTCCACGCCGTCAGACTTGCTCTCACACATGCTTGCTCTGACCGACGAGAAACCGCCCGGCTCCCTCTTCCGCATGCTCTTTATCTGCCAACTACCTCCCAGCATCCGCCCAGCGATCGTGGCGTCCAGCCTCACGGACCTCGAGGCCCTGGCCGACGAAGCCGATAAGCTCCTGTCCACCGGCTCCAACCACACCGTCACCCCCGACCTGGCCTCCGCGCGTCGGCGCGCGCTCCACCCTCTATCGTGCGGCCACACAGCTCGGCCACGAGGCCCCCCAGACCCCCACGTCCCCCAAGCCCTCCGACCCAGGGCGACTGCTACTTCCATACCCGGTTCGGCGCACGGGCACGCCGCTGCAGCCATCCCTGCACGTTTCCAACCACCCCCACACCGGCCTACACGATGGCCGTGGGGCAAGCAGGCGCGCTGCTGTACGTTACGGACAGCGCCTCCGGACGCCGTTTCCTATGCGACACAGGCGCGCAGCGCAGCATCATCCCCGCGTCCGCCCTCGAGATCCAGCAAGGCGGCCGCAGCCCTGCGCTGGCTGCCGCCAACGGCACCGACATCCGGACGTACGGCACCCGTACCGTCACCATCGACCTCGCAGGCCGCCGCTTCCACTGGGAGTTTATCGCCGCCAAGGTGCTCTCCCCACTCCTCGGTGCGGATTTCCTGTGCGCCCACGGCCTGTTGGTCGACATGCCTTGGCGCCACCTCGTGGACATGAACACCATGTCACCTATCCCGGGCGCCATGGCCCCCCCCAACCTGCCGAAATGGCGTGGCAGTGCCGCGCCCGCTCAACAGACGACTACTCAACACTCCTGGCTGAGTTCCCAGCCCTCACCAACCCGACCTTCTCCGCGAAAGTTGCTAAGCACGGGGTAGAACACTTCATCCCCACCACAGGCCCACCGGTGTATGCCCACGCCCGCAGGCTGGACCCGGCCAAGCTGGAGATCGCGCGGGCCAAGTTCGCCACAATGGAACAGCTCGGCATCATCCGCCGCTCCAACAGCCCCTGGGCCTCCCCACTCCACATCGTCACCAAACCCGACGGGGGATGGCGCCCCTGCGGGGACTACCGGCGCCTAAACGACGCCACCACGCTGGATCGGTACCCCATACCGCACATTCAAGACTTCTCGGCTAGACTGGCCGGCCGCTCAGTCTTCTCCAAAGTTGACCTGGTGCGCGGTTACCATCAGGTGCCAGTCCACCCCACGGACGTTCCCAAGACGGCCATAATCACCCCTTTTGGGCTATTCGAGTTCCTCCAAATGCCCTTCGGCCTCAAAAACGCGGCCCAGGCCTTCCAGCGGCTCATGGACTCGGTCCTCCGGGACCTGAATTTCCTCTTTGTCTACCTGGATGACATCCTGGTAGCTAGTTCCTCCAAGCAGGAACACATCGAGCACCTCCGCACCCTGTTCCAGCGGCTCAGTGAGCACGGGCTCATCATCAGCCCAGCCAAGTGCCAATTCGGCCTCAGCAGGATCGAATTCCTCGGCCACCACATCACGCAGGACGGAGCCATTCCCCTGCCCGCCAAGGTGCAAGCCGCCCAGCAGTTCCCCCGGCCTACCACCATCAAAGGCCTCCAGGAGTTCTTGGGGATGATCAACTTTTACAACCGCTTCATTCCCAGAGCGGCCTCCCTCATGCGGCCCCTATACGAAGCCCTCCGGGGTAAGAAAGACAGAATGGCGATCGAGTGGTCGGCGGACATGTTGACCACTTTCGACTCGACCAAAAAGGCGCTCGCCGACGCCACCATGCTCGCTCACCCACAGCCCAACGCCAGGGTGGCCCTCACCACGGATGCCTCCGACCACGCGGTCGGCGCCATGTACGAACAGTGGGTTGACAGGGCCTGGCAACCGCTGGCCTTTTTCAGCCGCCAACTGCGCCCCCCGGAGGCCAAATACAGCGCCTTTGACTGCGAGCTCCTCGCACTGTACCTGGCAGTCCGCCATTTTAGATTTCTTCTGGAGGGCCGCCCCTTCACCGCGTTTGTCAACCACAAACCCCTGACATTCGCGATGGCGAAATCTGCGGACCCATGGTCAGCCAGGCAACAACGCCAGCTCGCCGCGGTGTCCGAATTCACCACGGACATCCGGCACGTCTCCGGTCGAGACAACATGGTGGCCAACTGCCTATCCCGCCCCGCCATCCACGGCGCCCACCTGGCAGTGGACTATGCTCAACTGGCAGTGGAGCAACGCACCGACCCCGATCTGCTCTCCGCGCCCACAACCCTCCCAGGGCTGCGACTGACCGACGTCGCCTGCGGCCCGTCTGCCGTCACAGTCAAATGCGACACCTCCTTGGCGCTACCCCGCCCCGTAGTCCCGGCGTCCTGGCGAAAACGGGTGTTCGACATCGTCCACGGCCTCTCACACCCCGGCACCCGCGCGTCCATTAGACTGGTGGCCAACCGAGTTGTCTGGCGCGGCCTGCGCAAAGATGTGCGCATCTGGTCCAGATCCTGCATAGCTTGCCAGCGTGCCAAAATCCACCAGCACATCAAAGCCCCACTCGAGGAGTTCACCGTGCCAGAAAGAAGGTTTGACCATGTCCACATCGACCTCGTCGGCCCCCTGCCGCCATCACAAGGTCACACGCACCTGCTGACAATCGTGGACCGTACCACCCGCTGGCCTGAGGCCATTCCACTGACGTCCACCACCACCGCCAACATCGCGAGGGCGTTCATCGGTACCTGGGTCGCTCGGTTCGGCGTCCCCTCCGACATGACATCGGATAGAGGCCCGCAGTTCACCTCTGATCTGTGGGCCGCCATCGCCTGAAACCTCGGGGTGGCCGTTCACCGCACCACGGCTTACCACCCCCAAGCCAACGGACTGTGCGAGCGATTCCACAGGTCCATGAAGGCGTCCCTCCGCGCCAGCCTCGAGGACGAGGCTTGGATCGACCGCCTTCCGTGGGTGCTACTTGGCCTACGCTCCGCGGTCAAGGAAGACCTGCAAGCCTCGGCGGCGGAACTCGTGTACGGCCAGCCGCTGCGCGTACTCGGAGAGTTCCTGCCCACCGCCACGACCCCCTGGTCGGCTGACCAGCAACGCCGCGCTTTCGCCAACCGAGCACAACAGTTCGCTCCGGTACCCACCGGCCGGCACGGCGAACCAGCAACCCGCGTACCACCTAGCCTGCACATGGCCAAATTTGTTTTCGTGCACCATGACGCCCACCGAGGACCTCTACGGCCCCCATACGACGGACCCTACAAGGTACTCCAGACGGGGAACAAGTTCTTCCTCCTCGAAGTGGGCGGCAGAACTGACAAGGTGTCGGTCGACCGGCTCAAGCTGGCGCACCTAGAGCCCGACGAACCCGTTCAAGTGGGCCAACCCCCACCGCGGGGCAGACCACCTAAGAGCCCGACACGTCCGACCGCCCCGCTCCCGACACCAACCGCCAAGAGCCGTTCCGGCCGTGCCATCAAGCCGCCATGCCAGTTCGTACACTCCCTACTAGCGGATTCTGGGGGGAGCTGTGTGGCGTACCGATCACAGAAAGGACACGATCCGCTTTTCGGTCCGTAGACTATAAATCAGGCGTCATGCCTTTAAGAAGGATCACACCTTTAAGAAACTCGATCTGCAACATAGTTAAGCCCAGAGCGGGGGAGGAGCAGTCGAAGCTGTGGACTGATGAAAGGCAGTCGGACTTGGTGTAGTCTCTGATGCCATTTTGTGTTCAACATGCAGTCTCAACAATTAAATCTTTTCTGTTGAACCTCTCCGAGTTCAGTATTTTTTGCTAGGAGTACGTAGACTCCTACAGTGTAATATTAATAATATAAAACACATCTGGCTGTGGTGGTCTCCAGAAATATCCCCACTTGTGATGCAGAGCTCACATCCCTCTGTACAGTACTTGTATTCTAGACATCACTCACTACGATTTTATGAAAACCTTCACTTGCTCATGTGTATCCTTGATTGACCTTTAACACTGTTCACCTCAGAGCAGTTTTGCCCTCTTCTTCCTCACCATCTTCACAGCTGTGGCACAGATGGAACATTTCAGATACACAGTGACTACACTTCAGAGTACTTCATTGGTTGTAAAGTACTTTGGGATGTTCTGAGGTCGTGAAAGGCGCCATATAAATGCAAGTCTTTCTTTTTACAGTTTCAACAGACAACTTAATTGCAGGTTATATGCTAACTACCGACTTCATATTGGAGCAAAGCAGCATCGTTTAACGTGTCTACTATTGTTAATTTACTGATGTAATCAACAAGCTGCAATACTCTTACAAAAGAAAATTTTAGGCTGTCAAAGAATGATGATGCAAAGCTACTTTAGTCTTCTTATTACTGTCAGTTCTTTCCATTTTCTTTTACATTTTAAAGATGTTGAATGCAATGCTGATTGCTCCCTCTGTCCCCATTAATTTAATTTTCCTCTTCTAATCTAATGATGCCAATCCATTACATGCTCTTTGAGACTATTATTGCTGTTTAACCATATTTCTTGTATTACCCAAAACGAGATTTTAGATGGCACTGAGTTTGAATCTCTTCATAGCATTACCATATCATTATCTAGCTATCCTGATCATTAAGATTCTTACGATCAGGCAGGGGATGCTGGGACAGCACATCGGACTGGTAGGCTGTAGATTAGGGACTACATCTGACACATGATGAGGTATATCGCTGTGTCCAGCAGTGAACAGACGCCGTGCATTTCCACACAAGGGTGGGTGGAATAGTCACTTTCACCCACTCTCCTTCACCGACACATGGACGGTTTCAGAATGGCATTGATGGAGGTGTAGGAGCTGGTCACTCAGACATTCTTCAGATTGAGGATAGTATGAGACATGGGGAATAAAGAGGGGAGAAAATAAAATTAAATGAATGTTGCATCTTTAATTGAAGCAGAAGGCCCTTTCAGTACTATTAGGGTAGGTACGTCAAAGAAAGGCAGATGCACTTCCCAAAGCAAAACAAAATTAGCTGGACACATTCTCATTGCAATGAATATGCAAAGTAAAGTTCATATTTTGTATGAATGTAGGGAGGCTGGAGATTCCCGCTGAGCTTGCCAGCTTCAATAGGTTTAGAATGCTGTGGGCACAGATGTTATTAACATTTTCCCCTTTTTTTGAATTCATATTCTTCATAGGAAATCTCTTTGGAGGTCTCATGCTGCGTTATAAATATCACAATCATCAAAGGTAGAAACAAATTGCGCAGCAATCTCAGCTTCCGTGCTTGGAGTCCCAAGCCTTATCTGTGCATACGATTAGTTGTGAAGTGACGCAAGATTATGGGTAACTGTACACAATTGTTGAGATAAATACATCCCAAAGCTCTTTACAGCCAATGAAGTGCAGTCACTGTTGTAATGTAAGAAATGTGGCAGTCAATTTGCGTACAGCAAGCTCCCACAAACAGTAGTGTGATAATGACCAGATAATCTGTTTTTTTAGTGATGTTGATTGAATGACTTGCTTACCCCAAACAGTACTTACATAGATACATAGAAGATAGGAGCAGGAGTAGGCCATTCGGCCCTTCGTGCCTGCTCCGCCATTTAATGAGATCATGGCTGATCCTTTAATTCAGTATCCCGTCCCCGCCTTCTCTCCGTAACCCTTAACCCCTTTTGCCCGTAGAAATATATCTAATTCCCTCTTAAATATATTTAATGAGCTGGCGTACACTGCCCTCTGTGGCAATGAGTTCCACAGGTTCACCACTCTCTGAGTGAAGAAATTCCCCCTCATCTCTGTCCTAAATGGTTTAGCCCTTATCCTTAAATTATGTCCTCTAGTTCTGTTCTCACCCGCCAAGGGAAACATTCCTTCTGCATCCAGTCTGTCTAGACCTGTCAGAATTTTATACACTTCTATGAGGTCCCCTCTCAATCTTCTAAACTCCAGTGTGTACATCCCTAAACTACATAGTCTCTCCTCATAGGTCATTCCCGCCATTCCTGGTATCAGCCTGGTGAATCGCCGCTGCACCCCCTCCATGGCAAGAACATCCTTCCTCAGATGAGGCGACCAAAACTGTACACAGTACTCGAGGTGTGGTCTCACCAGTGCCCTGTACAGCTGCAGCAAGGTATCCCTGTTCCTGTATTCTAACCCTTTTGCTATGAAGGCCAGCATACCGTTTGCCTTCTTGACCGCCTGTTGCACCTGCATGCTCGCCTTCAGTGACTGGTGTACAAGAACACCCAGGTCTCTCTGTACTTCCCCCTCTCCCAATCTATTGCCATTTAAATAATAATTTGCCCTCCCGTTCCTGCACCCAAGGTGGATAACTTCGCACTTGTCCACATTATAGTGCATCTGCCATTTATCCGCCCAATCGCCCAGTCTGTCCAAATCGCTCTGGAGCTTCCTGGTCTCTTCCTCTGAGCCCACCCCACCTCCTAGTTTAGTGTCGTCTGCAAATTTGGAAATGCTGCATCCGACTCCCTGATCCAGGTCATTAATGTAAATTGTGAACAGCTGGGGGCCCAGGACAGATCCCTGTGGTACCCCACTTGTTACTGCCTGCCATTCAGAAAATGAGCCGTTTGGGGTCTATCTTTTGATTTTTCCCCAAAGGTTTAGTCAAACATAACTTTATTTGCTTTCAGCAGTTCACAACCATAACATCAGCACTTGAGGGAAGATAGAAATTAAAATACTTTGTTCAATAATTGCTTAAAAAATCAAAATATCCAAATACAGTTTGAAATAGCATTAAAAAAATGAAGCTCAAATTTAAATGGTTGGTAGTTGTCTATTACTACTAGCTATATCACTGCACTATCTTTGAATGCAGGTCCAACATCTCTACTGATCAGTTTCTAGGTATTAAAGACAACACTTCAATTTACTAAAATCACAGTATTGTTTCAGTCAAATCTGAATACGCTGATAACTCACCTTTGCAAGATCCTAATCCAAGCATCAAATTCCAATGTATCAAATTACATTCTTGTGAGACAGAACTCATGATCCATAGATACCTGTGCTTATCTAAGCACAATCACAATCTATAGAGGCAAACATGAACCTCCCTTCGTCCGTTTCATTGGTGCGAAATGGGTCCAAAACATACCAATTTTAGTTGTTCGCCATATTGATTAGAGTGCACCTTAATCGTCCTGGGCACCTGCCTGAAACGAGGGTTAGGCCCATTGCCTAAGCAAATGCTAAGGCCTAACGCTCGTTTCAGACCGCTTTGATTAGTTTGGTCGCATCTGATCAAAGTTAATTTTTTAAAAACTTACCTATATGTAAAGCCAGGAGGAGCAGGTCATCGCTCGCCCACCCCTCGATCTCCTCCCCTCCCCCCACTCTCTCGTACTTACTATGGGCCCAGTGCAGGCGTCCCTGACAGGTGATCTTCACTCTCATCAGGACCGGTGCACTGCCTCTTGGGGCGCGACTGGTGTCCCCAGCACACTGCTCATGTCCTGATGATGCAAGAGGACTGAATTCATGCGCATCAATATGAGCGCGGTGGCGCGAACCAATTTTTACCCCTATATATTCAGCTTTCAGTACCCTGGATGTGGAAAGTTGTCACTCAACTTTTAGCATTAACTCTTCTTTACAATTTGTGAAAGGAGCACATATTTATTATCACGTGAATGTCTGCAAAATGAATGTCTATTCATTTCTAATGTTGAAAAATAGGCATAATCAATAGAAAGCTATGGAAAGCAATTTGAAATTTCTTACTCCAATGTCTTCTCAGAATGACAAAACAATGGCCTGGATTTTGCATTAAGAATAATGGTGAGGCTATCAGCGCTCACGGTTATTATGGAGTAAATTGGACAGCAGCTTCCACCGTCCACATATGCGCAGTTAAACGTGGAAATCAGGAAGTTGTTGTCCGAGTTGCCCTGCTCCTCCATAAGCTTCACTGCACTGGTACCTCGCCGAGAGACCTGGCATTCAAATCCATGTAAGGGCGTGAAATTGCTGTACTTACGAGACAGCTACACACTAAATGCGCCAGAAAAAGTTAGGCCTTGTCCATTCAAGTGTAAGTGAATTTTAATGGTTTCATCAGTCATAATTTCTACCAATAACCTCTCTGGCACTTAGAACTTACTTTTACATGTGTGGAGTCTCATTCCTTCAGATTTTAATTATTGTTGGAGATTTAAAAAAATTTACACTTTGAAATAAAAACTTTTTTTTACTTTTTCTTTCTGCCTCTTATCTCTCACTCTAAATCATAACTTTCTTTCCCTCCCTATTTCGCTTTCTGTACATGACTTTACATTGAATTAAATATTCTAACTTACACTTCCTGGTTTAGATTCTGTGGGCTGGATATTAACTCAGAGGCAGGAAGGGAGCAGTGGTGGGCTGGATTGAGGTCAGGAACCTTGGAAGAATAGGTTTCCCTCAGGTCCTGCCGATTTTAATGGTAGGACCTGATTAACATTTTTTCTCTCCATTTCCTAGCCACAGCCAGCCAGATTCAGAGGCTAGTTGGTTGTTGGGTGGGTAGGCCTTCGGCACCAGGTGGCAGCTGGGGAGTGGAGAGGAGGAGGGAGGCATCGGGGAGGCCAGGAGGGTAGGGTGAAGGAAGATCGGGAGTCGTGAGCTGGTAACATCAGGGAAGCGGGGGGTGGGAGGGAAGGAAGATCAGGAGTCATGAGCCGGTGGAGATCGTGGAGACCAGAGCAGGGGGAAGGAAGATTGGGAGTTGCGAGCCAGGGGATATTGGGGAGGGGGGAGGAAGATTGGAATCGTGAGTAGGGGCAGATCGGGGGGGTTGCGGGGCGAGGAAGTTCAGGTGTTCTGAGCCAGGCAACACCAATGAGTTCGGAGGCCAGCATGATCGGAGTCCGGAGACCACAAGGGAGATCAGAGGCCGGAGCAGGGGGGAAATCAGAAGGATCTGGGGGTGAGATTGGAGGCCTCATGGAGGAGATCGGAAGGGTCGAGGGGGGTGTCCAATCACGGGGGTTTGGTGAATCAGGTATTCTGGATCCAGCAGGTAAGTGGAAAGGCGCTTACCTCCTGGATCCAGGAGTCCTCACCCCCCAGTAGCTGCTGGGTTTCCCGAGGCCCGGGTTACCCGGCCAGCCAAGGTTAAATTTAAAATGGTGGTTAAATGTGAGGCTCCCAGCCTCAATATAATATTTAAATTGCCACCCCGTCTCCTGCGAGCAGATTGGTTGCCCGCCTCTCTCCCGCCTCCGTTGAAACCGAAAGTGGATGGGCTGGAGGCAGGTTGGGGTTGAGATTCAGATTTTTAACATTTTAACATTCCACTCGACCCCAGCCTGCTTGTTTTTGGGGGTTAAAACTCCCCCCTGCGTGTCTCAGTAAGGATTCTTCAATCTGATTTGTTGAGGAGACACACCGTTACTTTCCCTGTTCACACAGATCACAGATCCCCTGTAGAGGGCGCCGTGCTGTTTCGGCTCTCTAATCACCGCAAGTTCCAGTGTAAAACCCCACAGAAAGTCTGTGGGCAAGTGTAAGTTAATTCACCGCGGACCGCAAAATCTGGGCCAATATAAATTTTTACATGGGGAAAAAGGAAGATTGGGTTTTAGGTATAGGGCTCACTGAATGAGTGACTAAACAGACTATTGTGCAAACATTGCGTACACCTTGGTCATGATCTATAAAAATCATGATCAAGGCATCATTTCTGAACTTTTTTCGCGTTTTTTTGAGGAGACACGTTAGTGCTGATGAATGCAACATTTTTTCCCTTCTGGCAGATGTAATGTAGAGGATAGATTTTCTTGAGTTCTTGCCTGTGGCTAGTGTGCATTGGAAAATCATGCACATTCTTGAGATTTTAAATGACCTGCTGACGGCAGGTGAGGACTTGAGAAACCTCTCTCCCAGCTCCAGCCAAGTCTTAACTCTTATCTCATAAGAGCACACATTCTAACTGCATCAATGTGGAAATGTTTCTACTTTTCACACCAGATATTCCTAATGCCTCTGCAACTGTCGGATTCATCCTGAAACACAAGTATGTTTGACTGATTTTAAACCAATCAATGTGACCTGGGTTTGACCCCAGAGACCAACCCACTGCACCATCCAGGCCACAGGTGAAACATTTCTTGCCAAGTAAATCATGCATTGATCGGGACTCAACCACAGAGTATATTGATTCCTACAGACACACTGTAAGCATTCTTGAAAATACCACAATGTTTAATAAATGCCATGAATATCCAGTATCACTGTTTATGCACAAAAACACAGTGCCCCAAGGTTTTTGCAATACCTCATGCATAAAGCCACCCAGTGATTTTCTAGTCACATGGATATATTTTAATGTTTTAGTGTTACTACTTCAATTCCGCTTTGGGATGTTCCTGCTCATTAGGCAGATGGATTATTTATTACAGAATCACAAACTGTCCACACATCTACAGTACATCTATCAGTGTCTTCATATCTTTGCCTAATGGTATACTAAAGTCAATTGAAATCCCACTAAGGAGAAATGCTGGTTGTACATTAGTAAACTGATTTGAACTGGTATTATCACACTATTGTATACCATGGGTATTTGTGGAATCTTCTAAAATCAATCCCTGTGATCTAAAGGAACTTGAAATGTTGAGTACCCCTTCTTCATATTTTCCCACTTCATATTTTATATTTGTATCCTTCTTTCCTTTGTGTGTCAAAACAGAAAGTTTGTGAATTAGCTTTCTTTCCTTGATTTATGTCTTAATGCGAGGAGCATTCATAATATGGTGGATGAATTAGCTGCGCAAATAGAGGTAAATGAATATGATATGATTGGGATTACGGAAATATGGCTCCAGGGTGGCCAAGGCTGGGAACTCAACATCCAGGGGTATTCAATATTCAGGAAAGATAGGCAAAAAGGAAAAGGAGGTGGAGTAGCATTGCTGGTTAAAGAGGGGATTAACACAATTGTAAGGAAGGATATTAGCTCTGATGATGTGGAATCTGTATGGGTAGAACTGAGAAATACCAAGGGGCAGAAAACGTTAGTGGGAGTGGTATATAGACTTCCAAACAGTAATGCGGAGGTTGGGGATGGCATTAAAAGCGAAATTAGAGAAGCGTGCAATAAGGGCAGAGCAGTTATCATGGGTGACTTTAATCTACATATAGATTGGGCTAAACAAATTAGTAACAATACTGTGGAGGAGGAATTCCTGGAGTGTATATGGGATGGTTTCCTGGACCAATATGTCGAGGAACCAACTAGAGATCAGGCGATCTTAGACTGGATATTATGTAATGAGAAAGGATTAATTAGCAATCTTGTTGTGCGAGGCCCCTTGTGTTGGAGCGATCATAATATGATAGAATTCTTCATTAAGATGGAGAGTGAAGTAGTTGACTCAGAGACTAGGGTCCTGAATTTAAATAAAGGAAACTACGATGGTATGAGGCGCGAGATGGATAGGATTGATTGGGGAATGTCACTCAAAGGGTTGATGGTAGATAGGCAATGGCAAACATTCAAAGGTCACATGGATGAACTACAGAATTTGTTCATCCCAGTTTGGCATAAAAATAAAACAAACAACGTGACTCAACCGTGGCTAACAAGGGAAATTAGGGATAGCTTAAGATCCAAGGAGAGGACATATAAATTGGCCAGAAAAAGCAGTAAACCTGAGGATTGGGAGCAGTTTAGGATTCAACAAAGGAGGACAAAGGGATTCATTAATAGAAGGAAAATAGAGTATGAGAGTAAGCTTGCAGGGAACATAAAAACTGACTGTAAAAGCTTTTATAGATATGTGAAGAGAAAAAGATTGGTGAAGTCAAGCATAGGTCCCTTGCAGTCAGAATCAGGGGAATTTATAATGGGGAACAAAGAAATGGCAGACCAATTAAATACATACTTTGGTTCTGTCTTCACAAAGGAGGACACAAATAACCTCCCACAGATGTCGGGGAACATAGGGTTTAATGAGAGGGAGGAACTGAAAGAAATCAGTATTTGTAGGGAAATGGTGTTAGGGAAATTGTCGGGATTGAAGGCCGATAAATCCCCAGGGTACTTAAGGAAGTGGCCCTAGAAATCGTAGATGCATTGCTGGTCATCTTCCAAAATTTGATAGACTCTGGAGCAGTGCCCATGGATTAGAGGGTAGCTTATGTTACCCCACTATTCAAAAAAGGTGGTAGAGAGAAAACGGTGAATTATAGACCGGTAAGCCTGACATCGGTAGTGGGGAAAATGCTAGAGTCCATTATAAAAGATGTAATAGCAGAGCACATGGAAACAGTGACAGGATCAGACAAAGTCAACATGGATTTACAAAAGGTATATCGTGCTTGACTAATCTACTGGAATTTTTTGAGGATGTAACTGGTAAAATAGATAAGGGAGAACCAGTGGATGTGGTGTAGTTGGACTTTCAGAAGGCTTTCGATAAGGTCCCGTGTAAGAGATTAGCATGTAATGTTAAGGCACATGGGTTGGGGGCAAGGTATTGACTTGGATAGAGAACTGGTTGCCAGACAGAAAGCAAAGAGTTGGAATAAACGGGTCTTTTTCCGAGTGGCAGGCAGTGACTAGTGGGTTACCGCAGGGATCGGTCCTAGGACCCCAGTTATTCACAATATATATTAATGATCTAGACGAGGGAACTAAATGTAATATCTCCAAGTTTGCAGATGACACAAAGCTGGGTGGGCGTGTGTGCTGTGAGGAGGATGCCGAGAAACTCCAGTATGATTTTGACAGGTTGGGTGATTGGGCAGAAGCACGGCAGATGCAATATAACGTGGATAAATGCGAGGTTATCCACTTTGGTGTCAAAAACAGGAAGGTAGATTATTATCTGAATGGCAATAGATTGGGAGAAGGGGAAGTGCAACGAGACCTGGGTGTCCTTGTGCACCAGTCGCTGAAGGTAAGCATTCAGGTGCAGCAGGCGGTAAAGAAGGCAAATGGTATGTTGGTCTTTGTAGCAAGAGGGTTCGAGTACAGGAACAAGGATGTCTTGCTGCAGTTGTACAGGGCCTTGGTGAGACCACATCTTGAGTATTGTGTGCAGTTTTGGTCGCCTTACCTGAGGAAGGATGTTCTTGCCATGGAGGGAGTGCAGCGAAGATTCACCAGGCTGATACCTGGGATGGCAGGAATGACGTATGAGGAGAGATTGGGTCGATTGGGCTTGTACTCGCTGGCGTTTAGAAGAATGAGAGGGGGTCTCATTGAAACTTATAAAATTCTAACAGGACTAGACAGACTAGATGCAGGGAGGATGTTCCCGATGGTTGGGGAGTCCAGAACCAGGGGTCACAGTCTAAGGATAAGGGGTAAGCCATTTAGGACAGAGATGAGGAGGTGTTTCTTCACCCAGAGTGTGGTGAACCTGTGGAATTTTCTACCACAGAAGGCAGTAGAGGCCAATTCATTAAATATATTCAAGAAGGAGTTAGATATATTTCTTAAGGCTAAAGGAATCAAGGGGTATAGAGAGAAAGCAGGGACAGGGTGTAATGTATGTAATGTATATATACCTTATTAAGGGAGAGAACTACTTTTTACAGCTCCTGTATACTGTAGTACCGGCAGTGACCACACCTGTATATAAACCCTGAGTAGTGATCTGTACAGTTAGCTCTAGAGTAACCCTCATTCAGTAAACACCTGTTGAATCATTCCCTGCAGTCTGTTGTCTGATTATTGAAGGCCACAACATTAAGATACACGGATATAACATTGGCGACGAGGCAGATTCGAACCTACCTGCAACTCTGCATCACCTCCCAGGGATTCGCTGCTGGAGAACAGTGGAAGAAGGTCGAGTCCAGGAGCATGGGCGTCGACCACGGGCAACCGCCCAGTCATCCAGTGGAGATTTGAGCATCGCAGGGGAGGCTGTCGAGAGCCAGGCTTGGCTTTCCAGTCACGGTGGTCCAGCGAAACGGGCTGGCAACAGGTACTGCGCAGACCCTTCCCGGACAGTGGCGGGCTAGAGCCCGACTGAGCGGCACAGAAAAAGGCCGAGCAGCATCGACGGGGGAGATAGAGAGGGCAGAGCGCACAGGGCGCAGCCGGTGTTCAGGACCGAGTGGCATCAACAGGGGAGAGAGACGAGAGAGAGCAGAGCGCAGCCGGTGTTCAAGGGCCGAGCAGCGTCAACGGGGGAGAGAGGCGCACAGGAAAACGTGAGGCGCTGCCATTGCCACGAGGACCGCAGAGAGCGGCGTTGGCAGCAGCGCAGGAGCAGCGTGTGAAACCCACAGGGCGTCGCCATTTGCCACGAGGACCGCCGAGAACGGCGTTGGCAGCAGCGCGGGAGACGAAATTTTAAGCCGCAGCGGGGAAGAAAGGAAAGCGCGGGAG
This sequence comes from Somniosus microcephalus, assembly GCF_052327205.1. Classification (NCBI taxonomy): domain Eukaryota; kingdom Metazoa; phylum Chordata; class Chondrichthyes; order Squaliformes; family Somniosidae; genus Somniosus; species Somniosus microcephalus. Next base: position 100,074,854 of record NC_140995.1, on the reverse strand, counting down.
ACGCCATTTTAAGCCAGTCTAACCACACCCAAAAATGCCGAAGAGTGGCAGTATCACAGCGTTCGACAATGAAGTCAAAGATTGGACGACATATGTCGAACGCATAGAAGTATACTGCAAGGCGAATGAAGTGCCAGATGACAAGAAAGCGCTGGTATTGTTGAATTCAATGGGTGCAAAAACGTATGGCTTACTACGAAACCTAGTAACCCCAGAGAAGCCAGTAGAAAAGGATTTTGAAAACATAGTGTCAATCGTACAGGACCACTTAAACCCCACACCGCTGCTGATAGCAGAAAGATTTAAGTTTCACAAAATGAACCAGCTTAAAGATGAAAGTAATGCTGAGTATTTAACGGAACTGCGCAAGCTATCGAAACACTGCCAGTTTGGAACGGAACTAGCAGATACTTTAAGGGACAAGTTTGTGTGTGGGCTTCAAAGTGAAGGCACCCAGAAACGGCTTCTATCAGAAAAGGATCTTACGCTAGACAAGGCTTTCAGCATTGCAGTATCACATGAAGCAGCAGCATGGGGCGCTGCAGAGATACAACGGAGACCGCAAGAATATGGCACAAATGAAATGTCATACGGAACAGTGAAGTGCTATCGCTGCGGCAGAACAACATACGACCATAATGATTGCTGGTTCAAGGACAAAGTGTGCAGACAGTGTGGAAAAGTAGGACACATAGCAAGAGTCTGCAGGTTGGGAAAGAAAACCAGCAGCAAGAAATCTCCACAGGAGAAGTACAAGAAGGTACATAAGGTGACGGAGAGTAGTTCAGACGAACAGAAGAGTGATACAGACTCCGGAAGCAAGGAGCTGGGTTGTCTGAAACTACATAATGTGATCAAAACGGAGGATCACCAAACTATCTGGGTCACGCTCAAGATAGCAGGAGTCCAAGTGAAAATGGAATTGGACACAGGATCAGCCCTAACAGTCATAAACCGAAGGGACTACAAGCGGCTATTCTCACATATACCCTTGAGAGATACAAAGATTGTCTTGAAGACGTACACGGGGCAAAAAGTCTACCCCAAAGGAAAAATAAGGGTGAACGTTATATATAACGGCAAGGAAACACCAAAAATGGACCTATATGTATTGCCAGATGGAGGACCACCACTACTAGGACGTGAATGGATCCGGAAGATACAGCTAGATTGGCATTCCATACAAGCACTGACAGTAGATGCCAAAAAGGATGACGACGTCGCACCTGGACGACTGTCAAAAATGCTAACTGACGCACAAGAAGTGTTCCAGCAGGGACTCGGAACACTAAAAGGCATAACAGCGACGATCAAAATAGAGGAAAATGCAAGTCCAAAGTTTTTTAAGGCCAGACCGGTACCTGATGCGATCCGCCCAGCCATCGAAGCAGAGCTGGAAGGTTTGGAACGTTCAGGAGTACTGTCCAAAGTGGACTGGAGCGAGTGGGCTACACCCATCGTTCCTGTAATGAAGAGGTCGTTGAGTAATACACCTGGGGAACCAAAGAAGGTTCGCATCTGTGGGGACTTTAAGGTGACAGTGAACCCAGTCCTTCACACTGTACAATATCCGCTTCCGCGGATTGAAGATATTTTTGCCTCGCTATCTGGAGGGAAACGCTTCACTAAGATTGATCTGGCCCAGGCGTACCTGCAAATGGAGGTAGAAGAAGCCTCGAAACAGTACCTCACGATCAACACTCATAAAGATCTCTACCAATACAGCCGGCTGGTGTTCGGGGTAGCATCAGCTCCGGCTATTTGGAAAAGGGCAATGGAACAAGTCCTGCAAGGGATTCCAGGGACCCAGTGTTATTTGGACAACATCCTGGTCACGGGCGAAAATGACAGTGATCACCTCGCCAACCTGGAGCAGGTGCTCACTAGATTGAAGGAATATGGGCTCCGAGCTAATCGCCACAAATGCGAGTTTTTCCAGAAGCAGATCTCGTATTGTGGCCACGTTATTGATAAAAAGGGGTTACATAAGTCCCCTGAAAAGATTGAGGCAGTAGTCAAGGCTCCAGCACTGGAAAATGTGTCACAACTGAGGTCGTTCCTCGGGCTGGTGAACTACTACCATAAGTTCTTGCCGAATTTGTCTACCGTACTACACCCACTGAACACCCTACTGCAAACGGGGGTACCATGGAAGTGGAGTGATGAATGTAAACGAGCTTTCCAGAAGAGCAAAGCATTGATCACATCAAAAGAGGTGTTGGCTCATTTCAACCCAGCACTACCAATTCGGTTGGCGTGTGATGCATCGCCCTATGGCATTGGAGCGGTGCTGTCGCACAAATTCCCAGACGGCTCGGAGAGGCCAGTAGCCTTTGCGTCTCGGTCACTAACCTCAGCCGAGCGTAACTACGCCCAGATTGACAGGGAGGCCCTCAGCCTAGTGCGGGGAGTGAAAAAGTTCAATCACTATCTGCACGGGCAGAAGTTCACCTTGCTGACTGACCACCAACCACTTGTCTCCATCTTTAATCCAAAGAAGGGCGTTCCGGTGATGACTGCGCAACGGCTACAAAGATGGTCCCTTTTTCTAGGGGCGCATCAATATGAAATCGAGTATAAGGGCACGAAACAGCATGGAAACGCTGATGGGCTATCACGCCTGCCACTGCCTACTGCGGAGGAGTATAATTATTATCGACTATAATTGAATGCTTGCCAGTAACTAACGCTGGTATAGAGAAGGAGACCCGAAATGACCCGACACTGTCTCGGGTATATGATTTGACGGTGAAGGGATGGCCAGCACATGGCGACTCACTGTTGCCAGCATTCTCATCGAGAAGAGAACAGCTGTCAGTATGCCAGGGGACCATGATGTGTGGATTCCGAGTGGTAATTCCACCCAAGTTAAGGGAGAGAGTGCTCAATGAGCTTCACGAAGGTCATCTGGGAGGGGTGAAAATGAAAAGCCTTGCTAGGGCTTATGTGTGGTGGCCGGGGATCGATCAGCAAATCGAGGACCTGACAAAGAGCTGCTCAGGATGCCAGAAGGTCCAAAATGCACCACCACATGCCCCTCTACACCCATGGGAGTGGCCCTCATCTCCATGGCAACGGGTACATATTGATTTTGCTGGTCCATTCATGGACTCAATGTTTTTAATAGCCGTGGCTGCGCACTCGAAATGGCCTGAGGTGATCAAAATGTCCTCCACCACCATGGAGAAAACTATTGCAGTCCTACGGACCATTTTTGCCAGGAACGGCTTGCCAGAGCAGATTTGCTCTGATAACGGACCACAGTTTGTGTCCGAAGAGTTTCGAAGATTTATGAAAAGGAATGGGGTAAGGCATTACACATCCGCCCCATATCATCCAGCCACAAATGGATTGGCTGAGAGGTTCGTACAAACCTTTAAAAAAGCAGTAAAGGCCATGTGCGATGACGACATTCCACTGCAGCATAAGGTGGACAATTTCCTGTTAGTCTACAGAAATGCGACACATGCAGTCACCAACCAGGCCCCGGCCATGATGTTCTTTAACCGAAGGTTGAGATCTCGTCTGGATTTGCTCAGACCAAATGTACGAAGAGATGTTGAGAGTAAGCAATTCCAGCACATCCATGAGAAGCCGACAAGGAGCTTCAATGTAGGGCAACCAGTCTTGGCCCGCGACTACCGAAGAGAGAAATGGCAACCAGGAACGATATTCACATGGCAGGGGCCACTAATGTACACAGTGGATGTTGGGGAGAACATTGTGAGACGCCATGCTGACCAGATCCTAGAGTCACAGGAATGAGTCAATCCCATGTCTCGGCCATATGTACCTGGTGAGGAACCCGACGTACAGGTCGCATCTACCTCAGAAACAATAGCATTGGAAGCTGATGAATCAACTGACGACAGGGTGCTAGAGTCGCCTCCGCACCAAGAGCGAGACACTCGAGAAAGGCGTTATCCAGAAAGAATCAGGAAGCCTCCCCAGAGACTGAATATATGAATGGACTATTTTCATATAACATTGTATATTAAAAATGTTAATTGTTAAATTAGTATTATGGTACTGTTAATCTAAAAGGGGAGGAATTGTAATGTATGTAATGTATATATACCTTAAGGGAGAGAACTACTTTTTACAGCTCCTGCATACTGTAGTACCGGCAGTGACCACACCTGTATATAAACCCTGAGTATTGATCTGTATAGTTAGTTCTAGAGTAGCCCTCATTCAGTAAACACTTTTTGAATCGTTCCCTGTAGTCTGTTGTCTGATTATTGAAGGACACAACATTAAGATACACGGACATAACACAGGGTACTGAATTTGGATGATCTAATTGAATGGCGGAGCAGGCTCAAGGGGCCAAATGTCCTACTCCTGCTCCTATATTCTATGTTCCTATGTTTATTATCTGATTTCCTCCAATGTAAAAATCTTTTTTTTTGAAAGATCTCCGGTTTGTGCCTCAGTTAAATTTGACAGCCAAGCTGTCAGCACGAATCCGCTGGTAATTGGACAATTCGTTCATGGGGTGGGTGGCCTGGTTTGGGGGTTGGTGGTGGTGGTGCGGGGGGGGGGTAGCCTGATGACAGTTCTTGGTGGCCTGCACCTCTTAAAGGGGCGATGCTGCGCTCATTGTGGAGCTCCACTGCAGGCTGCTTGTTTACTGGAAGCCAGCAAATGTCGGCTGGGTGCACAGCTAGATTCTCCAATAATGCTCTGGAATATTTGGTGGAGGAAGTAAGGAAGAGGAAGAATATCGTATTCCCATCAGATGGGAGAAGAGTGACCCGCCACACTGCCAGGGAAGGATGGTCCAAGGTAGCCTAGTGTGTCAATGCCACAAAGACTCTTTCAGCCACAATCACAGTGCAAGCACAAAACCCACTGAAACCATTCAGAAGTTTGCCAGTAATCCCTGGGACAATTCCCCTCTGCTGAGTCGCCAATTTACTTTCACAAATGATTTTGTCAGTTCCAACAGCCAAAATTCCCCAAAAGCACAGAAGCAGCACACTAGCAGACCAAATAAACTAACCCGTGATTTGCCTAAGAGCATTTGATGATCCCTTTAAATATCACTAGAAATGGCATTTTCTAGGTTGTTCATGCCCATGATTTCTGTGACTAAATTTGCATTGGTGAATAGGACACCAGAGCTGTTGAAAAAGGCATTTGGGTTCTAAAACTAGTGCAGGACAATAACTAACATGGTTAAAAAAGTGGCTGTTAATTTCAGGTGGGCACGCTGGACGCTTAAAATAGGCCCCGATTCATAACAACAACAGGCAGATTCTGTCATCCAAATGGGCATGCAAGATCGCAACCCAACTTTCATTGTAAAATGAGTGTTCCTAAGTTGAATGTCCCCCCTCTATCTTAGAGAGCAAAAACAGAAATCTAGTACGACTAGTCCTGGCCTACAGAAGCATAACCCATAGGCCATCCATGCAGATTCAAAGTTGACACCCATAAAGAAGACACCCGCTTAGTCCATATTAGCTTTATGGTTTAAGGATTGTGTATCATTGGGAAGCAAGAGTAAGGGAATCAGGGGGACTATGTCTGATTGGAAAATTTACCCTAGCAAGTTTGAGGAATAGGAGAACATTTGGATCATCAAGCCTTCAAACATTTTGCATGATTTCCATCCCACCTTCCATTCTTCTCACCATATTCCTTAATCTCTTCTTTTTCCAGAGATGTGTCTAATTGTCTCTTGAACCCACTTGTATGCAATTACTTGACTTTTAAACCAATTTTGCATCAATTGCCTTCCTTGACACCATGGTCGCGATTTCCCCTACCGAGGCGGGTCCGAGGCGCCCGGGTCAGTGGCTGGTGGTGACCCCGCTGTTGGCTCCAGCCCACTCTGTAGAATGATTTTACATTGATTGGGCTTGTTAAGCCCCGCCCAGCATGCTTGCCGGCCAATTGAAAGAAGCAGGTCTGATGATGTCACTTGATGACGCGTCAGCGGCTGGTTTCCTTAAAGGGACCATGTCCAAATTGATTTTGACAGTTCTGCTGTCAGTGTTCTACAGCATTGAGACGCTGCAAACACTGGCAAGCACTCCACAGAGGTGCATGGCTGCACCCAGGCTCTCCCATGACTCCCTCCATATGCTTACGGAGGGAGTCACAGCATGCAGGGAGGTTCTCTTCCCTTCACATGGGCAGAATAGACTTTCCCAGGAGATCAACGTAGCCTGGTTGAACATTGCACAGGAGAACATAAGCAGGGATGTGGCCAGGATGACCTGGCTGCAGTGCCGCAAACCTTTCAATGATCTCAGTAGATCGTGAAACGTTACTTCAAAGCCACATTCAACCTCATCCTGCTGTGCCACTCATCACATCCCCATCACTCTGCCTTCCCTACCCTACTCCTGCACATCCTTACTCACACCAACTTACCATGCACCTCCACCCATCCCTCTCCATCTACATTATCAGTTCCCCATCTCACTAACCACCCCTCACACTCACACTCATCCTAGCCCAATCATACCAACTAACAACACACAAGGGTAGCTGCTTGGGTGTTTTAGCCAATGTTCATGTGAAGTTTCTGTTAATGTGCTGTCAAACAATGAAATCTTTATTTTCAACACTTTGTGTTCCTGGACAGATTCGTGTGCACCTTTGGAAGTGGCTTAATGAGTTGCAGTGAATGGTGAGACATAATGGTACCCCCTGCAATGGCAATGCGTGTGAAAGGAATGGCTTGGGCATTGTAGGGTTCCTTTATGGTGTTGGTGTGGGGTGGTGCCAACCTGGCGCATCATGTGGCAGCCAGGGTGTACAGCGTCAAGTGAAGTAAATCTGGCTATGGTGAGGCCATCTCTGGCCTCCTAGGCAGCAATGTGGTCAGGTGCTGATGCCTTGTGTCCTGTGCAGCGTCAGTTGATTGCGGAGGAGGTTGGTGTTGTTGTTGGTGCTGCTGGTGTGCCTGGTGCTGCTGGTGTTGGGGCTGATCGTGGTGGGATTCTGAGGACCAAGGTGAGATAGTTTCAAGGTCACCGATGCTGATGGAATAGATGGCAGGTGAACTTGAGATGACAGAAGCGATCTGTCAATGGTGAGAGGTTGTTCCAATGAGGTGACACTGGATGCAGAGTTTACTCCAAACACTTGCAACCTGCACAAAGCTCAAACTGTCTTCCAAATGCAGTAAGCAACAACTTCTGACCTTGGAAAGTGAACAGTTGTGAAATGGAAGCTTTTATAGACCATTTGCAGCTGTCAAGTTAAGAATTCATCACATGCTGACACAACTCCTGACCTCCTTACCTGACATGATCCCCAAGCAACATGGGCGAACGCTTAAAATTTAAAGGTGAGCTTAAAATCATTTTAAGTGCCTGTTAACAAGTTCTTAACAATCTAAATTGCCTCTCCCATCACTTGGTGTTGGGTCTTTTCAGTGATGACAGACCCGACGTCTGGGAGACTAGCGTGGAGGTGGGTTGACAGCGGGTTCCTACCCACTGTCAAAAAAACACATTTTCTCACCCGACCCACCACCAAACGTGCCCGCTGACCCCCCGAAAAATTCCCCCCTATATTTCAAATAGTTATTCCCTATCTACTTCTAACTTTCTAATTTTAAAATTATGCCCCTAATTTATTTTAACCCTTCGTAAACTTGAACAATTTGTCTAGATTACTATTTTTATTCCATATTTTAAAAAATCATTTATGAGATCACTTCAAAATCTTTTTTCAAAGAACATTCCCAATTTTCTTAATGTCTCCTCACATGTCAGACTCTGGAGACCAACCATCATCACTGTTGCCCAATGCTGTATCCTCCCAAGGACAGAGGAGGAAAGAGCTGCAGCATGACAACGAAGACCAGATGAAGTAAGAAAGCAGAGGAACAATAAAGAAATGGAAACCAGGAGTTGCACCATTTTTCCGGTGTTTCCACCTCCGTAACATTGCCCGTCTCCGCCCCTGCCTCAGCTCATCTGCTGCTGAAACCCTCATCCATGCCTTTGTCACCTCTAGACTTGACTATTCCAATGCTCTCTTGGCCAGCCTCCCATCTTCCACTCTACATAAACTTGAGCTCATCCAAAACTCTGCTGCCCGTGTCCTAACTCGCACCAAGTCCCGTTCACCTATCACCCCTGTGCTCGCTGACCTACATTGGCTCCCTGTCCAGCAATGCCTCGATTTTAAAATTCTCATTTTCTTTTCAAATCGCTCTATGCCCTCGCCCCTCCCTATCTCTGCAGCCTTCTCCAGCTTTACAAGCCTTAGAGATCTCTGCGCTCCTCCAATTCTGGCCTCTTGCGCATCTCCGATTTTAATCGCTCCACCATTGGTGGCTGTGCCTTCAGCTGCCTCGGCTCTCTACTCTGGAATTCTCTCCCTAAACCTCCTTGTGTCTCTACCTCTTCTCGTCCTTTAAGATGCTCCTTAAAACCTACCTCTTTGTCCAAGCTTTTATTCATCTGTCTTAATACGTGCTTCGGTGTCAATGTTTGTTTGATAACACTCCTGTGAAGCGCCTTGGGATTTTTCACTACGTTAAAGGTGCTATATAAATGCAAGTAGTTGTTGTCGTTGTTGAAAGATTCCTTTGTTTTCCAACTCAACTAAATTAGAAAGGAACTTGTCACAGACTAGTTTGCTAATTGCATTTTCCAGTCACAAGTCTATTAGTCTATCAGCTAAAACCATACAATGATGTTTAAGTGAAAAAGCAATTGAGTTTAGACTTTTGCTTCGGCCGGAATTTTCCACCCCGCTGTGAACCCGCTGCCATGCGCCTTTCCCGATGTTGGGTCTGTCAATGCTAAGCGGACCCGACCGGCAGCGGTGGGAGACCTAATTAAAATGATTAGCATCTAGTTGCCAGATGCTTAACAGCTTTTTTTCACTTACCTTTTGTCTTTAACTTCATGACCATGGGATCCCCGCTATGCGCAGACCACGGCTGTCAAGCTGAGGTGTGAGTTCAGTGACCATTGCACCAGCTGATTAATTGACAGCTTCAAATATACATTAAAAACTCCCACTTGACTGATATTCACTTTCCTCAGGCAGAAACTTCTTCTCACTTCATTTCCAGCACACAATCTGCAGGCTTTCCACTTTCCACTCTCACCTCATTGGAAGAACTCTCTCACCATTGACAGATCGCTTCTGTCATCTCAAATTTGCTGGAGTTCTTTGAGGATATAACGAGCAGGGTGGATAAGGGTGAGCCAGTGGATGTGGTGTATTTTGATTTTCAGAAGGCATTTGATAAGGTGCCACATAAAAGGTTACTGCATAAGATAAGAGCTCACGGAGTTGGGGGTAATATTTTAGCATGGATAGAGAATTGGCTAACTAACAGAAAGCAGAGAGTCGGGACAAATGGGTCATTTTCCAGTTGGCAAACGGTAACTAGTGGGGTGCCACAGGGATCGGTGCTGGGGCCTCAACTATTTACAATCTACATTAATGACTTGGATGAAGGGACCAAGTATAATGTAGCCAAGTTTGCGGATGATACAAAGATGGGTGGGAAAGCAAATTGTGCAGAGGACTCAAAGAATCTGCAAAGGGATATAGACAGGCTAAGTGAGTGGGCAAACATTTGGCAGATGGAGTATAATGTGGGAAAGTGCGAGGTTATCCACTTTGGCAGGAAAAATAAAAAAGCAAATTATTATATAAATGGAGAGAGATTACAAAATGCTGCAGTTCAGAGGGACCCCTGGGGGTCCTTGTGCATGAAACACAAAACATAAGCAAAAAGGCAAATGGAATGTTGTCCTTTATTTCAAGGGGGTTGGAGTATAAAAGCAGGGAAGTCCTGCTACAACTGTACAGGGTATTGGTGAGACCACACCTTGAGTACTGCGTACAGTTTTGCTCTCCTTATTTAAGGAAGGATATATTTGCATTGGAGGCAGTTCAGAGACGATTCACTTGGTTGATTCCTGAGATGAGGGTCTTGAATTGTGAGGAAAGGTTGAGCAGGTTGGGCCTATACTTGTAGTGTATGTACCTTTAAGAGAGAACTACTTTTACAGCTCCTGTATACTGTAGTACCGGCAGTGACCACACCTGTATATAAGCCTTGAGCATGCCTCTGTACCCCCAGTCTTGAGACTACCCTACTCCAGTAAACACCTGTTGATTGTTAAGTTACAGCATCCGTGTCGTTATTGGAAAACATCATACTCTCAGAATCACGGATCTAACAATACTCACTGGAATTTAGAAGAATGAGAGGTGATCTTATTGAAACATATAAAATACTGAGGAGGATTGACAAGGTAGATGCAGAGAGGATGTTTCCCCTTGTGGGAAAATCTAGAACTCGGGGGCATAGTTTCAGAATAAAGGGTCACTCTCGTAGAACTGAGGAGGAGGAATTTCTTCTGTCAGATGGTCTTAAATCTGTGGAATTTTCTGCCCCAGAGAGCTGTGGAGGCTGGGTCATTACAGTAAATACATTTAAGGTGGAGATAGACAGATTTTTGCAAGATAAGGGAGTGAAGGGTTATGGGGAGCGGGCAGGGAAGTGGCTTTAAGATCAGCCATGATCTTATTGAATGGCGGAGCAGGCTCGAGGGGCCAAGTGGCCTATTTCTGCTCCTATTTCTTATGTTCTTATGTACTTCACCTGCCATCTATTCCATCAACAATGGTGCCCTTTATACTGTCTCACCTTGATCCTCAGAATCCCACCACGATCAGCCCCAACACCAGCAGCACCAGGCACACCAGTAGCACCAACTTTCTCCGCAATCACCTGGTGCTGCACAGGACAGAGGGCATCAGCACTCAATCACATTGCTGCTCGGGAGGCCAGGGATGACCTCACTATAGCCAGATTTACTTTACTAGAAGCTGTACACCCTGGCTGCCACATGATGCGCCAGGTTGGCGCCACCCCACACCAACACCATAAAGCATCCCTACAATGTCCAAGTCATTCCTTTCACACTCATCACCATTGCAGGGGGTACCGTTATGTCTCATCATTCACTGCAACTCACTAAGCCATTTCCAAAGGTTCACACAAATCTGCCCAGGAACGCAAAGTGTTGAAAATAAAGGTTTCAATGTTTGACAGCGCATTAACAGAAACTTTACATGAACATTGCATAAAACACCCAAGTTCCTACCCTTGTGTGTTGTTCATTGGTATGATTGGTCTAGGATGAGGGTGAGTGTGAGGGATGGCTAGTGAGATGGGGATGTGATAATATAGATAGAGAGCGATGGGTGGAGGTCCAAGGTAAGTTGATGTGAGTAGGATAGGGAAGGCAGAGTGATGGGGATGTGATGAGTGGCACAGCAGGATGAGGTTGAGTGTGGCTTTGTACTAACGTTTTGTGATCTACTGAGATCATTGAAACATTTGCAGCACTGCACCCAGGTCCTCCTGAACACATCCCTGCTTGTGACCTCCTCTGCAATGTGCAATGAGGTTGTGTTGATCTCCTGGGGAGGTCTCTTCTGCCCATGGGAAGGGAAGAGGACCTCCCTGCATGCTCTGACTCCCTCCATAAGCATATGGAGGATGTCATTGGAGAGCCTGGGTGCAGCCCTGTGCCTTTGTGCAGTAAATGTCAAGACAAATGTGGCCATGGTCCCTTTAAGGAAACCAGCTGATGAAGCATCATGGAATGATGTCACCAGGCCCACTTCCTCTAATTGGACTGGGAAATGCACTGGGCGGGCTTAACAAGCCCAATCAACGGAAAGCCATTTTAGGCAGCGGGATGGAGCCAGCAGCGGGGCTGTGACCCGCCACCGACATCGCTCTCCATGGACCCGCCGAGGTAAGTAAAATCGCAGTCTTCATGTTTGTTCGAGTGTGCAAACTCCAGCACAGTTGGAAGCATGAAACTGTTGGCTAAGCTTGTGAGGAATTTTGTCATTCTTATCCAGATCTTAGATAGAACACTTCATGTTAATTGAACATTTTACTTAGATGAGAAAGGAATGGAGATTACCTACAGTCACAGATGGAAAAAAGTGGTATGGAAATAAAATATTGAGGAAATTGTGGGAGAGGGCAGGGAACAATATCAAAAAAATACAATCTAATGGAACTTTGATTTTTTTTCCACTGAATCTCTTTCTCAATAGACCAGTTTAATATCTTACAAAGTCAACCTGGTTCTTTTGGAACCTCAATGTGCAATATGGAGAGCTACACATATTCAGTTTAATTTATCATCATTAGTGTTATACCAGTTCAAATAAAAATGTGGATATAAATGGGCAAAACAGCACTCCTAATATTAACACTGACCTAGCTCCAAGAATGGGCCAAAACCACCTCCATTAAAATGTTTCGTAGTTTCCAACACTGATAACGGAAGCTGCAATTATTGATCATCCATTTGGATTTTAATTATTTAATTGTGACTCAAATCATCACACATTCAGTTTTGCTCATGTCAATGCTTGACTGCAGCTCTAGACAGAACCATTGGTGCCATTAAGGGAGTGGCCAGCTATTAGCATGTTGTTGCCTCTACCTCGTAAATGTGGCATATCAGGCACTGGAATAGTACTTAGATTGCAAGTCTGCTGGGACTGGAATGTTGATTCCATTATCTGTTTCCCGCATAACATCAACAACTACACTTCCTTAGCTGTGAAGAGCTGTGGGACATCCTGAGATTGTGAAAGGCGCTGTGTCAGTGCAAGTTCTTTCTCTTTATCTGGTAAATGTACCCACAGTTATGTATCTTGAACTTAAACCAGAACAGATTACTACTTCTATGGCCTAGATTGAATTTTCATTGATTATACTGGGCCACTGCAGACAATGGGCAGAACTTTCAACGTTGTTGGGGGCATAGAGTGGGCGGTAGCGGATTGGCCGATTTTTCCTTTCCATCAAACTCAATAAAAAGGAAAATAGGGCGGACTGTATACTGAGTGGCTGAACTGATACCGCTCGATCTTACAACCTGCTGATGTTGAAAGTTCCATCCAATAAACTCAGACTAATGGCAGGATTTGAAATCTAATACTTTATATCCAGGTAATAGATAAGCCATTCGTCAGGTGATATGATCTTATCAAACTATTATGCTGATTTTTTTTGCATTGCTTTGCTGCATTGTTAAGCGACTTGAGTGATTGCATTCCACATTGTAAGTTAACAAAACTACTAGCAATGCTCTGCCCCAAGACCTATCAATCTATAAGATAACATTGATACATCTGATAACAAATGACCTCAATTTGCAGTAGAATTTTCATACTATGTAGCACAGGAACCTGAACTTTAAAACATCTGCCAAAAATAATCTGCTTTAGGCTTTTCTATAGCTAAAGCTTATGCTTTAATTGTCCAATTTCTATTTAACCATCTGCAAAGGGATAAGACAGCACACAACCTATCAGAAAGAAAGTAAAAGCACTACATTCAATAAAATGCACGTTTTCAAATCACTGCAACCTCATTAGAAAATAGTATTAGGGTTGCATGACCAGACATTTTATTAATCAACTATCCTTAAGGGCATATAAACAAATGCAGACCAATAGGAAAGCTGCAATCATGCTATATTATTCTTTGTGGGTTTCAAATAAGCTCCTGTCTCAAGGGGAGGGAATAGAGTGATACACTGGTTAGAACATTGTCCTTTCACTCCTGGGCCTTAAATGTCTACGGTCATGAGATGTGAAGTTAAAAAGGCCCCAAATTGGATCACTGGTGCGGCCTGAGTTAGCTGATCTCAGCTAACTTTGCAGTGTGGTGCCACATTTGGTCTCAGTGTCCATAAGTCAAGGAGGGGAAATATTAGCCAAGGTTCCCGTGTCTTAATGCAGTTCTGCAACCCCTATTGAAAAGTGTGGATGTTGGCTGAGGACAGGATTAAGTTTGGCTTTGATGACCCCATTGGTCAAATGTCCTGCCATAACTCTAAGAGTTCATAGGGATAAGAGCGGTCCGATGACACCTGGGGACCAAACTCCAGAGACAGGTGAGAAGAGGGGGAGAAAATAAATAGAAAAATAAAATATAACAGTAATGTGCTCAAAGCTGTGGAATCTGCATGTCCACTGATCTGCTTTCTTGGCTGGAGGTCAAAGTGAAAAAAATAAAAAGGACAGGATATGGGATCAACAAGAAAAATCAAAGTAGCTTGGAATATCAAAAGAAAAAAAGAGACAGCAACATTTAAATAACGTTTGCTTCTTTGATCTAACAAATTTGCCACTATGAAGAAAGGACTGATACACATTTTACCAGTGATTTATTTGGCTGGCTGACTGGTCATGAAACCCATTTAAACTATTTCCAGGAGAGTTATGTAGAAAACACACAATGCACACTCAGAAGGGCCAGGCTCATCAGCTCAAGGCTGAGGTTGGCCCTATATTTTTCTACCTTGTGTTTGCATCCCCCTCTTCCTCACTATTGTAATAGCTTCCACCGTCATCAGTCCTGAGATCAACCAGAGAATCAATCAATATTACAGATACCACTGGAGACCAATAATAGACCGAAGTCTATGAAAAAGATCTTCAGTAAAATCACCCTTTCCTGAAGGTCCATTTGTTTTAAGCACTTCAGTAGTTCATGTTTTTAAAATCCTTCACAACATCACGATCTTGTTATGATCATCTAAGCTTTTCATTTTGATAAAATCCGACAGTACTTTCATTACACCTGTATTATTATAACATACACTTAGACGATTGAACATTTAGCTATAATTTAAAAAAAATCACTGTTCCTGCAGAGATTTAAATAAATCCAGCTTCTAAGGAGAGCTTTCTTTTACTGAAATATCTTATTCTACACAATCGTGTAACAGATCCTATGAAAGTATCTAAATAAGGCATAAATCTGACAAGACTTTTATAATTAAGAAAAGATAAAATCATATTGATTTCAGGAAGATCTTGAATCCTTAGTCAGTAAAATTAACTTGGACAAATCTCTTAAAGGATCATATTTGTGATGATATCTTAATTCTAAAGGTTGTGTGGGGTTTGGTTTAATCAGCATCATATCTGTGATTAAATTAAAATAAAAAGTTGGTAATAACACACATAATGGTGAGACCTTTTACAAAAGTCTTATGGGTAGAAATTCATCTTGGATTGTAGTGCAGAATGGGCGTTATTGTATGGGCACCTGCTATACTCCCTGCCCAATAATTAGCTCCAATGATTTCAACAGAACTGAATATTAACTGGTATAATAGGTGGCCGATGTGATAACACCCGCTTAGTGCTACCATCCAAGACAAATTTCTACTCATTAATTCATTACTACATTTAACCAAATTCTACTTTACTGTTGTGCTGAAAAAGTGAATTATAACAGCCCTTGTGCTTAAACTCTCTTGATCTGTCACAAAACACCACCAAGTAGTCTCAACACAGTTTCACATTGCACTGACTGCATTGATACATTTTTCTAATAAAATATAAAACTATCAGTGTGGAAAATACAGTTTATTAACTTATGTTATCCAATAGACTGAATACAAACACTTCTTGTCAGCTTAATTCTAACAAGAAGTGTTAGTATTCTGTCTATTAGATAACCTAAGTTAATAAACAGTATTTTCAATACCATATTTTTCCTGTTTCTCAAATATACTACATGTACTTGTTTGGATGCTTGAGAAGCAGTGTCATGGACCGAGGATTTTCACGTAACTCAACAAAGGTGAACTTCTCTTCACCTAATGTGTGCGCATACAGAAGTCCAGCGTGTCCCAAGCACTCTGGGGTGAGGTCCTCCACAGAATTCATGCAATACCTCCATAAGCAAGCCTTTTTTTGCAAACATATTCAATGATAATGGATCAACTTTTGATTAATCACTACAAATCCTTTTGGCAAAGCTAAAATGAGACTATTAGTATTGTAGAACTATCTTCAAACTTAACAGTTGTCACAGTCAAATCACACAACCCTTAAATCATACACGAGGCTTTGGTGGATCCTAGGACTCATCTAATAAAATTTTTAGAAATGCTATCTTAATGATCTTCTGGTTAGTTCTGTTGTTGAAATGTATAAAATAGAATGAAATCAATGCAGTACATTACAGATTTTCTTTTATTGTCACTATTTGCTGAATAAGGTGGAACCTTTGTAATGCAAATTGCTTTTTACTGTGTTATAAAAACTATCCCATAGGGGGTAATTTTCAACTTACTGCTGGAGTGTAAAACTGGTGTTATAGATTGGGCCCCCATAAGAGAAAGCATCAAATTTTCCTTTCCATTGATTTCAGTTGAAAATGACCCCCACTGTATTTGATGAATAAATGTCGACAGGGATCATTCCATGATTTGATGATATCAGTGGGGATTGGCTCTTGCATGAAGGATGCTTAAGGAAATCGTGGGTGGGAAGCCTTTGATTTTCCATCCACAAATTTTAATAAGTGAATACTGTCAGTGATGTTATTGCGCAAATGCTTAACACAACCGAATCAAATTCCTCTCTGCACTATTTTAATGGAGGCATTACTCATTTAAAGTTGAAGCGCTGTCTTGTAGAACTCAACTGGCAAGATTTGACTGATGGGGATGTGCAGGTAGATATTGTGGGGCTTTGCTTAATCACCTTTTGGGGTTAGTGGATTTTATGTAAAACTTTCTTTAAAAGCAATTGGATGGAGTAGAATGCATGGTATAGTAGAATGTACAGTTTCTGGGCGGAGGGGATGTAATGGCACAGCTATCATTTTCTTGTTCCATCCTTTTTTACTTATGCTGTTAGAAAGTTTAATTGTGTGCCCTTAAGGGAAGGAAATCTGCCATCCTTACCTGGTCTGGCCTATATATAACTCCAGTCACACACTAACGTAGTTAACTCTTAACTAACCTCTGAAGCAGCCTAGAAAGCCAGTCAGTTGTATCAAACCACTGGGTAACTAGCTATGGGAATTATATGCCAGCCTTTCCAGTTACACCCATATCTTGAGAATGAAAATGTTACCCTTATTTATGAAGATTCAGTTTGCGTACTAAATTCCTGTGTACATGCATGTATATACGAGTAGTTGGTGTGCGCGTGTGTATGTGTGAGTAGTCGGTGTGAATAGGAACATAGGAACAGGGGTAGGCCATTTAGCTCCTCGAACCTCTTCTGCCATTCAATGAGATCATGGCTGATCTATGACCAAACTCCATAACCTGCCTTTGCCCCGTATCCCTTAATACCCTTGGTTAACAAAAATCTATCAATCTCACATTTAAAATTAACAATTGACCTAGCATCAATTGCCATTTGCAGAAGAGAGTACCAAACTTCTACCACCCTTTATGTGTAGAAGTGTTTCCTAATTTCACTCCCAAAAGGCCTGGCTCTAATTTTTAGACTATGCCCCCAGTCCTAGAATCCCCAACCAGCGGAAATAGTTTCTCTCTATCTATCCTATCAGTTTCCCTTAATATCATGAAAACTTTGATCAGATCACCCTTTAACCTTCTAATTTCCAGGGAATACAACTGTAATTTGTGTAATCTCTCCTTGTAACTTCTGGGTATCATTCTGGTAAACCAACGCTGCACTCCCTCCAAGGCCAATATATCCTTCCTAAGGTGTGCTGCCCAGAATTGCTCACAGTACTCCAGAAGAGGTCTAACCAGGGCTTTGTATAGCTGCAGCATAACTTCCACCCACTTGTATTCTAGTCCTCTAGATATAAAGCCCAGAAGTCCATTAGCCTTTTTGATTATTTTCTGTACCTGTCCATAACATTTTGTTGATCTATGTACCTGGACCCCCAAGTCTATTTGGACCTCCATTGTTTCTAGCTTTTCACCATTTAGAAAGTACCCTGTTCTATCCTTTTTAGGTCCAAAGTAGATGACCTTACATTTGCCTACATTGAAATCCATTTGCCACAGTTTTGCCCATTCACTTCTATTAATACCTCTTTGTAACTTTATGCTTTCAGCTACACTGCCTACAATGCTGCCTATCTTTCTGTCATTGGCAAATTTGGATATATGACTTTCTGTGCCATCATCTAAGTCGTTAATAAATATTGTGAATAGTTGAGGCCCCAACACTATTAGTCACATCCTGCCAATTAGAGTAGCTGCCCATTATCCCTACTCTCTGTCTCCTGCCGCTCAGCCAATTTCCGAACCAGGTCAATAATTTGCCTTCCTTTCCATGAGTTTCAACTTTAGCTAACAGTCTCTAATGAGGGACTTTATCAAATGCCTTTGGAAGTCCAATTAAATAACATCCATAGACATTCCCCTATCCATTACTTTAGACACCTCTTCAAAAAATTCAATCAAATTTGTCAGGCATGACCTACCCATGCTGGCTCCCTCTGATCAGCTGAAAAATGTCAAGGTGTTCAGTCACCCTATCCTTAATTATAGACACTAGCAATTTCCCAACAGCAGATGTTAGGCTAACTGGTCTATAATTACCTGGTTTCCCTCTCTCACCATTCTTAAATAGCGGAGTGACATGCACAATTTTCCAATCTAAAGGAACGGTTCCTGAATCAAGAGAACTTTGGAAGATTATAGTTAGTGCATCTGCAATGTGCTCACCTACTTCCTTTAAAACTGTGGGATGGAAACCATCTGGTCCTGCAGATTTGTCACTCTTTTGTGCCATTATTTTCTTCATTACTGTTATTTTGCTTACGTTAATTTTGGTGAGTTCCCATCCCTGCAAGTAGTCAGTGTGAGCGTGCATATATGTGAGTAGTCAGTGTGCGCGAGTGAGTAGTCGGTGTGAGTGTGGGAGTAGACAGTGTGCGTGCGCGTATATGCGAGTAGTCGGTGTGTGCGCACATAGAGACAGTAGAATAGCACACAAAGGAATTTTGAATGAACATAATAATCAGTGCCTAGAAAAGTCATTAAAGCACTCAAAAAACTTAACATAACCCCACCATCAGAAAGTTTATGTTTCTTTTTATTTCTTTTACTGCTGGAACTCTGCTGAAACTTGACTTCCATCACTGGATTCCTTGCGAACAGGACTTCGTTGACTACACGGTTTGACTCAGTGGCTGTGGCACTGCTCTGCTTTTCAGTCACTTCAAGTCTTATGTTGCGGAATTATTTTGTCAAATTGGTTTCCAATCTCCTGGACTTCTCTGGACATCTAGATTATGTTTCTGCACTGGATTACACTGTAAGACTTACCTGCTATGTCTCTATCTCTGCTGCTAAAAGACTTTTACCTTTTAAAATGTGTCTGTGTCTCTGCTGAACTGGTTCTACTGGTTTTTCAGCTCTGCTGGTTTCTAGCTAACAGCTGCTGCTTCACTTGTGTCCAGTGACTCGTTATACTAGTTGTCAGCCTTGCTGGTTGCTGGTTTGTGGTTTTACTTTTTCCCCGCCGCTTTGATCTACAGTGACCTCCAACATGCGTCAATTTAGCCATCATCTTTCTGCACCGCTACCGACTCTCACTCCTACGGTAACAATCTCCATCCTTGAACTCTTTACCCTTCAAATAGCTTCTGGACTTCACTCACCTGCCTTGGACAGCAGTTCGTCGATGCTCTGTACTGGCCCCATCCTGCTTACGTCAGCTTTGTCCTTTCATGGGACCTCTGACTTTGACCCTGGTCTCCCTACTCTTGTCTCCAATATATTCCCTGCTACCAGGAAATATGTATTCCATTAATTTCTACATTTAATCAGGCCTATCTAACCTGAGCTTTTCCCGTGTCCAATCGTGTGCGCACTTTGGCTGTCCATGAGACCCATTTCCTGCTCCATTCCTATTCCCACCAAACTGCTGACCACCCAACTTCCTTTTCTGGCTCCCATGTTAGTCAACATTGTTAACGGTTCTCTCTCCTCAGGTATTGTCACCTTCACCCACAAATCTGCCATCATCACCGCTCTCCTCAAAAAAACAACACTTGACCCCTCTGTCCTTGCAAACTACCGCCCCATCTCCAACCTCCCTTTCCTCTCCAAAGTCCTTGAACATGTTGTCGCCTCCCAAAATCATGCCCATCTTTCCCGCAATTCCATGTTTGAATCCATCCAATCAGGTTTCTGCCCTTGCCACAGTACCAAAACGGCTCTCATCAAAGTCACAAATGACATCCTTTGTGACTGTGACAAAGGTAAACTATCCCTCCTTGTCCTACTTGACTTGTCTGTAGCCTTTGACACGGTTGACCACTCCATCCTTCTCCAACGCCTCTCCACTGTCGTCCAGCTGGGTGGGACTGCACTTGCCTGGTTCCATTCTTATCTATCTAATCGTAGCCAGAGAATCACCTGCAACGGCTTCTCTTCCCACTCCCGCATCATTACCTCTGGTGTCCCCCAAGGATCTATCCTTGGCCCCCTCCTATTTCTCATCTACATGTTGCCCCTTGGCGACATCATCCGAAAACACAGCATCAGTTTCCACATGTACGTTGACGACACCCGGCTCTACCTCACTACCACATCTCTCACCCCCTCCACGGTCTCTAAATTGTCAGACTGCTTGTCCGACATCCAGTTCTGGATGAGCAGAAATTTTCTCCAGTTAAATATTGAGAAGATTGAAGCCATTGTTTTTGGTCCCTGTCACAAACTCCGTTTCCCAGCCACTGAATCCTTCCCTCTCTCTAACATCTGTCTGAGGCTGAACCACACTGTTCCCAACCTTGGTGTCATATTTGACTCTGAAATTAGATTCCGACCACATATCCGCAGCATAACAAAGACTGCCTATTTCCACCTCCGTAACATTGCCCGTCTCCGCCCTTGCCTCAGCTCATCCGCTGCTGAAACCCTCATTTATGCCTTTGTTACCTCTAGACTTGATTAGTCCAACGCACTCCTGGCTGACCTCCCACATTCTACCCTACGTAAACTTGAGGTGATCCAAAACTTAGCTGCCCGTGTCCTAACTCGCACCAAGTCCCGTTCACCCATCACCCCTGTGCTCGTTGACCTACATTGGCTCCCGGTTAAGCAACGCCTCAATTTCAAAATTTTCATCCCTGTTTTCAAATCCTTTCATGGCCTCGCCCCTCCCTATCTCTGTAATCTCCTTCAGCCCCACAACCCCCTGAGATATCTGTGCTCCTCTAATTCTGCCCTTTTGAGCATCCCTGATTATAATCAAAAGGCATTTGACAAGGTGCCACACAAAAGATTATTGCTCAAGATAAAAAATCACGGGACTGGGGGTAATATTCTGGCGTGGGTGGAGAATTGGCTCTCTAACAGAAAGCAGAGAGTTGGGATAAATGGTTCATTCTCAGACTGGCAATCAGTAACTAGTGGTGTTCCGCAGGGGTCAGTGCTGGGTCCCCAACTCTTTACAATCTATATTAACGATTTGGAGGAGGGGACCGAGTGTAACATATCAAAGTTTGCAGATGATACTAAGATGGGAGGGAAAGTAGTGAGTGAGGATGACATAAAAAACCTGCAAAGTGACATAGACAGGCTAAGTAAGTGGGCAGAGATTTGGCAGATGGAATACAATACTGGAAAGTGTGAGGTTATGCACTTTGGCAGGAAAAATCATAGAGCAAGTTATTATCTTAATGGCAAGAAACTGGAAAGTACTGTAGTACAAAGGGATCTGGGGGTCCTGGTGCACGAAACTCAAAAGGTTAGTATGCAGGTGCAGCAAGTGATCAAGAAGGCCAATGGAATGTTGGCTTTTATTGCTAGGGGGATAGAATATAAAAACAGGGAGGTATTGCTGCAGTTATACAAGGTATTGGTGAGACCGCACCTGGAATACTGCATACAGTTTTGGTGTCCATACTTAAGAAAAGACATACTTGCTCTCGAGTCAGTACAAAGAAGGTTCACTTGGTTAATCCCGGGAATGAGGGGGTGGTCATATGAGGAGAGGTTGAGTAGATTGGGACTCTACTCATTGGAGTTCAGAAGAATGAGAGGCGATCTTATTGAAACATATAAGATTGTGAAGGGGCTTGATCGGGTGGATGCGGTGAGGATGTTCCCAATGATGGGTGAAACTAGAACTAGGGGGCATAATCTTAAAATAAGGGGCTGCTCTTTCAAAACTGAGATGAGGAGAAACTTCTTCACTCAGAGGGTGGTAGGTTTGTGGAATTTGCTGCCCCAGAAAGCTGTGGAAGCTACATCATTAAATAAATTTAAAACAGAAATAGATAGTTTCCTAGAAGTAAAGGGAATTAAGGGTTACGGGGAGCGGGCAGGAAATTGGACATGAGTCTAGGTTCGGAATGGTCATGGCCCTGTGGGTAGTGGAGCGGGCCCAGGGGCCGTGTAGCCTGGTTCTGTTCCTACTTCTTGTGTTCTAATTCTGTGTTAGATTTCAGGAGATGGTTTTATTCCTGTTCCTGGCTGGGGTGGAGATCGCCTTTACAGAAGGTAAGTACTGTAGAAAATATAGGGACAGAGTGATCTCCTGGAAGAGTTTCGATCGCCTAGATGGGTCGGGGAGGAATTTCCCAGATATTTTTCTCCCAAATTGGCCATTGGGTTTTTTATCTGGTTTTTCGCCTCTCCCGGGAGATCACATGGGTTCGGGTGGGATGGAGAGTGATAGAAGATTTGAGGTTAGGATCAGATCAGCCATGATCTTATTGAATGGTGGAGCAGGCTCGAGGGGCCGATTGGCCTACTCCTGCTCCTATTTCTTATGTTCTTATGTTCTATGTTCTAATTGCTCAACCATTGGTGGCCGTGCCCTCTGCTGCCTAGGCCCTAAGCTCTGGGATCCCGTGCCTAAACCTGTCCGCCTCTCTACCTCTCTTTCCTCCTTTAAGATGCTCCTTAAAACCTACCTCTTTGACCAAGCTTTTGGTCACCTGCCCTAATTTCTCCTTATGTGGCTCGGTGTCAAATTTTTTGCCTTAAAATACTCCTGTGAAGTGCCTTGTAATGTTTTACGACGTTAAAGGTGCTATACAAATACAAGTTGTTGTTGTAGTAATTTTTATATGGGATATGGACGATGTTGGCAAGCATTTATTGTCCATCTCTTGTTCCATGAGATGGTGTTGTTGGCTCTGCCCCTCGATCTGCTGCAAATCTTGTGGGAGCACCAGCCCCAAAAAGACTGCAGCAGTTCAAGGACCATCACCACTTCCTCAAGGCAGCTAGTGATGGGGCAATGAATGTGGCCTTGCAGGTGTTGCCTGCACTCTGAGAACCAATTAAACATTAAGGCCTAGAAATTCAGTTGTGTTCGCCAGCCGCTAACGCCATAAGAGGGGTAGATTTGCAGCGCTAGGCACTTAGCGCCCGGGCGCAGAACGATCTGCGCCTACGCCCAACTTCAGTTGACATTTAGCGCCGGCGCAAAGTGTTTGCGCCCGCTCAGCTGCGCGCGCAGCTTATGACGTCATTTCGTCGTGCAACGCTGTTTGTGCGCCCCAAACCGGAAATTCAGTGGCGCCCGGCCAATGTGGGCGTGGCGCTGTTAAGAACTGTGAAGTGGAACGCAACAGAGGCCCCGTGGGCCTCGGGGAGCGCTAATTAAAGGGCACTTACACTGACCTATAAAGCCCAGCCATTTTGCTGCAATGACTTCAGTGCTTTGGATTTCTGGACAGAGACCAAGGAACAGAACTTACTGATTTGGGACAACATAGGAGAGGTATTTTTGGCTTCTGGCCAGAGCTTGGAAATTTGAATCATTGTGATTTCACTGTTTGCAAGTTTATTATGGGGGCTGTATGGGGTTCCAACCCTCAGTTCCAGCATTATGTGCAAAGGGCTCGCAGACGCTGTGTGAGAGGGCCAGACGCAGAGGGGCCATCAGGCGTCGGCAACGTAGGCCTTACCCACTCAGGGAATACCGGCAGCAGGTGTCCTATCTCACCATGACTGCCGCGCATTGTGTTAAGAGGCTGCGCTTCAGAAGGGAGGTGGTTGCAGAGATCTGCCAGCTGCTTCACAGAGATCTGCATCCACAGCTGATGTGCAGGACGTCTCTCTCGGTGGAAGTGAAGGTCACGGAGGCTCTGAACTTTTATGCAAGCGGCTCCTTCCAAGCCGCTGCTGGGGACATAGCGAACATCTCCCAGTTCGCCGCGCATCGCTGCATCCGGCAGGTCACCGATGCCCTTTTCGCGAGGAGACACCAATTCATCTCCTTCCCCATGACCCTAGAGAGGCAGGAGCAGCATGCAGTCGGATTTGGCAGGATCGCGGACTTCCCCATGGTGCAGGGCGCCATTGACTGCACGCATGTGGCTATGCGGGCACCTATCGACAATGCCGAGAATTACCGCAACCGGAAGGGCTACCATTCCCTCAATGTACAGCTGGTGTGTGACCACAGGCAGCGCATCCTAGCTGTCAATGCCCGCTTTCCAGGAAGCAGCCACGATGCATTTATCCTGCGCCAGACTACTGTGGCTGACATGTTCGAGGCACAGCCTCCACCAAGGGGATGGCTTATTGGGGACAAGGGCTACCCTTTGTGTACATGGCTCATGACCCCGCTCCGCGCGCCCAGGACCCCTGCGGAGGAGGCATACAACGAAAGCCATCAAGCCACAAGGAACATCATAGAGCAAACAATTGGCGTCCTCAAGCAACGGTTCCACTGCCTGGATCGCTCCGGCGGATCTCTACAGTATTCGCCGGATAGAGTCTTCCAGTTCGTCGTCGTTTGCTGCATGCTGCACAACCTGGCTATCCGCAGGACTCAGGCACTGCCACCTCACGTTGGACCACCACCTCAGGAGGACGAGCAGGAGGACCATGAGGAGGAGGAGGAGGAGGAGTACCAGCCCAGGAGGGAGCCACAAGGTCCAAGGGCCGTCCGCCGGCGGCTTATTGAACGACACTTCTAGGCCCCCTGTCAGGGAATGGCTTGTGGCAATGAACGCACCTGAATGCAGCCGCTCCGCAAGCCCTCAGCCGCTTAACGCAACAACCACTGGAAACATGACACCTGGACAAGCTGAATAAATAAAAAGCTTTATTTAACAAACTCAGGGCCCTTCCCACATGAAACAGAAAAACAGACAAGACCCCCAAAAAACAGTCACAAAAATATCTCACTCCCACAACCTGGGGAGGAATAACAAAACTTGCCCATCCAATTGGCCTTCATCCTCGGCCTTACCAAAATAAGCCCCCCCCACAACACAAACACCCCCATATAAAAAAAACCGTTGCCACCACACTCTACTGGGTGTGCCGAGAGGGCGAGTCCTTGTGCAGCCTTGTGCGGCCCCTGCCCGACCTGTTGCTCCGCCTCAACCTGGGCCCTGTGGGTGTTGCAAGGCTGGGGGAAGGCTCCTGAGGGGCAGAATGCGTGACGGCAGATGCCCTTGGGGGTCGGCCTAGATGAGGACCGGCCCTGGAGGGGCCGGCTGCTGACTGCTGCAGCTGTGGCTGGGCAGCATCAGTCTCTGCAGCAGCTCGTCGCACCTTGGCTGGGGGAGTTGCAGTGGCGGCTGCAGCAATGGGGGCAAGCTGGCTGATGCCAGGCGCTCGCTGGTCGCCAGAGACACTGGCACTCGGCCGGGCTGGCAGTGCAGCAAACGCAGCAATCTGGTGGAGGCCAGACCGCTGTGCTGCAGCAGGGCGGCGGGTGCCCTGGCGATGCTTCCGCGACACAGCGAGTGTGGCAGAAGTGAGTGCCCGAACTGCCCTGGTCTGTGCCCGCATCAGATCAGTGAGTGTCTGCACGGCACCACTCATGAACTCGCGACTCGTGTCCTGCGCTGCCGCGAGTTGCTGGACACCCCTGTCCTGTGCTGCCGCGAGTTGGTCGACACCCCTGGCCTGTGCTGCCGCGAGTTGTTCGACACCCCTGGCCTGTGCTGCCGCGAGTTGTTCGACACCCCTGGCCTGTGAGTCCCTGAAAGCGGCCACACTATGAGCCAGGGACTCAATGGCCTGAGGCAACTGTCCCACAACCCCAATGAACTCCTTGTGGCGGCGCTCAGAATCCGCAGACATTTCATCTAGGAGGCGCACCTCCTGGGCGAGGACCGTCTCCGGACTGGAGGCCGGACTCTCCCTCTGGGGAGAAGGCCGCCGTTCTGCCCGACCCTTCCCACGTGCCTGGACGCCACTGGGCCCAGGAACTGGCCTCCCCTGCAACACTTGCCCCCTCTGGGGAGAAGGCCGCCATTCTGCCCGACCCTTCCCACGTGCCTGGACGCCACTGGGCCCAGGAACTGGCCTCCCCTGCAACACTTGCCCCCTCTGGGGAGAAGGCCGCCGTTCTGCCCGACCCTTCCCACGTGCCTGGACGCCACTGGGCCCAGGAACTACACCCCCCTGCAGCACTTCCCCCTGGCTCTCCTCCAGGCAAGACGTCTCCCCTCCATTGCCATCCCCTGGCGCGGATGAGGCTTCGCCCGATGTGCCGCCTTCCTGTTGGTCCTCGTCGTCCTCCTCTTCCGAGGGACTGGCACTCTCAGCTTCAAGGACCTCCTCCTCACCAGCTGAAAGCAGGAAGGCACAAGAGTAGCTTTAGAGTGAGGACAGGGCGTCAGCGAGGGAGGCATGAGTGGTGGCATTCAGCGCATTGGTCGGACAGTGGCAAAGGATGTAGATCTGATGCGCTAGGGGAACGAGAGAGGTCCAAACGGTCATGTCCTTACCATTGGGTCGCAGCACAGGGTCGGCATCTCCAATGGCAACAGGACCAGTCACCCGGCCACGCATGAGTCGAGCCACACTCTCCTCCAGCTCACTGAGCTCCTGGAACTGGGCACGGCCTCCCCCGGTGACATTCTGGCTCTTCAAATTCCGGGCCAGCTTGGCCTGCAAGAGAAAGGACGGCCTCTAAGTACATTGTGGTGGCCTGTTGTTGTGTGCACTGCCTCCCATGGTGGAATAGCTTGGCCAGTGTGGTGGCCTGTTGTTGTGTGCACTGCCTCCCATGGTGGAATAGCTTGGCCAGTGTGGTGGCCTGTTGTTGTGTGCACTGCCTCCCATGGTGGAATAGCTTGGCCAGTGTGGTGGCCTGTTGTTGTGTGCACTGCCTCCCATGGTGGAATAGCTTGGCCAGTGTGGTGGCCTGTTGTTGTGTGCACTGCCTCCCATGGTGGAATAGCTTGGCCAGTGTGGTGGCCTGTTGTTGTGTGCACTGCCTCCCATGGTGGAATAGCTTGGCCAGTGTGGTGGCCTGTTGTTGTGTGCACTGCCTCCCATGGTGGAATAGCTTGGCCAGTGTGGTGGCCTGTTGTTGTGTGCACTGCCTCCCATGGTCGAATAGCTTGGCCAGTGTGGTGGCCTGTTGTTGTGTGCACTGCCTCCCATGGTGGAATAGCTTGGCCAGTGTGGTGGCCTGTTGTTGTGTGCACTGCCTCCCATGGTCGAATAGCTTGGCCAGTGTGTTAAGTGCAGAAAGTGCTATTGAGGATCATGCCAGTGCCATAGCTGCGGGGGGAGGGCTGGCCATTAGGCCTTTGAGGTCCCTTTGCCCATAATGTGAGGTGCACATGCAAGGATGAGGAGGACACTGGAAAGGGTACTCACCTTGACCATCCGAGTGAGGTCATTGTACTTCTTGCGGCATTGGTCACCAGTCCTGGGGACATCGCTGTTGACTGACACCCTGTGGGCGATTTTCCTCCAGGCTCTCCTGTACTGCCTCCTGGGAGCCTTCTTGCCACTGTCCGGGCACAAGATCTCTTTGTACCTTTCCAACCCCCTAACCAGCACCCTCAAAGCATGCTGGGAGAAGCGCTGCGCTCGTTCACGGGCCTTCTCCATGGCTTCAGGCGCTATTTGGGTCCACCAGCAGTGTTCAGGCCTAGCTGCAGGGCTCCACTATCCAGGGCGTGGCAGCAGACAAAGTCGACCCTTCCCCCTTTAAGAGCTGGCCGGCGTCAGGGTGTCTGCTGTCAATCAAAACATGACCGCACCTGTGCTGCGCCCGGCCTCGGCGTTATCAGTCCGCACCGCCGGCTTAGCGCCTAAAGATAGGAGTGCAACGCCAGTTTCAGCGCTCGCCCAAACTCTTGGCCAAATCTACTGAATTTCGGCGAACTGACCTGCACTTTCCGGCGGGCGCTAACTTTAGCGACCGCCCGACTTTACCGCCCCAAAAGTGGCTATACTGAATTTCTAGGCCTAAATACATTAACCTACTGATGGTGGGGCCACATTGTAAGTTTTTGAGTGGCTTAATTTTTTTCTATGCACTGATTATGTTCATATAAAATTCCTTTGTGTGCTATTTAAATGGGGTCATTAAGTTATGTATTTTAAATATAGTGCACCATTGAATTTTATGTGCAGTTAAGTAGTACACTAGAGGAAATTAAACCCTAAAGTATTTTAAATACAAAGTAAGACTGTAAAGAACGCTAAGCAAAACTCAGCAATTTAGAAACTACCTCCTGAATAATTAAAATATTCAATAGAGCTGACAGTGATGTACACACACTATTAACAAAACAATTATCTATTTGGCAGTTCAACTTGACTGCATACATTTTATGTACTGCATTATGTACTCAAAAGTTTAGTTTCAGAGGGTCCAGTTTTAAGTAGTGAAATGCAATTCTGAACTGGAAAATAAAAATTTTAGAGAACCTAAAGATCAATTAGTAAAGATACAAAACAGTAAAAGTTATGGAGTTATAAAAGAATATAAGGAGCATGCCCCTTTAAAAATAAACAGTGAATGCTGATGATATCATCAGCAGGAAGTGGCTGGGAGAAATGACTGAACCTGACAGTGTGAGGAAACTGCAGCTAACATGATAGAGTTACTGAAGCGCTCGGGGTTAATGACTAATTCCTTTGATGCTCACTGTTAGGCTCATTAAATCCACCAACACAGTTTCCCTGCTGACATTGGCACTTAGCCGTTTAAGCAATAATATTTTTGTAAATCTAGCAAAAACAGGAAAACTTGTAAAAGGATGCTGGCATTTTGTTTTATCCTCCATTTTTTCCTCTTCCTTTTCTCAAGATGCTGATTTATGTTGGGATCCGTTTCCACGGCCACCACTACTGTGAACAAACAACCATTCCTTCAAGTGTGAGAGTCTGGCTAGTGAGTGTCAGTGAGCTATTCTAACAGGGGGGGCATCTCAAGCAAACCTGATTCTCTTCTCACCCAATGTCCACTCACTTCCCAGCAGGGGTCGCTGGAGAGAGTTCAGGAGGAAACCGGGATCATTTTTCACCCTCTAGCCTGGAGTACTGAGTCAATTGTAATAGTCCCACTTTCTGACTGAAATCAGCTAACTCAGCACAGAGTGAGGTTTGAACCTGGGGTGTTCTACACTGCACAACACTGCGACTCATTGTCTTAACTAGTTAAGCTATCAGGGAAGGCTAAAACACTGTATTCAAGTTGCTTTGAAATATTGCAGCTCCAACTTGGGATGAGAAATGTTTACATGCTTGAAGTCAATGGAAAGAAAAATAAGGTGGGGTGTATAACGGGCGGCCGATCTGATAGCATCCATTTTACACCATCGCCAAAGTTAAAATTACCTCCTTTGTTTCTTTTCCCTTAATTTCTGTTGATCGCAACTTATCTCTCTCCCCCTTCCACCTGGTCAAAGGCTGAGCATCAGGTGAAATGCTTTTTCTTTAGCTTGTCAAAGGCTGTAAGCATCTTATCCTATTTTGCCACATCCCTTTAAATTTCACCTACACGATTTTCTGGCCCCACCAGTAGGGCTACCTTATTGTATCTGCCCAAATCTGCACTTGGAGCAGTGAATAGTTATGAAAGTGGGCTAACTCCTGGAAACATTCCCATTCTGCCAAGATTTCCATCAGTTCCTACTCATATGGAACTGAGTTACACCATTATGTGAAGATTGGTCCCAATATCTGTTCCCTCTGCTTTAAATTAAATGTATAAAAAGGAGTTCCATTCAATAAATAACATGTAAATCTTCTGCAAGGAAACTTCTTTGTGAGCAACATAGGATTGCCAACTGGTGCGTCACAGACCATCAATAACTAGTTCTTAGAAACGACATTGTTTTATTGAAACTAGAGATTGCACATCCACCAGGCACCCTCACCACGTTTGAAATCATTCCGATTGGTAGGGATTGGCTGTGACTTTGGTGCTTCCTAAAAGATCAGTAAACTATTCACGTAGGACTAATACAATCCCCTTTAGCTTTCACTTTTAAGTGACGAACCAAAAAAAATGGAAAAAGGAACGCTTATTAACACAGTTTAAAAAAAAATACTTTATACTATAAGTTTGGTAAAAAAAAGTCTGACAAAAACAATGAAAATTATGCAAAGGGAAAATTAAACCCAAACAATTAGCTCTTTTTTGGAATATTATAAAATTCTAGAGGTAGGATTTGTGTTCTTATAAAGAGAAGTAGCTTACTTACTTTCTCCTTTCTCCTAAGAAGAGACTTTGGTGGGATCTGCCTGGAGAGGCCCCTGATCCCTGACTCTGGCCACTGCCGGAGAGTAAACTGTCTGTCTCGAAATGAAAGGTGGCCTCATGCTCTGCTCTTTGATTTGGATTTTCTAAGAACTCACTTTCATTCCAGGCTCCAACAGTACCATCCATTGCCTGGTACTTTATCCCAATGGAGACACAGGTCTAGACAAAAAGAAAGAAAGGGAAAAATTAACACTAAGATTTTTTAAAATAAATGCATTGTCTACTACATGCAGGCCAGGCAGCTTTCTTCCTCCAATCATTGATATGGGTTTTAAGCAAAGTGAGTTTGGGTAGCCAATCTGTATACAGTTTCATGTAGACATATATCTATCTATATATATAAAAGGGTATGTCTGTCTGTATGTCTGTCTGTATGTCTGTATGTCTGTCTGTAGCCAGAGCCTCAGAGACTCCTGACCAGACTCAGGCACGTCAAGCTGCTGACCAGGCGAGACATACCCAAGCCAGAGCCTCAGAGACTACTGACCAAACTCAGGCACGTCAAGCTGCTGAGCAGGCGAGACATGCCCAAGCCAGAGCCTCAGAGACTCCTGACCAGACTCAGGCACGTCAAGCTGCTGACCAGGCGAGACATACCCAAGCCAGAGCCTCAGAGACTACTGACCTAACTCAGGCACGTCAAGCTGCTGACCAGGCGAGACACACCCAAGCCAGAGCCTCAGAGACTACTGACCAAACTCAGGCACGTCAAGCTGCTGACCAGGCGAGACATGCCCAAGCCAGAGCCTCAGAGACTCCTGACCAGGCTCAGGGACGTCAAGCTGCTGACCAGGCGAGACATACCCAAGCCAGAGCCTCAGAGACTCCTGACCAGACTCAGGCACGTCGCCAGACCGACAATAGACGCAGGGGCATTGCCAGAGCTGACATTTGGAGTCATTGGCTCGGAGCAGCCTTCTCCTATACACCCACCATCAATTATGAAGCAGACCCCACAGTCATCATTGGCAAGATGACCGTCATTTGCCCTCACTGTGGCGCTATGAAGTGGGAAGGGGAAATTGCTGGGATATGCTGCAATGGAGGAAAGGTTAAACTTCCAACACTAACAGCTCCGCCTGAACCCCTACACTCACTTCTGTTCGGCCGAAATCCAGCTTCAACACATTTCCTCACTCACATCAGAAAGTACAACTGCTTTGCAATGACCTCTTTTGGTGCAAACAGAGTGCGTGAATCAGGATTTTGCCCAACTTTTAAAGTTCATGGACAGGTGTACCATACAGCTGGCTCACTACTTCCTCTACCAAACGAAAGACCTCAGTTTCTCCAAATCTACTTCTTGGGTGACGCCAAAGAGCAAGCCAATCACCGCAGGGAAGCTGCTGTTCTCCCCGCACAACAACACCAAATCAAGCTTCAAACTTTGCTTGGGTTACAGGAGATGCTTCATCAGCAAAACCCATATGTAAAGAGTTTCAAAACAGCCATTGAAAAAACAACAAATGAAGACCTCAAAGTTGTCATCAAAGCTGACAAGACTCCTGCAGGTGAACATGAGCGACGCGTCAATGCTCCGACCACCAATGAAGTAGCCATTGTCATTGTGGGCCAAGAATTTGAACAACGGGACATTGTCTTGCATATGAGAGGTGGTCCATTCAAAAGAATTTCTGAGCTTCACAGGTCATATGATCCTCTGCAATACCCGCTTTTGTTTTGCCATGGGGAAGATGGATACGATGCCTATAACAAGGTCCCACATGTTGACCCCAAAACTGGTGTGCCACCTACAGCCCAAAGGCAAAAGATGGTTTCTGCCATGGAATTCTATTCATACAGACTGATGGAACGACAAACTGCTTTAAACCACCTGCTTCAGTGTGGAGGACTTCTCCACCAGTTCCTCACTGACATGTATGCAAAAATAGGAGAGCGGCTTCATTGGTTCCGGAATAACCAAAATCATTTGAGAGTCACAGACTATATACACTTACGAGATGCTGTGGCCAATGATGGCAACACTGAGGACATTGGTCAACTAGTCATCCTACCATCCACCTTCGTTGGAGGTCCTAGGTACATGCATGAGCACACGCAAGATGCCATGACCTATGTCAGACCTGACCTCTTCATCACCATGACTTGCAATCCCCAATGGCAGGAGTTCCCACCCAAAGCTGGTACTGAAAGGCATGAGCTCATAGCACGGGTCTTCAACCTCAAAGTTAAAAAACTGGTCAAACTCTGACTGTGGGCAAACTTTTTAGTGCACACCATTGCTACATGTACAGCATTGAGTGGCAGAAGAGAGGACTTCCTCATGTTCATCTTTTACTCTGGCTTCAGGCAAAGATTCACCCCAATCAAGTTGATTCTTTCATCTCTGCAGAGCTATCCAATCGTCTTTGATGTTGTTGTAAAAAATATGATTCATGGTCCTTGTGGGCGACATAACCCTTCTTCTCCCTGCATGAAAAACAATGCATGTACAAAAGGTTACCCAAAGCCACTCCACGAAGAAACTCAGCATGGGGATGATGGCTATCCTTTGTACAGGAGAAGGGGCAAAGAGAGTGGAGGTTTCAGCACTGAGATAAGAATGCGAACTCAAAAATCTAGCGACTCAAGTCAACCTGGTCCGTCAAATCAGAGAGCACAGCAAAGACAGACATTTTAAGTTGACAACCGTTGGATTGTTCCTTACTGTCCACTCCTATCCAGGCTCTTCAAATGTCACATCAATGTGGAGTACTGCCACTCAGTTAAGTCTATCAAATATGTGTGCAAGTACATCCATAAGGGCAGTGACCAAGCTGTCTTTGATCTTCAACCGGCTGGACAGCAGAATCAAAATGATGAGATCACCACACATCTGATGGGCCGTTACATCTGCAGCAATGAGGCAGCCTGGCGAACTTTTGGATTTGACATCCACAACCGTTACCCCACTGTCACTAAATTGGATGTTCACTTGCAAAATGGACAAAGGGTTTTATTCCGACCAGGAAATGCCAGCCAACGTGCCGAGGAACCACCAAAGACAAAACTTACAGCATTCTTTGAGTTGTGCCAAACGAATGACTTTGTCAAGACACTTTTGTATCATCAGGTGCCCAAGTACTACACCTGGCAGCCAAACAAGACATGGCGGGCTCGGCGCCCTGGAGCAGGTCAGAAGGAAGTTCCTGGTCATATAGGGGTGTACTCATCAGAGGCACTTGGCAGAGTCTACACGGTCCATCCAAACAACAGAGTGCTTTCACCTTCGTCTACTCCTCCATGACGTTGCTAGGCCAACATCATTTAATGACCTCAAGACTGTCGCTGGCCAACTCTGTGACTCCTTTCAAGAAGCTTGCCGCAGGAGAGGACTCATTGAGGATGACATTCATTGGCATGCGACGATCACAGAAGCTGCTCTGTCTTACTCCCCCAATAGGCTACGAAATCTCTTTGCCATTATAATTGCCCTCTGCAGCCCTTCCAACCCGATGCAGTTGTGGGAAGATCACAAAGACAGCCTCACAGAAGACATCTTACACCAACTCAAGACAGCCAACCCCACAATGACGCTGAACTTCACTGATGCAATGTACAATCAGGTATTGATCCTTCTGGAGGACAAGACTTTGGCATTGGCTGGCAAGTCTCTGACTAAGTTGAACCTTCCATCTCCCAATAGGAATGATTCTCCAGGTCTCAGCAGAGAGGTCCTCAGGGAAACCACCTACAATGTTGAGGAACTGACCTCCTTTGTCACCGTCACTGAACCTAAATTGGTTCCCGACCAGAAAGAGACATACAGGTTGGCTGTGGATATGGTGGAAAACAATGCAGGTGGCATTATCTTCCTCGATGCACCTGGTGGAACAGGAAAGGCATTCCTGATCAATCTTTTACTGGCCATGGTTCGCTCTAAGGGATACATTGCACTGGCTGTTGCCTCATCAGGAATCGCTGCAACTCTTCTCCAAGGAGGTCGCACTGCCCACTCAACCTTTGCTCTCCCTCTGGATCTGACAACACAAGAACACCCAGTGTGTAACATTAGCAAAGGAACTGGTGCTGCTGAATTGCTTCAAAAGTGTAGACTCATTGTGTGGGATGAGTGTACAATGGCCCACGAGGGCACTTGAAGCACTCGACAGAACTCTTCAAGATCTCAGAGGCAACAATAGGCTGATGGGTGTCACCACCCTGTTGCTGGCAGGTGATTTCTGCCAAATCCTGCCAGTTGTCCCCAGAGGAACTCCAGCAGATGAACTCAATGCATGTCTCAAGGCATCCCATCTGTGGCCAAATGTGCAAACAGTCCAATTGACCACAAACTTGCGTGTTCATATGCATGGTGACGAGATGGCAGAATCCTTTGCACATCTTTTGCTACAATTGGGAGAAGGAAAATTGCCAGTTGACAGCAGTGGTCAAATTACAATTCCTCCAGGCTTTGGCAGTCAAGTCAAAACAGTTGATCTCAAAGGTGTATCCAGACCTCCTCAATCACTTCAAAGATCCCAAGTGGCTGTGTGAACGGTCAATACTTGCACCCAGGAATGATACTGTCAAAAACATAAACATGCTCCTTCTTAAAAAACTCCCTGGCCAAGAGCAAATTTATAAAAGTGTTGATACTGTTTGTGACAGTGCTGATGCGGTACACTACTCCACTGAGTTCCTCAACTCATTGCAGCCTTCAGGAACGCCTCCTCACAAACTGGTACTGAAGGAAGGCACCCCCATCATGCTCCTAAGAAACATATATCCACCAAAGTTGTGCAATGGAACCAGACTGGCAGTCAAAAAGCTCATGCCAAATCTCATTGAGGCTACCATCATCTCAGGCTGTGCCAGAGGGGAGGATGTTCTCATTCCTCGAATTCCAATGATACCAACTGACTTGCCATTTCAATTCAAACGGCAACAGTTTCCTGTGACAATTTCTTTTGCAATGTCAATCAACAAGGCACAGGGGCAGACTTTGAATGTTGCTGGCATCAACTTACTCACGCCCTGTTTTTCACATGGCCAGTTGTACGTGGCATGTTCAAGAGTTGGTGCGTCAAGGAATCTGTTTATTTTAACACCCTCAGGAAAAACAGAAAATGTTGTCTATCAACGGGCTCTCCAATAATGCAGAGTGCTTTCACCTTCGTCTACTCCTCCATCAGGTTGCTGGCCCAACATCGTTTAATTACCTCAAAACTCTCACTGGCCATCTCTGTGCCTCCTTTATAAAAGCCTGCCACAGGAGAGGACTCATTCAGGATGACATTCATTGGCATGCAATGATGACAGAAGCTGCTCTGTCTTACTCCCCCAAAAGGCTACGAAATCTCTTTGTGGCCATCCTTCGCTCTAAGAGATTCATTGCACTGGCTGTTGCCTCATCAGGAA
This sequence comes from Somniosus microcephalus, assembly GCF_052327205.1. Classification (NCBI taxonomy): domain Eukaryota; kingdom Metazoa; phylum Chordata; class Chondrichthyes; order Squaliformes; family Somniosidae; genus Somniosus; species Somniosus microcephalus. The sequence goes on along the minus strand of NC_140995.1, from coordinate 100,039,232 downwards.
TCGCTGCAACTCTTCTCCAAGGCGGTTGCACTGCCCACTCAACCTTTGCTCTCCCTCTGGATCTGACAAGACAACAACACCCAGTGTGTCACATTACCAAAGGAACTGCTGCTGCTGAGCTGCTTCAAAAGTGTAAACTCATTGTGTGGGATGAGTGTACAAAAGCCCACAAGAGGGCACTTGAAGCACTCAACAGCACTCTTCAAGATCTGAGAGGCTGCATACCTACTACAATATTACAAAATCACTCTGTACAATACCAACCCTATTGGGTTTGCAAACCTTTACCAGAGGGAGTATTCACTCAGTCTTTGGTTGTAACTCCAGCATATTGTCAAATGTTCCATTGTTCTACATTATTGGAATAAATGTTCACTGTTGATTTCTAAACTTACCTCTAAATGCCTCAGATAGAATCTTTTATTTCCCTATTCAACTCATACACTGAAACTTTGTGAATAATGTAATATCACTCCTGGGTGCTTAGGAAGAGTTCTTCAATCCCAACAGTTTAAAAAACAGTTTTATAAACATGCCACAGGGTTCTTGAGTTCCCTCGGCACCACCGGGCACTCCAGCTAGTTCAAAATATAAAGGACTTCATTTCAGACGATTATTTTTTTAATAAAAACAGAAAATGCTGGAAATACTAAGCAGGTCAGGCAGCATCTGTGGGGAGAGAAACCAAGGCCGTGATTTCACCAGCGGAGGCGGGATTGCGGCGGGAGAGGTGTTTGGTGGGTTCCGGTCCCATTCCCGGCTGCAGCCGCTCTGGAAAAAGGATTTTCCGCTAATAGGGCTTGTTAAGCCCGCTCTGTGAGATTCCCGGCCAATTAAAAGGAAGCGGGTCTGATGACATCATTTGATGATGTGTCATCAGCCGGTTTCCTTAAAGGGACCATGGCCGCATTCATTTTGACAGTTGTGCTGTCAGTGTTCTGCAGCCTTGCCTTGAGGTGCTGCAAACACTGACAAACACTGCACAATGTGCACGGCTGCACCCAGGCTCTCCCATGACTCCTTCCATATGCTTATGGAGGGAGTCACAGCACACAGGGAGGTTCTCTTCCCTTCCAAAGGCAGAAGAGACCTCCCCAGGACACCAACGCAGCCTGGTTGCACATTGCACAGGAGGGCAAAAACAGGGATGTCGTCTGGAGGACCAGGCTGCAGTGACGCAAACCTTTCAATGATCTCAGTAGATCACGAAACGTTATTGCAAAGCCACACTCAACCTCATCCTGCTGTGCCACTCATCACATCCCCATCACTCTGCCTTCCCTACCCTACTCCTACACACCCTTACTCACACCAACTTACCTTGCACCTCCACCCATCCCTCTCTATCTACATTATCACTTCCCCATCTCACTAGCCACCTCTCACACTCACCCTCATCCCAGTGCAGTCATACCAATTAACAACACACAAGGGTAGGCACTTGGGTGTTTTATGGAATGTTCATGTAAATTTTCTGTTACTGTGTTGTCAAACATTGAAATCTTTATTTTCAAGACTTTGCCTTATTGTACAGATCTGTGTTCACCTTTGGAAGTGTTTTAGTGAGTTGCAGTGAATGGTGAGACATAACGGTATCCCCCGCAATGCTGATGAGTGTGAAAGGAATGGCTTGGTCATTGTAGGAATGCTTTATTGTGATGGTGTGGCGTGGTATTAACCTGGCGCATCATGTGGCAGCCAGGGTGTACAGCTTCTAGTGAAGTAAATCTGGCCATGGTGATGCCATCGCTGGCCTCCCGGGCAGCAATGTTTGGAAACTCACATGGAGGCGGGTTCGCAGCAGGTTCCCAACTCACTGTCAATCATTTCGACTTTGACAGCGGACCCGCCTCCGAACCTACCCTCTGAGCGCTGGCAAAATTCAGCCCAGAGTTAACGTTTCAGGTCAATGACCATTCATCAGAACATTACTGTATCCTGACTTATTGTCATTCACCAAATAGCAGACAGTAAATCGTATTCTCCAATGTGGGTGTATTGTTGTGTTAGAAAGTTTCAACACAGCAAACTTAAAACTCTAATTGAACTGATTATTAGGAAGCAGTTCCAATCAGTTTAAGTAACATGTTTATTTCAAATACTACAAATGCCTAAAGGCATCAGCATATAACAGTCCAGATAGGATTTTATTAATACTGTCAGACTTAAAGGAATTTGTATATTTAGGTTAATTTTGGAAAATCCAAAATTTTGCCTCCATACAATCACTGCTCATACTTTACAGATGCAATGACACTGCAGTAGGTTTATACAATTAATTACACATATTGCAAGTTGTACCTTTTGGTAACAATAAACTAATTTCACTTTTTAAATATTTTAATGCGAATGGATCCAGTCCAGTCACACAAGTCTGGGGAAAGATCTGAGCAGTACATTCAAGGTGACAGACATTGTATGCACAAGTAAATACAAAATAACCATTTGAGAGAAGGGCAGCTAAAAATATTGATTGAAGTGCCAATCTTTGATTCATTTGCACTGTGGAATGGTGGATGCCATCAACATACTGAAGGGAATGTGGAGAGGCCACACATTTCTTCTGATGATTGCCAATGTGTCTAGGTGTAACGGACTATGATCTTGAGAGCAGTCAAAGTTGTTACTAATATATCAATTAAATCAGACCTTCTCCACGTCTGCTGAATTGATGGCTAGTGATTCCTTTGCACCCATTGCAAGTTGTTAAATCTCCTTCTCTAAGCAGAGTTACCACCAGAGGTTACCAGGGTCACTATGCCATGCAAAAATAGCCCAGAAATAATTCTGTTTGCATTCTGATTGGCCCAAGAAAAATTCTTGAAAAGTTTTTATACAGTAATGAGAGCACAAATCCAGAGGGTAAATTCATTGACCTCTGCAAGTTGGAGACAGGGCCACAATACTGATTCTCTGGCTCACACTCCCTTTGAGCATGGCTCCCTAATTGGGATTGTAGGATCAGTGAACTTACCCTAAGATATAGGGAATTTGCTGTATCACTGTTGAGATTCTGGGAGACAGTTTGTTGTGGATAAGTGCGACACTATATACACTGGAAACATAAAGACCTGAGTTTTAATACTTTGGTAGGTTGGCAGCGGATTGGGAGAGGGGGGGTGCTCGGAAGCATTTGGGAAACCTGGGAGGACACCGCCCATTCCTAGCTTCACCTCACCACCTTGGAGGAGACGCTGACAGGGGCATGGCTGAACCCTTGGCCAGTGGGGCGGGGGGGGAGGGGATGATGATTAGGATGAGGATGGGTATCAGGAGAAGGAGAAGGAGAAGGATAAGGAGGAGGAGAAGGAGAAGGAGGAGAAGAAGAACAAGAAGAAGCAGATGAAGAAGAAGCAGAAACACTGTCACTCGATTTCACACTCCCAGCCACCAGCTCCTATAGGTCGTCCTGCAAGGTCATCTGCAGTGTCCCCCACTGAAAGTCAGCAGCCTTCCACCAACCATGCTGCAGCTCTGTGTAACATCACTAGGATAGGCAAAGGCACACGCAGGACAGTCACTAAGGGAATGCATAAGAGTGATGAGTTGATTTCCTGATGTTATGTTGGATCTATAGATGTATAAAGTTGGATTGGAAAGTTTGCTTTGTGGTGGCTTTTATTGTAGCATTGTGGGCAAGAGGACGCTGTGATGGTCAGTAACAGAGGGAAGGTAAGGTGTGGGACAAATGTTGAAAGGGGAATTGGGGTTGTGGTCACAGGTATTGTAGGTGGATGATTCCATCCCGGCTATCACGGTCAGAAAGATGCTGTCTGGGTTGCATCCTTCCTTCTGCTTCCTCCTCTTCCTCTTCTGCATCTTCTTCTTCTGCGTCTTCCTCTTCCCTCTGTGAGGGACCCGGGTTCGAATCCGGCCTCGGGCGACTGTCTGTGTGGAGTTTGCACATTCTCCCCGTGTTTGCGTGGGTTTCCTCCGGTTTCCTCCCACAGTCCAAAGATGTGCGGGTTAGGTTGATTGGCTATGATAAATTGACCCTTAGTGTTAGGGAGATTGAATATGTGGGGTTACGGGGATAGGGTGGGATATGTGTTGGTGTAGGGGTTACGGGGATCAGGTGGGATATGTGTCGGCGCAGGCTCGATGGGCCGAAATGGCCTCTATCTGCACAGTGGGGTTTCTGTGATTCTGAGACGTGAAATCTATTTCTCTCTCTACGGATGCTGCCTGATCTGCTGAGTATTTCCAGCATTTTCTGTCTTCTCAGAGGCAAACACGGCAGGCAATTTGTGCAAAGCAAAGTCCCACAGACAGCAAATAAGATGATTGAGCAGTTCATCTGTTCTGGTGTGTTGGTTGAGGAATAAATGTTGCCCAGGACACTGGGAGGACTTCCTGCTTGTCTTTGAATAGTTGCATGGAATATTTTAATCTGTGGAGACAGTGAGCACTAGTCCGTGTCCAGAGCTGTCTAACTGATTCGTTCAAACTGGTTAATGAAAGTTATACAGAACAACAATAAGGTGATGAAAATTCAAATTTTCTCCAGGTCGAATTTAACACACAATTTAAAGCATCACCCAGCTGCTGAGTTACAGAGATGCTGATTGTTTTTTAGGTGGTACATATCCTTAGGCTTAGGAACAATCAGGTTTGAATGAAGTGAATTAAGTCTGCTTCTCTGAGGCATATGCAGCATTGATTTGCATACAAATTTGATGCTAAATCTTTGCCTTGATCCATTCAATGTAACTTTGGGCTGATAAAAGCCTTAAGGAAGTGAAATTGGTCTTGGGTCAGAGCGTAAAATGGGCGCTAGCGAACCGGAGGCCATTTTACACTCTGCCGCATTTGGAATCGGGCGGGGATAAAAATGGCTGCTGATTTGCTATCAACCCATTTTGTGCTACGGCCAAGACCAATTTCACCTCCGTCATTTCCAGATACATTTTTTCAGCACAAGCAGAAAATTAATAGTTTTACACTTAGGCTGCTCACACTACACAAAGCTATGGCTGCATTTCAAGATTAGTCTCAGGCTTGAATTTGCCAACCGAATGTAAGTTGTATCCATCATCATCAGCCAGACAGATGTGGCACCCAATGAGGAGGTTTGTGACAGGAAGAATGTGGCATGGGTTACCTCACTCTGTAGAAAGCCAAGCTTCTTATTCACTGAGCACAAGTTTCAAAGCCCAGAGCTCCTACTTCATCATCCTAAAGATAAAGCAGGTGGTACAGAAATAGAGGCTTCTCCAGTTGAGAAAGAAATAGTGTTAAACTGGTCAGATTAAAGAAAAAGCAACAGCAGAAATAACCTCAGGCTCGGTACTCGTGTTACATTTATGGCACAAAGCAGACGAGGGAGCCTCAGGAGAATCACCTAATTGTATAACTTGCACAAAAGATTTCAACAAAAATATTTTTGCAATTCTTTAATGATGAAAAGTTTTGCATACACATGCATTACATGTGTCTGTAAATGAAAAAAATATTCATGTGCCAGGCTTTCCCCCTTGGCTCAAATAAGCAATGTAACTACACTGATTTGCTGAAATAAAGATCAGAAAAGCAAGCCCTTTTCACTGAATTTATTATTTTCAAAGTGGTTCCAGTCATTACTTTTACTTCATACTGGGCTGAATATATAATCATATAAATAACATTAATAAGATAGCAAACCCATAAAACTGTCACAATTCCCCCTAATATCATGAAAGTCACCCACACAGCTACGTGTATAGTATTGCATATTCCTAGACTAACATTTTATTCCTCGCCTCTCCAGGCCCTGGGACTCACTTTTCCTTGTTGCTTGCAGCCTAATTTATCCCCCTTGCTTTTGTTATCTATTTCTTTACCTTATAATTGGGCCTAATTGTGCATCTGTATGGAGCCGAATTTGGGTGCGATCCAAGTGCAGCTGCACGTGCCTAAAGAGGCCAGAGGCAGGAAGACAGGATATTGGCCCGACAGTCTCATTTGTAAAGCTGTGGGCGCCTGCCGCAGCCCCAAAGGCAACTCACCGGTTGCGGGGGGAGCAAGATCAGCTGCTGGGACATCGGCTGTGGGCAGCAGTTAAGTTGGGGGGGAGGTGGGGCTTGTTGAGGCAATCGGGCGAGGGCAAGTGCGGGTTTGCACCCGCCCGCAGTTTTAATGTGAAGCCAGGAGAAGCACTCCTGCCCCCACATTCAGTAAGTGCTAAAGTTGGCAATGTTATTGTTATGGGCAAATATTCCAGTGTTCTGTTTGATTACCTTTGACAATGAATGAATATTTATTCTAGACTTGCCTTCAAGAGATATAAGGGGTGAGTGGATTCCAACATGGGATGGATTGTACTCACTCTTTGGAGGAAGTTTCATAGACTGGACAGCTTTCTTTTGTTCCATGGTTTTTTTTGGTACTATGTTTTATATGTTCATATACAGCAGAGCTCAGATCATTCAAGTCAGGTACAGCATGGATTAGATTAGATTCAGGGTAAAGCTCCCTCGGTATTGCCCCATCAAATGCCACAAAACATTCCTATAAGGGCATCCAGCAGTCACTGTCAGCCTGTCCAACCGACTCGTTCCATTGGAACTAAAAGAAATCTGTAATATGGCCTTATGCTGGAGAAGGCGGATGTACAGCCTGTTCACTTGGTGGAAAATGAAATCCAAGCCCGAAGAGATCAGATTTTCAGCAATTTGGAACGACTTGAAATATTGACCAGCAAAGAGCCTCCAGACGACAGAATGTCAAACTCCGGGTGGATAAACTGAAAGGTTAAAGTAACCCGCATTCCTTTTATAATAAAATATCCTCGTGCTGCCTCCCTGTACTTGATTAACCTTGTTGATAATCACTAAGCAGTGTTTCCTTTTCTAAAGTATCTTTAACTCTCACTCTCTAGTCCGTGTTTCAATTTATTTCAAACTTCCCAGCCCAGACGAGCCCATGGGGATCTTAACTCTCAACCTCTCTTGTTCCTTTCTGGCATTGTTAAACAAACCCAAATATACCATCCAACATCTTAAAATGCAAGATCTCCGCACCAAGATCCGATCGACTAACAGAACATGAAATCTCTTCTGATGAAGAGTCCCCGACTCGAAACGTTAACTCTGTTTCTCGCTCCTCGATGCTGCCTGACCTGCAAAGTGTTTCCAGCATTTTCTGTTGTTATTTCAGATTTCCAGCATCCGCAGTATTTTGCTATTGTATTGATGAAATCTCTTTCACCTGAATTGAGTTTACTTGATGCTCCCAATACTTACTGCCGGTCAGATATCTCAACAATGCAACTCCACCAGTTTCTTCCACCAGATACTCACTGTCCAGTCAGGGGTGGTGTAGCTGTCCTTGCACTGAAGCATTTGCATGGGTTGCACAGTGCCAGGCTCAGTAGAGGTCATTTTAACTTTGTGCGACAGTGTAAAATGGGCGATAGTGAATCGACAGCTCATCTTACATCTCTCCCAACTTTTGAAGTCAATAGAAATAAAAACCGGGAGAGATGTAAAACAGGCTGTGTTTGACATATTATATAAAAAACACCTTGCTGGTACCGCAGTGAGATCTTTGGTCATGCCCATGGAATTTAATGCACCATCCTTTTCTTTGTTTCATGAATAATACTAGGGCCTGCCACAGCCCCTTATCAGAAATTATGAAGTTCCCTGAGAGGACAGAAGTGGATAGTTGGCTGATGAATTATTGCACCTAATTCAGTGTAATAGCTGAAATTACAAAATTAATGGCCCATATTTTCCTGAGGACTTGTGGACATCTACATCATAGGGGCCCTTGAATGACAAATAAATAAAAGGAAATTATAGGATAAGTGACACCCGGCATTAATTATGCCACTCCATATTTGCTTGGGATTTTTGCGTTGGTCTGCCATTACCCTCGCCGAAAACAGGCAATTATCATAGCTCCACCTTCATTAAAATCAATGTCACTGGTACTTAGAATTAAAAGTAATGATGCTGGAGACCTGGTAGTGACATGATTAATTGATACTGAATGCATACTCTGATTGTGCTAATCGGGACATTACTGTGTTTCCTGATCGGGATTATGAAGTGCTTGTGGCCCGGAATTTGCAGTCAGCGGCAAAGCGACAGTGATCGCCGCTGACCTTGAAGAAAGCTGCCCACAAAGATCTCGTGATCTCTGTGGTGAAAACTTTAGCTTTCTCAACCTTAATTTGATTGCAGTGCTGTCAAAAGGGAATTAGCAGTGATGTCATCAAGCTGTCTAAGCAGCCAATTACATTGAAGAATTCTCACAGACAGCAAACCAGGAAATAAAAAGCACTGATTATTCATCTCACTTAAAAAAAAAATTCTACAGAGAGTGAAATAAAGATTGGGCTATACACATGGGGTTAAGGTAAAAGCTGAAATATCATAAATAAACTTTTAAAAAAATGAATTTTTTTGTAATTTAAAAAATCTGGTAATTCTTGTCATAATGGAGAAATTTGACATTCCACTAATATAAAATTAGTTTTTCAGGGGCAGAACGTTGTTCAGCATCAATATGCTGTTGAAACCCCAGTTAGACCTATTTTAGCAAGGTTTAACCTTTTATGGGGTGTTTAACAGAGTGGAAAAAGGGAAGTGTTCAGCAGTTCAAGTGATTTCACTGATTGCTGGCTATGGGGAGTTCCACAGTGCATCCTGTGGTGGAGCAGGGAATGACTGACCACAACTTCAGGATTTCCGTGTTTATCTGCGCTAAATCCTGAAATTATGGTCAGTTTCAGAGGGGTAATAATGGCGAATGCTGAAAGTTTCGCCATCATTACCACCACAAAATCCTTGCCAATGTGTTTGCTGATAGGAACTTTTTGAAAGACAAGTTTGTAAACCTTATATTGTCGGGCCAATAAGCTTTTAAAGATTAATTTCTTTTAGTTGATTTTTTCAACAATGTTTCTTTTTTCAGCATTTATTAATTGCTAATCTGCAACTTCAAAAAATTGTTCAGCCAAAAGGTCCCTCAAGAATAAATAAATGCTTAAAAATAGATAATTCAAAAGTTGCTTATCAATATGTATACAAATGCTTAATCCATGGCAGGGAAAATCCAACATCGGCAGGACAGTTTTAAATGAAGGTATTGTAAAATTTGCAAAATTCTGCAGATTCCCCCATACCAAGAAGATTACCCCAAAGAAGAGATTTTGGACTGTTTAAAAGAATATTGGGCCAAAAAGGGGCTTAAGGTCAAAACCCCAGGATTTTGGTTATTTTAAAAAGGCATGTCCAGGCCTGTGCAAGGCTGCGACAAAGGGGTTGGGTTGGGCCTCTGTAAAACAAGCAGTTTGAGTATTGGAATAAGCCAAACTGTCTGGGAATGTTCTGGGCTGTCTCAGTCATTTTACATAATGACAATAGGCCTGCGGAAGAGCAGTTCCCACCCAAAAATTACAGAGCAATCCAAAGTATGCATAATGCAGTACATGCCACTGACCAACAAAAGGGGCCCTGACCCCAGCAGGAAAAGACAAAACTTACTAATCGGACCAGAGATTAAACAGTCATTTAAAGCCAATTCAGGTTTCGATGGACCATCCCGAACCTAGTTTACACCAACTTAAATCAATTAAGATAGATGGGACCAACTTGAAACCCGTTAAAGAATTCTAAAACTATTAATGTTAACGAGCCTGCCAAAAATGACAATGGGCCAGAGAAGATTTGGTGGGCAGATAAGCAAGGCCTCAAACGGTATAATTGGGGCCTGCTTTTTCAGTTGAAATCGATCTGAAAGGAAGAGATAGAGGAATCAGTTCATTCGGTCAAGGAGTTCGGCTCGGAGAGAAGAAGAAGAAACTTCAAAATTTACATCAAGTCACAAGAGTATCTGAGCCAGGAGAAGACATCATCGAATGCCTCACGGCAACCAAAGGCCCCAAGAAACAAACAACCAAAAATATTACCAGCAACTAGGTAATATTGGGCCACCGCGACCGACAAGAAACCAACCTGTAAGAAACCGAAGATTCGCAAGTTTGTTTCCACTCTACAAACTATTCTGACTTACCCCTGGGTAAGATTTGATGAAAAAAACTCTAGACCCTATTTTTGACCAAAAGAAACTGGGTACTTACCCGATAGATCCAATATGCACCCGACTGCATCAGCGGACACATGGAGACTGAAACAGCAATGCAGGTGAAGTCTTCTACCGCACCCGGGGTACGGCAGACCCCAACCGCCACACCTAGAGAACCCCAAAATTGCGAACCTCTACAACTGTCAAAAGAAGTCGTTTGGTGAGCATTATCCCTGGTCCTCTGGAGTCAAACTTAGTTAGTGTAGTGGGATTGGGAGGGGTGAAGTATTCTGTCTATTATTATTCTCCCTCGTATATTCCGAAGTGTTCCTCCCTTTTTGAGTGATAAGATTGCTGTGTTGTGTATATTTTCTTGTCTTAAATAAAATCCAAGTTCTTTTCACCAACTCAGTTGTCTGTTGCAATTTCTTACAACCCCCAAATAAGTCCAAGGTCTAGAACCAAGGGAGTGGGAGTGAGTCGAACCACTCAGGAGTCAGAGGCGAAGCTGACCCACACACCACCCCTACCGTATCAGGAAATGTCTATGGAAGGACGGATAGATTGGAGAGAAAATGTAACTGGTCTGTTTCAGTCAGATTTACATTAAAAAATGCAACTATGTAACAAGACTATTCCAAGAAGAATTAGATTAAAAAAACACACAAAACAAATTGCTTTAGGATATATCCTAACGCTGTGAAGAAGCCACATTTACATGAGGAGATGCATTATACCCTGTCGCTCCCCATGACTCTTGCCCTCTCAGTGTGTGAGGGAAGCTTGGGTCAGCAAAGTTTGTTTAATAGCTGCACTGTCTGGGGTTAATTTTGACTTTATTGCGCTGGTGTAAAACAGGACATAGCGAATCAGCAGCCCGTTTCATATATCTCCCGATTTTTGATGTCAATGGAAATAAAAATTGGGAGTGATTTAAAATTGGCTGCTGATTCTCTATCACCCATTTTACACTATCGCACAATGTCAAAATGACCCCAAACCTGATTCTAATCCACGATTCCTTCAGCGAATAAATTTTATCACCAGCTCCAGCTCAAGGACCATTGTGCACTTTTGCTGCCATTTCCGTAGCCAAGATCAGTTCCTTTTATTCCCTCTTTGCTACACTTCAAGAGCACTCAGATTCAAACTTCAAACTTCCAGCATGTATGCCCTCCTACCTTGGAAGTGGTCCCAGACCATTGAGCTTGTGGAGAGGCCAACCATGTACAAAAGTGTTGGAGTGAGGGGAACCAGGGATAATTCTAGGATTTGGATAGAGGAGGGGGAACCAATACATAACCAATTCCCAAACATCTTGTGTCCCTTTGTCTCCCCAGTGGCTAAACCTATGTTGAGGGATGGTGAGCTGAAGCATCACATGCACAATCTGGGAAGTATTGAGAATGAAGGTAGAAATGAGGATCGCAATAGAGCAAAATTCAAACGCCAATCGTCTTAGAGATAGATTTCCAACAGGACTTGGTCAATTTTATCGCTGTTTTAAAATAATTTTTGCAAGTTTTTAAGGTTTAATTTGTTTTTGTATTTATTTGGCAAATTGAGGAAGCAACAAGCTAAAAGAAATCCAAAAAAATTGTTTGAGCAATTTAATTCATCAATTTTTCTGCAATTGATGGTTCCTGATTGGTAATTGTGAAAAAATTTGAGCAACTTGGTGGTAAATATTTCACTTTTGTTGTCCTGGTCTGCTCCAGGCTTATGATTTTTCATGGGCTGGGCATGTGCAATTTTTGTGACATGCACTCTCAACATGCACAGAAATTGATTTTTGTTAGCTCTTGACTGTTTAGTTTTGTGTGGTTTAATGGTTTGTAACCATTAGTTTTCTCTACCAGTCTATATTTGAGTGAATTAGCATCATGAGCGTAAGAGAGAGCAGATATTTGAGCTAATTGGGTGCAAGTGTGGTATGGGTGACACTGTCAAGTATGATATGTAACATACATTATCCACAGACATGTTCTAAATATAAGCCTTGCTTATTTAGGTAGATAATTATACTAACACTGAACACATCATACGTCAACGAAAGCTAGTGAAGTGAAACATAATGAATTGACATCCAATAGCATATTAAGCCTCTAATTTAGCTTTGCTTTAAAAACACTTTATACATTTTAGACTCTGGCAACTTTCTCCTACTGCACCAGTGTTGCTATGGCAACAAATTTGCTGTTGGCTTAGCTTCATTGTGAGTACTGTACATGCTCTCAGAGGATTAAGTTTAATGTACGATACATCTACATAGCCAAGCATAATAGCAAATTATTATGGTGTACTTATATATCTATGGTGCACTTATTTCCCAGGAAATCATTGTGATTACTGTTATTGATATAGTTGCAAAGTAGTGATACATGTTGAATAATTAGACTTGTCCCTGAACATGTGCACATATATATATATAATAGAGAGCAATACTTTCAACAATCCTATCTTTGTACCCACATTTCATGGCATATTTCAACATATGAGAAAATGCAAGTCTAAATTTAAGATACATATTTAACAGTCACTAGAAACCGTAATGTTTTGAAGCTTGACACAGTAACAAATGATCAAAATAACCCAGTAACCCGGACCATTTGGTTTCACTTCCCACATCGTAGCAACTATAGTACGATAGCAAAATACTGCAGATGCTGGAAATCTGAAATAACAACAGAAAATGCTGGAAAAACTCAGCAGGCCAGGCAACATCCGTGGAGAGAAATAGAGTCAACTATAGTGTCTCTTACAGCTTTTCACAAGGTTAGCTGTTTGATTCTTTGCTGAGAATTAGCCAGTGTAATTACCCATGGAAAATAATGGGGTCAATATTAACCCCCCACCCAGCGGCGACGGAGCAGGGTGTTTTTAAAATGGAGCCTTCTGCCTTATTGCCCCGTTCCCCCTGGAAACCCACTGACCACCATTTTTACTGCTCACTGCAGTTAGGTGGCTGGGAAAGCCACTGGAAGCAGGCGAGAGCAATGTTCCCTTTAACCCGCATGGCCGATGGCACTCCAGGCGCAGCCAGCTTGCCAGCTTTTCAATGCGGAAGCCGCGCATGCCTGGTATTTTGAATGGCCTGCGCAGCCCTTAAAACGGCCTCGCGGCATCAAGAAAAATTACGGGGAACATTGGGCAACAGTCTCCTGAATTAATACAAATCAGGGTCCAATTACGTCAATAGGACCCTGATCGCATTTTAACCCAGTGGCTTTTCCGCCAGGGGAAGGCAGGTCGGCAGCAGTTGTGAGGATGGAGGTCCTCCAGGTGCAAACCTTTCTTTGTGGGGCCAAGAGGAGCCCCACAAAAAAAGTCATGGCCTATCCGGCCTTGAAATGTCCCCTTCCTTCACGTGAGACCCTCTTGAAAGCCCCCTCTTTGCGATTTACCTGTTTGCTGGTTAGCCCTCCTTTGGTGCCGGCTGGTGACCTTTGACCTCACCCACCTGCCAGGCTGCTGACCTGAGATATAGATGTTTAAATACTCTGGGCCTCAAACTTAGGCCTGTGAGTGGGTTGTGCACTTGCCCCTCCCCCACCCATCAGAAGACTGCTGGGGATTAAAATTGACCCCATTAATAAGGGGTTATCAGCATTGGATAATTTATCAAGGATGGCCAGCTCTCAGAATTTTTTTTAGCCCAGCTCGATATGATTATGACCTTACTCATATTATGGGTTATAATATGAACTAAACAAAGGATTGCACATGGCAGGCTAAGAACACACGAACAAATGAAATTGATGGACAGGAAAACCAGCTGGTCCACCTACAGTTGTGATGCTTTATGCATCACGTTACAGATACTCCCGACCCACCCATGTAATTGGACAAAGGGAAGCAATGTATTAGCGATGGTGTGATAAATAGGAGAGCTTTATTTACATAATATTGAAGTGCAGTGTGCAGTGGAGAATTATATAACAGCTAGAATGTATTGCTCAGTGTCCTTAAAATGATGTTGTTCAATAATAGCACATTCCAATGAAATTCCATGTCCACTATTTTAGCAGAGGCGTTGACTGGGAAATTCCTTGGAGCTGCCATAACTTGTCTGGAAGTAGAAGGAAATCTACACGTGTAAATGGTTCCGCCGCACTACTGGTGAAGTTATGGCAGTGGAGCAGAAGCGGCTCAGAGGAAATTCCCAGCCATAAACTCGTTTGAAATATAAAGACCCCTCTAAAATAATTGATAAAAGTGTTTCATACAAAGACCTTGAGTGCTTGTAAACTGCTACTACACGGTGTACTCTCCAGATCACAAAGTTTTTAATATTCCACACAGAGGCGTCCTACACATTGGACGATGTATTATACAGGATAAATATTGGCCAGGACACCGGGGATAACTCCCCTGCTCTTCTTCAAAATAGTGTCATGGGATCTTTTATGTCCAATTGAGAAGGTAGACAGGGCCTCAGTTTAACATCTCATCTGAGAGTACTCAATACTGCATTGAAGAGTCAGCCTAAACTTTTGTGCTCAATTCTCTTGGAGTAGGGTTTGAACCCACAACCTTCTGACTCAGTGGAGAGAGTGTTACCAACTGAGACACAGCTGACACAGAGCTCGCAAACATTATTTCTGCTTTTTGGGCTATGAGGTGACAAAAGCTGTTGGCAAAATAGTCTTGATATGTTATAAATACGTATTCCTAACCCAAGTATTGACTGCAGCTAAGAAATATTTTAATATTCATAATAAGATCGACAAACTAAACAGCTCATCAGACAGGGAAGCATTCCAAATGAAACAATTATAGACAAGTTGATGATTATGGTCTTAATAGTCCATTACAGATGTTGTATGAACAACAATCTTAAACACAGCAAGGGTGTAACTAGTAATTTAAAGTTAGTACACACATCAGACAATCCATTAACATCATCTGACCTAGCATCTCAGACTCGAGCATTATCACTGACACACAGTGTTTCCTATCCTCCAGATTAGTACTAAAAACAAAATAGCATCATCAGCATGAGAACAAGCTTTGCTCTGAGTCTCTTCTGATTGGTTCCCTGCTGTTGTTAAGATGACACTAAAACTTATACTCAATTGCATACGTTGAGTACAGCTTTATATGCGCAAGATATACTGAACAATGCGCTCATTTCAACGATCATTATTATTATAGACCCAGTAATTCGGGTCCCAACGCGTGAGTACGGACGGGGTACTCACGCGTGGGCCCGTTGGAAGTGCCGGATTTCAGCATGCACAGCGCAT
Source organism: Somniosus microcephalus (assembly GCF_052327205.1). Taxonomy (NCBI): domain Eukaryota; kingdom Metazoa; phylum Chordata; class Chondrichthyes; order Squaliformes; family Somniosidae; genus Somniosus; species Somniosus microcephalus. The sequence goes on along the minus strand of NC_140995.1, from coordinate 100,023,975 downwards.
GCGCGGAAAACCGGCATTTCCTCTCCTCTGAACCAAGGGGTTAAGAGGCGGTTCCCCTGTGATGTTTCAGGCAGTGCGTACGCGTTAAACTTCGTTTCTTTTGACAGGTTTGTCCGTGCGTGAAGGCCTCCACTTTTTACGAATGAAAAAAGCAGACGTAAAGACTTAGGCCTAGAAATTCATTATAGCCACTTTTGGGGCGGTAAAGTCGGGCGGCCGCTAAAGTTTGCGCCCGGCGCAAATTCGAGGCCACTTCGCCGATATTCATTAGCTTTGCCCTAAGAGTTTGCTCGAGCGCTAAAACTGGCGATGCACGGCTCTCTTTAGGCGCTAAGCCGGCGTTGCTGAGCAATACCGCCGAGGCCGGGCGCAGCGCAGGTGCGGCCATTTCTTGATTGACAGCAGACACCCTGGCGCCGGCCAGCTCTTAAGGGGGAAGGGTCGAGTTGGTCTGCTGCCACGCCCTGGACACTGCAGCCCTCCAGCTAGGCCTGAACACTGCTGCTGGACCCAAATAGCGCCTGAAAGGATGGAGAAGGCCCGTGAACGAGCGCAGCGCTTCTCAGAGCATGATCTGCGGGTGCTGGTTGGCGCTGTGGAGAAGAGACGCCATATTTTGTTTCCGGACAATGGGAAGAAGCCGGCGGCCCGCGTCTACCGGAAAGCCTGGAGGCATGTCGCCACCAGGGTGACATCCAACAGTGAGGTCCCCAGGAGCTCTGTACAATGCCGCAAAAAGCAAAATGACCTCGCCAGGATTGTCAGGGTGAGTACCCTTTCCAGTGTCCTCCTCATCCTTGCATGTGCACCTCACATTATGGGCAAAGGGACCTGAAAGCCCTAATGGCCAGCCCTCATGCAGCAGCTATGGGACAGTCATGAACATCAATTGCACATTGTGCACTTAACACACTGGCCAGGCTATTTGACCATGGGAGGCAGTGCACACAAGATCAGGGCTACACACTGGCCAGGCTATTCCACCATGGGAGGCAGTGCACACAAGATCAGGGCTACACACTGGCCAGGCTATTCCACCATGGGAGGCAGTGCACACAAGATCAGGGCTACACACTGGCCAGGCTATTCCACCATGGCAGGCAGTGCACACAAGATCAGGGCTACACACTGGCCAGGCTATTCCACCATGGGAGGCAGTGCACACAAGATCAGGGCTACACACTGGCCAGGCTATTCCACCATGGGAGGCAGTGCACACAAGATCAGGGCTACACACTGTACTTAGAGGCCGTCCTTTCTCTTGCAGGCCAAGCTGGCCAATAATAAGAGGAGCCGGACTGAGACCGGGGGAGGCGGACCCCAGATCCAGCCGCTCACCGAGCTGCAACAGCGCGTGGAGCGCATCATGGGTGCCCGGGTGATTGGCCCCGTTGCATCTGGAGATGCCGACCCTGTTCTGGGCACCAATGGTAAGGACATCACCTTTTGGACCTCTCTCATCCCACTTGCGCATCAGATCTACATCCTTTGCCACTGTCCGACCAATGCGCTGAATGCCACCACTCATGCTTCCCTCGCTGACGCCCTCTCCTCACTCTAAAGCTACTCTTGTGCCTTCCTGCTTTCAGATGGTGAGGAGGAGGTCCCTGAAGTTGCCAGTGACAGCCCCTCAGAAGCGGAGGAGGAGGAGGAGCAAGAGGAAGGCGGCCCATCAGGGGAACCCTCAGCCGCGGCAAGCCATGCCAATGTAGGGGAGACGTCGTCCCTGGAGGGGAGCCTGGGGGAAGTGTCGGAGGGGAGTGTAGCTCCTGGGACCAGCGGCCTGCAGAAACGCGGGAGGGGGGTGGAAGCTCAGCGGCCTTCTCCCCAGAGGGGGGAAGGGTTGGAGGGGAGTCCAATTGCTGGGCCCAGCGGCGTCCAGCAACGCAGGAAGGGTCGGCCAGCTCGGCGGCCTTCTCCCCAGAGGGAGAGTCCGGCCTCCAGTCCGGAGACGGTCAACGCCGAGGAGATGCGCCGCCTCGAGGACATGTCCGCGGACTCGGAGCGCCGGCACACGGAGCTCATGGGGGTAGTGGCATGGATGCCTGAGGCCATCGAGTCCCTGTCTCGGAGTGTGACCGAATTCGGGGCCTCACAGGCCACCAGTTTGGCGGAATTCGGGGCAGATCAGGCAGCGAGTCGGGCGGAATTCGGGGCAGCTCAGGCAGCGACTGGCCAGGTGATCAGTGGTGCCGTGCAGTCACTGGCTGCTCTGATGCGGTCACAGAACAGGGCAACACGGGCACTCACTGCTGCCACACTCGTTGTGTCAGCCAGGCATCGCCAGGGCACCCGGCGCGCTGCAGCAGCACAGCGGTCTGTCCCTCGGCAGATTGCTGTGCATGCTGCAGTGCTGGCCCGGGCGAGTGCCAGTGTCTCAGGCGACCAGCGAGCGCCTGCCATCCGCGAGCTTGCCCCCATTCCTCCAGCCGCCACTGCCACTCCCCCAGTGGAGCTGCCACGAGCTGCTGCAGCGACTGATGCTGCCCAGCCACAGCTGCAGCATTCACCAGCCGGCCCCTCGAGGGCCAGACCTCATCTAGGCCAACCCCCAAGGGCATCTGCCGTCACGACATGTGCCCCTCAGGAGCCTGCCCCCAGCCTTGCAGCAGCCACTGGCCTCACTTTGAGGAGGAGCAGCAGGGCGTGCAGGGGCCGCCAAAGTTTGCAGAAGGCATCGCCCTCGCGGGCCACAAAGTAGAGGGTGTGCCCAAATGTTTTGTTTTTTGGAATGGGTGTTTTGTGAAGGCCGAGGATGAAGGCCATTTTTGTTTACATCTTTTGTTAATCCTCCCCAGGTTGTGGGAGTGAGTCATGTGTGTGAGTGTTTTTTGGGGGTTTTGTGTGTTTTTGGTTTTCATGTGGGAAGGGCCCTGAGTTTGTACAATAAACCATTTTATTTATTCACATTGTCCATGTTTGATCTTTGAAGTGTTTGTTGCCTTAACCGGCTGAGGGCTTGCGGAGCGGCTGCAATCATGTTCTTTCATTGACACAAGCCATTCCCTGACAGGGGGCCTAGAAGTGACATTCAATAAGCCGCTGACGGGCGGCCCTTGGACCTTCTGCCTCCCTCCTGGGCTGGTACTCCTCCTCCTCCTCCTCCTCATGCTCCTCCTCCTGAGGTGGGGGTCCAACGTGAGGTGGCAGTGCCTGAGTTCTGCGGATAGCCAGGTTGTGCAGCATGCAGCAAACGACGACGAATTGGGAGACTCGCTCCTGCGAATACTGGAGGGCTTCCCCGGAGCGATCCAGACAGCGGAACTGTTGCTTCAGGACGCCGATTGTTTGTTCGATGAGGTTCCTGGTCGCTTGATGGCTCTCGTTGTATGCCTCTTCAGCAGGGGTCCTGGGCGTGCGGAGCGGGGTCATGAGCCAGGTACACAAAGGATAGTCTTTGTCCCCGATAAGCCATCCTCTTCAGTGAGGCTGTGCCTGGAACATGTCAGCCACAGTTGTCTGTCGCAGGATAAAGGCATCGTGGCTGCTGCCTGGAAAGCGGGCATTGACAGCTAGGATGCGCTGCCTGTGGTCACACACCAGCTGTACGTTGAGGGAATGGTAGCCCTTCCGGTTGCGGTAATCCTCGGCATGCTCCAGGGGTGCCCATAAAGCCACATGCGTGCAGTCAATGGCACCCTGCACCATGGGGAAGCCCGCTATTCTTGCAAATCCCACTGCACGCTGCTGCTGCTTGTCCAGGGTCATGGGGAAGGAGATGAATTGACGTCTCCTTCTGAAAAGGGCATTGGTCACCTGGCGGATGCAGCAATGCACGGCGAACTGGGAGATGTTAGCGATGTCCCCAGCAGCGGATTGGAAGGAGCCGGTGGCATAGAAGTTGAGAGCCACCGTCACCTTCACTGCCACCGACAGAGACGTCCTGCGCATCAGCTGTGGACGCAGATCTCTGTGAAGCAGCTGGCAGATGTCTGCAACCACCTCCCTTCTGAATCGCAGCCTCCTAACACACTGCGCGGCAGACATGTTGAGATAGGAGAACTGCTGGCGGTATACCCTGGGTGGGTAAGGCCTCACTTGGCGACGCCTGTTGCCCCCTCTGCGTCTAGCCAGGGCTGCCACTCTCTCACGGCGTCTGTAAGCCCTTCCGACATAATGCTGAAACTCAGCGTTGGCACCCAATGCAGCCCCCATAATATGCTGGCAAACACTGAGATCTCAATGAAGGCAAAGATAATTGCAAAGCTCTGGCCTGAAGCCAAAAATACCTGTCCTAGTGTTGGGCCAAAGCAGTAAGCTCTCTTCCTTGGTCTCTCTCCAAAAATCCGTTGCACAAGAGTGAATGCTGCAAAATGGCTGCCCTTTATAGTGCAGGGTAAGTGCCCTTTAATTTGCGCTCCCCGCGGCCCGCCTCGGCTGTGTACCGTTCCACTCAACAGTCTTTAGGGCCGCCCGGCGCACAATGGGGTGGCGCGAGTGAAGTTCCGGTTCCGGGCGCACAAAGGGCGTTGCACGACGAAATGACGTCATGATCTGCGCGCGCAGATGAGCGCGCGCAAAGACTTTGCGCCGGTGCTAAATGTCTACTGAAGTTGGGGCGAGGCGCAGATCGCGCTGCGCCCGGGCGCTAAGTGCCTAGCGCTCGAGATCTGCTCCTCCTAAGGCGCTAACGGCTGGCGCAGCCAACTGAATTTCTAGGCCTTAGTTTTAAAAGGTAAGTGGTCTAATAATTAAAGTTAGAACATTTTTTCCACAGGTTTATTATTTTTAAAGAATTTATAGTAAGGTAAGTGTATTTTTGGACCCGATTTCTTGAAAAAAAATTTTTGGCAGAAATTTGAATAATTGTTTAAAATAGTTTTTTTACAGTTATTAATAGTTCATTTAATTTGTGGGATTTTTAAAAACTTTTATTTAAAGTTTAAGTACTGTTTTGGGCGCCCGGACTTTTCATGAGTTTGACAGGTCTTATGTCTAACTCATGAATGGACTTATGCAAACTCCCATTGGTTGCCCAGTGCTCACGTGATCCCAGCCGGCTCAGCGCACTAAGTACGCCGCTGGATCACGCACGCACAGCGCGCCGGGAGCTGAACCGGGCCACAGACCGGAAATCCAAGCAGGCCCAGTCTTCAAATGTCAGCGCGATATGCAAGTGTAGGTCGTGGGGCTTGCACCCACGGGAAGCCCCCGACACGAATTTCTGGGCCATTATAAAAAAAGAGGTCTGCAAATTGTGCAGCTCATTATGCAGGAAGCTCAAAGGACCGAACAGTATTATAAATAGGAGCTTTATAGATGTAACAGTACATTACAGAGTGAAACTTTGTGTATAAAACAATAAAAGTTTACAGCATAAGAGGAGGCCTTTCGGCTCATTATGTCTGCTCTGACCCTTTGCTTGAGTCAGTGCAGGCATAATGAGCTGAATGGCCTCCTTCTATGCTGTAAACTTCTATTGTACAAAATACAAAACTAATTCCACTGTCCTTCTCTCTCCACAATCCGTCATTTTCCTTGGATTCAAATGTTCATCCAGGTTTCCCTTAAAAGATGCAATGGTTTCCACTTCAATCACCTTCTGTGGCAAAACATTGCAGCTTCCAACAACCCTCTGCATGAAAAAAATTCTCCTAACCTCTCTCTTCACTCTCAGTGACAATATTAAACTGATGTCACTGACTCACCGAACAGAGGAAATAGAACTTTTCCATTCTTTTTATCAAAACCTTTCATAATTTTAAAAATCTTCATTAAATCTCCACTTGGCCTTCTCTGATCCTGTGGAAATAGTCCCATTATCTCTAGTTTACCTTCATACTAATAGTTTCTAATTTGCTGCATAATCTTGGTGAATCTACACTGTAGACTCGTTATTGCCTCCGGGGGGGATAATGGGGCGCTCAAGACTTATCGACTGGGCGCGGCAAAATGAACAACTCCTGCTATATTGGCTGAGAGGTTTGCAGCGGCAGTAACACATCTCCTGTGCCTGGAGATCGTGATGTAATTGTCCTGCGCATTGCCCCGGTAGCGCCCCGGACCTGAACTTCGGTTCCGCCCCCTGCAGCATCGCCGGGCGACAACACCGACAGCTGCAGGAGGCATTGCTCGAGAGGCTGGGCGCTTCGGGGGCGCAAGTTAAAGGGGATGTTGGCGCGGTAAGTATAAAAATTGTTGCAATGCATTATTTCAATTTTTTCCACTTTTCTTCGGCCACAATTGATCAGCCCGGCACTCTGCTGGAGTGCATGGGGCTGATCGAGCCAGATCGTGGCTGCCGTCGGGGACCAGCTAACTGGTCCCAATGCAGAGCCTGCAGCGATGGCCTTTCCCTTTAAGGGAGGGAAGAAGCCTCGGATCTCAGCAGTGCTGCGCGGGACATTGTGCCGCGCTGCACCATACCACCCCGCCTGCGTCCTTTAGCACTCCAGGAAGGAAGTGGAGTGCTTGATTTAGCGCTCCAACGCTCTACTCTATGATTTTGCATTATTTCCTCATGTGTCCACTTTACCTCCCATGATTAACAGATGAGAATTGCCTGTAGCCCTAACATTTTTCTGTCTACCTGTAGGTCCACCCTTAAATTTCAAACCAGTTGTAAAGCTTTCTTCCCATTAACGTTGGAGCAGCTGTCACTCATTTAAAACAAATAAGCCTGGGTTTAACCTAGGAACAGTGCCCAATTTCCATCGGTATTCAAAGGAACATTTTCTGCTGTCATCATCACCTTGAATGCACTTAAATCTAATTGGCCTAGAAATTCGATCACACAGCACCTGCTTTTTGGGCAGAAGCTGGTGCTAAAGGGTCCATGTGACATCTGGCATGCGTGGTGGGAGAATTCCACATGCCAATTTGATTAGGATGCCCCAGAGCTGCCCAGAACATGTGCCTGAAACCAGTGTTAGGCCCATTTCCTATGCAAATCTAGGGCATAACGCTGGTTTCAGGCCCCTTTCTCAAACTGGATCGCAACTGACTGCAGCTGCTTTCAGTTTTCTTGGCCTTAACGTAGTCAATCCAGTGGAAAGGGACTGCTGGAGGATACCCCAAAATGGTAAGTTAAAGAAAAAAGTACCTACTTGAATGTGGAACCTGGAGGAGCAGAAATGCTCCACATTGAAACTGCTCAACCCCCTCCTAATCTCCTCCCCCTTCCTGGTCTCAATGTGGGCCTGGTGCCAATGTCCCTGCCAGATGACTTTTGTCCTCTCCATCATCGGTGTACTGCCTCCTGGGATGTAATTGTCCGCCCCTCCTCAGTTCTAGAGAAGGCACAATGGGTTTCCCATTGGGAACATCCATGTTTCATTATTTTTTGGAGAAATAGGAGGAGCTGTAGAGGGAGGGCAGGTTAGCCAGCAGTACTGGAGGCACATGGCACACACCCAACAGTAGCCACACTGAAAGAGCTGTACTTATCCGCACTTATCTTAGCACTAATGTTAGCAGAGGCTGCGCTTCATAAAAGAAGCCGTCAATGAGTTGTGCCACATTTTGAGTCCACCTCTACCATAGGCACCACACTGTCGCTGCCTGTAAAGGTCATAACCACCCTGAACTTCATACAATGGGATCATTCCAGGTTGCAACAGGGAACATCGCCATCAGAAGCCAATCAGTTCTTTAAGATGCATTAAGTAACAAATGCATTGTTTTCTACCGCAAGCCATTTGCCATGAACGACCAGTGACAGCACAATAGGACACTGCAATTATACAGGGTGGTAGGATTTTCCAAGCTTCAAGGAGTTACAGAGGGAAGCTGCATGGACAGAAAAATACCTATAAATAAAACCCTAAGGTTACTGTTATCATGTCAGTTCCCCAGATTTAGTGATAGACAAGTGGGCCCTGAAAGGAACGAGTGAACTGAAGAAAGATCAAAGTGACATAATCACTAGTAGATGAAAACAGAATTTTCCTTCCTAGCCTTTACATGACTACAACTGAATATTAAAGTGGGCAGGGATAATGTAGTCTTGAATATTTCATGATGTAAAAGTATTTTCCTGCAATTGTAAATATTTAATGAAAGGGTGGAAACTTTTAGCATTAAATACAATCTTAAAATAGAGTTGAATTGAGTTTTATCTTCCTTTATGAATGAGCTTTGAAACTTGATCTTGAATTGGAATTAGGATTGTCCAGATTTTGCTTTCAAATTTGCCCAGTTCTGATCAATTTGTATTTCAGGCTCCGCATTCCTCCAGGTTAGGTAAGTGGTTGTATCATTTTAAGAAGTCAAAATCAGAGGATTATGGAGCTGCAGTGTGTTGTGGCTGCTGTCCCGTGATGCCTCCTTGCACTCAGTTCTGAGCATTATTGGTGGAGGCCTGGTAATGAGTTACACATCCACTCACCGAGTGGTGGTGTATGACCCAAAGTGACTGGGAAGAAAAAGCCCACAAAAAAAAACGATAATTGGCAGGGCTGAATAGCATTTGTTCAAAATTAATACTTTAAGTTTTTTCTTTTATATCTTTGTTTTTATTCATTTTCTGTGCTATTGATGCATTTTATTCTAATCTGAAAAACCATCTGAACTGCTCAAATCTATTGCCAATGGATTTTATACATTAATTATTGATTGTACAGAAAGCCAATGTAGCCTGTAAAGATGAATGGTAATTTGCGTGCACGGCATTGTTTTATCACAGTTAAATCAAATTTAAGAAGGAATTCATCTCTTTGTTGGGACAGAATTTTAATGCAGGGCTGGCAGAGGTATTGAGGGTTTGAAAGGAACTTGGCTGTGTAGGGTTTCTGCCCCTTCAATGCAGGCAAGTTCCATTGAGGGGGTTTAGGCATTCCCCATTTGCCGCATTGTCCTGCCTAAGTTTGGGGGCATGTCTGCTGGAACACCCAGACTCCCTTGGGCATAAGACTCAGCTGTGCTCATGCCCACAGAATGCAACATTCGTTCTGGGCCGCAAATGGGTCCCAGCAGGAAGAAATCAAATGGAGGGCCTGCTAGTGTGGGAACAAAACGATTAAATATAATGACAGCTGAAATCTTCAGCCTGACCAGTCTGTGGCTCCCCCTTTCAGAGTAGCAGTTGTTACTTGAAGTAGTAACTACATTTGCTGGGCATGTACTTTAGATATCCACTGCTTTTGGGAAAAGAAGTCTCCAAAGTTCTAATCCTACTTGAAACCTTTTAAATGTTGCACTCAGGTCCATTAGCCTGCAATTATAATTTATTATTCATGCCTCTCATCAATCAAAATATGGTCCTCTTTTAGTCCTCTTTGATCCAGTGAAAACAAGTTTACTTCTTGAGTATTTCTGCTTAACCTAGAGCCGTCAGTCATTGCAGTGTAAGACTTTGCGTTGCAAGTGAGAATTCATGATCGTGCAACAAATCAACAATTTCCGCCTGCAGCATAGGCCGCATTCTTTACCTTGGAGTCGGGTCGGGCGCGTGCGGGCCGTGTGGTGGGTTGGGAACCCGAAGTTTTGAACAGCGTGTTCGGCACTGTGCGTTTAACTCAATGATACCAATTAAAAGAGTCATGCGCGTTTCCCGGCCCAGTTAAATGGAATGGGTCTGATGACGTCACTGATGACTCGCTTTCAGCGTGGATATTTAAAGCAGCTTTGCACACATCTCATTTGAAGTTTGATGTAGGAGTGTAGAAGGTGGCTTCAAGAGCTCTAAATTACGGAATAAGACTGACAAATGTGTGGGTCATAGAGACAAGACAAAGGGCAGCGCCAAGATTCACAGATGCCTCCCTGGAAGTGCTGGTGCAGGCAATAAGAGCTCACAGGGAGGTCCTCTTCCCTAGGGATGGACGTAAACGACCGCCCAAAGAGACAAAAAAGGCATGGCTAGAGATCGCAGAGGAGGTCAGCAGCAGGGATGTGGTGAGGAGTGTGATGAAATATGTCATTCATCAGACTCTGTATTTAACTACATATATTGTATTGCCTGCTCCTGTGTTTGTATTGCCTGCTCCTGTGTTTTACCTTTGATGCGCTATCAATTACTCATAAAAGACTGAGAGTTAGAAGAGTAACTAAAGGCTTTTATTAACAACAGAATGGAGGTCTGCCTCGAGTGGTCGACCGGTCCAGGATACCAAGGGCTGGGGAGCAGTCACCTTTATACTAGGACCTGTGGGAGGAGTCAGCCGAGGCATGTCCAGGCATGTACACAGTGGAATACAAACAGGACAAACAGGAATACAAACAGTGGTTTACCACATTCACCCCTTGTTTAAAATTGAGTCCGGCGGGGTGAAGTGTATTAAAAGTTAGTGTATTGGAGTCTCTCCGGAGGTCTTGTCTGCCGCTGTGATCGGCGTGGCGACGGCAGGGGTAGTGAAGTTTCCGGCGTCGAGTCCAGCGTAGGCTGTGGCACAGGCGTGTCATCCTCGTAGATGTCGAGCGGGTCGCGGGGCCCAGGCCTGCCGTCTGCTGGGGCTGGATATCGGATCGTGGGGGGGGGTGGTAGTGGGTAGTGGGTTACTGTGGTCCCCGAGGGTGCAAGGTCTCTTATGGAGACTGTGTCCTCCCGCCCGTCCGGGTATGCGATGTAAGCATTCTGGGGGTTGGCGTGGAGGAGGTCGACCCTCTCGACCAGGGGGTCCGTTTTATGGGTCCTCACGTGTCTTCTCAGTAGGACCGGCCCTGGGGACGTCAGCCATGGCGGTAGCGATGTCCCTGATGTGGACTTCCTTGGGAAGACGAACATTTTCTCATGAGGGGTGGCGTTAGTGGCAGTGCAGAGCAGTGACCGAATAGAGTGGAGCGCATCGGGGAGCACATCCTGCCAGCGGGAGGTTGGAAGGCCCCTAGACTTTAAGGCTAGCAGGACGGCCTTCCAAACTGTCGCATTTTCTCTTTCCACCTGTCCGTTCCCCCGGGGGTTGTAACTGGTGGTCCTGCTTGTGGCAATACCCCTAGTTAGCAGGTACTGACGGAGTTCGTCGCTCATAAACGATGAGCCCCGGTCGCTATGGATATAGCTGGGGAAGCCGAACAGGGTGAAGAGGTTGTTCAGACATTTAATGACCGTGGCACTGGTCATGTCCGGGCAGGGGAAGGCGAACGGGAAACGGGAGTACTCATCAATAATATTGAGGAAGTACACATTGCGGTCGGAGGAGGGGAGAGGCCCTTTAAAATCAACGCTCAGGCGCTCGAAGGGGCGAGTGGCTTTTATCAGGTGGGCCCTGTCTGGTCTATAAAAGTGTGGTTTGCACTCAGCGCAGACTTGGCAGTTCCTGGTCATGGTCCTGACCTCCTCAATAGAGTAAGGCAGGTTGCGGGCCTTGATGAGGTGGAAGAACCTGGTGACCCCCGGGTGGCAGAGGTCATTGTGGAGGACCCGTAGTCTATCGATCTGCGCGCTGGCGCAGGTGCCACGCGATAGCGCATCCGGGGGTTCATTTAGCTTCCCGGGCCGGTACAAGATCTCGTAGTTGTAGGTGGAAAGTTCGATTCTCCACCTCAAGATCTTGTCATTTTTGATTTTGCCCCTCTGCTTGTTGTTAAACATAAAAGCAACTGAACGCTGGTCAGTGAGCAGGGTAAATCGTTTTCCGGCCAGGTAGTGCCTCCAATGACGCACAGCCTCCACAATCGCCTGGGCCTCCTTCTCAACAGCGGAGTGTCTGGTCTCCGGGCCTTGGAGGGTTCGTGAAAAGAAGGCCACGGGTCTCCCCGCCTGATTGAGGGTAGCGGCCAGGGCAAAGTCGGACGCGTCGCTTTCCACCTGGAAGGGGATGGATTCGTCCACTGCGTGCATGGTGGCTTTGGCAATGTCCTCCTTGATACGGTGGAAGGCTAAGCGGGCCTCTGCCGTCAAGGGAAAAGAGGTGGACTTGATCAGCGGACGGGCCTTGTCCGCATAGTAGGGGACCCACTGGGCGTAATAGGAGAAAAACCCTAGGCACCTCTTCAGGGCCTTGAGGCAGTGGGGCAGTGGAAGTTCCATAAGGGGACGCATCCGGTCGGGGTCGGGGCCGATGACTCCGTGTTCCACAACACAGCCAAGGATGGCGAGGCGGTTTGTGCGGAATATGCACTTCTCCTTGTTATATGTCAGGTTTAGGAGTTGGGCGGTGCGGAGGAATTTTTCGAGGTTTGCGTCATGGTCCTGCAAGTCACGGCCGCAGATGGTCACATTGTCCAGATATGGGAAAGTGGCCTGCAACGCATTTTGATCTACCATCCGGTCCATCTCCCTTTGGAAGATGGAGACCCCGTTGGTGACGCCAAAGGGAACCCTAAGGAAGTGATAGAGGCGGCCGTTTGCCTCAAAGGCAGTGTACTGGCGGTCCTCAGGGCGGATGGGGAGCTGGTGGTACGCTGATTTCAGGTCAATGGTCGAGAAGACGCGGTACTGCGCGATCTGGTTGACCATATCAGCTATACGGGGGAGTGGGTAGGCGTCCAGCAGGGTGTAGCGATTTATTGTCTGGCTGTAGTCGATGACCAGGCGCTGCTTCTCGCTGGTCTTAACGACCACAACCTGGGCTCGCCAGGGGCTGGTGCTGCCCTCAATAATCCCTTCTTTCAGGAGCCGCTCCACTTTGGTTTTAATGAAAACCCTGTCCCCGGCACTGTATCGCCTGCTCTTTGTGGCGATGGGCTTACAGTCGGGGGTGAGGTTAGCAAACAGTGGTGGGGGGGTGACTCTGAGTGTGGAGAGGTTGCACCTGGTGCGCGGCGGGCAATTTGGAAGCTGCTGGCTGCGGACTGTGAGTGGGGGTAGGGGTCCACCGTACGCCATCGTAACACTTTTAAGGTGGCACTGAAAATCTAACCCCAGCAGGACGGCAGCGCAGAGGTCAGGCAGGACCAGAAGTTTAAAATGATCGTACACGGTCCCGTCTACTACGAGTGTCACCACGCAGTAGCCGCCGATGTCCGCCGACTGGGACTCGGAGGCCATAGAAATCCGCTGTTGCGCAGGCAGGACTGGGAGAGAGCAACGCCACACCGTGTCGGGGTGGATGAAGCTCTCCGTGCTCCCAGAGTCAAAAAGGCAGATTGTATCGTGACCATTTACCTTAATGTCCATTGTGGAACTGGCCAGTTGGTGCGGTCTCGCTTGGTCCAGTGTAACGGATGCCAGCGTAGGGGTCGGTGTGTCGCTGCGGGTATCAGATGAGGCGGTGTCGGGGGCCTGCTGCGTCCCGGCTGTCGTCCAAGATGGCGGCGTCCATGATCCCCATGTGGCTGGAGGCGTCCAAAATGGCTGCTGTACCGGTGATTCGCACACGGCCGGGGAGGTCCAAAATGGCGGCCCGCATGGCCCACACGCGGCGCTGCTGGGGTTCGGGGTGGCTTTGGCCCTGCAGACGCTAGCGTAGTGTCCCTTCTTCCCGCAGCCCGAGCAGATCGCGTTTTTCGCCGGGCAGCGCGCTCTGGGGTGTTTTGCCTGGCCACAGAAGTAGCATTTCTGGCCTTGGGGCACTGCTGTCTGGCCTTGGGACACTGCTGCGGTAGTTGGGCCGTTGTTGGGGTGTGGCTGGGGTGGCACGGCGCTATGAGGCGGTCCTACCGTGTCCCAGGCTGTCATTCCCCGCGGCGTCCACGGTGCAGAGGAGTAGGCATCCATGCCCTGGTAGGCTGCATCCAACGATAGTGCGAGTTCAGAGGCCTTGTTGAGGTTGAGGTTACTCTGCTCCAACAGTCGCTGTAGTGTGTAATTGGATCTGTGGCCCGCTACAGGCGGCCTTTACATCCTTACAACCACAGGCCCGGCCAAGCACAGACAGTGCCTGAAGGTATTCCACGGTCGATTCCCCAGGTTGTTGTTTACGACTCCCCAGGAGGTGCCTGGCATACACTTCGTTCACTGGGCGCGTGTACTGGTCCTTGAGGAGCTTGATAGCATCCGCGTACGAGGTCGCGTCTTGGATGACCGAGTACACTCGGTGGTTCACTTTGGAGGTCAGGACATCCAGTTTGTCCTCGTCCGATTTGATTGCTTCGGAGGCGGTCAGGAATTTTTCGAAACACTTAAGCCAGTGAGTAAACTTGGTGGATGAGTCCGCCTCCCGATGATCTAAGTCCAGGCATGCTGGTGTGAGGATCTTCTCCATTATAAAAATGTTGTTAATAAAATTGATGCGCTATCAATTACTCATAAAAGACTGAGAGTTAGAAGAGTAACTAAAGGCTTTTATTAACAACAGAATGGAGGTCTGCCTCGAGTGGTCGACCGGTCCAGGATACCAAGGGCTGGGGAGCAGTCACCTTTATACTAGGACCTGTGGGAGGAGTCAGCCGAGGCATGTCCAGGCATGTACACAGTGGAATACAAACAGGACAAACAGGAATACAAACAGTGGTTTACCACAACCTTGTATTGTATATAGTGCACCGCCCCCTTTCTCCCCATTGGGTGTGTCGGCTCCGCCCATACCTGGCCCTACTTAAGACAAGCCCAGGCTTGTCTTGCAGCAGAACAGCAGAATGCTAGGTGAAGCTAGGTGAAGACACAGGCATCTTTCTTTGCTAATAAAAGCCTTGTTTTATCCAGTTAACTTTGAGCCTTGAAGTTATTGAGGCGCATCAAGGAGGACGTGGATCCAGTGCCACAAAAGATTCAATGCTCTCATGAGGTCAGGAAAGGTGAGTGCAATGCCACACTCATCTATATCCTGATGTGCCTGTCACCTCAGCCTCATCACTCTGCCTTCCCAAGCCTACACCTGCACATCACGCCTCGCACAAACCTACCTTGTAGGAACACCCATCCCTCTCTGTCAATGTACATACTCATATCCCCATCTGACTAACCACCACTGACACTCACCCTCATCCTAATGCAATCATAGCAAGTAACACCACAAGGAGGCCATTTGGCAATGTCACGTCACTCCCTCATAGTCACCCTGCACAGATATAGCCCACCCATTCCTTACACTCATTCCATCACTCTCACTCAAAGTTCTCTTCTTTCCCAACAGGGCGAGGCAAAGAACCAGAGGTGGCCCTCCAGTCTTCAGTAATTTGACATCAGCAGAGGAGCACACCCTCGAAATCTCTGGAGTTGCAGGCCTGCTGGCGGTGGGAGATGGAGCGAGGGGGACCTCCCAGCAACCTGGTGACAAAATTAAATCTCATACAGCCACATGGCATACAACAGTCACTCATATGGTGACTGATGTCAGCAGCCACTGAAATGTCACCATGTGCATAATGGTAACATTATCCATTCTTATCATAACACTTCTAATTCATCTCTTTACTCTCTCACAGGTCCATCAAGTGCCCCCCCCGCCGCACTGTCCAGCTGGAGGAGGAAGATGACTCCTCAGAGGAAACTCCATTTTCTGAGGGTGCACCATCAGCAGACCCATGCGCAGCCAGCACCAGCGCAGATACGCAAACCTCGGTGGGCCCTTTGTGAGATAGAGTAGTGTTGTCACCTGGTGTCTCACACGTCACAAGTGAGCAAGAGCAGGTGGTGTTGACAAGGGCAGCAGTGGAGATTCCTTGCTGGAGGGCGCTGGACACTCCAAGCTCTGTTGAGCTGTATGCAGACGCTGAGCCTTGGGGGCCATCGAGAAAGAGGGTGATCTTGGAGGGGCAGCAACAATTGCATCTGGCAGCGTTTTCAGCCGCAATGTGTGCAAATGTACAGAGAATGGAGGAGTCCATCTCCAACATGAGCACCACCATCTCGCAGGCGATGGCGACGATGTGCTATTCCATGGAAATGATGGCCACCTGTATGGAACATAAGAACATTGGAAATAGGAGCAGGAGTAGGCCATTTGGCCCCTCGCGCCTGCTCCACCATTCAATGAGATCATGGCTGATCTGATCTTGGGCTCAGCTCCATTTCCCTGCCCGCTTCCCATAACTCCCTTATTGTTCAAAAATCTGTCTATCTCCACCTTAAATATATTCAATGACCCAGCCTCCACAGCTCTCTGGGGCAGAGAATTCCACAGATTTACGACCCTCTCAGTTTTAAATGGGCGACCCCTTATTCTGAAACTATGCCCTTTAGTTCTAGATTCCCCCATGACGGGTAACATCTTCTCTGCATTTACCTTGTCGAGCCCCCTCAGTATCTTATATGTTTCAATAAGATCACCTCTCATTCTTCTAAACTCCAATTAATATAGGCCCAACCTGCTCAACCTTTCGTCATAAGTCAACCCCTTCATCTCAGGAATCAACCTAGTGAACCTTCTCTGAACTGCCTCCAATGCAAGTATACCCCTCCTTAAATAAGGAGACCAAAACTGTACGCAGTACTTCAGGTGTGGTCTCACCAATACCCTGTACAGTTGTAGCAGGACTTCCCTGCTTTTATACTCCAATCCCCTTGGAATAAAGGCCAACATTCCTGATTACTTGCTGTACCTGTATGCTAACATTTTGTGTTTCATGCACAAGGACATGGAGCATCAAATGCACCAGTCCAATGAGAACATGCTTACTGTGAACAACAGATGGCAGACGCTCATTGACCTCATCTTGAGGAGGGACATTAATGTGGACTTGGGCCTTCATCGCCCCACTCATGTGCAGCAAGGTGCTCTCCAGCTCCATTTTGGCAGGGAAGTGCAGGTGGCCCATGAGAGGGATGAGGGTGAGAGAGGACATAGAATTGGGGGCTCTTCTCAAAGTGCTCCCACTTCTCCCCCATTGCCTCCCGCTCAGCCAGAGCCCCACAAGCTGCCTCGGATCCCGATGGTTGAGTCTGCCTCTACACAGGTGCAGGAGGAGGAGTCTTTGGCGGGGCCCTCACAGGCTCCAAAACACAGAGGACGTCCACCAAAAATGTCAAAGCAGTCGCAGTATGGAAGTGAGCAGCCTGCTGAAGCCACAGGGGTTGCACCCTGTAGAAGCACGCAGAAAAGAAAAAAGACACAATCCTAGATGCACAAGGGTATGCACATGGGTAGAAGAAAAAATGTTAATGTTAAGTTTCAGTTATATTTATGATGCACATAAATGTACTTATTTGCACAACTTTCCTGTCTTGTCCATTTTTGCCTGCTACCTGGGAAGTGGCTTAATCACTTGGAGTGAATGGTGAGACCTAACTTAACCTCAAGCTATGGGGGTTTGGGTGACAGGAATGGCTTGGTCATTGTAGGGCTGCTTTGTGGTGTTGTTGGTGTAGTGATCAATAACATGTCATTCTGTGGTGGACACTAGGTGGAGCAGTAGAGCTGTATAGAACTGTATGTATAAAACTACACTACCCAGCTGTATAGATATTAAGACTACATTACCCATGAGGCTAGGCTACCCACAAGGCCACAGTCAAGATGGCAGCCTGCACACAGGAGCACACATGGAAGCCTCTACAGATACTGTACCTAGAGAACGTGTACTGAATAAATAACTAGCTAGAAGCTAGCTGTGTTCATAATAAGAATGTCTAGTTATTAATGAACATAACATGGTACCAGGGTGGTGAAGATCTGCTGAAAATTGTGAAAAGCGACATGGAGAATTTGAAGCCACCAGGAGGTTTGAATCTCGAGGGAAATGTCGACTACAATTGGCGGATTTTTAAACAACAATTTGAACTCTACATTGCAGCCATCGGATTCGGTATGAAGCCAGACGCAAGGAAGATAGCATTGCTGCTTACGGTTGCAGGCCCACAGACGATAGAGGTATTTAATACATTTGTATTTAATCCAGCGGAGAACAGAGAAAAATTAGAAGATGTGCTAAAAAAATTTGATGCACATTGCTCTCCCAAAAAGAATGAGACGTATGAAAGATACATCTTCCGTTCTCGGACACAGCAACAAAATGAGACTTTTGTTAGCTTTATAACTGATCTGAAACTGAAAGCACAGACATGTAATTTCTCTGAGCTCAAAGCATCCATGATTCGTGACCAGATTGTGTTTGGTAGTCATGATAAAAAAGTCAGGGAATGTCTGTTGAGAGAAACCGAACTAAATTTGGAAAATGCAGTGAAAATATGCAAAGCCAGCGAGCTAGCTCGAAATCACGCGAAGACTTTCAGTGAAATCAATAATGATGCGAATGTAATGAGTGATAATGCTGTTGTCGGTGCTGTGTCCTACAAGGGGAAGAAACGTGAGCAGAACAGAAATGAAAAGCAATCGGAGGATGAAATTTTTAATTGTAAACACTGTGGTTACAAACACCAGTTAAGACAATGCCCAGCGTTTGGAAAAATGTGCACAAAGTGTAATGGAAAGAATCACTTTGCCAAACAATGCTTTTCAAAAGTAAAAACGACGAAAGGGCAACGAGTTAATGTGATTGAGGACACTGATGTAAGTGAGACATATTTTGTAGGAATGGTGTCATGTGACAATATCAAAAAAGATACAGAAAATGTGCAGCCCTCAGAAATAGACAATGCTGAACATAAAGTTAATGCAGTAAAAGAGGACAAATGGATGATCCCACTGCAGATAAATGGAGCATTAGTTACATTGAAACTGGACACTGGGGCAAAAGCAAACTTAATCAGTATGAGTGACATTAACAATATGAAAGAAAAGCCCAAAATACAGAAAAAGTCAGTACTACTGAAGGACTATAATGGACAGAAAATAGATAGCTTAGGTGTATGCAGACTTAAAGTGACAGTCAAAGACAAAGTGCATCATCTCATGTTTTCTGTTGTGGCTGAAAGGCTTGATTCACCACTGGGTGACAAAGCTTGTGAAGACTTAGAGCTGGTCAAGAGAGTCTACCGTATAAACTGTGCCATAAGCAGACCAGATGACTCAGGTGATGAAGCAGAGAGCCCATCAAGGATGAAAAGTCCAAAGGGTATCCATGTCTTCAAAAAGCCTAGTTTCTCCAAGAAGAAAGAAAAAGACTTTAAGGTCAAAGAGAAGCCAAAGGAAGAAAAGCACAAAGAGGAAAAACACAAGGAGGAAAAGTCCAAAGATATAACCGCAGCAGATGTTGTTAAGCAGTGGAAAGAGAAAAAGAAAAAGAAGAAGCCTGCACCAGAGCAGGAAGCAGTTCCGGTGGATACTCCTTCTTCCCTCAGGCCAATCTTTGGTGTTCCATTAGCCGAGGCTGCTGAGAGGACTATGCTGTATGATGGGATCCAGCTGCCAGCAGTTTTTCGAGAGTGCATTGACTACATTGAGAGTTATGGCATGAAGAGTGAAGGAAACACTGAAACCTTCTCCAAGCAAAGAGCGCAAGGAGACCTCGATCTATACAAGAGCAGATTGATGACAATGCCGCAACTGCATCTTGTCATTCACCGCCAGAACAATCTCATGAAGACACATCAGACTTACCCGTGTTGAGAAGATCCACACGTGAAGTAAAAGAGCCTGATAGACTTAATCTTTGAGTACAATGTAATGCTTTGAAAATGTGTTGACTGTTTTGAAAATGTTTATGTTTATAGAGCACTAACAAAAGTGTTACTGATATTATCTTTATTGTTTTCTTGAAAGTTGATTGATATTGATTTTGTTAAACCTCCAAAGAAAGGGGGATGTAGTGATCAATAACATGTCATTCTGTGGTGGACACTAGGTGGAGCAGTAGAGCTGTATAGAACTGTATGTATAAAACTACACTACCCAGCTGTATAAATATTAAGACTACATTACCCATGAGGCTAGGCTACCCACAAGGCCACAGTCAAGATGGCAGCCTGCACACAGGAGCACACATGGAAGCCTCTACAGATACTGTACCTAGAGAATGTGTACTGAATAAATAACTAGCTAGAAGCTAGCTGTGTTCATAATAAGAATGTCTAGTTATTAATGAACATAACAGTTGGGAGGCAGGGGGCAGGGGGTGGTGGGGGGACGGAAGTTAATCAAGCATCTGCGAGCCATATGGGTGCACTGGAGCAAGTTAAGTAAATCTGGCTATTTTGAGGCCATCCAGGGCCTACCACTGTTGGTGCCATCTCCACCTTAGGTTTGTCCTCCTCCTTGCCTTCCCCCTATTCCTCCTCCTCCTCTGATGATGAGGCTCTGCGCTCTGTGCCTTGTTCCTTCTGCAGCTCCAATCCTCGCTGCTGCGCTATGTTGTGCAGTGTGCTGCAGATGATGATGATTCTGGAGATCCTGGCTGGTGCGTACTGAAGGGCTCCTCCAGATCTGTCATGCTGATTGCTTGGTGTATGACACATTTTGTGGATATGTGGCTCTCATTATAACGCTCCTCGGCCTCAGTACTTGGCCTCCTCAAGGGTGTCATCAGCCACGTCTTCATTGTCTCCAAGCAACTAGCCGGTAAGTCTGTTTGGCGGTGCGAAGAGCTGAGGGAGGGTGGACTGGCGCAGGATGAAAGAGTCATGACAGCTGCCAGAGAATTTGGTGCACACATGCATGATGATCTTTTTGTGGTTGCAGATGAGCTGCACATTGAGGGAGTGGATGCCCTTGCGGTTCACAAATGCTCCTGGGTGATGTGGGGTGCCTTGATGGCCACATGTGTGCAGTCGATGACACCCTGCGCCTGTGGGAAGTCAGCCAGAGCGGCAAAGCTGAGCTCCTGCTCAGTAACACTGGCTTCAGCAGTTGCAAAGTTTACATAAGTGGTTGTCTTGTCAAACATGGCATCGGTCACCTGGGTGATGCATCTGTGGGCGGCCAAGTGCAAGATCCTGCAAATCTCTGCCGCAGATCCCTGGAAGGAGCCTGAGGCAAAGAAGTTGAGGGCGGTGGTGACTTTGACAGCCACTGGTAAGGCGTGTCCACCAGGTCGTCTGGGCAACAGGTCTTGTTCCAGCAAACTACAAATGTCTGCAATGACCTGGTGCGATAGCCGGAACCTCCCGAACTCCTGAAGCACTGCTGCTCAGTCACATTGAGGAAGCTCATCCTCTGCCTATATACCCTGTGTTGGGGGTATCGCCTCCAGCGTGGTGCAGCCCTGTGCTGACCCACTCTCTCCTGTGGAGCATCAGGTCATTGAGGAGAAGGCTGCTGGTTTTGTGACTGCTGCTGCTGGTGTGGCTGGTGTTGTTGGTGTTGGGGCTCATCTTGGTCCGATTCAGAGGTCCAAGGTGAGACAGCATAAGCGGTACCCATGCTGATCTAATAGATGGCAGGTAAAATGGAGATCAGCGGCCCAATCCCTCAATGTTCTGACAGTGACTAGCAATGTGGTGAGAGTGGCTTCCGAGGTTGCGGAAATGACCTGTAGACTCCTGACAGCTAAATCTCTGCACAAAATGGAGTCAGCAAGAGTTTTTCCATAAGACAAGGAAGCAGATAAAATGTGGGAATATTTGTGTTTTTTCCAGCTGTCACTTAATGGACTTGCACAATGATCATTGAGCTTCCGCCTCCCCTTCACAGGCAAGGTTCCCGAGGTGCGTGAATCCCATGCTCAAGAAGTTAAAGCCAAAACCTGATGTTAAAAAGCCTCTTAAGCGTCTCTCAAGAAGCATTTAAGTAGCTCAATGAGGTTGCCCGCCTCTTCCGAGTGTGTCCATGGTGCGCTGGAAACGTGCCCGAGTTAAATGTGGAAGTCGGCGGGATGATGGTGGGTTCCCAACGCTCTGGCAATTTCCGCGATTTTTACTGCTGACCCGCCCCCAAACCCGCACGCTGGGCACTGGGAAATTTCCAGCCAGAGCATCTGACCCTGGAACAAGGTAGCAAGTTTAAAGAACAGTTGCAACCAGGACCAGTGGAAAGGAGCACATCAAGGGGATGCTGACTCTCTGTGAACTAGGAAGGGGTTGATTTGAATGGAGGAGAAGAGTGCTTCATTGAATTGAAGAGTAGGGTTTAGAAGGAGACTCTGCCTGTGAAATGAGGGTAGTTGTGGGGGGAGAAATTCGGTATCGCCCCGTTTGGGGCGCAATTATCGGCCGGGCGCAAAGTTTAGCACCTGGCGCTAATTATCGCCTCTGACTGCAAACTTGGCTTCTATCGCCCATGGAGGTGATTGGAGTGCTAAATCAGGTGCTACACACCTCTCGTAAGGCGCTAACACCGAGGAGCAAGGCGCTACCTCAGAGCACTGGCGAAGCTCATGTGATGTCAATTAGCAATGGAACACAGACACAATGGCGCTGGCCAGTTCTTAAAGGGGAGGGTTGATCTTGCTCTCCATCCACACCCTGCTTATTGCAGCCTTGAATCTCGGCCTGGAGAGACCTGTACATCAAATCTGCTGGAAAGAACAATGGAGAGGACCCAGGGAAAGAGCTCAGAGTGCAGCCCCCATAGTCTCTTCTAAATCGATGCAAGGAAGGTCAAATCAAAATGAACCTGCAAAGTGCCGCTTAGTACCGAAAACTCCTCAACACAGCGTTGAATCTCTCCAGAAGTCTCTCTCTCTCTCAGAATATGTGGTGCAAAAATGTCATCAACAAAAAAAGGCAGGAAGCAGCCGCCTTTAAATAGCGCTCCCCAGTCCCTTCCCAACTGCAAAATGCTCCCCTCTACCTGTTGTTGCTAGCAGCAGGCAGAAAGGCAGGGGGCGCCACTCAATATCCAGTCCGGGGCACTACCGGGGCATTGCACGGTCGACTGACGTCACGATCTGCGGGCGCAGGAGATCTTGGCGGTAGTGTTTAGCGCCGCTGCAAAATGTCTGGTCGATTTCGTGAGCGGCGCAAACATCGCTGCGCCCAGGCGCTAGTTGCTTTGTGTTCCGTTAGCGCCCGCTTAGAATTTTTCCCCATGAAGTTTAAAAAAAACAATGTTTAAAATTAGCCAGAATGCCCCTTTCTTAATGTAAAATCTCAACATTTTTCAGAAGACCAGAAGACCTCTAGAAATCTATCACAAATAGGGGTGGGACAGTCCTGGGGGTGTGGGGGCAGAACGGTGAGGTGAGGTGGGTTGGAGGTTTCTGCCTATGCTCCTGCGTCAGACTGGCAATAGCTCCAACATGGCTCTCAACATAGCTTCTCAGTTTGGATCTCTAAGAGACCTCCTCCTCCTTTGGACCATCCAGTTTTCATTGTTTTGTTTTCTCTACTGAAAGGTAGGTGAGAGGATATGAAGGGAGAAAAATACTAAGAAAGGAAAAAAAGGTTCACAAGCTTACCCTGATTGAGCTGTTGTTGTCATCTATTAATGTATCTGAGATTTCCAGCTGTCCTTCTTCCACTACTTTCTGTAATACCATCCCGAAAGTCCCAATTAGTCTACAAGTAACAAAAGAATAGAACATCAGCTCCAGCATTTCCTGAATCTATTGGAAATGGTACCAACTGATAAACCCACGTTATATCACACACAATCATCATATCGTTTTAAAACACAAAAACAATTTATAGTCAGTTCTACGTGCACTACATAACAGCACTGTATGGAGAAAACATATATTAGTGATCATTTCACTAACAGATTAAAATATGTATGCAGACTTGAATCAGCATCAACAAACCATTTGGTCAGTCCCAAAGATTGTTTAATAGACAGTTGCATTTCAAGCTGCAATGCTCAACAATGTATTTCATAGCAACATAGTAATGTTTTGGGCAGGAGAAAACCATTGGGCCATCTAGTTTATCCTTTCAAACCTCCTATTGGTTTCCATACTGTGATTCTGGAAATTCATTTCCGTAGCGCCCCATACTTGGGCAAATTGGGCAAATGAGCAGTGCGTGCACACTTCTGGTGTGGGCCGTGCTGGAGGCCATCTTGGGGAGGGTGGCCCTTTATTTGCTGCTTTAAAATCCATTACGATGTTTCCCAATTGAATGAGCTTTGAAAGCTTTCTAAACCTTTTTATTATGTCTTCCCTTGTAAAGGTAATGGTGTGATACTCTCTCCCGTATATTCCTCTCTCAAATCAGGTGTCTCTCCATCTTTTCATATGATAAAAACAGTCACAAAATAATTGTAATTTCCCCATCCTCACACTCCACCTCCCATTGTCACAGGTAACTGATCCAACATCTGTCTACACCCTTTTCTTGCTCTTGGTATAGTTAAACAATGAGTTGTTATTGTCCTTTATACATTTCTCTCATTTCTTTCTTGTGACTCATCAGTTTCTTACCCTTTATCTGCTTAACTAAGCTGTTCCTTCCAAGTACATTTTAGACTTTTCTCTGTCATGTCTTTCTCCCTAATGCCTTCTACCACTTTTCTTTCACCTATGCTGGTTTTACTTTTTTCTTTGGCCCTCGACTCACTTTTGGGACAAACTACCTCAGCAATGTAAAAAAGAAACTGCTTAAAATGCTCCCATTTTCTTTTCATCTCCTTCCCTTTAAATAATTCTTTCTGTTTTTGATACAGCATTTCATCCCCTCGCTGTCTGCTCTCCTGAAATCAAATTTCTTAGACTCCTACAGTGCCGAAGGAGGCCATTTGGCCCATTGAGCCTGTGCCAGCTCTTTGAAAGAGAAGTCCAGTTAGTCCCACTCCCCTGCTCTATCCCCACAGTCCTGCACAATTTACCTTTTCAAATATATCTCCAATTCTCTATGATTCTTATGGGTTTTCCCACCTTTTTATAAAAAGATTCTTGTGTTAGTTCAATAAATTCTCTCAAGCATATGGATTGTCTCCACTGTAAGTCCCAGCCTAAGCCAGGAAGACTAAAATCTTTAATGTTTATTTTACTCTTCAACACTTGAAAAAATAACTTCAACTTAAAAAACCCAGCTTCATTCCTTTTAGGTTTAGTTTGTTGCATTTATTTATCTCTGCTAGACATGTCAGTTAACCAGGTGAACAAGTTAAGGATTATCAGGTGCAGTCTGGTCACAGCCACACGATTGACAAATTCTATAAAATATTTCGATATCTCAGTAAGTAAAGATGAGGTTTTATATTTATAGTTATTTTAGAAAGTGCTTTACAGTTAAATGCATTTTTGTAGTTTTATCCCAGGCCTAAGTGCAGGTGCTTTTGGATATAACCTAATTCTGTAGGCTTCATCTTTTCAACAAATGTACAATGAAATCCAAACAACCTTTTCACCTTGTCAAGCTGTGAATTGAAAATATTTCCCTTAACTATCCTAATTCTTCAATTTAAGTTTAAATAAAGCGACAGATAATTAAAATCCCTCATTCTACTCTCCTTATCCATTCAATCAATATTTAGAACTCCAGTGACAATATTCTGCTTTATTTGTTCTTTTGTTCTCTTTACAATGTTTGCAAGTCTAATTTATTTCATCTATAATTGTAAAATCAACATTTTCATTTGCTCTTTGAAGTGGATGCACAAATTGTGTTTCAAGCACAGGGAGTGGGGGGCGGGGGAAGTTTTAACTCTCAGTCAGGTACTGTTTATTTGTGCTTTGAATCTGTCTATTTTGTAACTTGACTTTCAATTGTACTACCCAGTTAGTCTGTAGCTTACATAGCCTCAGTGTGGGCTACTTATGTTATGGTAACTAAGCTTTGTCCATTGCCTTGGTGTTGTTGGTTGGTGATGCTGGCGTGCCTGGTGCTGCTGGTGTTGGGGGTCACCGTGGTCTGATTCTGAGGACCAAGGTGAGACAGTATAAACGGCACCCATGTTGATGGAATAGATAGCAGGTGAAGTACAGATGACAGAAGCATTCTGTCAATGGTGAGAGATTTCTTCCAATGAGGTGAGACTGAATGGAGACTTTGCTGGAAAGACTTGCAGCCTGCAGAATCTGTGCTGGAAATGGACTGAGCAACAACTTCTGCTTGAGAAAAGTGATCATCTGTCAGGTGGGAGCTTTCACTGTATATTTGATGCTGGCAAGTAATCAGCTGGAGCAATGGCCACTGAACTCCCGCCTCAGGTTGACAGATGTGCTTCCCAAGCTGTGTGAATCCCATGGCCATACAGGGAAATTTAAAATGTAGGGGGAAAAAGGCTCTTAAGTGCCTGCAAACTCCCTGATTATGATTTCAATTGGGTCGCCTGCCGCTGCTGGTCAGGTCAGCTGTGCGATCACAGACGAGCCTGGGGGATAGGTACGTGGGAGCAAGATGACAGTGGGTTCCCAACCCGCTGTCAAAAATAACAACTTTAACACCCGACCCGCCACCGATCGCGCCTGCTACCACCCCGGAAAATTATGGCCTTTGTGAATAGTTGAAAGAAGATGTTATCAGAGTAGGGATATTTTAAAGGATAAATTAAGTATTTGTGAAATGTTACGGATAGAAGAACTGAAGTTTCATTTCTTTTATGTTGAGGTGGAAATTGCATGGTGCTTTCCCTATATAGATTGGTAGGGTGCCAATATCTCTTTCACAAATGAATTTCACTAGTTGCCATCACTATTATTAGCACACATATCAGTATGCTGAATTAGGTTCCAAAGTCATATTATTCATTTAGAAATATCCTGTTGGAAAGATGGATCTGGTTTAATCTCTCCCTGATGCACCTATGACATTGAGCGACATCACTGGATATACAGCATTTCTTATTCGTAACAGAGAACTCTGAAATCCACATTTAAAAGATTTAAGAGTGTTCTCACTGACCAGATTCACAATCTACATATTTCATTTTGGTGCCATTTATTAAATTTATGCTCAGAGATGATGGAAGATCAAAGTTGTACTATATTGAGTACATTAATGAGATAGCCTTGAGTAGACTAAAATTAACATATACACAGCCTCTCAATTCTTTTGCCTTTGAGTTGTGATCAATTATGCTGTTTTTAAATGCATCTATTTTACATGAATGATAAACTTAATAATAAACCAACAAAAAGTTCTAAAAAGACAGCCAGTAAAGTAGATTTAAATAAATATTTTAACTCATAAAATGGTTCTTCAGAATAAACCTAAAAAAAACCTTAATTTGGTATTTTTCATTTGGATACAGAAATTCAATCGTAGGCCAGAATTTTGAAGTTTAGACCCGCAGGGAGCTGGGGGTGGGGGGTGCAGTAGAACACGGGACACCACACGCTGTGGAGTTTTAACTCCACAGCATGAGTGTGACGTCATTGGCAGGTTCACTGCCCGGAAGTTAGCCTGATTGACAGGCTGGCTTTCAGTCGGATGGAGAACGCTGGATAGAGGGCTGCAGGACCAGGTAGGTGTGAGCCCAATTCGGGAGGGGAGTGTTTGATCCCCAACGCTGGGGGGGTTTCCGATCCCGGGGGTTGTCCGATCTCTGACCCCAGGGGGGTTCCGATCTGGGGTGGAGGGGGGTTCCCTGACCTCGGGGTGGGGGCTGGTGCTGGGGGAGCTTGGGGGGCCGGGAGTAAGCACTCCTGCTCCTGGCCGGCCACAGTTAAACCTGCAAAGCAGGTTAAATTTGAGGCGTCCAGCCTCATTAAAATATTTAAAGTGCCAACCCGCCTGCTGGGAGTGGATTGGTTGCTCGCCCCCGGTCCCGCCTCCGTTTAACCTGGAAGTGGGCGAGTTGGAGGCGGGTTGGGGTCGGGATTCACATTTTTTATACTTGAAACTCCCAACCAACCCCAACACATCTGTTTTTTGGGGTTAAAATTCCCCCCGTAGTCTTTAAATGATGATTTGTGCACACGTGCAAAGAAATGTTTTATTCATAGCCATTTATTTTTCTGTTGGTTTATTTTCATTACATCAGTATAAACCTAAAATGGAGGCCTGCCTTCACTGACCCAAGATGGCCTTTTTGAATGTCCTTGACTGCTGGCCTGCCTTATCCATGTTGCTGATGTTCCTGTTTTTATACTTTACCCATCACTATTTCTGCCACGTCAATTCTCTCTTTGCTACACCTCTGAGTCTTTCAAATCACCTTAGTCAGTCTCTGTCTGTCAGCCTACCTCTTCGATCCCTTGACCTAGTTTGAGTGTAGTGTTACATTACTGCTGCACTTGCTATCATACCTGTACTAATCCAGACCTGCCTGTTTCCATGTGGTAATATTGATTTTTTGAAAGGTAAAAGTGATTATTTCAATTGTCTCAGTTCTTTTAAAGTTCAACCTGATAACCACATTAAGTGTTGTAGCAGCCAAATAAGTTTTGTTGTGATTAACAGAAAGAGAAAGCAAGATTATGTCAGGCTACAAATCGACTTGCTCCTTGCACTTGTGGGTTATGCAACCACTGAGTTTATTTTTCAGTACACCATTCCTGATAATTCATTGGCTGTGTCATGTCATGTCAGTGAGAATAACGGGGCTTTTTTTAAGAGCAAACATGAGGCACTCACAATCCAATACTTAATCTTTTCAGTGGCTAAACATAATGGCCCAGATATTCCGATTGCAGGCCTCCCGCGGGCGGAGAACTGCGATCTGGAAAAATCTGCGCCCTTACCTGAGGGCTCCCGGGACGCGCACAATTCCACTGCTGGGCCTCTCCAAACTGCCAGTGCGCAGGGCCCACGTATCCCAGAGGCGCAGGTAGTTCGCAGTGTCCCTGGGATCACGTGGGCCATGGGGGGCCAATCAAAGAAGAGAATCTCCCTTCATATATTTGACAGGAAGACCTGTCAAATATATGAATGGCGATCACCCCCAAAACATAGTAAAACTTTAAATAATTTTTTTTTAAAAATCACATTTTTAAAATGACTTGAAAGTACAAGAAATTATCTATTTTAAACAAAACTTTAAATTTTTGAAAAAAAATTAGTTTTTTACAGGGCTAAAACTAAACGTACCTTTTTTTAAAGTATTTTTAAATGATAAATCAGTGGAAAAAATGTTTTTTGTTTTACTTTTTTCAACTCTTATCCTAGTAAAAGCAGGGCCTGCTTTTACCAGGCGCAAGAATTGTAAGGGTTTTCCGTGGGCGGAAGGTCTCCAAAAAGCAGAACTATCCGCCCGCAGAGGCCCTTCTCCAGGGCAGCTGGAGGATCTGTCAAGAGCTTTCTTGACAGATCGGAAATGCCGGTTTCCAGCACATGCGCAGTGCATGCCTGAAACTGCCATTTCTGATGTCCCTACGGGTGGGTACACAGCGCATACTCACCCGTAGGGACCGGAATATCCGGCCCAATGGTATATCTCTTCCACTAGTCATCAGCTAGTAAACTGATCGTTCTGATGCTTGGTCATGTAGGAGATATTTTACTGAATTTTTGAATATTGGAAATCAATTGCAAAATACTGCAGATGCTGGAAATCTGAAATAACAACAGAAAATGCTGGAAACACTCAGCAGGCCAGGCAGCATCTGTGGAGACTCTGTTTCTCTCTCCACGGATGCTGCCTGACCTGCTGAGTGTTTCCAGCATTTGCTGTTGTTATTGGAAATAAATGTTTGACTAGGCAACTATTCATGAAATTTTAGTTGCAGCAATGTGAAATGAAATGATAAGGGATTTAAGCTTTAGTCCAAGAAATGATTGGAAATACATTGTGATGAAATGGCCTGTGGCCGAGGATGCTATACCAAGGAATTCCAATCTGCTCCACAAGTATTCATTTTTTTACTGCACAATACATTAGAAATGAGTCTCTCAAACTTAAAAACAATCTATCTCTTTCCCCTGTATTGTTTGGAAGTTTTATAATTAACCTAATTCTAACTTTCTTGGTAATCCATAAACCAGATTTAAAAGAACTCATAGGTAGAGAAAAAAACGGATTAGAAAAATGACCTGTGAGGATTTGAAATAAACAAAACAATTGTATAATGTTATATTCATTCATGGCATCCCGAGGTTATCCGGGGTTTCTATTTAGAAATCACAGCCCCTTAGCCCAGCTATGGTGGTAAAGTAAAGGATTCCAAATTGGAGGGTTGTGCATTCAACTTGATCAGTTGTTAAAAAAAAACAAAGACTTGCATTTACTGTATACAGCATCTTTCACGACCACCGGACGTCTCAAAGTGCTTTACAGCCGATGAAGTACTTTTGAAGTGGAGTCACTGTTGTAATGTAGGAAACACGGCAGCCAATTGCGCACAGCAAGCTCCCACAAACAGCAATGTGATAATGTCCAGATAATCTGTCTTTGTTATGTTGATTAAGGGATAAATATTGGCTAGGACACTGGGGATAACTCCCTGCTCTTCTTCAAAATAGTCCCATGGGATCTTTTACATCCACCTGAGAGAGCAGATGGGGCCTCGGTTTAACATCTCATCCGAAAGATGGCACCTCTGACAGTACAGCACTCCCTCAGCACTGCACTGGAGTGTCAGCCTAGAACTTATGTGCTTAAGTGGGACTTGAACCCACAACCTTCATGACTGAGGGGCAGTGTGCTACCCACTTTTTTTTTTTTATTATACTTTATTGAACATTAAGAACATTTACAACATCGTGATCATTACATTGTATGATACAAATCAATTCCGCCGCCCTGCACAGCCATTCCGCCACCACATTTTAACATCAAAACCTGAAGTTTAATTTGTCACCTGTAACATATATTAATCGATTGTACTTTAAAAATTGGTTGTAAAATACTGTCCTTAAATTCCTTTCTGAATAAAACATCCACAGAGCCTTATAATGGTCTTTTAGCTTATATTTAAAATACTCTTTTAGATTGATTCTCCTCCCCTTAAAAAACAGAGCATTCCTTCTTTGCACAATCACGAATCTAGCCAAACTGAACATTAAATTAATTGCTGCTCCGCTAGACTCTGGCAGACTCTCCTGCAATCCCCATCTCAAAATTGAGTCCCACGGGATTCCCATTCTCGCTCTTCGGTCCCCACCCAGCAAAAAAGCTTCACACAACTGTCGAACATAGTACTTAAAGTCATTTAACTGCGGACATAACACCAGTAAATGGGACAGAGTCTCATCCTGTGTCCCACACATTGGGCAAGTTGCCGCCTCCACTCGTCCAATCTTGCACAAGACCGTCATGGTAAAAATCCGGTTATGAGCCAATTTGAAATCCAGTTCAATCCATTCTGGGCATTTAAAATTCGCCCACACTCCCTTCCAAATCCTGTTGAAGTCCAGCTGTGGGTATATACTCTGCCAAAACTCCTGACCAGCAGGCGTCTTGAATCTCCATTCTCTGAATACCTCATAGAAATCTCAAGTATTACAGTTGTCAAATTGGACTAACTTTCCCCCTTTCTCCAGTACAAAGCTTGGAAAAGCAGGACGCATTTTACTTCCTTTGGAGATTTCCGCATTTATTTCTTCCATCCAATCCTGTGGCATTGCCCTCACAATCTTCTCATACATGATTCCTATTGCTTTTCCTTCTACCTCCTGATCCTCCTCCCACACCATGTCCTTCACTATCGCTTCCGGCAACCAACCTGGAATCACCTCGTATAATACATTTTTCACCGATATAATCCCAGCTTTTATAAAAGCTTGATTAAATAAAACCTCACCCTCGATGTTGACCCACCTGTTCAAAAATAAGGGCTGTTCTAAAAATTCCTCAGCCCCCTTGGGCATAAACTGCACACTTTTTAAAAATTGAGCCCAAGTCTCTACAACCCCCTTATAAAACCTAGGGAGAAGCTTAATCGATTTCAAAAACATATTATTGTATTCCATATACAATATCCCCTGCCCTCCTATCCCACTTCGTTTTAAAAAATGCTCAAAACAACTCTTCCAAAAACTTGAATTTGACTTCTGAAGAAATCTCTTCACCCATTTGATTCTAAAGGATTTTTTCTTCAAATCAATATCTGGGAAGTTGAGTCCTCCCTGATTTCTCCGTCCAATGATGGTATTGTAAGCCACCAAGGCTGGTTTCCCTTCCCATAAAAACCTCACACAAGCCTCTCGGATGGACTTTTCTGCCCACTCAGGAATATCCTCCACCGTCAATAAGTACCATAGCTTAGATAGCAGGAGAGCAGACACCACTGTCGCTCTTCCTTGCACTTTCAACCACCTTCTTTCCCATCTTCCCAAAATCTTTTTAATTTTCATAACCTTCGGTTCCCAATTTAATCGATCCACTTCTTCCCTGTCTTTCTTGCACCCCATATGCACCCCCAGAACTTCCAAAACCTCCACCACCTTAAAGGGACATTCCCCCAACCATTCCCCCCTACCCCTCCCTG
Organism: Somniosus microcephalus; assembly: GCF_052327205.1. NCBI lineage: Eukaryota > Metazoa > Chordata > Chondrichthyes > Squaliformes > Somniosidae > Somniosus > Somniosus microcephalus. Next base: position 99,992,193 of record NC_140995.1, on the reverse strand, counting down.
CAACCAGGCATTGGGACTTACTATAATTCACTCTGGCACCTGAAGCTCTACAATATTCCTCCACTACCTCCATAGCTTTCCTCACTGACTCCCCATTTCTCAATGTTAAGGTTGTGTCATCTGCATATTGGTGTATCACTGACACCAGCCCGGAACTGGGTACCACAATCCCAACTACACCTTGTTTCTTTCGCATCATGTAACCTAATGGTTCTGCTACCAATGTGTACAGCAGTGGGGACAGGGGACAACCCTGTCTCACTGATCTCTGTATCGGAAAATACTTAGATAAAAAACCATTACATTTAACACAGCTAAATATGTTTGAATAAAAAATCCTTATCCACTGAATGAAATTTTCCTTGAAACCAAATGCTTCCAAAACCTTCAATAAAAACTCATGAGAGACCCTATCAAAGGCTTTCTCTTGATCTATCTTTAATACATAAGCCTCCCTCCCACTCTCTTCCATGAGCTCTATCGCATCTCGGATTGAGACCATAGAGTCTGCGATGTCCCGGCCTATGACTCCATAGGACTGAGAGGGCCAAACTATCTCCGGTAACACCTCCTTCAAACGATTTGCCATAACCCTCGCCAAGATCTTATAATCCACATTTAATAGTGTGATGGGCCTCCAATTCTTCAGATCCTGTCTATCCCCTTTATTTTTATATAAGCTAAGCTTATGATACCTCTCCTCATAGATGGGGCCAGGCTTCCCTCAATTTTAATTTCCTTAAAAACTTCTAAGAGCAATGGACTTAAAATCTCGAAAAATTCCTTATAAAATTCTGCACTTAGTCCATCGGACCCTGGGCTTTTCCCCCCCTTCATTCCACTTATTGCTATTTTTATTTCCGCTAATCCTACTTCTTTATCACACATGCTTCTCTCATCCTCCTTTAAACCCTTATCAATAAAAGCAGTAACCTTCTCCATCTCCAAATTGGAAATGTCTTCTTTAGTATATAACTCTTGATAAAAGCTGCTAGCCGCCTCCAAAATCTCCTCACTTTCATGAATGATCTTCTCCCCAACCTTCAACTCCTCAATTAACGATAATCTCTGTCGCAGCTTCTCTTGCTCTAGAAAATATCTAGTGCATCTTTCGCCCTCCAATGCATCTCTAGCCTTTGCACGGAGAATGGCCCCCTTGCATTTTTCAGCTTGCAATAATTCCCACTCTTCCTTTGGCACCCGGAACTTAGTCTCAGCTCCCTCATCCCCTCCGTCAACTGCTTTACAGACATCCGTAAACCTTTTGTTTATATTCTCTTCTCGATGCCGGTTAGCTGCCGCCCTCTTTTTCCCATAATGTACCGAAAAAACTTTTACCTCATATTTGAAATTGTCCCACCAAACTCTTCTTTCTTTCAAGAACAAAAGTTCCTTCCGAGCATTCTTTATTATATTTATAATCCCTTCTTTATAAGCACTTTCCTTCAAGTATTGATTGTTTAAAATCCACACCCCTGAACCGATCTTAACTCTGCTGTTCCTAATTCTAAGAACCAAAGCCGAGTGATCACTAAAAAATACTTTTTTATAATAAATCTCCATCACCTCCGAACTTAACCCTTCCCGCATTAACACAAATTCTATTCGGCTCTGTTTTAAAACATCACCCACCCAACCTGCTCTGGAGAACTCCCTTTTTATGGGGCTCCGGTCCCTCCATAAGTCTCTCAAATTTAAATTTGCCATCATTTTTATAACCATCCCTCTGGAGTTATCCTCTTTAAAGGTCATCTGGGCTGAAATGTCCATCCAAGATAAAAATACATTAAAATCCCCCACTATACAAGGATTTTCCACCTCTGCCACTTCAGTGAATAACCCCCGAAAAAACTCGCGATGCTTGCAATGGTCGTTCGGTGCATAGATATTAAAAAGATCACAATTAAATCCCTCCAATTTTACCCTTAGCCGTAAAAATCTCCCCTCAGTATCCTTGTCCACCAAGGCAACGTTCTCTTCTATGGACGGACTCACCATAAAACAGCCACCCCTCTACGGTTATTGTTTGCACAACTTGCAAACACCTCTCCCTTCCAAAACTTCTGAACTCTTTCTAGAATATCCTCATCCCAAAAGGTTTCTTGCAGACACAAGTCCGTGCCTTTAAAACCCTGCAACAACTGCTGCAATTTCTTCTCACCCCTCAGCCCATTCACATTGATCGAGACCAATGTAATCATGGCTCCAAAGAAGGGAAGTATGCCCAATAATCTCCCCATCATTTAATCTCTGGCTCTTCCCTCCTCTCATGCTCCTTCTCAACTTTTCGGGCAGCTGTTGCTTTTTCCTGCAGCCTCCGGCTCTTTTTCCCCTCCTGTTTGACCCCTCCCTGCTGTTTCAGCCTCTTCCTTGCCTTAAGTTTGGACCCAGGAGCTGCCCTTTCTCCCTCCTTCTGCCCCTCACTAACCTTTCCCTTTCCACATGATGCCACCCCTTCCCCGACTTCCATGTTTCTGTCCCCCTCTAATTCCTCACACTCACGCTCTTCTGCAACCCCCTGTGCCTGCTCCCCGTCAGATACATAATCCTGCTCCCCGTCAGATACTTCATCTCCCATAGAGAGTCTTCCTGCTATCGCAGTTTCTCCCACTGTGCCGCCCCCTTCGACCACATCTCTACCTCTGACCCTTGCACCTTGTTCCCTCACTCCATGGGACAATGGCGCTCCTAAATTGTTCCCTTCTGACATCTCTATCTCGCTGATCCCATTCTGCTGTCCCTTTAAGGCTCCTGCCTCTTGCACCCTCTCCCTGCCCTGCCCCCCTCCCCAAAATATCCGACTCCCCGCCTCTCCCCGGAGCACTCACTTCCACCACACACCCCGCTCCTGCCTCCTCTCCCCCGGCAAACACCAGACTCCCCAGGGGAGCCGAACTGCACTAAGGCTCGAGTCTGCGCTCAACCCTTGCTGCCCGCTGCTGTCTTTGTTCCCCTCCATAGCACTCGCCATGTTTTCTGCCATCTCCATCTCGATCTCCGCTCCGCCAACCTCTGCCTCTTCCTGTGCTCCTTTTTCCTTCATTTTACCGGCTGTGTCCTCCGACTGCACCGCACCTCCGGCCGTTCCACACTCCTCTCCTGCTCCTTCTCCCATCTCCTCATCACTCATTTTGCTCCCTTCTGCCACACACTCACAGCGGGCGGGGCCTTTACGACGCACCCCACAGCTCTCCGCCTTGCAGCTCCGCACAATAAGTCCCGACTCACCGCAATTGTAACAATACAAATCAGGACAGTTTCTTACGAGATGGTCATGTCCCAGACAATAGTAACACACCTTTACTTGGTTATCGTGCAGCACACGAAAGTACTGTACTCCTTCCAGTGTCTCAAACTTCATACTGTAAGGCAAAGACCTCACCCCCTCTGGGAACCGTACCTTTACATACCGGGTTCCGTCTGCTACCCGTGTTCCCGGATAGTACCTCCTCTTTATTTCGGAACAGATTTTAATGTCCCACGACTCCAACTTTTTGCTCAGCACTTCGTCCTCGATGTACACAGGCAAGTTCAAAAATGAAACCACCACCTCCTCTGAATATAGCAGAGTCACCTCCAAAAATTTCTCCCCAACTTTCAGACTGAGCAGCAGTTTTTCCACCTCCTCACGGCCACTGACCGTCACCTCAAATCCCACATTTGGTTTTGGTTGGCAGGCAAAACAGCTTCCCTCACCACAGTCCTCATGAATCGCCTGGAATATATCCCAGGCTCGAATCTTCTTATCTTCACATTGCACCACCACCGTATTTTCTTTACCAAACCTCTTGAGGTCCCGGCCCAAATCTTTGGGCCTTTTTTTTCCCCTTCCCACCACAATTTCTTCCCTAATAAAATTCCTCTCGGGAATTTTGTCCTCTGAGGGGCCCAGCACTCCGGACCCCTCAGCAGCCATCTGGCTGTTTTTTGTGGGCCAAAAAGGCCCTAAAACTTGAAAACAACACCCGAAAACCCTCCACCAACTTTTTACAAAACTTCCTCCAACACCCAGCTGCAATTAAGCAACCAGTCACACCTGGCTCACTCCTAGCCCCTCCCACCTAGAGAGTGCTACCCACTGAGCCACAGCTGACACTGCAACAAATGATCACCATTGACAGTCTTCCCTAGTTTTGTCTGACCTGTGGCGTGGATAGGTCATGACATGGAAGTTGAGTGTTGACCTTGAGGAAAGGGGGAGGTGATAGCACAAGAAAAGATGAAGAAATATACATCAGGTTGGCTGATCACAGAATGATGCTGATGCCAGGCGTGGAGAAGTCTGACTCAGGTACTGATAGCCTCCCAACTGAAAGAAGGAGGGGGATAAAAAATGAATATCTACACTGTTAAAAAAAAAACTCACTTAAATGCTAGATTTGTAATAATCATCACGCCAGCTATTATATTCTATTTTGTTTTTTCAACTTGTTTTAAATTGCCGCCTTTTTAATGAAATAAAAAGTTTGGTGAACTGGATATTGCAATTTAGAGTTAACATGCTTCCCTGTTGCTGGCAGAAATAAGAATTTCTCCTCTCATTAGCAGTGAATGTTTAATAATAAACATGGATAATGCTGTGTTCTTGTTGTGCTGCAAGGAAATAGCCTATTCTTTAAAGGATATGTATGTCAGCACACCTACAAGAGCATTGAGAGCTCGATCTGGCAATGTTTGTTCTTGCATCTACATCCTGGGTAAAGGCTGTGAAAAACAACAATAGTAAGTCTCTAATCAATCATGTAGGATGTAGTGGAAAATACAGGGGTTGATTTGAACTCCTCCACCCCTGCAGAAACCAGGCGGGGGCAGTTAAAATGGTGCGGGGCACTTATCCATTCCGCTCCTGCAAGGTTTTGACCGACTGCAATTTAAAATTTGGTCTGTTGCTGTTGTGTTTTTTGTAACATTTGGGGTATATTTTCCTTCATCATTAGGGCTAGTAAAAAAAAAAGGCATTGTGAATATAAAACAGGGAAGTCTCATTTATGTTCATCCCTGTTTGGCATAAAAATAAAACAAAAAAGGTGACTCAACCGTGGCTAACAAGGGAAATTAGGGATAGCATAAGATCCAAGGAGAGGACATATAAATTGACCAGAAAAAGCAGCAAACCTGAGGATTGGGAGCAGTTTAGGATTCATGAAAGGAGGACAAAGAGATTAATTAAGAGGGGGAAAATAGAGTATGAGAGAAAGCTTTCAGGGAACATAAAAACTGACTGTAAAAGCTTCTATAGATATGTGAAGAGAAAAAGATTGGTGAAGTCAAGCGTAGGTCCCTTGCAGTCAGAATCAGGGGAATTTATAATGAGGAACAAAGAAATGGCAGACCAATTAAATACATACTTTGGTTCTGTCTTCACAAAGGAGGACACAAATAACCTCCCAGAGATGTCGGGGAACATAGGGTCTAATGAGAGGAAGGAACTGAAAGAAATCAGTATTTGTAGGGAAATGGTGTTAGGGAAATTGACGGGATTGAAGGCCGATAAATCCCCAGGGCCTGATAATCTACATCCTAGGGAACTAGATGTAATATCTCCAAGCTTGCAGATGATACAAAGCTGGGTGGGCGTGTGTGCTGTGAGGAGGATGCTGAGAAACTCCAGTATGATTTGGACAGGTTGGGTGATTGGGCAGATGCATGACAGATTCAGTATAATGTGGATAAATGCGAGGTTATCCACTTTGGTGGCAAAAACAGGAAGGCAGATTATTATCTGAATGGCAATAGATTGGGAAAAGGGGAAGTGCAACGAGACCTGGGTGTTCTTGTGCAACAGTCGCTGAAGGTAAGCATGCAGGTGCAGCAGGCGGTTAAGAAGGCAAATGGTATGTTGGCCTTCATAGCGAGAGGATTTGAGTACAGGAGCAAGGATGTCTTGCTGCAATTGTACAGGACCTTGGTGAGACCACACCTTGAGTATTGTGTGCAGTTTTGGTCACCTTATCTGAGGAAGGATGTTCTTGCCATGGAGGGAGTGCAGTGAAGGTTCACCAGACTGATACCTGGGATGGCAGGAATGACGTATGAAGAGAGATTGGGTCAATTGGGCTTGTATTTGCTATAGTTTAGAAGAATGAGAGGGGATCTCATTGAAACTTATAAAATTCTATCAGGACTAGACAGACTAGATGCAGGAAGGATGTTCCCGATGGCGGGGGAGTCCAGAACCAGGGGTCACAGTCTAAGGATAAGGGGTAAGCCATTTAGGACAGAGATGAGGAGGAATTTCTTCACCCAGAGAGTGGCGAACCTGTGGAATTCTCTCCCACAGAAGGCAGTTGAGGCCAATTCATTAAATATTTTCAAGAAGGAGTTAGATATATTTCTTAAGGCTAAAGGGATCAAGGGATATGGGGAAAAAGCAGGGACAGGGTACTGAATTTGGATGATCAGCCATGATCTCATTAAATGGCGGAGCAGGCTCGAGGGGCCGAATGGCCTACTCCTGCTACTATCTTCTATGTTCATACAAACTTTTTCACTTATATTAATAACAGCAGGAAAAAGGTACCTTGCTTGAATAATGAATGATAACATCACCATCTGCTAGAGTGGTCACAGAGCCTGAATGTATAAGAGGTGAGACTGAACATCACTAGGTGCACCCATTAATCTAGGCTGCTTTCGGAATCTTAGCATTTCAACCATATACATCAATTTAGCTCCCTCATATCATCCAATTTTATGATTCCTCTATGCAAATTCCCCACAATTATAGGTCCAGCATTCATTCCAAACATATTTTTCTAAATCGACAGAAATAGAAATGCAAGGTGACCATAATTAAGTGCAGCGATTAGAATTTAAAAGTTTTTTCTTTAAAGAGGTGAGGATAGATTTTCCTCTACAAATGCTCAGGGGTGCCCGACGGGCATAGTGAGGAACACTGTGCCTGTGGAGGGCAGCTATCCTTGTTTTTCACCCTTTGGTCATTTGCATGCCTTGGGGGGAAACTCTAGCTGCAGGTCCAAGCCCGTGACTAGGTCTTGAACTTAAAAATTGGGCAGGAAATCTGAACTGCACTGAGATTTGGGGCTTCAAATCAGCATCCAGAAGGCCCCATGTGCCTCTAAATACCTCTGGGGGGGTAGTAACATTTTAAAAAACCTTTACCTTCCTGTCTCAACCTGACCCTGTAAACACCCACAGACATCTGGTTGGTGGGAGTCCGGAGCTAAGGCACAGCTCCGGGATTCTAATGGGCACCCCATGATAGGGTGTCTAATGAGCAGAATCAGTAGAAGATGAGGTGGGAGGCCGGGAACACCCCATTCCACCTCAGCAAAACAATGCTGAACCTTCACCTACTACAGGTGTAAGCCCAGTAATGCAAATAGGGGGTGGAGACCTCAAATTACAGGCCTCCACCCCTTTTTCTTCTACCCTGGGGGAGGGGGTGGGGAACATCGATTCTCTAGGGTTGGGGGGAGGAGCGGGGTAGATAGGAACATCTACCCTGTGGTCTCAACATCAACAACCCTTTAAAGATATTGTTTGTGCACATTCAGCTGAAACTGGAGTCTCACCTCTTATACTTTAGGTTCCTGGTGCCAACATTATGCCAAGTATTCTTAGGACAGATGTTGCACAGGTCAGATGTAGTGTAAAGCATACTCTCAGAATATTTGTCAAAATGTGAAAGATAACTATCCTTATGTGAACAAACGAAAATCTGCTCAAGTACCATAAAGCAAATCAGGTCCAGAAAATCGAACACCATTTTTGTTTTGAAAATGGAGTTTCTGCACGGTTACGCTGCCTCTTTTGTAAAATTCGCCTGAAATCAGCGAAACCAGTGGAAAAGATTGAGAAACTTGAAGTGTAAATTACATTCAGTGCAATCCAAGTTTCCGCGATCTTTTGCGCTATTTAAAAAAAATTGTGCTAGAAGCCGGCCCACAAAACTGGCCACGCCCCCAAGGTGAATCAATCACCATTGGGAGTTTCCGCTAATTGTGGTTGCCAGCAGGCCTTCCAGAAGGCTCCAAAAATTAAACTGGTTCTTTTGGGTGCAACGACACTAATAGGAACATTTTTAAAGCTTCTGGGCGCGAAATTTGGTTACCCGAATTAGCGCCGGACATTTAGTGCCCGACGCGGAAGTACCGACCCGGTCTCAAAATTCAACTTACCACCCTGGAGAGGAAGTGGAGCGCTATCTCGGGCACACCATTTCCTCTCTGGGCGGTGTTGGGGGCGCAAAGTGCGGTAACGCCAGAGCACTACGAGGCCACTACGTGTAACGCTGACATGTTTCACCACCCCTCCCCTTCCGTTAAAGAGGAGGGACAGTGCGAGCTCTGCAGGGCCGCCGATGGCCCAAACTAGGCCACCGGGGCCGCGTGGTGCCGTGGCTGCAGCCCGGCACCGAGTCACGGTGCCGGTCTGCGCCATGGTGGCCATGGACCTCGCCAAGGGCCGCCATGAAGGGCTGAACTGGAGGTCGGCCAAAAGAAGAAAATGGCCATGTGGGTCGCAGCCGCACCTCCTCTTGAAAAACCGCCCTGCGAGTGGAGGCCGGCCTGATTCACGACCCAGGAGGCTGGTGCTGACATCGCCCACAGCAGCCTCGTGGGGTGCAGCTGAATTTCTGCTGCGGGGCGGTAAGGGGCTGCGGCGGTGCGCTGAGGGGTCGCTCGGTGATGATGTCATCGCCGGTGGAACAGCGGCCTGGGGCGCTACTGGTGTGGCGCGGCCCTATCGGTTAGCGCCTCAGCAGCACCCTGCCGAATTTTTCGGGAGGCACTATAATCGCCTCTGGGCGATAACACCTTTGCACCCATTAACGCCCCCAGGAGGCGCTAATGGCAGGCGCAAAGGAGCTGAATTTCGCCCCCATTGCATATCATTTAAAAAAATTTACTGAGGACCTTACTACTTTTCCCAATCTAACTATAAAATGGTTCAATATATTTTTTAAAAATCTTTTTCAGTTATTTAAGATTAGGTTACTCACAGGTGGTGGACTAGAAACCCTGATTAAAATGCTTATTTTTTGAATTAACCCATTTTCAGCTGTATTAATAAAATTACACCAGGGTACCACTCTATATATTTTTTAAAGCAAAATTGATTTTTTTTAACTTACGATTGCACTGGTTCATGGCAGATTTTGCGTTCAGCGATATGCAAATGGTTTCAGTGGAAGAAAAAAACACTTCTCAAAACTAGTGCAATTTTGGGTGCAATCGGTGCCCGGATCGCCGATTGTGGCCAAAGCAGAAACCCTACCTCATTAGACAATCATCAAAGGATTTGGATTTGAAAGAATAATTCATATCTTCACAGTTCCCTCATCCTTTACTATCACTGGTGGCAGAGGGGATATTGTTCCATTAAATGTTACTGTCGTGCCTCAGACATACCTATGTCAGTGGCTCCTTTGGACTTTTATGTTGTTTAATGCAAAGAAATTTAGACTTTACTAGTTAATAATGGGCCATAATTTGTGATGCCTATGGGTGCATACGAGGTGTGCATGTGCTAAAACCTGGAACTTGCGATCTTGTCAAGACAGATCGCATGCATCCCCAGGAGAAGGTCCTCTGCGGGCGGAGAGTTGGGCTATTTGTCCAACTTCTGCCCAGCAAATGCCCGTGAAATTCTTACGCCTGGTAAAAGCAGGCATAAGGCCTGCTTTTACAAGCTTCAGAATTTTAAAAAACATTAAAATTACTTTTTTTCATTCATTTAAGCATTAAAACACATGTACAATAAGGTAAGTTTATTTTTAGACCATTTAAAATATGTAACCTTATTTTTCAAAAAAATTATATTGTATTTTAATTAATTTTAAATATGTAATTTTTATTTATTTATTTGTTATGTTAAATCTATTTTTAATGTCATCCCCATTCATGCTTATGGAGGTTCCGTACAAATGGAAGCTCCCTAAGTATGAATGGGGATCCCCCTTCTTCGATTGGTTGGGCCAGCCCACGTGATCCCAGGGGCACTTGTGAACCGCATGCGCCCCTGGGATATGTGGGCCTCTACGCAGGCCTAAGCATAGAGGCCCAGGAGCGCAAGTGTCCAAACCTCCGGAACCATCAGGTAAGTTCGTAGATTTTTTGCTGGTCGGAGCCTCCGACCACAAATTCAGCCCCAATGTCTTACTTTTAAAAAAGCAAATATAAATCATATGTTGATTTATAAATACACACAGAATGTCTATTCTGCTGTAACATGCAGTAAAATAAAATAAGTGGTTCTAACTGCAATTCTAATCATATGGTACAATAGTACTTTACATTGACACCCAGCGTGGAGAAGATAAAACCGGAGGTGGAGACATCAGAATTACAATCTCAGCATGAATGCAAATACAAGTTCAACTAACAGGAGTAAAGGTACAAAAATATCTAAAAGGTTTAATAGCTCCAATGTCACAGTTTAGTCATACATATTACTATCCAAATGTTGTGGGGAATAAAACATGCAGCAGTAGAAGGCTGCCAAGCAAGTTTTTGTTTGAAGAAGTCACATCATCAATCATCATAGCTAGTGAGTGTGATGCTTTGGTTGTTTTATAAATGCCTTTATATTAATTTTTTAATGAATTCTAATTATTTATATTTTTAAGGTTGGCCACTTAGGATGTACTGTGTGGTACAGTAGGTGAGCAGCGTTCTTGCTTCAAGTCTAGCCCAGAGTGATGCAATGTGGGTCTTTCTCTGACCGTTGGAAGAAGCTACTGTAGTTAATATGCTACCAAGCTGTAGGGGTTGCAAAATTTCCCCTATTTCCCTGAAGATTGAAAATATTGGTCCACATCGTGGACGAAGAATTGGGTGATGTGACTTGTCTACAGTGTTTTAAAATGTGCCGAGAACCGCAAAAGACTGCTCTGAGATGGACAGAACGTGGACAACACCGGAGTCGTAGAGCTCTGTGGAAAATATTCACACACCTTCAGACAGTATTTTCTTAATAAAATCGTTCCCTGGAGTTTGGGCAATCACAAAAGGTTTTAAAATGGCCACAGAAAGCACGGCAAAAGGAGCAGCAAGCAGCTTGAGTTGCCTGTGTGTATAAGTGGGAGGATACAGTGGCTGTGAGTCAGACCTGCCAATCAAAGGGAGGTTCCCTTCAGAAGCACTTGAAGTTGTTTATTTACTTAAGAGATTAGCCCACTTGAGAAAACCACAGGACAATCGATTTGAAACTGCTTCTGTTTACATAGCCATTCAAAGCATTCACAGTCAAGGAGACATTGAAACCATGGAACCGGATCTTGAATGGGAACCATTTAAGAACTGAATGGGTTTAAATCACCTATCATTCTGGACAATAGAGCAGTTGTATTTCCCTTTTGTTTTAGCCCAGGTGGGCTCCGGATGTGGGTGGGAACATTTCGGCCCCACAGTGCAGACACACTAACCCAGTCCAACCACTTTGAGTTAGCCAATCACAGCTTTTCTCTTGTGAATTGGAACTTTTTGGGCGCGAATTTTCCAGACAGGCAAACAGCAGGGGGGAGGGGGGCTCACAAGGTATATATGATAGCTCCTGAGAAGCTATTGCTCTCTCTTTACTTCCTGGGACCACAGGTGAGCTTCTCTCTCTCTCTCTCTCTCACTTCGCTGGACCACATGTGAGCAGAGTTTCTGAATCCTCAGCAAAGCAACCTAGTAAGGAGAGAAACTTGGAGTGGGTGGGGGAGGATCCAGTTGTTGTGGTCCATGTTGGTACCAACGACATAGCTAGGACAAGGAAGGAGGTTCTGCTGAGGGAGTTTGAGCAGCTAGGGGCCAAATTAAAAAGCAGAACCACAAGGGTAATAATCACTGGATTATTACCTGAGCCACGAGCGAATTTGGCTAGGACAAATAAAATTAGAGAGTTAAATGCGTGGCTCAAAGACTGGTGTGGGAGAAATGGGTTTTGCTTCCTGGGACACTGGCACCAGTACTAGGGCAGGAGGGAGCTGTTCCGTTGGGACGGGCTTCACTTGGCCAGTGCTGGGACTAGAGTCCTGGTGGATCATATAACTAGGGCTGTAGAGAGGGCTTTAAACTAACTAGTGGGGGGGAGGTTCCTAGAGAGCAAATAATAAAAATGACAACAGAGAAGGTCATAGACTTAGGTAGCAGTGGGGAAATTAAAAACCAGAGCGTGTCAGGAAGGGGCAGAAGGTATGGAGTAAAAGGTAAAGTAATAAAGAGGGCAAAAGCAGGAACTAAGTGTCACAAAACATATTTGAAAGTTCTCTATCTGAATGCACGTAGCATTCGTAACAAAATAGACGAGTTAATGGCACAAATAACTACATATGGGTATGATCTTGTGGCCATGACAGAAACATGGCTGCAGGGTGACAATGCCTGGGAATTAAACATACCAGGTTATTTAACGATCAGGAAGGACAGGCAGGAGGGAAGGGGAGGTGGGGTGGCTATGTTAATAAAGGAAGGAATCACTGTAATGCAGAGAAATGATATTGGGTCAAAAGATCAGGATAATGAAACAGTTTGGGTGGAGGTAAGGAATAATAAGGGGAAAAAAACACTAGTGGGCGTAGTCTATAGGCCTCCGAACAGTGGCAACTCTGTTGGACGGAGTATCAATCAGGAAATAGTTGAGGCTTGTAATAAGGGAACATCTATAATTATGGGGGATTTTAACTATCATATTAATTGGACAAATCAAATTGGGCAGGGCTGCCTTGAGGAAGAGTTCATTGAGTGTATTAGGGATGGGTTTCTTGAGCAGTATGTAACTGAACCGACCAGGGGGCAAGCAACCTTAGATCTGGTCCTGTGTAACGAGACAGGATTAATTAAAAATGTCCCAGTAAAGGATCCCCTTGGAATGAGTGACCATAACATGTTTGAATTCCATATTCAATTAGAGGGTGAGAAGGTTGGATCTCAAACAAGCGTGCTAAGCTTGAATAAAGGAGACTATGAAGGTATGAGAGCGGAATTGAGTAGAGTGGATTGGGAAAATAGATTAAAGGGTAAGACGATACATGATCAGTGGTGTACATTTAAGGAGTTATTTTACAACTTCCAAAAAATATATATTCCACTGAGAAGAAAAGGGTGTAAAAGAAAAGAAAGCCATCCATGGCTAAGTAAAGAAATTAAGGATAGTATTCGACTAAAAACAAGGGCATATAAGGTAGCCAAATCTAGTGGGAGGATAGAGGATTGGGAAAACTTTAAAAGACAGCAAAAAATAACAAAAAGATTGATTATGAAAGGGAAGATAGATTATGAAAGTAAATTAGCAAAAAATATAAAAACAGATAGTAAGAGTTTCTATAGTTATATAAAAAGAAAAAGGGTGGCTAAAGTAAATGTTGGTCCCTTAGAGGATGAGACCGGGAAATTAATGGTGGGAAATATGGAGATGGCAAAAACACTGAATGAATATTTTACATCAGTCTTTACAGTAGAAGACACTAAGAATATCCCAACACTGGACAAACAGGGGGCTAAAGGGGGGGAGGAGCTAAACACGATCAAAATCACTAAGGAAGTGGTACTCGGTAAAATAATGGGACTCAAGGCGGATAAATCACCTGGGCCTGATGGCTTTCATCCTAGGGTCTTGAGGGAAGTGGCGGTAGGGATTGTGGATGCATTGGTAATAATTTTCCAAAACTCCCTGTACTCGGCAAAGGTCCCGGCAGACTGGAAAACTGCTAATGTAACACCCTTATTTAAAAAGGGCAGTAGACAGAAGGCTGGAAACTATAGACCGGTTAGCCTAACATCTGTGGTAGGTAAAATTTTGGAGTCCATTATTAAGGAGACAGTAACAGAACATTTGGATAATCATAATTTAATAGGACAAAGTCAGCATGGTTTTATGAAGGGGAAGTCATGTTTGACAAATTTGCTGGAGTTCTTTGAGGAAGTAACGTATAGGGTGGATAAAGGGGAACCAGTGGATGTAGTGTATTTAGACTTCCAAAAGGCATTTGACAAGGTGCCACACAAAAGACTATTGCTTAAGATAAAAAATCACGGGATTGGGGGTAATATTCTGGCATGGATAGAGGATTGGCTATCTAACAGAAGGCAGAGAGTTGGGATAAATGGTTCATTCTCAGACTGGCAATCAGTAACTAGTGGTGTTCCGCAGGGGTCAGTGCTGGGTCCCCAACTCTTTACAATCTATATTAACGATTTGGAGGAGGGGACCGAGTGTAACATATCAAAGTTTGCAGATGATACTAAGATGGGAGGGAAAGTAGTGAGTGAGGAGGACATAAAAAACCTGCAAGGGGACATCGACAGGCTAAGTAAGTGGGCAGAGATTTGGCAGATGGAATACAATACTGGAAAGTGTGAGGTAATGCACTTTGGCAGGAAAAATCGTAGAGCAAGTTATTATCTTAATGGCAAGAAACTGGAAAGTACTGAAGTATAAAGGGATCTGGGGGTCCTGGTGCACGAAACTCAAAAGGTTAGTATGCAGGTGCAGCAAGTGATTAAGAAGGCCAATGGAATGTTGGCTTTCATTGCTAGGGGGATAGAATATAAAAATAGGGAGGTATTGCTTCAGTTGTACAAGGTATTGGTGAGACCGCACCTGGAATACTGCGTACAGTTTTGGTGTCCATACTTAAGAAAGGACATACTTGCTCTCGAGTCAGCACAAAGAAGGTTCACTCGGTTAATCCCAGGGATGAGGGGATGGACATATGAGGAGAGGTTGAGTAGATTGGGACTCTACTCATTGGAGTTCAGAAGAATGAGAGGTGATCTTACTGAAACATATAAGATTGTGAAGGGGTTGGATCGGGTGGATGCGGGGAAGATGTTCCCGATGATGGGTGAAACTAGAACTAGGGGGCATAGTCTTAGAATAAGGGGCTGCTCTTTCAAAACTGAGATGAGGAGGAACTACTTCACTCAGAGGGTGGTAGGTCCATGGAATGTGCTGCCCCAAAAAGCTGTAGAAGCTACATCATTACATAAATTTAAAACAGAAATAGACAGTTTCCTAGAAGTAAAGGGAATTAAGGGTTACGGGGAGCGGGCAGGAATTTGGACATGAGTCTAGGTTCGGATCGGTCATGGCCCTGTGGGTAGTGGAGCGGGCCCAGGGGCCGTGTAGCCTGATCCTGCTCCTATTTCGTGTGTCTAATTCTGTTAGATTCAGGAGATGGTTCTGTGATAGTGGATTGGCGGTTAGGATCAGATCAGCCATGATCTTATTGAATGGCGGAGCAGGCTCGAGGGGCCGATTGGCCTACTCCTGCTCCTATTTCTTATGTTCTTATGAGTTTGGGGGATGGTAATTAAGGGGATATTGCTAAGGTTTAATCAACATTGTAGTCACTTACCCCTCGTTTTTACCATCTGCATTACCCCATTTAAGCAATTTTACTGTAATTACTGTGTTCATGTGGTATAGTTTGATATTTTGATTATAGTTTCTTTTAGTTAATAAAACTTGATTTTTCTCTCCTCCAAACCACGTGTCCATTTTAATATCATTAATTATAAATCCTGCAGTCAGAACTGGAAGTTGGGGTAGCGATTCGAAACCGCTGTTTTAAAATTGGTTTATTTGGAATTGGTCAGAGTGCAGGCAAAGGCTGCAAGACCAGGAAAATTACCTTAAACCAGTTAAAAGAGGCCTCCCTTACAAAGCTACACGCTTAAAAGGCATCGCTAAAATTTCAATTCAAGTTACTACGATCCTACATGTGTTAAGTTTAGGTGCCTCAAAACAGTTCCTGGTGTGTGTGAACCCACAGCCCAAAACCGCCCATAATTCAGCACAAATTCAGCACACCAGAATGAAGTGGAGTGGACTGGCTGGAGGAGGACGTCTTGCTTTGATCTGCTTGGAGTCAGTTTGGTCCTTCACATTTGATTTACACTCACAGTTGACCACCAGCATATACTCTTCTCAATATAGCAACCTAAAAGATTCACCATGCCTCAGTACTGTTACAGTCGCAATTTGTATTGCATTCAAAGACTATTTCATAGAGTTATAGAATCATCGAATCATACAGCACAGAAGGTAGCCATTTGGCCCATTATGGCAGTGCTGGCTCATTGAGCTACCCAATTATTCCCACTACCCTGCTTTTACCCCATAGCCCTGCAATTATTTCCTTTTCAAGTGTATATCCAATTATGTTTTGAAAGTTGCTATTGACTCTGCGTCCACCACCCTTTCAGACAGTGCATTCCAGATCATAACTACTCTCTGAGTAAAAAAAATCTCCTCATCTCCCCCCTGGTTCTTTTACTAATTGCGTTATGTTGTGCTTTTTGTGATGAATCTTCTCAAAAGCATAAAATATTAGAAGTAAGCATTTGGGTTAATCAGACTTCAGATTAGTCAATGAGAGCCATCTGAAATAATTATGGTTTAGATCCAAAAGTCCAGAAATAATCTTTTGTGTGATTACTTAGACACAATTCTCCATCTCCCTGCACAAAAGAAAATTTTGACCTATTGCTAATCACGAGAATTCAAAGAATCTCTAAAACACCAGTCCACCAAGAAATTTATTTCCTGTTTTGTGCCTCTGGAGCTCTGCTGTTAAACACTTTCATGAATCATTTGTCACTGCCTTGGATATCTCCGAATCCTTTGACAGGGTTTGGCATTATGTCCTTCTAAACAAGCTTCCATCATATGGCCTCTCACTAAACCATTTTTCATGGCTATCTAGTTTCCTCTCAAATTGCTCTATTTGGGCTGTAGTTGATGGCTCATCCTCTGACTCTTATAATTAAATCAGGAGCTCCCCAAGGCTATGACATCTCTCCCACTCTTCCTTCTTCATATCAATCACATTCTCCGCTTATTATCCTGTCTCCCTCCCCTCATGCCCTCTCTGAGCTCATCTCCATGAGACCCACCCCTGCACTCTCAACCCTATTCCCACTAAACTGTTGAGCACCCAACTTCCCTTCCTGGCCCCCATGTTAGCTGATATTTTTAATGGTTGCATCTCCTCAGGTACTGGCCCCCTCCCTTCAAATCTGCCATCATCACACCCCCTCCTCAAAAAACCCACCCTTGACTCCTTTGTCCTTGCAAACTACTGTCCTATCTCCAACCTCCCTTTCCTCTCCAAAGTTCCTGAATGTGTTGTCACCTCCCAAAGTGATTCATCCATGGCTAACGAAAGAAGTTAAGGATAGTATTAGATTAAAAGAAGAATGTTGCGAAGAATAATAGGAAGCCTGAGGATTGGGAGGGTTTTAGAAACCAGCAAAGACTGACCAAAAAATTAATAAAAAGGGAGAAAATAGAATACGAGAGGAAACTCATAGCAAATATAAAAACAGATTGTAAGAGCTTCTACAAGAATGTAAACAGGAAGAGAATAGCAAAAGTAAGCATAGGTCCCTTAGAGATTGAGTCAGGAAAATTATAATGGGGAATAAGGAAATGGCAGAGACTTTAAACAAATATTTTATATCTGTCTTCACAGTAAAATACACAAAAGCATGTCAAAAATAGCGGGGAACCGAGGAGTTAATGAAAGTGAGGAACTTAAAATAATTAATATCAGCAGAGAAAAAGTACTTGACTTGGGAAACTAATGGGACTAAAAGCTAACAAATCCCCTGGACCTGATGGCCTACATCCTAGGGCTCTAACAGAGGTGGCTGAAGAGATAGTGGATGCATTGGTTGTGATCTTCCAAAGTTCCCTAGATTCTAGAATGGTTCCAGTGGATTGGAAGATAGCAAATGTAACTCTGCTATTCAAGAAAGGAGGGAGAGAGAAAACAGGGAACTACAGGCCAGTTAGCCTGATATTAGTCATCGAGAAAATTCTGGAATCCATTATTAAGGAAATGGTAACAGGGCACTTAGAAAATAATAATATGATTAGGCAGAGTCAACTTGGTTTTTTGAAAGGGAAATCATGTTTGACAGATTTATTAGAGTTTTTTGAGGATGTAACTAGCAGGGTAGATAAAGGGGAACCAGTGGATGTAGTATATTTGGATTTCCAAAAGGCATTCGATAAGGTGCCACATAAAAGGTAGTTATGCAAGATAAAGACTCATAGGGTTGGGGGCAATATACTAGCATGGAGGAGGATTGGTTAACGGACCGAAAACAGAAAGTAGGGATAAACGGGTCATTTTCAGTTTGGCAGGCTGTAACTAGTAGGGTGCCACAAGGATCAGTACTTCGGCTATTTATAATATATATTAATAACTTAGATGAAGAGTGTAATGTATCCAAGTTTGCTGACGATACAAAGCTAGGTGGGAAAGTACGTTGTGAGGAGGAGGACACAAAAAGCCTGCAAAGGGATATAGACAGATAAAGTGAGTGGGCAATAAAATGGCAGATTGAGTATAATGTGGGGAAATGTGAGTTTATTCACTTTGGTAGGAAGAATAGAAAAACATAATGCGCTAAAAATTCGTTATAACCAAGGAATGGGCAGTGTTTAGACTAAAAATGGTGAATTAGTGCCAGGTGAATATCGTCTAGACTGCACGCAAAATTTATCCTCACTCTTCATTAAAATGATTGCAGTCATGATTCTAGTCTAAAAACCCAAGCTCATTGGCGTTACACTGAAAAGATGGACCAATAGGTGTAGCCTGAATGCAAGTAATGATTGCCACAGGTATTTTTCACTGCTTAAAGGTGAGGTCCATTGATGTGGCAGCACCTTATTCTCAGCATTGTTGGCTGTGCAGTTGCCTCAACAACCATAAGAAGAAGGACAAGGAGAAGGAGCACTTATTTACAAATCCTGATGGTAGATTACCGTCCCAGGGAGAGAGCCCGCAGGTTTTCCCATGAAGCTTTGGAGGCATTGGTTTTAGCAGTGGAGAGAAGGTGGCCGCTCTTGTACCCATCAACTGGCAGGAGGCCCTCACCACAAGTCTGCCATACTATGCGGAGGGAGGTGGCACACCACATCACGGACAGCACTGTGGTCCCCAGGACCACACCCAGTAAAATAATAACTTTAACAAGCTTACATGGGTGGGCAGGGTGAGTGAAGGCTTCACACACTGCTCAATGCACCACACCCCCAGCACTCACCCACCAACAATCTCTACCTACCAACACTTACATCCACATTTCACACCTTGCACACAATGACAGCTATTTCAACTATGGCAGGCACAAGGGTTAATAGTTATTAGAATGCATGTAATATGTGTGATATGTTTATGCATAAATTTATTAATAGAGTTTGGAATATTTTGTGGTCTCTCTCAGTTCACCTTTGCGCCCAGGAGGACACTGTGGTATGGCATGACACAGGGATGGTATGATGGGGACGTGGTGACCAATGGGGATCTGGGGTATCATTCATTCAAATTGGAGTCTGATGAGCCGGTCACGGACTGCCCATCCGGAAGCCCAATTTTCTGGCTGCCTCCTCCCTCCCTCCTGTTCCTCGTCTTCTTCCTCCTCATCTTCTTTTTCCTTATCTTTTTCCTCCTCCCTCTACGCACATATTCCCGTCTTCCTCGTTGCCTCCGCTCCCTCTGCCGTAGATCCCAGAGGGTGAGGTAGACTACCAGTACAGCACCCATAACTTTCAACAAGTGTTTTAGGTTGAATCTTCTAAGAATAAATTTTGCACTTTTCTACTTGCTGCAACACTCCTGATATGAAATAACCTTCAAATCGTGAAATAAATCTGTTGTAGTATCGGGAACTAATACACAGGCACTGAAACTTCACTAACCTGTCAGGTGCATGTGATTGGGGCTGATACCTTTAAATAATGTCCCTGGAGTTGGCTTCCTGGTGCTGCACACCAGCTCTCCTTGCCATTGTTAACTCCAGGCGGTGAGGTAAGTGGCAAGAAGCAATTTGGCAGATCGGGCATTCAGTGAGCGTTTCACTGACATCACGATCTCACTGGTGTTGAAGTCCCCGGCAATCGCGGTTACCTTCAGCGCTACAGGGGGTCCCAATTTGGCGTGTAGCGCTGGATTCGACAGGAGCTGTCATTACAGTACTCAACGCCGCATACTGGTGCTGATGGGTGACGCTAAAGGGATGAACTTTTCCCCCAATACTTTTTAAATGGTGAAAAACTATTAAATGTTGGTGTTCAGAAAGATTTAGGTGTCCTCGTACAGGAAACACAGAGAGTTAGCATGCAGGTACAGCAAGCAATTAGGAAGGCAAATGAAATTTTGGCCTTTATTGAAAGGGGGTTGGAGTACAAGAGTAAGGAAGTATTGCTACAATTGTACAGGGACTTGGTGAGACCACACCTGGAGTACTGGGCACAGTTTTGGTCTCCTTAGCTGAGGAAGGAGATACTTGCCTTAGACGCAGTGCAACGAAGTTTCACTATATTGATTCCTGGGATCAGAGGGTTGTCTTATGAGGAGAGATTGAGTAGATTGGACCTATACTCTCTGGAGTTTAGAAGAATGAGAGGTGATTTCATTGAAACATATAAGATTCTGAAGGGGATTGACATGGTAGATGCTGAGAAGTTGTTTCCCCTGGCTGGAGAGTCTAGAACTAGGGGTCATCGACTCAGGATAAGGGGTCTGCCATTTAAGACTGAGATGAGGAGGAATTTCTTCACTCAGAGGGTTGTGAATCTTTGGAATTCTCTACTCCAAAGGGCTGTAGATGCTGAATTGTTGAGTACATTCAAGGCTGAGATAGATAGATTTTTGGGCTCTTAGGAGAATCAAGGGATATGGGGATTGGGCGAGAAAGTGGAGTTGAGTCCAAAGATCAGCCATGGTCTTATTGAATGGCGAAGCAGGCTCAAGGGGATATATAGCCTAATCCTGCTCCTAATTCTTATGTTCTTATGTTCTTAATTCCAAGCCCACCTTTCCCGGAACTCCAAGTTTGAACCCCTCCAATCAGATTACCACCCCTGCTACAGCACTGAAACAGCCCTTATCAAAGTCACAAATGACATCCTATGTGACTGTGACTGTGGTAATCTATCCCTCCTAATCCTTCTCGACCTGTCTGCAGCCTTTTACACGGTTTACCACACCATCCTCCTCCAACGCCTCTCCTCCATCATCCAGCTGGGTGGGACTGCACTCGCCTGGTTTCATTCTTATCTGTCCAGTCATAGCCAGAGAATCACCTGCAATGGCTATTCTTCCTGTTCCCGCACCATTACCTGGAGTCACCCAAGGATCCTTCCTAAGCCCCCTCCTATTTCTCATCTATATGCTGACCTCGGCGACATCATCTGAAAACATGTCAGGTTCCACATGTATGCTGACAACATGCATCTCTCCCTCACCACCACCTCCCTCGACCCCTCCACTGTCTCTGATTTGACATGCTGTCTGTCTGACTGGATGAGCAGAAATTTTCTCCAACTAAATATTGGGAAGACCGAAGTCATTGTCTTCAGTCCCCACCGCTGTGTTCCCTAGTCACTGACTCCATCCCTCTCCCTGGCCACTGTCTGAGGCTGAACCAGACTGTTTGCAATCTTGGTGTCCTATTTGACCCCGAGATGAGCTTCCGGCCACATAGCCGCTCCATCACAGGGTGGCACAGCAGAGTAGGCTTTTCTGTTGCTCCTCTACAGTTATGGGGTACTCACCCTGGGGCAATTCAAGTGACCTCACCCCTGTTATTTGGGATGGGATCATGGAGAGGCCAAAGTGGTGGATGGAAGTCTTGCTCCCAAGTACTTCCACCACCTAAGCGTGTTTGTGGAAATTCTCAATTCTCTACCTTTTGATGGGGTTATGAAAATCTTCTTCAATTCTTTAAAGGCACAGTTTCTTCATGTCTTTCAAGCCCAGCCAGCACCAATCAACTCTCGCTTATGATTGTTCCACCTTTATTTGTTCATCTATTCACATTCTTAGTTTCTCTATCTCCATTGACCTCAATTTTTTTGCTTTGCTAGAAATACTTGCAAGAATCTTGGGGGGGAGAAATTCAGTATCGCCCCGTTTGGGGCGCCGTTATTGGCCGTGTGCAAAATTTAGCGCCTGGCGCTAATTATCACCTCCGACGGCAAACTTGGCTTTTATCGCCCCTGGAGGTGATTGGAGCGCTAAATCAGGTGCTACACATCTCTCTTAAGGCGCAAAGGCTGAGGAGCAAGGCGCTACCTCAGAGCGTGGGCGCAGCGCAGGTGCTGTTAGATAGCGATTGAACACAGACACACTGGCGCCGGCCAGTTCTTAAAGGAGAGGGTCGATCTTGCTCTCCAGCCACACCCTGCTCATTGGAGCTTTGAATCTCGGCCTGGAGAGGCCTGTGCCTAAATCTTGCAGCCAAGGACTATGGAGAGGGCCAGGGAGTGAGCACAGTGCTTCAGCGAGCGGGCCTTGGAGGCTCTGGTTGGCGCGGTGGAGCGCAGAAGATCTATACTGTACCCAGAGAGTGGCAGGAGGCCTTTGCCACGCGAGTACAGAAGAGTGTAGAGGTAGGTGGCTCAGAGCGTCCCCTCAAGGAGCATGGTGCCCAGGACCCATATCCAATGTAGAAAAAAGTTCAACGACCTTACTCGGGTCGTCAGGGTGAGTGTCTTTTTTTCAATACCTCTCCATCCCTCCATCTCAACCTCACTCTATAGCCAGAGGGTCTTAAAAGCCCCAATGCCCAACACTCATCCAACACCTATGGCCCTTTCATGAAACACACACGCACATTCCACACTTTGCATACAGTAAGGGCTATTCAACAATGGGAGGCACATCAGGCAAGACCATGGCTGCATGCAGTAAGGGCTATTCAACTATGGGAGGCACATCAGGCAAGACCATGGCTGTATATTTACTCAGACTCCGTCCTTTTTCTTCCAGGCCAAGCTATCTCATAATAGGAGACAGCAGCAACGGACAGGTGGAGGGCGGCCTCAGCTGCAACCCCTCAGCGATCTTGAGGTGCGTGTCCACAGGATTGTGACAAGCCGAGTGATCGGACCCGTCGCCCCTGGAGACGACGACCTCGTTCTGGACAGCAATGGTAAGGTCATCACCTTTTTGTCCTCTCTCCTTCCACTTGTCCCTCACAACACCAGCCTTTGACACTTTCAATCCAATTTACTAAATCACTGCACTCATTCCTCCCTTACTGCCCCCCTGTCCTCACGCTAAAGCCACTCTTGTACCTCCCTGCTGTCAGATGTTGATTCACCAGCTGAGGAGACGGGCCCTCAAGCTGTCAGTGGGAGTGAAGCTGCAGGTGAGGAGGAAGGGGAAGCCGGAGCATCAGCGCCACCCTCTCCCGAGGAAGCCCATGCCCACACTGGGAACACACCTTCCCTGGAGGGGAGCAGGGGGGAAGGGTCTGATGAGGGTGAAGCTCCAGGACCCAGTGGGCTGCAGGAACGCGATGGGGGTAGGGAAGCTCGGGGGCCTTCTCCCCGGAGGGAGAGTACGCCAGCGAGTCCTGCTGCGCTGGAAGCAGAGGAGGAGTGGCTCATCACTGAAATGAACACCCAGGCGGTGGACATGCACACTGAGCTCATGGGTGCAGTGGGAAGGGTGCCCAAATGCATTGAATCACTGGCAAGCAGTGTGGAGCACTTCGCTGTAGCACAGGCGGATGACACACAAATGCTTAGTGCTGCAATTCAATCACTGGCTGCCATGACCCCATCTCTGACTGCTCTCATGCAGACTCAGATTGAGGCCACGCGAGCACTGACTGCTGCCATCCTCGCTGGTTCGGACACATTTCCCCAGGGCTCTCACCGCACCGCAGCAGGCCAGCAATTTGTGCTCCAGCAGATTGCTCCGGTTGCTGAAGTGCTGCCCCGTTGGAGTGCCAGTGTGTCGGTCGAGCAGGGAGTTGCTGTCCTCTCTCAAGATGACGGCATTCCTGCTGCCACCACTGTCACTTCTCCACTGCACTTGTCACCGCCTGTAGGACAGACTGCTGCCGCCTATGAAGAATTGGTGCAGTCTGCAGCCGGGCCCTCCAGGCCCAGAGCTGGCCGAGGCCGTCCTTCAAAGGCATCTGCAGTCTCAGGTTGTGACAATCAGCAGCCTTCCACCAGCCTTGCTACAGCCACTGGGGTCCCATTACGGAGGAGCAGTAGGGTGGGAAGGGGGGAGTGTGCAAGGGAAGGAGATCACCCTCGAAGGGCAAACAGTAGGAGGTGTGACAAAATGTTGTTCATTTTTTTATTAAAGGCCGAGGTTCATGGTCAAATTTTTTTTAGTGCTTTGGACATTATCTCCAGGTTGTGAGAACCAGTTATGTTACTGACTGTTTTTTTTATGTTTCTTTCTATTAGTTTGTCATGCGGAAATGACACACACAGAGTTTGTAAAATAAATACGTTTTTGTATTCAAAATGTACATGTTTGGTCTTTGCAATCATTGTTGCCTTGGCCGGCTTAGGGGTTGTGGGTTGGTTTCATTCATGTTGTTCTCAATGGCAGAAGCCATTTCCTCAGCAGGGGCCTAGAAGCGGCTTGCTATCAGCCGTTGATGGACGGCCCTTCCAGTTTCTACATTGCGTGCCTCCCTCCCGCCTTAGTGCTGCTGATGATCATCTTCGTCCTCCTCTTCCTCCTACTCCTCTGGTGGTGCTCCAAGGCCTGGTGGCATTGGCTGGGTCCTGAGGATTGCTAGGTTATGCAGCATGCAGCACACAACGGAACCGTTGCTTGAGCACGCCGATTGTGTGCTCAACGATGTTCCTGGTAGCTTGATGTCTCTCGTTGTACCGCAGCTCAGCAGGGGTGTTGAGCGTACGGAGCAGTGTCATCAGCTAGGTACACAGTGGATATCCCTTGTCCCCGAGAAGCCAACTACCTGGGTGATGCGGTGCCTGGAAAAGTTCTGCCACAGTAGTCTGGTGCAGGATGAATGCATCGTGGCTGCTGCCAAGATAATGGGTATTGACAGCGAGTATCAGCTGTCTGTGGTCACAGGCCAACTGAACGTTTAAGGAATGGAACCACTTTCGGTTGCGGAAATCCTCGGCATTCTCATGCGGAGCACGCAAAGCCACATGCGTGCATTCAATGGCGCCCTGCACCATGGGGAAGCCCGCTATCCATCAATGCCCATTGCGCGTTCTTGCTGCTTGTCCGTGGTCATGGGGAAAGAGATGTACTCTCGTCTCCTTTTACCTTTTATAGAGGGCATTTGTGACCTGACGGATGCAGAAATGCACCGTGAACTGGGAGATATTGGCGATGTCCCCAGTAGCTGATTGAAATGAGCCGGTGGCATAAAAGTTCAGAGCCACTGTTATCTTCACTGCCACCGACAGAGAAGCCCTGCTCCTCAGTTGAGGCTGCAGATCTGGCTGCAGCAGGTGGCAGAGCTCAGTGGCCACTTCCTTGCTGAAGCGCAGCCTTCACAAACACTGCTCCTCAGACATATTAATGTCGGAGAATTGTTGGCGAAATACCCTGGAAGGGCAAGGTCTCCTGTACAGAGGCCTGTTGACCCTCCTCCGTCTGGCTATGATTGCCACTCTCTCTCTGTGTCTCTGTGCCCTCTGAATCTGTTGGCACAGGATGATGCCCCCATTCGGTGCAGCCCCCATAGTACCTTGGCAATCAAAGTAATGAAGGTCAAAAACCAAAGTAACTGCAAAGTTATGGTCAGAAGCCAAAACTACCTCAGACAGCGTTGGCTCAATGCAGAAACCTCTCTTTCTCTCTCAAAATCTCTCTCTCTCTCAGAATGAGTGGTGCAAAAATGTCTACCACAGAAAAAGCCAGGAAGAGGCCCCCTTTAAATAGCGCCCCCCCAGCCCCACAGCGACTGGGAAGCGTTCCAGTCTACCTGTCATTGGTTGCGCCAGCCAGAACGGAGGGGGACTAGGGACAGGGTCACTGGTCCAGGCTTGGAAGCTAAGCAGAGCCAGGCCTGGTTAGTACCTGGAGGGGTGACCATCAGGGAAGACCAGGTGCAGAAGGTCACGGAAGGAGCCCCGAGGAGGGGCGGTTGGTGAGAAGGTCACGGAAGGAGCCACGGGAGGAGCGGCTGGTGAGCAGGCCCAGGCGGTGGGCTGAAGATTGTCGGACAGGAGGAATGGTGGAAATGGAATGACGGCATGCAGCGGCTTTGCTTCTCCCAGTCATGGGAGCTTGCAAGATCACATTTCGTTGTTCATGTACTTGTGCAATGACAATAAAGTTGAATTATTATTATTATCAATTTCTGTTCCGGGGCGCCACAAGGGTGTTGCACGCTCGAATGACGTCAAGATCTGCGTGCGCAGGAGATCGGGCGGTATTGTCTAGCGTCGCAGCAAAATGTCCGGTCAATTCCGCGAGAGGCGCAGATATTGCCTCGCCCGGGCGCTAGTTGCTTTGCGCTCCATTAGCATCCTCTTAAGGCACTAATGGGAGGCGCAAACCAACTGAATTTTTCCCCCGTGGTGTTTTTTGCAATGAACAATTTTTCTGTAAAGCCCGAATGTGTCTGTGACTTGAATACTGCTCCCATACCTGGGGAAACTCTAACACCTTTCTCCACTCTAGCCTTCAATCTCTTGTGCTCTGTTGCAACCTCGAACATCTCTCCCAATATTATAGCTCTCGAGCTGTGCTCTCTGCTCCTCTGAACTTTTCTCTCTTTTTACTTCCTGGGCTGCAAAGAAGCCATTCAACATTAGGTATTGTCTAGTTCCAACCTACATAAAAATTCTATTGTGAGGCATTGCTTTTTGAAACTTCATTGCTGCATTGAACTGTTTACTACATTATAGCAGCTCATAATGGCAAATTTCCAGTAAATTTGTTCAGTGTTGCTTTGGCAAAGCAATACTGGATTGGGGTAAAGTTAATTATTTCTACTTTCATTTGTGGTGATAAAAAAAATTTCATTGATTGAAGAAATCATTAAGGAGATTTCCACAGTGCAGACATTACCTTTCAAAAACATTCAGTCCTTTGGTTTTATGACATTCTTTGGAAATCACACATCAGTTCTCCATCATTGTAGTATGGGTGAGAATTTGCTTGAATGGTCAGTTTTAATGGGTTCATGAACTTAGTGTATGAATCAATCATCCAATGGTAGTAACTGACAGATTCAACTGTATAAATAATCTTCTCACTGATGTTCTCCTAGTGCTTACCAGAAACTTGACCAATGATTGTGGTAAGGACAAGTTAGAAAGTCCATGCAAACAGTAACTTGGGGCAAGGTTTCACAGTTGACAATTTTTTTTGTTCCACACCCTGTTTATTCCATTTAAATACAGCTCTAACGAGAACAGGAATCCAGCCATATGTGAGAAGGAAAACGCTTAAGAAAAATACTAAGTTTTCAGTATTTTGTTAAGGCATACTGATATTTGGCCTTATGTCTACAATTGCTTAAACAAAAAAGCAGAGTAAACGGTGTCTCAGTTTAATGTCTGAAAGTCACCACCTCCGACAGTGCAGCACTTCTTCAGTAATGTACTAAAGTGTCAGCCTAGATTACAAGCTAAAATCTCTGGAGTGAGGCTTGACTCCATGA
This sequence comes from Somniosus microcephalus, assembly GCF_052327205.1. Classification (NCBI taxonomy): domain Eukaryota; kingdom Metazoa; phylum Chordata; class Chondrichthyes; order Squaliformes; family Somniosidae; genus Somniosus; species Somniosus microcephalus. The sequence goes on along the minus strand of NC_140995.1, from coordinate 99,964,822 downwards.
CCTTCTGGCCCAGAGGCAAGAGCTATTACCACTAAGCCAAGGCTGACAAGGGATGGGGAAAGAGTGCTCTTTAAACTGGAGGAAGGAAGAATAGTTTATTTTAACTCAGGGAGGGGTGGAGAGGGTGCCAGCTTAAATGGATGGAGAGGAATGTGTCAGCTTGAACTTGCGAAGAGCACCTATTTAAATTGGGGGAAAGGAAGAAAAGGAACTTAGAAGAAATTTATTTACACAGAGAATGATTAAAATGTGGAATTCTCTGACAAAACCAGTTGTTGAAATGGAGTCCATAAATTCCTCAATAGTTGCTCGACAAAGAGGAATATAAAGGGATATGGAGAACAAACAAGAGTGTGATTAAATCTGTTGGCCCATGAAGAAAAATACCAGTACACACTTGTTGGCCCTAAGGGCTTTGTTCTGGACTTATGGACATTTTACATGCAGATAGCACCCTCTGGTGGTGGTTATGTGTTAGCAGTGTTTGTGTGCAGTAGAGGTCATTTGACCTTTCTACCTTTCTTCCTGTGTGAGAGGTCATTTGACCTTTCTACCTTTCTTCCTGTGTGACCCAGGAAGTAGAATCCCAGGAAGTAGAATTCCAGGAAGAACCTGACTTGAGTAATAGAATTCCATGAGGGATTCGCAATCCAATGTAATCTGATCTCATATGTTAGGCCAGGTGCAATATCTGTGAGTATCTTTGTCTATTAGTATGATAGCAACTTTGTCAGTGTAGTATTTTGATAACACTATGTTTAGAAAAGGTTAATATTTGATAGTTACAGAAGTTAGTCCAAATGTGAGTTAGTTATACAATTAGTCTATTCTACTGTTGTAAATATGTTTATATCTTATGTAATATCGAATGTATAGTACTCAGTTTATGTACAAAACATACTTTGTCTTTGTTTACAGTTTCACAAATTTGTTCAAGTAAAGCTTCAAAACAGCGAAACGGCGTCACGAGGAATTATTTGAATGAGTGTTTAACTTGCTGGATAACTAGATAGGAGCACGTCTAGTGAGGCCAGTACAGTGAAAAGATAGCAATACGGCTAGCTGTGAAGAGCGGAGCAAGAGGAACCCAGTGTAAGCCTTAACCTCGTAGAGCTCACCTACCTCACATCAACATGTCAGAAGATAATAATGAGTATGCTTTGCAGCGAGGAGAAGACCTTAAACAGGCAGACAAAACTGTAGAAGGTGACAATCAGTCTATAAGCTCCGGTTATGTCAGATCGCACGCTGGTTCGCGGTCATCAGGTGGTTCTAGAGTAAGCGTGGCCATCGCCAGAGCATGGGCTAAGCTAGTAGCAGCTCAAGCCAGAGCTGCGCATGTGAAGAGTGAAATAGAAATAAAAGTAAGACAGGCCCGTCTCCAAGCTGAACCCCAAGCCGAACAGGCCCGATTCCAAGCTGAGCAGGCCTGATTCCAAGCTGAACAGGCTGGACGCCAAGCCGAACAGGCCCATCACCAAGTTGAACGCCAAGCTGAACAGGCGCGTCTCCAAGCCACATTAGACGCTCTGCAGCAACAAAAAGAGGTAGATGCTGCATTAGCTGAGACACAAGCATTTGAGGCAATTTTGGAGGGAGCTGATCCCGAGACAGCTTACAAACCTTTAATTCCCGTTTCGTGGCAGAGTCCACGACAGCGCACCATAGATTACTTGAGCGACCATGCCGACATACAGTTTACAAGAGAAAGGGATGAAGGCCCGCACATCTCTACAGACGCAAGCACCTCATATAATATGCCCCAAGTTGCCAACCAAGGTCAAAGTAGACAGCGTGCCTCAAGCCGCAGAGTCTCCCCCAGCAGAACGGAAGACACGGTGCAGAGGAATAGAACGCTGAATAGAGAAAGTCAGCAGCAAACCCCCTCTCGTTTCCTTGAGACCCCCAACAGAGCCCCTAGCCAAGGCAACCCTGGCACAGGTCCCAGCACCTACGACCTTGCCAAATACCTTGCACGCCCCCAGCTGGTGACTACAGGGTTAACCAAGTTTGACGACAGGCCGGAGAATTATCGGGCTTGGAAGTCCTGCTTCCATGATGCCATATCGGGCTTAGACCTCTCGGCAGGAGAAGAGCTCGGCCTCCTTATCAAATGGCTCGGCCCAGAGTCCGCTGGACAGGCATGCAGGATAAAAGCGGCCAATGTGGGACGTCTGCCAGTGGGGTTGAAGATGGCTTGGGCGAGGCTAGAAGAAAGTTACGGCGCGCCCGAATCCACTGAAAGGGCTCTCTTTGACAGGTTGGAGAACTTTCTGAGGGTGACGAGTAAGGAACCCCAGAAGCTCCGCGACCTTGGAGATCTGCTGTCAGAACTTGAAGCCGCAAAGCAGGACGGCTACCTACCCGGTGTATCGTACTTAGACACTTCCAGAGGGGTAAGTCCCATCGTTGAGAAGCTTCCATCTAACCTGCAGGAGAAGTGGATAACGTTTGGATCAGAGTTCAAGCTAAAGCACAACGTGGCCTTCCCACCATTCTCTGCGTTCGCCAAATTCATCCGTAAAGAAGCCAAAGCCAGGAACGACCCCAGCTTCAACCTCTTCTCCTCCCACCCAGCACTTGCCAGAAGAGACAAGTTTGACAGACATGGAAAGACACCAATATCTGTCCACAAAATGCAAGTGTCCTCAACTGAGAACATAAAGATTGAGAAGAAACCTGAGGATATGAGCAAACAATGCCCTATCCACAACAAGCCCCATCCTTTAAAGAAGTGCAGAGGCTTCAGGGAGATGTCCCTGGAAGATCGGAAACAATATCTTAAAGAGAACTTTATATGTTTCAAGTGCTGCTCTTCCACGAATCATCTCGCCAAGAACTGCAAGGTAGATGCAAAATGCACAGAATGTGAAAGTGATCGGCACATTTCCTGATGGCTTACATCCTAGGGTCTTGAGGGAAGTGGCGGTAGGGATTGTGGATGCATTGGTAATAATTTTCCAAAACTCCCTGGACTCGGCAAAGGTCCCGGCAGACTGGAAAACTGCTAATGTAACACCCTTATTTAAAAAGGGCAGTAGACAGAAGGCTGGAAACTATAGATCGGTTAGCCTAACATCTGTGGTCGGTAAAATTTTGGAGTCCATTATTAAGGAGACAGTAACAGGACATTTGGATAATCATAATTTAATAGGACAAAGTCAGAATGGTTTTATGAAGGGGAAGTCATGTTTGACAAATTTGCTGGAGTTCTTTGAGGAAGTAACATATAGGGTGGATAAAGGGGAACCAGTGGACGTAGTGTACTTAGACTTCCAAAAGGCATTTGACAAGGTGCCACACAAAAGATTATTGCTTAAGATAAAAAATCACGGGATTGGGGGTAATATTCTGGCATGGATAGAGGATTGGCTATCTAACAGAAGGCAGAGAGTTGGGATAAATGGTTCATTCTCAGACTGGCAATCAGTAACTAGTGGTGTTCCGCAGGGGTCAGTGCTGGGTCCCCAACTCTTTACAATCTATATTAACGATTTGGAGGAGGGGACCGAGTGTAACATATCAAAGTTTGCAGATGATACTAAGATGGGAGGGAAAGTAGTGAGTGAGGAGGACATAAAAAACCTGCAAGGGGACATAGACAGGCTAAGTAAGTGGGCAGAGATTTGGCAGATGGAATACAATACTGGAAAGTGTGAGGTTATGCACTTTGGCAGGAAAAATCGTAGAGCAAGTTATTATCTTAATGGCACGAAACTGGAAAGTACTGAAGTACAAAGGGATCTGGGGGTTCTGGTGCACGAAGCTCAAAAGGTTAGTATGCAGGTGCAGCAAGTGATTAAGAAGGCCAATGGAATGTTGGCTTTCATTGCTAGGGGGATAGAATATAAAAATAGGGAGGTATTGCTTCAGTTGTACAAGGTATTGGTGAGACCGCACCTGGAATACTGCGTACAGTTTTGGTGTCCATACTTAAGAAAAGGACATACTTGCTCTCGAGTCAGTAGAAAGAAGGTTCACTTGGTTAATCCCGGGGATGGACATATGAGGAGAGGTTGAGTAGATTGGGACTCTACTCATTGGAGTTCAGAAGAATGAGAGGCGATCTTATTGAAACATATAAGATTGTGAAGGGGTTGGATCGGGTGGATGCGGGGAGGATGTTCCCAATGATGGGTGAAACTAGAACTAGGGGGCATAGTCTTAGAATAAGGGGCTGCTCTTTCAAAACTGAGATGAGGAGGAACTACTTCACTCAGAGGGTGGTAGGTCCATGGAATATGCTGCCCCAAAAAGCTGTAGAAGCTACATCATTACATAAATTTAAAACAGAAATAGACAGTTTCCTAGAAGTAAAGGGAATTAAGGGTTATGGGGAGCTGGCAGGAATTTGGACATGAGTCTAGGTTCGGATCGGTCATGGCCCTGTGGGGAGCGGAGCGGGCCCAGGGGCCGTGTAGCCTGATCCTGCTCCTATTTTGTGTGTCTAATTCTGTTAGATTCAGGAGATGGTTCTGTGATAGTGGATTGGCGGTTAGGATCAGATCAGCCATGATCTTATTGAATGGCGGAGCAGGCTCGAGGGGCCGATTGGCCTACTCCTGCTCCTATTTCTTATGTTCTTATGTTCATATGTTCAACACTCCACCCAGGCCCAGCTCCTTGGAAGTCAGAGTTGCCTCCTCCCGCCTCAGAGCACGGCGGGGAGAGAGAGGGAGCTGCCGGTCCGGAGATTACATCCAGGTGCACCGAGGTGTGTGGAGAAGGAGTGAGTGCAAGAGCATGCATCAAGATATGCCTCGTTAATGTGTACCCTGTAGGACATCGCCAAGAATCTGAGAAGAAGCCAAAGATGAAAGCACACTTCCTAGAATTTGTCAAGAAAATGCTTGTCAACGATCATGCAGAGATAGCTCCTCCACTCCAGGAAGGCCAAGAGTGTTGGTACCTCCCTTCCTTCGGAGTCTATCACCCCAAAAAGCCGGAACAGATCCGCGTGGTGTTCGACTCCAGTGCACCATATCAGGGAGTCTCTCTCAACGATGTACTTCTCACAGGGCCCGATCTTAACCACAGCCTCTTGGGAGTACTCATGAGATTCAGGAAAGAGCCTGTCACCATCACTGCCAATATCCAGCACATGTTTCATTGCTTTGTGGTGAGAGAAGACAACAGAGACTTCCTCCGCTTCCTGTGGTATCGGGACAACGACCCCAATAGAGACATTGTGGACTACAAAATGCGTGTCCATGTCTTCGGGAATAGCCCGTCCCCTGCTGTCGCCAGATACGGGCTGAAGAGGGCTGCCAAGGAAGACGACGACTTTGGCAGTGATGTGAGAGGGTTCATCGAACGAGAGTTCTATGTCGACGACGCACTGAAGTCATTCCCGACCGAAGCAAAGGCCATCAGTACCCTCGGACGAGCTCAGGAACTACTTGCACTATCCAACCTCAGGCTGCATAAGATAGCCTCTAACGGACCAGCAGTGATGGAGGCATTCCCCCCTGAAGATTGTGCTAAGGACGTCAAGGATCTAGACCTCTTCACTGATGACCTCCCCTTACAGCGTAGCCTAGGAGTGTCTTGGAACATAGCAACAGACACGTTCACGTTCCAAGTCTTAGATGACAAGAAACCCTTCACACGTAGAGGAGTGCTCTCTACAGTCAACAGCCTATATGACCCTCTCGGCTTCTTAGCCCCTGTCACCATACAAGGCAGGCTGCTCCTCAGGGAACTCTCCACACGCGCTGAAGAGTGGGATTCACCTTTCCCCGAGGAGATGGAAGCAGAGTGGGATGGATGGAGGGACTCACTCCAAGACTTACAGGAGATCCGAATACCTCGCTGCTATACGTCTTTCTCTCCCTTAAATGCCCAATTCAAAGAGCTTTGTGTCTTTGCAGACGCATCCGCTAAGGCTATTGCAAGTGTGGCTTATCTGAAGGTCACCACTCAAGATGGACAAAGCAAAATCAGCTTCGTCTTTGATAGGGGCAAGTTGGCGCCCCAGCCAGACCTCACCATACCCAGATTGGAACTGTGCGTAGCAGAACGCAACCTACCCTCTCACAGCAGTCTACGGAAGCTGCATCCTATTGTCGACACCGATGGACTGTCTCTGAGGTGGTTCTTCTTTTGTCGCCAGAGGACTCCAGTGACAAGTAGAGTTCAGACTATGTCGAGTCGTTAACGACCCCAGACGGGGAGTGTTCTGGACTTATGGACATTTTACATGCAGATAGCACCCTCTGGTGGTGGTTATGTGTTAGCAGTGTTTGTGTGCAGTAGAGGTCATTTGACCTTTCTACCTTTCTTCCTGTGTGAGCGGTCATTTGACCTTTCTACCTTTCTTCCTGTGTGACCCAGGAAGTAGAATCCCAGGAAGTAGAATTCCAGGAAGAACCTGACTTGAGTAATGGAGAATTCCATGAGGGATTCACAATCCAATGTAATCTGATCTCATATGTTAGGCCAGGCGCAATATCTGTGAGTATCTTTGTCTATTAGCATGATAGCAACTTTGTCAGTGTAGTATTTTGATAACACTATGTTTATAAAAGGTTAATATTTGATAGTTACAGAAGTTAGTCCAAATGTTAGTTAGTTATACAATTAGTCTATTCGACTGTTGTAAATATGTTTTTATCTTATGTAATATCAAATGTATAGCACTCAGTTTATGTACAAAACATACTTTGTCTTTGTTTACAGTTTCACAAATTTGTTCAAGTAAAGCTTCAAAACAGCGAAACGGCTTCATGAGGAATTATTTGAATGAGTGTTTAACTTGCTGGATAACTAGATAGGAGCACGTCTAGCGAGGCCAGTACAGGCTTGTTCCTGTACTGAAACACTATGGATTCACCTTTGGGTAATAACTGAATGCGTGTAGCAGGATTAGATTCTGAAAGCTATGACTGTGTCTCAGATGATGCATGGAGCCCTGAGGCAAACAAACTAATGGATTAAAAAAACCTCAGCTAATTGTTATGCAGTGTCACGGTAGAGAGTTTTTCTTATTGGCTTTCAGTGTGCCTTTTTTATTTTGTCTTCTTATGCCTCTCAGACACGATCTCTTGTCTTATCTGCTTTTCTTTCTCTCTGCTTCTCCCTCTTTGACTCATTTTTAATTTCTCATCTCTGATCTCTTTCCTGCCATACTTTCTTTACTTACTTAGTTTTCCCTTGGCTTCTCTTTGTCCATCCATCTATTCATTCTCACTTCCCTCACCCCCCAACATTTTTTGTCTCTTTTCCCTTGCATCTCAATTAATGTGCAAAGGGTAGAAAAATTGCTATGACAGACATTGATTTTCATGGAAGCAGGAAGGCCAGAAAAAACCTTACTGAATTTGTGCACATATAAATGTGGCAAAAACACTGGGAGGGAGGGTCAGATAAAAGACCCCAGCTCCGGGAATGGAGCAAAAGCTGAATGAAGCACACTTCAATTAATATAAAAGGCCCAAATAGCTCACTTGTGCCTATCGTATTGAAGAGTCACATGTTGCTCATGCTCAGCATTGATCCACTAAATTCAATAATCCCTTCTATTTATTCTGTGACAGCAATTAATAATTTCTGTCTTGTTTTACACACTTTGTATAAAACTAATAAATTGCAGGACAATGGAGTATTACAGTTTAACTCTTTTATTAAGCATTAGGTCTGATCTTACTCATAACAGCTCAGTGGGGAAAAGCCTGGCACTGAGGACCCCTAGCCTGGGTCTTCAAAACAATAGTAGTCCTTACAGATGTCTGCAGGCCAATGACAACTCAGCATGTGATCGCATGTGACTATAATAGGTAGTCCTTGCAGATGCCTGTGGGCCAATGATAATTCAATATGCAAATGTTACATCCCCTTTCTTTTAAAAGAAAAATGTTATGCATTACTTTTAAACCTTTCTTCTACATAATGTTCTCGGTAGCATAAACATATAAATAAACTCAGCATTTAACTAGCACTGAAAACATCTCAACGTTTCAATAACGATGTACAGTTTTTTTTAGAGCAGCGATCCGCCTACACCTTTTGACAGTTCACAAGTCAAGGATAACTCTAGGCTTGACCTCTCATCCCGACCTTGTGTGGTATGAAACTGAGCATGCTCCTGAATCGGTCAACAATTCAGGTTCAGGTTTAGGTTCAGGTAAGTATGATGTGTTTTGTGTAGTGCTCTGTTCATCACACTCTGTTGAACTGATCCTCTCGTCGGAATGAAGGTGTTGTTCCTTGGTGTTCAGGAGGTGCCTGCGATTGCGGCAGTACACCTGTCCTTCTGGGGTGCGGACGTGATATGATCGCTCAGTGTCAGCTGGCTGGATGACGATTGCTGGCTTCCAGTAGTCATGCTCCTGGATTCTTACGGATTCTCCATTGTGCAGTGGCGGCAGTAGTCTTGTTGACCTGTCATAGTATCTCTTTTGGTGTTGCTGTCTCTGTACATATTTTGCATGCACTTGCTTGCAGCTGATGACCTCTGGCTGCAACTGCTGGTTGGTGCTTGGAAGGATTGAGCGAAGTCTGTGGCTCATCAACAGCTGTGCTGGTGGCTTGAAGTTGTCAACCGGAGTGTTGCGGTACTCAAGGAGACTGATGTAGGGGTCTCTTTTGTCCGTTTTGGCTTTGTCCATGAGTGTTTTTGCAATCTGGACAGTTTTTTCAGCAAGGCCATTACTTTGAGGGTAATGTGGGCTTGATGTGACATGTGTGAAATCCCATGCCTTAGCAAACGACTCGAACTCTTTTGATTTGTATTGGGGGCCATTGTCTGAGACTAAAGTCTTTACCATGCCATGCCTGGCAAAGGCTGCCTTTAGCTTGTGGATCACAGCTGCAGATATGGTGCTGTGAAGCTTGTCCAGTTCAAAAAATCTGCTGTAGTAATCAACAGTCACTATGTAGTCCTCGTTGTTCCATGTGAACAGATCCATTGCCGTGACCTGCCAGGGCCTGTCTGGGATACGGTGAGGTATCATGGGCTCTTTGACATTTGATGGGCAGCATTCTAGACAAATGGAACATTTTCCGATAATGTCCTCAATGTGTTTGCACATTCCGGGCCAAAACATAATGTCACGTGCTCTTTGTTTGCATTTTTCCATGCCCATATGTCCAGCATGAATTTTTGTCAACATCTCTTCTCTGAGACTGGCAGGAATGATGATTTTCTTCCCTTTGAAGACGATTCTGTTGAAGTTCGTCTCTGTGGTTCCAGAATTCAGATATGCTCTGAGGGCATTTCCTCCTTTCCTCAGGCCATCCTTCATGTATGACTTTGCTCAGCAGTGTGAGTTGTGCATCTTTCTCTGTTCCTGCTCGGATCTCCTTCAGATTTGAGTCACTCACAGGTAAGCTGCTATACACCATGTGCACCTGCACATCCATGCCTTCACTGAGGCTGCGGTCCTGGTAGCTAAAAGACTTTCTGGAGAGCGTGTCTATGACAGGAATGTCTTTGCCTGGACGGTGAATGATTGTGAAGTCGTACTTGTGTAGCTGAAGGATCATTCTCTATAGCCTTGGTGAGGCTGCGGCTAGTGGTTTCCTCATAATTGACTCGAGGGGCTTGTGGTCAGATTCCACAATGACTTGTCGGCCATAGACGTACTGGTGGAAACGCTTACATCCAAACAGCATTGCATATAGCTCTTTCTTGAATTGAGCATAGTTGATTTCACTGTCTGTGAGAGATCTGGAAGTGTAGCCGATGGGCTTTCCTTCTTGCAGTAATACTGCACCTAGTCCGTACTTTGACGCGTCCACTTGTAATCTGAACTCTTTGTTGGGGTCGAAGTAGGCAAGAACTGGTCCTGGTTCTCTGGTGATTAGGTCTTTCATTTTCTGAAATGTTGTGTCATGTTGTTTGTCCCACAGGAACTCATTGGATTGTTTGAGCAACTGACGCATGGGTGCGTTGATTTTGGAGAGGCTCGGGGCAAACTTGGCTAAGTAGTTAACCATGCCTAGTACTGTCTCTAGCTCTGCGTGGTTCTTCAGCGACTCCATCTTCTTGATGGCAGAGATTTTCTCTGGATCTGGCTTAATGCCATCAGTTGAGAGGCAATGCCCGAAATAACTGATCTCGGTGGATCCGATTATGCTTTTCTCGGGGTTGAGCTGGATACCTTTCTCCCATGATCTTTGTAGCATCGCACGGAGGTTCCTGTCATGTTCCTCTCTATTCCTGCCATAGATGAGGATGTCGTCTACGATTGCGACTACTCCATCGAGGCCTTCATAGATTTCGTCGATCTTCCGCTGGAATTCATCCTGAGCTGAGATAAGACCAAATGGTAAACGCAGAAATCGGTAGCGTCCAAATGGTGTGTTGAACGTTGTTAGCTTAGATGACTCTTCCATGAGATTGATAGTCCAGTATCCTGATCGTGCGTCCATTACACTGAAGTAACGTGCTCCCACTAGCTTAGGTGTGATGTCATCTAGCATTGGTAGAGGGTAGTGAGGGCATTTGATAGCCTTGTTCAAATCCCTGGGGTCGAGACAGACTCTGAGCTTGCATGTACGTGGTTTCTCAACCACTATTAACGCGTTGACCCACTCTGTCGGTTCTGTTTCCTGGACGATGATTTCTGTATCCTCCATGCTCTGCAGCTCCTCCTTCAGGCGACTACGTAGAGCAAGGGGTATCCTTCTCGGTGGGCAAACCACAGGGGTTGCTGCTGGGTCAAGGTGAATAGTGCATTCACCTGGGAATAGTCCGATTCCTTTGAAAATGTCAGCAAACTCCTCCATGACTGTCTGCTTCTCAACTGGTGCTGTCAATGATAGCACTAGCTTGACAAGGTCAATGTCTAAACATGCCTTTAGACCTAGCACTGGAGGTGCTCGAGTGTCAACAATGTAAAAGTCCAACATCATGTCTCTTTCTTTGTACTTGCATTTCATCACGCATGTGCATTTTACAATGAGCTGCTCACCCCCATAGCCGGTCAGTCTGCATGAGGTGGGCTGTAGCTCACACTCATCCTTCAAGCTGTGATACTCACTCAGAGGAATTATATTAACCTGAGCTCCAGTGTCTAGTTTAAACCTAAGCTCTGTGCCCTGTTTTCCTATCTCAATACCTGCAAAGGCTTGCTCAGTCTCTGAAATCTGTTTTTTCTGTGACACAGAATCAATAAACAGTTCCTCTGCATTTGACTCTCTATCTGGCATTTGGCTGTCACTCACTGTGTGTACTGATTTTCCAAAAACAGTCCTGCAAACTTTAGCAAAGTGGTTCTATTTACCACATTGCCTTCCTTTGGCAGGGCAATGCTCCTTTTCCCCACGCACCTTGTTTCCACAATATCCACAGTTTTTGAAGTGTTTTATGTCTGTGTTGCTCATTTTTAGAACTCTGTCTGTTCTTTAACACACTCTCTGGGTGGTGTTCTTTGGTGTGTGTCTATTAACTGCGTGCACTGTTTGTTCACGCAAACTGCTCGTGGCGCCGGTTATGGTTTTCAACTGTGCTTGGGCTATCTCGTGCGATCTAGCTGTGTGCATAGCTTTGTCCAACGTTAGCCCGGACCCAACATTCAAAAGTTTCTCTCTCACTTTAGCTGAATGTATTCCAAACATGATGCGGTCTCTGACCATCTCATCTTTATCTGCATATTCACAGTCTTTTACCAACAGTTTTAACTCAGTCACAAACTGTTCAAACGACTCACTGGCTCCTTGTACTTTCTCCTGAAACTTGTACCTAGCGAATATCGTATTTGTCTTGGGCATTACATATGATTCAAAACGGTCAAAATAACTTTCCAGTACCTTTGCTTCATCCGCGGTGAGAGACCATGTGTTATTAATGTCTCTCCCTTTTTCTCCGATCCACAGGAGTAGGTAGCTGCATCTTTCTTCCTCCCCTTTGCTTTTCAGCGGACCCGAGAACATCAACTCCATGTGTTGCTTGAACTTGCGCCATTCTACAGGTAAGTTCAAAGATCCCCAATCAATTCGAGGGAAGGGAGCTTCAACGATGTCCATTTTCAATCCCTGTTCTGACACCATGTCTTGTTTTACACACTTTGTATAAAACTAATAAATTGCAGGACAACGGTTTAACTCTTTTATTAAGCATTAGGTCTGATCTTGCTCATAACAGCTCAGTGGGGAAAAGCCTGGCATTAGGACCCCTAGCCTGGGTCTTCAAAACAATAGTAGTCCTTACAGATGCCTGCAGGCCAATGACAACTCAGCATGTGATCACGTGAATATAATAGGTATTCCTTACAGATGCCTGTGGGCCAATGATAATTCAATATGCAAATGTTACAATTTCATCCACTGCTGAAACCCTCATCCATGCCTTTGTTACCTCTAGACTTGACTATTCCAATGCACTCCTGGCTGGCCTCCCACATTCCACCCTACGTAAACTTGAGGTCATCCAAAACTCAGCTGCCCGTGTCCTAACTCGCACCAAGTCCCATTCACCCATCACCCCTGTGCTCGCTGACCTACATTGGCTCCCGGTTAAGCAACGTCTCCATTTCAAAATTCTCATCCTGGTTTTCAAATCCCTCCATGGTCTCACCCCTCCCTATCTCTGTAATCTCCCCCAGCCCCACAACCCCCCCGAGATATCTGTGCTCCTATAATTCTGCCCTCTTTAGCATCCCTGATTATAATCGTTCAGCCATCAGTGGCCACGCCTTCAGCTGTCTAGGCCCTAAACTCTGGAACTCCCTCCCTAAATCTCTCCACCTCTCTACCTCTATTTCCTCCTTTAAGACACTCCTTAAAACCTACCTCTTTCATCTGCCCTAATTTCTTATGTGGCTCGGTGTCAAGTTTTTGTCTTATAATACTCCTGTGAAATGCCTTGGGATGTTTTACTACATTAAAGGCGCTATGTAAATACAAGTTATTGTTGTTGTTTCACTGCTCACTGGGCTGATAAATCACACTGAAGAAACAAAGATAGTAATAGACACAGTAATTACCCATGAAAATTGGTATAGCATTCTACAATTAATTTTAAAGCACAGATCATTCTCCACCACGGAATAAACCAGATTTTCTCAGAAGTTAACATGAGTTTCAGACATTTTTGTTTACTTGTTCAAGATCCTCATAACTTACTCCTTCTACAGCATTGAGTCTTTCTCACTCGTGAAACAGTTCCGGTAACACAGGGCAACTAGTTTCATGTCCTCTGCATATTTTAATATTGTAAGATCCTTTGGTTAAAAGGGTGGATCTTTACATTCGCAGGGTCATTCTCATCAGTTTCATACAGGTGTGCAGGAACCAGAAAAATCAGGCAGGGTTCAGCCCTGGGAATTCCTACCATCCCCACCCCAAACTCAGTGAGCTCCCGGTGGGAGGCCCAATCTAGGCTGGGAACTCACTGAGAATATTAAATTGGACCAAAGCTATAAGATCTTGCAGGGTCAGCTGTGGGTACAAAATCTGACGTGCAGCATTCCAGCTTAAAAATAAATCAGCAACAGGAAATATACCCACAGCATAATTCTGCAGGATTCAATTTGAGGAAGTGTCTGCTCTTTGGGATATTTTGAAGCAGAGTTGCATTTTCAGCACAGAAACATTGAGAAAAGTAAACATTTTGTTCACGTGGCTCTCTGATACAGCTGGCAGCTCCAAAGTGTGTGAATTATTGAAATATCAGTGTATCAGGTACAGAAAGACTGGCATAAAATATTCAGCATCTGTCTCTGCACCAATTTACTCTCAAGTGCTTTATAATTCACAAGCTCTCAGTTTTCAGCAGAGTTTACCTTTCTGGGGTCACCAATGACCTCACAATGGATTCTGAAGATCTCACATTACATTTCATTAAAAGCAGTTGTATTTGATATTACAATGTACACACCAGCCTCACATATGTATATTTGGAGTCATGTATTGATGAACGCAATGCCATTAAGTCTTTTTAAAACAACCTTTTGATCGTTATGTGCAAGGAGTGTCAATTCTACCAGTACCATAAATAAAGTGATTTCTCTCTACTTGCTGGTCATCTTTCATAACTACTTTAAATTACTAACAGGATATCACGAGGTGATGTCTTAATGCTGGTATAATCTATATTATTAGCTAGTACCGGTAGTCTATGTCTCTCAATACAGCTGCTGCTTGAGGCTGATCTTGCTGAAAATTTGTGGTATATTTTCACAGTATTAAATGTTGATGTTTTTAACATGTGCATTTTGTTTTAATATGCACTTATAAAGTTGGCATGATTTGCAGGACTTCTATATTATATTTTTATATAACCATATACATATACAGGCTAGATGGATTTTAGAAATAGCTAGTTGGAATAGGAAGTTGGCTCTCCCTATTAATATTTCAATTTGGAGACTGGATCCCAGCAGTCTGCAAGGCACAGGCAGGAGCTTTGATCTATAGATTAGCCAGAATGCACAGGTTTATCCTATGAGCAAATTAAATCACACATGATTAAAGCAGTAATAGATATGCAAGGGCTGGATGAAGTGTGAACATCTACTCAAGTTATTCTATGCATAGGATGCTCCACTGTGTCTTTGATCTTGATTGACTGACAGCTCTTTATTCATTTGCCTTTTGACTGGAATACATATGGCAGCCTTTTTTTCAAAATTTTTTGTTCCGTTTAGTTTGGAATTGGGGTTGGATTTTTCACTGGCAAGCCACCTGATTTTGGGAATGCAGCAGGGAAGAAAAAGTGCCAAAGAGGCCTATTGCTGAATCCCCTCTTAAATCAGGCCTCAGAAATGTTTCTCCCGTCCGTTGATCATCCCACTGCATTTAAGTGAATGGTGAGGGGGCGGGGCATGAGAAACCAGCTGATTTACCTATGTTTCTGCTGATCTATAGAAAGACCAGTACAGGGGTGTAATGAGTATAAAAGACAAATTGAAGTATTTGTAACCACCTTCAACCAAAAGAGCCAAGTGGACATTCATACTCAGCCTCCACTGAAGGTCCCCAGCATCACAGATGTCAATAACAAGCCAACTCAGTTCACTATGCATGACATTAGGAAATGGCTGAGTACAGTGGGCACATGTATGGGCCCTGACAAATCTGGCTGGAGTGCTGAATGCATACCATAACTAACCAATCCAAGCTATTCCACTGGGGTTATGACACTGGCATCTACCCAACTATGTAGAAGATAAGGCCTATCCATAATAAAACAGGATAACTCTGACCTGGCAAAATTATGTAAGGAGTCAATTGATAGTGTCATCTAGTGACACCTAATAACCTGCTCACTGAAGCTTAGTTTGGATTTTGCCAGAACCACTCAGCTCCTGACCTCAGCACAGCTTTGATCCAGACATGGATGTAAAAGTTGAATGTCAGAGGAGAGGTATGAATAGCTGCCCTCAACATCAAGTCAACATTTGACTGAGTATGGCACTAAGGAGTCCCAACAAAACAGAGGAGTTATACACACCACAGGAAGATGGTTATGGTTGCCAGTCATCACAGCCTCAGAATATTGCTGTCAGAGTTCCTCGGGGCAGCATCCTTGTTCAGCAACTGCTTCATCAATAACTCTTCTTCATAATGTCAGGAGTTGGCTGTTCACTGATGATTTTACAGCATTCAGCTCCATTCGCAACTCCTCCAATGATGAAGCAGCCTGTGCCAGTCTACAACTGGAATGGCAGCATTCAGGCAGGTAACATTCGGGCCACATAAGTGTCCTGCAATTACTATCTCCCACAAGGAAAGATACAACCACATTTCCCAACCTTCAACAGCACCAGCATCATAGAGTTCCCAACTATCAACATCCTGGGGATCACCAGTGACTAGAAGCATAAATGGATCAGCCATGTCAACACTGCAGCCTCAAGAGCAGCGCACAGACTTGGTACTTTGCAACGAGTGGCTCACTGCCTGACCCCCTCAATGCCTCTCCACCATCTACAAGGCTCATCACTCACCTGGATGTGTGCAGCCACAACATTCAACACAGGACAGAGCAGTTGCTTGATCAGAACCTCTGTGACTGGACTCAGTATCCTTTCCCTCCATCACATATGCACTGTGGTTGCAATATGTATAAATTATAATATGCACTGCAGCAACTTACTGAGGACCTATTAGTCCCGTGATCTTTACCAGCGAGAAGCACAAGAGCAGCAACATCATGGGAACAATATTGCCTCTAATTCCAGCCCCAAATTACACACTATCTGGATTTGGACAGATACCTCTGTTCTCTCATCATCCCATTGTTGGCTCAAAATCCTGGAATTCCCGACCTAACATCATCACTATAAGGACTGCAGTGGTTCAAGGAGAACCAAGGGCACAGTTTTGGCCTCCTCTTCCTCACTTCTGCCTTCTTAACATGACAGGCTGGCTAAAGACTTATTCAGAGTCATTTTTATAAAATTTTACTGAAATTTTCAGAGTCTTCTGTCCCCTTAAGTTTTACCTCCTCCCTTTTGCCAGTGCTGCAGTAAGTGTCTCACGACAGTACTGTAGGATCTTCTGGGCTGCAATGGCAGGCTCCTTCTGTAGATTGGAGATAATGCCAGGAGCATGCCCAGCATATATGATTGACCCGGACCCAGGATCATTGGTCAGGGTCATGACAGGATTCAGAGGGAAGGCAGGCATCCTGCCCCGACCCACTTCCAGCAGCAATTCTGCCTGGAAGATAGTCCAGCCCCTGGACTCCATAGACTATCAGAGAAACCATGTCACCCACATTTAGCATCATATAGTTGGAGTTCTTTCAAAGACTGTTTTATCCAAAACCATATTGTGTAATGAACTGTGTAAGAAGTGCATTCCAGCAAAAGTATTTAGCTGGATTTCATCTTCATTATTTCCTAAGTATTTGTACCAGTTCCTTGCTGGGTTTTTCTGCTTCTGTATAATTATCGTACATGAAAACAAAATCCAGTTGTTTTAGTCTCAGGCTGACCACATGGTATTTACCACTTTCGGAGGAAATAGGAGAAAACATTTGCAAATAAGTAGGCTGTCCAATTCTAAGCAGACATAAGGGCGCAGGTTTAGGTTGATAGGAGAGGCAGGGAATGCAAATGCTTAAAATCTACCAATGTCTTTTTGCTGTGAACATAAATTAAGTGTTAAGAGCAAAGCCTCAGCCTTAATATTCCAGATGGAAAGTATGTGGTTAGACATATAGGGGGAAAAATTCAGTATCGCCCTGTTTGGGGCGCGACTATCGGCGGTGCGCAAAGTTTAGCGCCTGCCGCTAATTATCGCCTCTGACAGCAAACTTGGCTTTTACTGCCCCCGGAGTTGATTGGAGTGCTAAATCAGGTGCTGCACACCTCTCTTAAGGCGCTAAGGCCGAAGAGCGAGGCGCTACCTCAGAGGGCGGACGCAGCGCAGGTGCTGTCAGTTAGCGATGGAACACAGACACACTGGCGCCGGACAGTTCTTAAAGGGGAGGGTCGATCTTGCTCTCCAGCCACACCCTGCTTATTGGAGCCTTGAATCTCGGCCTGGAGAGACCTGTGTCTAAATCTTGCAGCCAAGGACTATGGAGAGGGCCAGGGAGTGAGCACAGCGCCTCAGCGAGCGGGCCTTGGAGGCTCTGGTTCTCTGGTTGGCGCGGTGGAGCACAGAAGATGAATACTGTACCCAGAGAGTGGCAGGAGGCCTTTGCCATGCGATTACAGAAGAGTGTGGAGGGAGGTGGCACAGAGCGTCTCCTCCAGGAGCATGGTGCCCAGGACCCATATACAATGTAGAAAAAAGTTCAACGACCTCACTCGGGTCGTCAGGGTGAGTGGCTTTTTCAATACCTCTCCATCCCTCCATCTCAACCTCACTCTATGGCCAGAAGGTCTTAAAACCCCAATGCCCAACACTCATCCAACACCTATGGCCCTCTCATGAAACACACATGCACATTCCACACTTTGCATACAGTAAGGGCTATTCACCTATGGGAGGCACATCAGGCAAGACCATAGCTGCATACAGTAAGGGCTATTCAACTATGGGAGGCACATCAGGCAAGACCATGGCTGTATATTTACTCAGACGCCGTCCTTTTTCTTGCAGGCCAAGCTATCTCATAATAGGAGACAGCAGCAACAGACGGGTGGAGGGCGGCCTCCGCTGCAACCCCTCAGCGATCTTGAGGAGCGCGCCCAGAGGATTGTGGCAAGTCGGGTGATCGGTCCCGTTGCCACTGGAGAGGCCGACCCTGTTCTGGACAGCAATGGTAAGGTCATCATCTTTTTGTCCTCTCTCCTTCCACTTGTCCCTCACAACACCAGCCTTTGACACTTTCAATCCAACTTACTAAATCGCTGCACTCATTCCTCCCTTACTGCCACCCTGTCCTCATGCTAAAGCCACTCTTGTACCTCCCTGCTTTCAGATGGTGATTCACCAGCTGAGGAGACGGGCCCTCAAGCTGCCAGTGGGAGTGAAGCTGCAGGCGTGTGTAATGATCAGTAACATGTCATCCTAGAATGGTACACTAGGTGGAGCTGTATGTATATAAGAGTGGGATACCCACGATGCACCAGGTTACCCACAAGCCAGTAGTCAAGATGGATGCCTGCACACAAAGTCCACATGGCTGAATAAAGTGACTAGCTCAAGCTAGCTGTTCATAATGATAATGTCTATTTATTTATGAACATAACATGGTACCAGGATTGGTCAAATCTGCTGAATATTGTGAAACGCGACATGGAGACTTTGAAGCCACCAGAGGGTTTGAAACTCACAGGGAATGTTGACTGCAATTGGCGGACTTTCAAACAACAATTCGAACTCTACATTGCTGCCATCGGGTTCGGCACGAAGCCAGACGGAAGGAAAATAGCGTTGCTGCTCACGGTTGCAGGCCCACAGGTGATAGAGGTATTCAATAAATTTGTATTTGATCAAGAGGAGAACAGAGAAAAATTGGACGATGTGCTAAAGAAGTTTGATACACATTGTTCTCCCAAAAAGAACGAAACCTATGAGAGGTACGTGTTCCATCCACGAACACAGCATCAAAATGAGACTTTTGATAGCTTTATGACCGATCTGAAACTGAAAGCACAGACATGTAATTTCTCTGAACTGAAATCATCCATGATTCGTGACCAGATTGTGTTTGGTATTCATGATAAAAAAGTCAGGGAACGTTTGTTGAGAGAAACTGAACTAACATTGGAGAATGCTGTGAAAATATGCCAAGCCAGTGAGCTAGCTCAAAAGCACGCGAAGACTTTCAGTGAAATTAATAATAATGTGATTGTAGTAAGTAACTGTGCTGCTGTTGGTGCTGTGTCCTACAAGGGGAAGAAACATGGGCAGAACAGAAATGAAAAGCAATCGGAGGAAGGAATTTTTAATTGTAAACACTGTGGTTACAAACACCAGTCATGAAAATGCCCAGCGTTTGGGAAAATGTGCACAAAATGTAATGGAAAGAATCACTTTGCCAAACAATGCTTTTCAAAAGTAAAAACAAAGAAAGGGCAACAAGTCAATGTGATTGAGGACACTGATTTAAGTGAGACATTTTCTGTAGGAATGGTGTCATGTGACAATATAGAAAAGGATACAGAAAATGCGCAGCCCTCAGGAATGGACAATGCTGAACATAAAGTTAATGCAGTAAAAGAGGGCAAATGGATGATGCCATTGCAGGTAAATGGAGCATTAGTTACATTGAAACTAGACACTGGGGCAAAAGCAAACATAATCAGTATGAGTGACATTAAAAAATATGAAAGAAAAGCCCAAAATACAGAAAAAGTCAGTACTACTAAAGGACTATAATGGACAGAAAGTAGATAGCTTAGGTGTATGCAGACTTAAAGTGACAGTCAAAGACAAAGTGCATCATCTCATGTTTTCTGTTGTGGCTGAAGGACTTGATTCACTACTAGGTGACAAAGCTTGTGAGGACTTAGAACTGGTCAAGAGAGTCTACCGTATAAACCGTGCCATAAGCAGACCAGATGACTCAGTGGATTCTGTAGTGAGTAATTTCCAGGATGTGTTCAAAGGATTTGGAGTTCTACCATTCACTTACAAGATCCAGCTAAAGGAGGATGCTCAGCCAGTGGCACATGCTCCACGAAGAGTTCCAGCACCCCTGCGTGACCGGCTCAAGAAAGAACTGGACAGAATGACCACACTAGGTCATCAGGAAAGTCGAAGAGCCAACAGACTGGGTTAACTCCATGGTATGTGTAAAGAAAAAGAACAATAATCTAAGAATATGCATGGATCCAAAGGACTTAAATGCAAACATAAAACGTGAACACTACCAGATTCCCAAGCGAGAAGAAATCACCAGTGAAATGTCAGGTGCCAGATACTTCACAAAGCTCGATGCCTCACAAGGATTTTGGCAACTAAAACTGGACGAAGAGAGCACCAAATACTGTACCTTCAACACACCATTTGGCAGGTATTGTTTCCTCAGAATGCCTTTCAGGATAATATCTGCATCTGAAATCTTTCATAGAGTGATGGAACACATAATTGAAGGTCTGGAAGGAGTTCAGGTCTATGTTGATGACATCATCATCTGGGGCTCCACACTGAAAGAACACAATGAGAGACTGACTAAAGTGCTACAGAGCATACGCCGGAATGGACTGAAGCTCAACAAAGCCAAGTGTCAGTTTGGCGTCCAGGAAGTCACTTTCCTAGGAGATAATCTATCTGGTAAAGGAATAGAGCCAGATATGGAAAAAGTAAATGCCATACTCAACATGCCCCGACCCACTGACAAAAAAGGAGTGCTACGCATCATGGGGATGATAAACTTCATTGGAAAGTTCATTCCTAACTTGTCAGCCAAGACAGCCTGTCTGCGAGACCTGCTACGTAAAACAAATGAGTTCGCATGGACAGAAAGACATGAACAAGAGTGGTTGAACCTCAAAACAGTGCTGACAACCACACCTGTACTCACCTTCTTTGACCCAACAAAGAGAATCAAAGTGTCAACGGATGCATCAAAAGATGGCCTAGGCGCGGTCTTGCTACAAGCAGAGGGTGAAGATTGGAAGCCTGTTGCCCATGCCTCCAGGTCTATGACTGATTCTGAGTGTCGATATGCCCAGATTGAAAAGGAATGTCTAGGCTTGGTAGTTGGACTAGAAAAGTTCCATGGCTACATATATGGACTTCCCACCTTCACAGTTGAGACAGACCACTGCCCACTGGTTGCCATCATAAAAAAAAACCTGAATGAGATGTCTCCAAGGATTCAACGACTCATGATGAAGCTGCAAAGATATGACTTTGAACTGATCTACACACCAGGCAAACACATAGGCCCCGATTTTCGGCTTGTGTGGGGAATGGTCGGATTTCCCCGAATGTGGGGTTTCTGACACACATAAAAAAGTGTCAGCCAGCTCCACGCAATTTTCCCTCAAGTGGCCAATTAATTCCCAGCATGTGGGAAGCCTTGCTAATTGTCCAATTCAAGTCAGAAATCCCCACACTATGATGTCATCATTCGTGGTGCTTTCAAAGTGTCCAGCAAGCTTCTCCACCTCTGCAGGCTTCTCAACCACTCTTGCACAATGGCAGAGGAGCCTGCACCAGCTGCTGCCAGCGGCAGAGGCCGAGCTGCCTTCAAATTCGACGAGGCTTCACTGCAGGCATTATTGGATGGGGTTAGGGCCCACAGGGAGGTCCTCTTCCCTAGGTCAGGGAGGAAGAGGCCTCCCACTGAGACCAATGCTGCATGGATACAGGTGTCAGCAGATGCCAACTCGCTGGGAGTCACCAGAAGAGCCTTGGCATTACGTCTCTATCGCCTTCCTTTACTCCCCCACAGTACCATCCAGAGCCCCCGTCCTCACTGTGGAGGAGGAAGAGGCTGTGCAGCCAGACTCCTCAGAGGAAGCTCCAACCTCTGAGGGCGCAGCATCAGCAGAAGTAAGAGCACCCAGCACCAGCGCAGACACTCACACCTCGGGGGGACCTTCGGGACATAGAGTAGTGTTGTCACCTGGTGTTTCACAGCTCACAAGTGAGCCTCAGCAGATTCTGGAGACAGGGACAGCAGTGGAGAGTCCTCATCGGAGGGCGCAGGACTCTGCCAGCTCAGCTCAGCTGTGCTGCATGATGACCCTCTGCCTCTGGGTCCATCCGCAAGAGAAGAGGTGATGGATCTCCATGCACAGATGCAGGAGTCTCTGGCAGGTTTTGTCTCCAGGGTCGCTGCGAGTGCTGAGCAAATGGAGGAGTCCATAGCGACCATGAGCAGAGCTTTTGTGGAGTCATTGGCGCATGAACGCATCACCATGGAAAGGTTGGCAACCTCCATGCAGGAGATAACTCACCAGGGTACGGAAAACATGGTGAGTGCTCCTAAGAGAATGATATCTCTTGAGGAGCGTTGGCCATCTGCTGAACAGAGAAACCAGATCTTCATGGAAGTCCTTCTGAGTAGGACTGCCAGTGCAGAAACGGGTCCCACTGGCCCCCTAAAGCGCAGCAAGTTGCTCTCAAGCCACTTCCAAGCGCTGGCCCCTTCTGGCCTGTGCAGCTTCAGGTGAGTGAGCAGCAGCCTGGTGCTCCTGGTACTCATCCTACTGTTCCTGGTTCTGCTGCTGCCACCTCTGCTGTTGGAGATCCTCTAATGCCAGGAAGGGAATGTCCCAAAGGCCTCCCATGCTTCTGGCAGATGCCTCCATTGAGGGGGCGCTGAGTTAGGGTGGTGAGAGGGGCTTCCCAGGAGCTCACACTGGAGAAGTGTGTGAGGCTCCAACTTTCTGCAGCTGCTCCTAAGGCTTCAAAAAGTTCCCCCAAGCCTTGATCAACAAGGTCCTGCAGCCTGCAAATGCTGCCTATTTAAATCTCTTCAGCCCTCAGCGACCTGCTGCTGCAAGCAAGCAAGCCAGCTGTTTTCACGCCAGCTCTCAGCAGCGGGGTTCCCCGCAGGCGGGTTTCAGGTGGGGAAAGCCCCAAAGTCGCAACGGCACGGGAAAATCCACTTCAACAAGCAGATAATTGCTTGTTAGTGCTCCAACGACCAGTCCCGCCAGCGGCGGCCGGGACTGAAGCGGGGCGCGCGGAAATGGCAGTCTGAAAGTCGGACGGGGCGGGGAATCAGGCGGGGGGGGTCCCGACCTGCTTTTTCGCTGATTTTTGGCCCCCGGCTGCATGAAAAGCCACCCGACGGCGGCCAGAAAATCAGGGCCATAGTGTTAGCAGATGCACTATCCCGAGCACCCACAATGAGTCATGTGAGCTCTACTGAAGAAGACGTGGATGTTCATGTGAGTATGGTCACTGCTGCGCTGCCCGTGTCAGACACAAAATCAAAGCAAATAGAAGAAGAAACAGTAAAAGATACAGTGTTACAAACAGTAACAGAGAACATTCACAATGGTTGGCCAAAAGGTTCCTGTCCAAAAATACTTTCACATCAGGTCAGAATTGAGTGTCGCAAGTGGACTATTACTAAAACAGAACAGAATAGTCATTCCACAGGCTCTACGTCAAGACATGCTCAAAAGGATTCATGAGGGACACCTCGGAATTGAAAAATGCAAAAGGAGAGCAAGAGACACTGTTTATAGGCCTGGCATAAATAAGGACATTGAGAACATGATAGGCAAATGTGAGACATGTCAGAAATATCAAAACAAACAAGCAAAGGAACCAATGATAGTAGCTGACTTACCAACAGCACCATGGCAAAAGGTTGGTAGGGACCTTTTTCATTTGAATGGTAAAGAATATCTATTAGTGATTGACTACTATTCTAACTATCCTGAGATGGCGCTGCTCTCAAGCACCACAGCAGTGTCATAATGCATGTGAAATTCATCTTCGCCAGACATGGAATTCCCAGGATTGCCATTAGCGACAATGGTCCGTGCTTCAACTGTAAGGAGTGGCAGCAGTTTGCAGCACAGTATGACTTTCAGCACATCACATCCAGTCCTTTGTATGCTCAGTCGAATGGTAAGGCAGAAAAAGGTGTTCAAGTTCTCAAACAGCTACTGAAGAAAGCGACAGAAAGCAAGTCTGATCCTTATCTCGCCCTGCTGAGCTACCGAGCCTCATCTTTAGATTCTGGTTCTTCACCTGCTGAACTCCTAATGGGTCGCAAGTTGCGCACCATGCTACCCTGCTGTGCAAAAGAAAAGCAGAGTAAGGAACTAAGACAGAGACATCAACTGTTAAAGCTGAAACAGAAATCAAACTATGACAAGTCATCCAAAACTCTGAAACCATTGACAAGGGATGATGTTATCAGGATTGAGGATCCTGATGCATGGTGTTGTGTTTTGAGTTTTGCTTCAATTAAGTTTGTCCCAGTTCCCGGGTGTTACCTGAAGGGGGTGCTGGGGGGCTCGGTTTTGCTTTGTCTTTCACTTTCAGTTTCGGGTTCTGCCATGCAGACAATGTGCTGTAATGTCCACCCATTTACTCAGTAAATAGTAAAAGGTACATTCCGTCTCCTCTATTCATTACTGTTTTGTCAAGATGCAATACTGGCGACGAGGCGGCTGTTGAACTCTCTAGAAGGACGGAGATAGACATGCGAACCTACAGCCGTGATATTGGAAATTGCGACGAGCGGGCCACTCAGCTAGCAACATCAACGGCATTTTGATAGTTGGCTAGCTGCGACATAGATGGCGAACAGAGTATTGTGCGGGCCAGGCAACTACCGTGAGTGTAGCTACCGTAACTCTGGCCGGAGGAGAAAAAGAATTTAAAAAAAAAAGAAAAAAGTCCGTGGATCTTAAAGGGACAGTGCACATTAAAACTATGACGACCTTGGGACATATTGAAGAGTTCTCTGGGGATAAGGACAGTTCATGGGAGGAATACGCAGAAAGACTGGGGTGTTTCTTTGAGGCCAATAATATTGACAAAGAAGAGAAGAAGTGCTCAGTGTTGCTAAGTGTATGCGGAGCTGCTACTTACTCCGTCCTGCATTTATTGGTGGCTGCTCGTAAACCTAGTGAGGTGGATTATGCTGATTTGATTGAGAAGCTGCAGAAACATTTTAACCCAAAACCCTCAGAGATTGTGCAGCGTTGCCATTTTCACAATTTTTAACAACAGCCTGGACAATCTATTTCAAGTTACATTGCTGAGTTGAGGAAACGCTCATTACATTGTAATTTTGGTGACCAGTTAGACAATATGCTCCGTGATCGGATTGTGTGTGGAGTGCTGGACTTGGCATTGCAGAGACAGCTGTTAGCGGAGAAGGCCCTGACGTTCTGGCTGGCCGAGGAGAAGGCTTTAGCAGCAGAGGCTGCATCGATGAACACACGTATGCTCCGTACAGAGGCAGCACCATCTCAGGCCGCCGAGGAGGTGCACAAGACCACACACGCAGCTGCTGCTGCGAGAGACATGGAGGCAACTAAAGAGACAGGAAGAAAATGTTTCCGCTGTGGGGCTCTCCATGGTTCCACTACATGCAAATTTGTGTCAGCGGTATGTCATTTCTGTAAGAAAAGAGGACACATAGCTCGTGTCTGCATGAAGAAAGCTCAGGCTGCTGCAGCAGAGCCAACACAAGCATCGCAGACACACACCCTGACACTGGAGGACAACGATGAGTACACAGTGCATACCACGGAAGCTGAGCAGCTACCCCACAGACGGTGGGGATACACGGCAAATGTGATCATGAATGGGGCACCACTCTGCATGGAGGTGGATTCAGGCTCAGCGTGTTCGTTGATAAGTGAAGAGACTTACAATAGGCTGTGGCCAAGTGAACCCCCGGTGATGGCTCAGGTCAGTGGCGTGCTACGGCAGTGGTCCCAAGCTCAACTCCAGGTGCTGGGTATGATTCATGTGGAAGTTAAGTATCAGGCAGTCAAGGACACACTTCCACTTTATGTGGTGGCGGGGCAGGGCACAAGCCTGCTGGGCAGAGATTGGTTTGAGCCCCTCGGTATTGAAGTGACAGGAGTACACACGGTACAGCGACAGCCCATAATGCCTATGTTGGAGAACTATGAAGAGGTTTTTGGTGAGTTCGGGGCCTGTCGGGGACCGCCAGTCTCAATCGAAGTGGACCCAGGGGTAGCGCCTAAGTTCTTCAAGGCGCGACCAGTTCCTTTTGCGTTGCGCAAGAAGGTGGATGAGGCCCTGGATAAGCTGGTGAACCAAGGGGTTCTCTTGCCAGTGAAGAACTCCCGTTGGGCCACCCCTATCGTGCCCATTGCAAAGAAGGATGGGGCCTGCGAATCTGTGGAGATTACAGATGTACGGTTAATACTGCTGTGTTACCAGATGTGTATCCCTTACCAACAGTTACAGAGCTGTTTTCAACACTGGCTGGAGGCACTCTGTTCACCAAGCTGGATCTCAAGCAAGCATACCAGCAACTGGTCCTGGATGAAGAGGCAGCCGAGCTGTTGACAATCAACACCCACAGAGGACTTTTCTGAGCCACAAGGCTGCAGTTTGGGGTGTCTACAGCTGTGGCAATCTTTCAGAGGTTCATGGACACCCTGTTGGCTGGAGTTCTGGGAGTTCAGCCTTACTTGGATGACATACTGATTACAGGCAAGACACAGGAAGCCCATGATGAGCGACTGCAGGAAGCACTACGCCGGCTGGCTGAGGTAGGACTACGCCTTCAGAAGGAGAAATGTGTGTTCGCTGCCAATGGGGTGGAGTTCTTGGGATTCCGAGTGGACAAAGACGGTGTGCATCTGACTACGGAGAAGGTGGAGGCTATCAGGAGCGCTCCCACCCCCAAGAACAAGACCGAACTGCAGGCATTCCTTGGACTGTTAAACTTCTACAGTTGTTTTCTCAAGGGCAAAGCCACAATCTTAGAGCCACTGCACAGGCTGTTAGACCAAGCAACAGTGTGGAACTGGACCTCAGCTCATGAAACAGCCTACAGACAGGCAAAGGAACTGCTACAAGCAGATAAGGTTCTGGCACACTATGATGAAAACAAGCCATTGGTGTTGGTGTGTGATGCCTCACCATACGGGCTGGGAGCTCTGTTGGGTCACATAGAGCCAGATGGCCGGGAAGCGCCTATCAGTTTTGCCTCAAGAACACTCTCAACAACAGAACGTAATTACGCCCAGATTGACAAGGAGGCCCTAGCCATCATATTTGGGGTAAAGAAGTTCAGCCAGTACCTGTTAGGGAGACAGTTCGTCATCTACACAGACCACAAGCCACGCTTGGGGCTCCTGCACCACTCCAAGCCCATGCCCCAGATCATATCACCGCGTATGCTTCGGTGGAGTCTGATGTTGGGGGCCTACAGTTATGAACTTTGCTACAGGCCTGGGAAGATGCTGGCTAATGCTGATGCTCTGAGTCGCTTGCCTTTGAACCAGCCGATGGCTGAGACACCACCACCCCTGGAGGTGCTGCTACTGGAGGAGGTTCCGGAGGCCCCACTCCATGCCCAGCAGATTGGCAGCCTCACACAGAAAGATCCAGTCTTATCACGGGTGCTACGCTGGCTGCTGCATGGTTGGCCCTCCGAGGTCCAGGACGAGCATTTCAAGCCCTTCGTTCAGAGGCGCCATGAAATGTCTGCACACAAAAACTGCATGCTCTGGGGAAGCTGTGTGGTGGTTCCTGCCGCCACAAGACTGGAGGTGCTGAAAATGCTGCATGACTCACACCCTGGGATTGTACACATGAAGGCGTTGGCGAGAAGCTACGTCTGGTGGCCGGGGTTGGACCGAGACGTGGAGGAGGTGGTAAAGAGCTGTGAGACATGTCAGCTGACTCATCATAGCCCATCCAAGGCTCCCCTTCACCCCTGGGAGTGGACCACTCATAAATGGTCAAGACTCCACATTGACTTTGCAGGACCATTTCAGGGGAAGGTCTTTTTGATAGTGGTGGATTCTCATTCGAAATGGCTGGAGGTGGCTATCATGAGCTCCATGACATCCAGTGCAGTGATCAACGTGTTGCGTTTGCTGTTTGCCGCACATGGGGTCCCCGACGTGCTGGTTTCGGACAATGGAGCAGCCTTCACGTCAGCGGAGTTCAAGGCTTTTGCAGGCAGAAATTGGATCAGCCACGTGACCACAGCGCCCTATCACCCCTCCTCTAATGGGCAGGCAGAGAGGATGGTGCAAACCACAAAAGAGGCACTGGTGAGGATATTGGTGGGGGACTGGCAAACCAGATTGGCCAGGTTCCTGTTATCACAGCATACCACACCAAACTCAGCAACGGGGAAGAGTCCTGCCGAGATGCTGATGGGTCGCCGGCTGGCGACTGCACTGGACTACAGGGATGAGATGCACACAAAGCAAGAAGAGCTGGCTAAGAAGCACCAGGGCACCGCCAGGCAGTTCGAGCCATCAGAGACTGTGTTTGCCCGTTGCTATGCAGGAGGAGACAAATGGATGCCTGCCGTGGTGGAGCAGGCCACGGGTCCCCTGTCGTACAGTGTCCGTACACCTGATGGCCAGCTACACAGACGTCATGTAGACCAGCTACGGGGTCGTACTCCGGTGAGAGTAACAGAGACGTCACAGGCTAGGCCATTGTCTCCACCACCTCTGCCAGGCAGTGACGGCCTGCTTCCTGCAACAACGATGGAAGCCACATCGACAGAAGGTGTCACGGAGTCATCAGCCACGGAGGAAGGTTTTCCTGCGGCTAGCAGTGGCACCCCGACTATGCCTGTCCAGCGGTGCTCAAGTCGGGTTAGATTCCGTCCCAGATGCCTGGAGGACTAAGGGGTTTTATCTGGGGGAAAGGAGTGTTGTGTTTTGAGTTTTGCTTCAATTAAGTTTGTCCCAGTTCCCGGGTGTTACCTGAAGGGGGTGCTGGGGGGTTCGGTTTTGCTTTGTCTTTCACTTTCAGTTTCGGGTTCTGCCATGCAGACAATGTGCTGTAATGTCCACCCATTTACTCAGTAAATAGTAAAAGGTACATTCCGTCTCCTCTATTCATTACTGTTCGGTCAAGATGCAATACATGGAACAGGAAAGCTACAGTTCTTGAGGAAGTAGGACCAAGGTCATACACTGTTAGAACTGAGGAAGGACAGATTTTCAGGAAGAACCGCCGTTCCCTCCTAAAAACACAAGAGACTATCCAAGAGCAAATCGATGACAATGCCGCAACTGATTCTTGTCACTCACCACCAGAACAATCTAACACAAACACACATACAGGCTCTCATGAAAACACATCAGACTTACCTGTGCTGAGAAGATCCACACGTGAAGTAAAAAAGCCTGATAGACTTAATCTTTGAATACAAAGAAAACTATATTGAAATTGTATTGACTGTTCTGAAGATGTTTATGTCGTTATGATTGATTGAGATTGATTGATACTGATTTTGTTTAACCTCAAAGAAAGGGGGATGTAATGATCAGTAACATGTCATCCTAGAATGGTACACTAGGTGGAGCTGTATGTATATAAGAGTGGGCTATCCACGATGCACCAGGTTACCCACAAGGCAGTAGTCAAGATGGATGCCTGCACACGAAGTCCACATGGCTGAATAAAGTGACTAGCTCAAGCTAGCTGTTCCTAATGATAATGTCTATTTATTTATGAACATAACAGCGAGGAGGAAGGTGAAGCTGGAGCATCAGCGCCACCCTCTCCCGAGGAAGCCCATGCCCACACTGGGAACACGCCTTCCCTGGAGGGGAGCAGGGGGGAAGGGTCTGATGAGGGTGAAGCTCCAGGACCCAGCGGGCTGCAACAACGCGATGGGGGTAGGGAAGCTCGGGAGTCTTCTCCCTGGAGGGAGAGAATGCCAGCGAGTCCTGCTGCACTGGAGGCAGAGGAGGAGCGGGTCCTCACTGAAATGAGCGCCCAGGCGGCGCACAGGCTCACTGAGCTCATGGGTGCAGTGGGAAAGGTGCCTGAATGCATTGAATCACTGGCAGGGAGTGTGCAGCACTTCGCTGTAGCACAGGCGGATGCCACACAAATGTTTAGTGCTGCAATTCAGTCACTGGCTGCCATGATCCCATCTCTGACTGCTCTCATGCAGACTCAGATTGAGGCCACGCGAGCACTGACTGCTGCCATCCTTGCTGATTCAGACACATTTCCCCAGGACTCTCACTGCGCCGCAGCAGGCCAGCAATCTGCTCCGTCAGATTGCTCCAGATGCTAAAGTGATGCCCCGTGGGAGTGCCAGTGTATCGGTCGAGCAGGGAGTTGCTGTCCTCTCTCAAGATGACAGCATTCCTGATGCCACAACAGTCAGTTCTCCACTGCAGTTGCCACCGCCTGTAGGACAGACTGCTGCTGCCCATGCAGAGTTGGTGCAGTCTGCAGCCGGGCCCTCCAGGCCCAGAGCTGGCCGAGGCCGTCCTTCAAGGGCATCTGCAGTCTCAGGTTCTGACAATCAGCAGTCTTCCATCAGCCTTGCTGCAGCCACTGGGGTTCTATTACGGAGGAGCAGCAGGGTGGGAAGGGGGGAAGTGCGCAAGGGAAGGAGATCACCCTCGAAGGGCAAACAGTAGGAAGTGTGACAAAATGTTGTTCATTTTTTTATTAAAGGCCAAGGTTCGTGGTCAAACTTTTGTTTAGTGTTTTGGACATTATCTCCAGGTTGTGAGAACCAGTTATTTTACTGACTGTTTTTTTGTGTTTCTTTCTATTAGTTTGTCATGCGGAAATCACACACAGAGTTTGTAAAATAAATAAGTTTTTTTATTCAAAATGTATTTGTTTTGTCTTTGCAATCATTGCCGCCTTGGCCGGCTTAGGGGTTGCGGGTTGGTTTCATTCATGTTGTTCTCAATGGCAGAAGCCATTTCCTCAGCAGGGGCCTAGAAGCAGCTTGCTATCAGCCATTGATGGACGGCCCTTCCAGTTTCTACACTGTGGGCCTCCCTCCTGCCTTGGTGCTGCTGATGATCATCCTCCTCATCTTCCTCCTTCTCTTCCTCCTCCTCCTCTGGTGGTGCTCCAAGGCCTGGTGGCATTGGCTGGGTCCTGAGGATTGCCAGGTTATGCAGCATGCAGCACACAACAACCAAGAGGGAGACTCGCTCAGTCGAGTACTGTAGGGCTCCTCCAGAATGGTCCAGACAGCGGAACCGTTGCTTGAGCACGCCGATTGTGTGCTCAACGATGTTCCTGGTAGCTAGATGGCTCTCGTTGTACCGCAGCTCAGCAGGGGTGTTAGGCGTACGGAGCGGTGTCATCAGCCAGGTGCACAGAGGATAGCCCTTGTCCCCGAGAAGCCAACCACCTGGGTGATGCGGTGCCTGGAAAAGTTCTGCCACAGTAGTCTGGTGCAGGATGAATGCATCGTGGCTGCTGCCAGGTTAACAGGCATTGACAGTGAGTATCAGCTGTCTGTGGTCACAGACCAACAGCACGTTTAAGGAATGGAACCCCTTTCAGTTGCGGAAATCCTCTGCATTCTCATGCGGAGCACGCAAAGTCACATGCGTGCAGTCAATTGCGCCCTGCACCATGGGGAAGCCCGCTATCCTTGCAAAGCCCATAGCGCGTTCATGCTGCTTGTCCGGGGTCATGGGGAAAGAGATGTACTCTCGTCTCCTTTTATAGAGGGCATTTGTGACCTGACAGATGCAGCAAACCGCGAACTGGGAGATATTGGCGATGTCCCCAGTAGCTGACTGAAATGAGCCAGTGCCATATAAGTTGAGAGCCACTGTTATCTTCACTGCGATGTCCCCAGTAGCTGACTGAAATGAGCCGGTGCCATATAAGTTGATAGCCACTGTTATCTTCACTGCCTCCGACAGTGACGTCCTGCTCCTCAGTTGAGGCTGCAGATCTGGCTGCAGCAGGTGGCAGAGCTCAGTGACCACCTCCTTGCTGAAGCGCAGCCTTCGCAAACACTGCTCCTCAGACATATTAATGTAGGAGAATTGTTGGCGAAATACCCTGGGAGGGTAAGGTCTCCTGTACAGAGGCCTGTTGGCCCTCCTCCGTCTGGCCATGATTGCCACGCTATCTCTGCGTCTCTGTGGCCTCCGAATCTGATGGCGCAGGACGACGCCCCAATTAGTGCAGCCCCCATAGTCTCTTGGCAATCAAAGTAATGAAGGTCAAAAACCAAAGTACCTGCAAATTTATGCTCAGTAGCCAAAACTACTTTACACAGCGTTGACTCAATGCAGAAGTCTCTCTTTGTCTTTCTCAAAATCTCTCTCTCTCTCTCAGAAAGAGTGGGGCAAAAATGTCTACCACAGAAAAAGCCAGGAAGAGGCCCCCTTTAAATAGCGTCCCCCCCAGCCCCACAGTGACTGGGAAGCGTTCCAGTCTACCTGTCGTTGTTTGCATCAGGCGGAAAGGAGGGGGTGCCACTCAATTTCCATTCTGGGGCGCCCCAAGGGCGTTGCACGCTTGAATGATGTCAAGATCTGCGTGCGCAGGAGATCGGGCGGTATTGTTTAGCGCCACCTCAAAATGTCCTGTCAATTTCGCGTGAGGCGCAGATATCGCCGCGCCTGGGCGCTAGTTGCTTTGCGCCCCATTAGAGCCCTCTTAAGGCGCTATCGGGAGGTGCAAACCAACTGAATTTTTCCCCCATATTTTGTTATTAACAACATCCTTTCGCAGACAGCAGTCAGCTGCCGATCCTCTGATGGCTCAGTCAGTGACTACACAGCACAGCCTGGAACTACACTGTACAGGCCGGGATGGTGAAATTAAACCCTGGTCCTTGCTGAGTTAGTTGTCCTCAGGTAGAGCAGCAGCAGAGGTGTTACAACTAGTCTCCTGTCCCTGAGCAAATGAAGAACAAATTATACAGCATTTCCCCCTTTTACAACTCCTGCTGGAACGTGTGTGTGTGTGTGTGTGTGTGCGTGTGTGTGTTTGTATGTGTGTGTGTATGTGTGTGTGCATGCGTATTCATGTACTTGGGTGTGTTGGCTGAGGGCTCACCTTTGACACCATTATGGATGACTGCTTATTTATCCTGCAGTCCTTCATGGAATGGATGGCAACTCCAGGGCAATCTGCAGTGCAACTCTCATTGACAGAGTCTGTCACACAGTTGAAGCATCCCTCATGAATATTCACACTGCTGCAGAAGATGACCCTAGGATCGATCCTTTCAGTATCCCTTCTCCTTCAAGCAACCAAGGCACAGAGCCTTGTAATAAAAGAATCATGACTCCTGCCTGGAAGTAAGCATTCACCTTCATCTTCATGAATGCCATACATTGAATCTAGAATCCTGGAGGTCACATAGGCATCATCAATATCATTCTAGACTTTGGCAAATCATGGTAGAATTTTCTGCAGACACTAACCAAAAAATGCACACTTAGGTGAGATACCAAAGGGCTTTCAGCACCTAATACTCCAGCCTGAATCAATGCCTTCAAGCCTGGAGGGGAGAAAAAAATCTGCTAATGATCCCCATTGAATTTTTCCTAACAGATCAGATCATACCTGTATATGGGATTTTAAATGGGAAATCATAAGCTATAAAATAAGCTTAGAGAGTTTCAGTTTAATGGCATCACTGCAACATGCAAAATGCTTGGCTCCCAGTAATGCATTCAAGTGAGGGTGAAATACATTAAGCTAGCTCGTTCTTTGTTCCCCTCATGTTTTATGCAGTATTTATAAAATGTACCACACTCGTAGTCTCCATCTTTTAGCTACAGGCTAGATCTTTCTCAAATATTTTTCACCATATTCAGTGCTTTAGTATTTTAACAAGCAGGCAACTCAAGTTCGTGTTTGTGCTGATATTTTTTACTCGCTGCTTTGTTCTGTTTAAATTTTGTGGTCCTGGAGCTTTGTAAAAAGCTGTTGTCTCATTGATGCATAAAGTGACGATACCTCAGGCCCTTGCGCCATTTGGTCTGCATATTGAATAGAACTGACATGGCCAGTAGATGTCAAAGAAGAAATAAGTTAAAGACTTTAAATAAAAAAAACATCTGCAATGTAACTTTATTTTCTGAACATTTTGTATTTAATTTCTGAAAGCTAGTATGAAATGTGGCTCTGGGCAAGCGGACATTTAGGGGTAGAAATTGGTTCTCGTTGTAATGGATGCAAAAAGCACTGTGCCCCAAGGACGCTTGAAAAATGACCAGCCCAAAATTGGGTCAGGCCATTTTTCAGGCGTCTGCCTAAAAGAAGTGAAAAGCATATGCTAAGGAGGTGCCTAATGCCGAGTTAAGGACCCTGACAAGGATTGGGCTGCCCTGAGCTCAGCTTTTCGGGACGTGGATGCCAGAGGCCTCCACCGTAAAGGTAAGTATAAAATTGTTTCATTTTCTGTAGAGCCAGGAGGAGCGAGAGTTCTCCTCCCAGCTCCACAGTACTTCTGATGACTGCTGCCAGCCAAGATCGCGCACCCTCCCGCTGTCTTTCCCCCACCCGCTGCCCCCCACCATTTCTGAGTGCTGAAATTGCAAGCTTCTGTCTGGCGAGCTACCTGTGGTGGCGCAATAGGCGCTGGCAGCTCGCCCTGAATATTTAGCTGAGGCCTAAGGATTGATTTCTCGCGACCCTCGGGCCTCTGTCTTCAGGGGCCAATGCTCGTTACCAGCATCCAGTTTGCACTGGCAGGCTGGCTCTGTGCAATTCCCACCCCTTAAAAATGTTTTCACTTTTTTTCAATCATGAGGCCTTTTCTAGAAAGGACAAGCTCCCTGGTCCAACTAATCCAATGAATTATTCTGGCAATTGAATATTCTCTCAATTAAAGAGAAAAAACCCCACAATTTCCTAGTTAAATACAGATTCAGCATCTTTCAGGATAAAAAAAAAATGGGAATCACTCTGAACCTCTTGCTTATTAGAGCCAATTTTCCTGTTAATGTATTACTACATTTGAAGCTAAGCTCAAACTGAACCCAATTTTTTTGATATTTTAATTCATGTAGAACGACAATGGGAAACATTTAAAACAGTGTTCAACAGAGTGCAGGAAAAATATATTCCGCCAAAAGGAAGAACAAACTAAACACTAATGAGACTCTATGGATGAATAAAGACATAAGGAAACAATTGAGGGTAAGGAAAGAGGCGTACATTAAATACATAGACAGCAGAGGAGTGCACGATAGAGAGTATATGAAGGGATTAGGAGAGAAGTCAAAAAAACAATTAGAAAGTCAAAGAGAAACTATGAAATTAAATTATCAAGGAACATAAAACAAAATAGTAAAATATTTTACAGGCACATCAATAAAAAGAGGAAGGTTGGGATAGGAATAGGTCCATTAAGGGATGGACAGGGCAATACCACTGGTAACGATAGGGAGATGGCAGAAATATTAAATCATCATTTCACTTCAGTATTTACCAGGGAGATAGAACAGGTGGACATGACATTGGATGATGAGATGAATAATGAGATAAGTGCATTTAAAATAAAAAAGGGGATATATTAAATAAACGAATCAAACTCAAAGAGGATAAAACCCCGGATTGCATCCACGCATTTTAAAAGAATATAGGGAAGAGATAGCAGAGGCATTACTACACATATTTAATAATTCGTTAGAAAAAGGTGTAGTGCCAGTGGACTGGCAGATAGCTAACATAATACCTATATTTAAGAGGGGGGATCGAACATGTCCAGGGAATTATAGACCAGTCAGCTTAACATCGGTGGTAAGAAAAATAATGGAATCTCTAATAAAGGAGAGAATAGAAGAATATCTAGAAATGAAAAGTATAATAATGAATAGTCAGCATGGATTTCAAAAGGGAAAATCTTGCTTGACCAACCTTATTGAATTTTTTGAAGAGGTAACAGAGAGAGTAGACAATGGTAATGCACTAGATGTAATTTATCTAGATTTTCAAAAGGCCTTCGATAAGGTACCCCATAATAGACTAATGAATAAGGTCAGAGAATGCGGAGTCAGGGGACAAATAGCAGAATGGATTGCTAGCTGGCTTCAAGACAGAAAGCAGAGAGTGGGAGTAAAGGGTAGCTATTCACAGTGGCAGAATGTGGATAGTGGTGTTTCACAAGGATCAGTGCTGGGACCACTGCCGTTCACAATTTACATTAATGATTTAGACATTGGAATCAAAAACACAATTTCTAAATTTGTGGATGATACTAAATTGGGGGGGGGTAGTCAATACTGAGGAGGACTGCAACAAATTACAGGAGGACATTAATAAACTTGCAGAATGGGCAAATAATTGGCAAATGAAGTTCAACACAGACAAATGTGAGGTATTACATTTTGGTAGGAAGAATAGGGAGGTCACTTATCACTTGGAGGGTGGGAGTCTAGGTGAGGTAGAGGAACAAAGGGATCTCGGAGTACAAATACACAAATCACTAAAAGTTGCGCCACAGGTTAGCAAGGCCATTAAAAATGCAAACCAAGCACTAGGGTTTATTTTCAGAGGGATAGAATTGAAAAGTAGGGAAGTTATGCTAAACCTGTTACGAACCTTGGTTAGACCACACTTGGGAGTACAGCGAGCAGTTCTGGTTGCCATATTATAAAAAGGATATAGAGGCACTGGAGAGGGTGCAGAGAAGATTTACAAGGATGATACCAGAAATGCAAGGGTATACAGATCAGGAAAGGATGAACAGGCTGGGTCTCTTTTTTCTTGAAAAAAGAAGGCTGAGGGGTGACCTAATAGAGGTCTATAAAATTATGAAAGGATTTGATAGAGTAGATACAGAGAGAATGTTTCCACTTGTGGGGAAGAGCATAACTAGAGGCCATCAATATAAGATAGTCACCAAGAAATCCAACAGGGAATTCAGAAGAAACTTCTTTACCCAAAGAGTGGTGAGAATGTGGAACTCGCTAACACAGGGGAGGCTGGACAAACATATGAGGGAGAAGGGAATAGAGGGTTTTGCTGATAGATTTAGATGAGGAAAGACGGGAGCAGGCTCTAGTGGAGCATAAACACTGGCATGGACTGGTTGGGCCGAATGGCCTGTTTCTGTGCCGTATATCCTATGTAATGTAATCCTATGTAAAGAATGTTTTATGATTTAGTTAAATAATGCTCAAGTGTGGTGTCCTGTTAGTTGGCCTCACACTTACCTTATCTCAAGCATTCCCACACCCCTTCAAAATAATAGCAGCTCTCAGTGCTCATTGATTGATAAGATAGATTTTTTCTTCAAAATCAAAGATCATGCTTTGATGAATTTCTTCTTTTAGGTTTCAAGCAACTCAAAGTTAAGGAAGCAATAGTACTACCACTTTTGAGTTTCTGTGATTCAGTCCTTGTCTGGAAGAGGCTCTTGCATACTGCTTCAGATTGACATTGTATGGTGTATAATTCCAGTATAGTGTCAAGATTATTTTCAAAATGTCAGCTGGACCTCCTGGATATTTATAATCTCAAGTAAGGCTTATTTCAAGTTAGTTAAGTAGTTGGATTCTCTCAAAGTATTTAACATGTATTGCCTGGGAGAGGTTTCTATTGGACCTGAGGGGTATGGGGAGAAGGCAGGGACCGGGTACTGAATTTGGATGATCAGCCATGATCGCATTGAATGGCGGAGCAGGCTCGAGGGGCTGAGTGGCCTACTCCTGCTCCTATCTTCTATGTTTTTCTATGTTTCTGAACGTCAAAAAATTGCAGCCACGTAGCATAAATAAAGTCGTGCTGGTAGTGAATCGATAATATAAGTACTGATCTGAGATTTGTACCTACTGTATAACTTACTGTATAACTTCAGCCTAAGCAATTTGTCTTGGATTAAATTCCTACCATTTTTCCAGCACATCTGCTACAGGAGTAGACTGTTGAAAATATGCTCTCTTTGTAGCTAAGCTGCATATAAACTTTTCATTTACAGGAAGGCTGATGCTTGTCTGGTTTGCTAAATTGTTTCAAACAAAGCATTCAACAAATCCCTGAATTCTACCAGGTTAGAACATGATCTGCATTGTATCCTTTACGGTGTGTGTACGGCAGGACACAAATTTCCAGACTATAGAATCCAAACTTGAGAACCTCAAACATTCTTTTGATGATTGCCTATGTTAATGCATGTACTTTATTGTACTGATAGAATTATGTAAAGAATCAAGATGTCACAATTTGCCAGAGCCATTTCCATGAAACAGCCAGTCATAAAGTCAATTGTCTCTTTCAAATACTAAAGCAGAGATGACTGTTTTAAAATGAAATGAGTTGATCCTGGAAAATTGGCAAAACCATGCGTGATTAGACATTCAGTCGTAGTCAATGGGTGAATAATCTGGCTTTTTGTGCATTGTAGACAACATTCATATTTAATGAATGGTAGCCTTTGCGATTCATCCACACTATGGCATTGTGCGACTACGTGATTGCCATCACCTGGGTGCAATCCATTGTACCTAATAACTGTAACACCAGCATTCAGATTGAATTGTTGCTACAAAGGTACATGTTGCCACACCAACACCATAAAGCATTCCTACAATGCCCAAGCCATTCCTTTCACACTCATCACCATTGCGGGGGGTACCATTATGTCTCACCATCCACTGTAACTCACTAAGCCACCTCCAAAGGTGCACACAAATCTGTCCAAGAATGCAGTGTGTTGAAAATAAAGGTTTCAATGTTTGACACCACATTAACAGAAACTTTACATGAACATTGCATAAAACACCCAAGTGCCTACCCTTGTGTGTTGTTAGTTGGTATGATTGGACTAGGATGAGGGTGAGTTTGAGGGGTGGCTAGTGAGATGGGGAAGTGATAATGTAGATAGAGAGGGATGGGTGGAGGTGCAAGGTAAGTTGGTGTGAGTAAGGATGTGCAGGAGTAGGGTAGGGAAGGCAGAGTGATGGGGATATGATGAATGGCACAGCAGGATGAGGTTGAGTGTGGCTGAAGTGGCGCAAACCTTTCAATGATCCCAGTATGAATTTCAGTGCCACAGGCTCCTTCCAATCCCCAGTCAATTATTTATTTTCTCACTTTTTTCCACTTCAGCCTGGTCCTCCTGACACCATCCCTGCTTGTGTCCTCCTGTGAAATGTGCAACCAGGCTATGTTGGTCTCTTGGAGATAAGCATATGGAGGGAGTAATGGGAGAGCCTGGGTGCAGCCGTGCATCTCTGTGCAGTGCTTGTCAGTGTTTGCAACACCTCAATGCTGTAGAACACTGACAGCACAAATGTCAAACTAAATTTGCGTATGGTCCCTTTAAGGAAACCGGCTGATGACGCTTCATCAAATGACATCATCAGACCCACTTCCTTCAATTGGCCGGCAAATGTGCTGGGCGGGCTTAACAAGCCCAATCAGGGGAAAATCATTTTGGACAGCGGGATGGAGACAGCAGTGGGGTCGGGACCCGCCACCAACGTCACCCGCCACTGACCCGCTGAGGTTGGCAAAATCCAGCCCAATAACCCAGAGTTCCCACTTTGATTGCTATCAAGGTGCTCTTGCTGAAAGTGCGTGTTTTTGCATATTGAGTGAAGGAAGGATCAGGCTCAGCTGTGAAGCATTCTACAATTTTATTCATACTCGGGATGTGGGCATCACTGGCCAGGCCAGCATTTATTACCCATCCCTAATTGCCCATGAGAAGGTGGTGGTGAGCCTTCTTCTTAGCCTTTTGATATGAAGAATGGCCACTTAGGTAAGATAGCAGAAGGTGACTGGCATTTAGGGAAGTGTATCCCAGCATAAGTTGTTTCTTTTAGTAGGGAACAGGAGAAAAAAGGGAAAAAAGTGAGAAAATAAATAATTGACTGGGGATTGGAAGGAGCCTGTGGCACTGAAATTCATAGCAACTACAGATAACTCAGTGACTATCAAAAAGGGTGACTGCTGGTCAACATCGAAATTATGTTAAACACCAGTGAGCATTTTTGCAATGCAGATAAAGTGCAGTCATGTTTGCTCAATCAATTTTAAATAGTTCCTGATCGTAAAATCTCTGCAAAAATAACTAATTCTCCAAAATCTTCTTCCTCTTCTTCTTTTGGTGATTTAAAAATGCCAGCTATCAAAATAAAATGCCCCTCACATGAGACATTACTGAGTTCAATGACAAGACTAAAGGAGTCAGTGGGGGTAACTTTATACCTTGCCACCTGGGTGGTGATCTGGTGGAGCGCCCCTCGGAAACCCCCCATGATTTTCATTCTGTTGAAATCAATGCAATGAAAATCAGTGGGTTCTACAATGGGCAGGTGATCTGCTCTGCCAGGTTACTGCCCAGGTGACGACATTGGAAATTACCCCCAATGTGTGCCAGCAATATTTAAAGACACTCCAATTGTGACTTACACTGTGCATGGAGTAGGAAGCATGTAATTGCTAAAACTGTAGATTGTCTTAATTTTGTCATTGCATTTTAATTTTTGTTTTAATTTGTGATTTAGTCATTGGACACAAATGTGACAATAGCCTAGAAATTACTGTTTCTGATATTACTGTGTGGATGTTTAACACATTCACATACTATTCATCTATCCACTATTTTAACTGAGGCATTAACCCATTTGTTTTAAATGGCTCGATTTCTCTGTTAAAATAGTGGGCAGAGGAATACCTTACAGATGCATTTAGCATTTGTACATTAATATCAAATACAATAATTTTTAGGCTTCTATTTCGATGCAGAAATAAAATGTCAGTTACAATTACTGCCAGAATAGACAGATAACGTAACTTGGCAGTAAGCATATTGTGCAGGTAATAATTCTGGCTCTTCTTCCTCAGTTACATTACTCATAATTAGAGTAGCATATATGCTACATTTAAACATATTAGACATGCAATCAGATGTATTGTGTGATGGGCATGGATAAATGTAGACCAGGATGCAAATGGTTACCCAGGGCCTTGTACATTTTCCTTCAGTTTCTTCACTGAGGCCCGGACAGACTTCCTCAAACAAAAGAGATCAAAGAATATACTGTGGCAAAGCCACCAAAGAGACTCTCACAGTAACTTGTACAATTGTCTTTAATCATTATTGTTACCTTTTAATGTTTGCCCTGTTTAAACAGCGCGGGATCGATAAAATCGCGATCTGACGTGATGACGTCATCACGTGGGTCACGTGACGTTCCCAACGGCGGGAAACGTGATGACATCATGACGTCAGGGTTGGAGGGCATTTCCAGTTAGTCCTCGTGGAGTGAGCTAGTGTACAGACCTGTTTGGAGTTTCTCCTGTGTTTTTGTTTTGTAATACTTTCAGTGCATTAAACTAAGCTTGTTAACTACCAGTTTAGTTCACAGTGTTTTTGTTAGGAGTGCACAGACTCCTACATTGGTGACCCCGAATCCTCGCGATCGTTTTTCGCGGTGGACACGGAACGCAGGCCAGTGATGGATGCCAACGCTGTGGCCTTGAAGCTCCCCCAATTCTGGGAACAACAGGCGGCCTCCTGGTTTGTGCAGGCCGAGGCACAATTTGAACTCCGCAACATCGTGCAGGACCAGACCCGATATTTGTACGTGGTCTCTGCCCTCGATAGCTCGACGGCGTCGAGGATCATCAGCTTTCTGGAGAACCCCCCGAATGCTGACAAGTATGTAGCCATCAAGACTCGGCTG
The DNA here is from genome assembly GCF_052327205.1 of Somniosus microcephalus. Taxonomy (NCBI): domain Eukaryota; kingdom Metazoa; phylum Chordata; class Chondrichthyes; order Squaliformes; family Somniosidae; genus Somniosus; species Somniosus microcephalus. The sequence goes on along the minus strand of NC_140995.1, from coordinate 99,923,444 downwards.
CTGCAGGTATTTGGCCTTACCAAGGCGGAGCGCGCTCGCTGCTTACTGACACTACCAGGGTTAGGGGACTCCAAACCCTCGGAACTAATGAGCCACATGCTGACGCTCCTGGGGTCCGAACCCCCATGTTTCCTGTTCCGTGAGCTGTTCCTTACGCAGCTGCCCGAACACATCCAGGCAGCCGTCGCCAGATCAGACACCGGGGACTGCATCGCGCTCGCCGAAGAGGCGGATAAAATTTACGCGGTCCGGCAGCAATACTGCGCCATCGCGCAACGCCCCGCCCCGAGGGGCCCGGCCCCGGCGCCTCTGACGGCCGGTTACTGTTACTACCACACTTGTTTTGGCCCAAAGGCCCGCTGCTGCCGATCACCATGTGGTTTCGTGCCCAGACTGTTGAACACCGAGTCAAGAACACCGGGTCCGGTGCGTCCCCCGCGGCCACGATGGCGATCGGCGACTCCGGGAATCTCATGTATTTAACCGGCTCCATCTCGGGCCGTCGTTTTTGTGTGACACGGGGGCACAGTGCAGCATACTTCCCGCCTCGGTCCTCGACCTTCGGTCCGGCGGACGGGGTCCCCCCCTCCAAGCTGCCAACGGGGGTACGATCTGCACTTGCGGGAAATGACGGGTGCAAGTCTGTTTCGGTGGCCAGCGCTTTACCTGGGATTTCGTCACCGCTCAAATTTCGCAGGCCCTTTTGGGCGCCGACTTTTTAGGTGCCAATGGCCTGTTGGTGGATGTGAAAAATCGACGCCTCGTTCACGCCGCCATGCTCGACGGTATTTCAGGTGCGCGCAGCACGGCTGCACCGCCCTCGATCTCCTGCACGTGGCCACCTCCCGACGACTTCTCCCACCTTCTCGGGGACTTCCCCAAGCTGACAAAGCCCACCTTTTCAGCTTCGACCGCCAAGCATCGGGTGGAGCATCATATTTTGATAACCGGCTCTCCCGTCTACGCCAGGGAGCGGCGTTTGGAGCCCAGCAAGCTCGCGGCGGCGAAGGCAAAGTTCGCCGCGATGGAGAATCTGGGGATTATTCGCTGGTCCAGTAATCCCTGGTCTTCACCACTCCACATCATCCCAAAGCCCGGCGGGGGATGGCGGCCCTGTGGCGACTATCGTCGCCTCAATGAGATAACGACGCCCGACCGTTACCCCATCCCCCACATACAAGATTTCTCTGCGCATTTGGTGGGGAAGTCAATATTCTCAAAGGTTGACCTCGTCCGTGGGTACCATTAGGTCCTAGTGCACCCCCAGGATGTCCAAAAGACGGCTGTCATCACCCCTTTTGGACTTTTTGAATTCCTTCGCATGCCCTTTGGGCTTAAAAATGCGGCGCAGGCGTTCCAGCGCCTTATGGACTCGGTTCTGCGGGGCCTCGATTTTTTGTTCATCTACTTGGATGACATTCTGATTGCTAGCACCACAAAGGATGAACACCTCAAGCATCTCCGTGTCCTTTTTCGACGGCTTCAGCAGCATGGCCTCATTGTGAACCCGGACAAATGCTGTTTCGGCCTGGCGCAGCTCGATTTTCTCGGCCACAGCATAACTTCCTCAGGGGCAACGCCGCTTCGAGCTAAGGTGGAGGCGATCACGGTGTTCCAGAAGCCGCAATCCGTGAAAGCCTTACAGGAGTTCCTGGGGATGGTTAATTTTTACCACCGGTTCGTCCCCAGGGCTGCACAGCTCATGCGGACGCTCTACGAGGCCCTCAGGGGCAAGACGGGAAAGGAGCCTGTGGTTTGGTCGCAAGAAATGGGTCGCGCCTTCGAGGATACGAAGCCTGCGCTCGCGAACGCGATGATGTTGGCACATCCCCTGCCAGGAGCTATCATCGCCCTCACGATGGACGTGTTGGATTACACTGTGGGGGCTGTCCAGGAGCAATGGGTTGACGGTGCATGGCAGCCTCTGGCATTTTTTAGCCGCCAGCTGCAACAGCATGAACGTCGATACAGTACTTTCGACAGGGAGCTGTTAGCTTTGTTTTTGGCCATCCGCCACTTCCGATTCCTCCTCGAAGGGCGCTGCTTCACTGCGTTTGTTGACCACAAACCATTGACGTTCGCGATGGCCAAGACAGCTAAACCGTGGTCGGCTCGGCAACAACGGCAGCTGACTTACATCTCCGAGTTCACCACCGACGTCAGGCACGTGGCCGGCAAGGACAACATCGTCGCTGATTGCCTCTCCCGCACCGCCGTCCAGGCCGTTCAATTAGGCATTGACTTCGCAAGAATGGCAGCCGACCAGGCTGCCGACCCGGACACTCAGGCCTTTCGTTCTGTCCCCACCAGTCTCCAGTCGAGAGATGTACCGTTCCATGCGGCAGGTACCACTCTACTCTGCAACGTTTCGTTTGGTGCACCCCGTCCGATTGTGCCGTCCACCTAACGCCGAGGTGTTATCGACGCCATACACGGGCTGTCGCATCCTGGAGTGCGGGCGTCGCAGAAGCTGCTAGTCTCCAAATTCGTATGGAGAGGAATACGCAAAGACGTCCACGACTGGGTGAACACTTGTGTGGTTTGTCAACGGGCCAAGGTGCAACGGCACGTCAGAGCCCCTCTGGCCACCTTCGAGGTACCGGAGCGGCGTTTCGACCACATTCACGTTGACCTAGTGGGCCCACTTCCACCGTCCCATGGTTTTATGCACCTTCTGACAATGGTGGATCGCACCACGAGGTGGCCGGAGGCGGTTCCCCTGACGTCCACCACCTCTGCGGATGTTGCGCGAGCCTTCATTTCAACATGGGTAGCCCGGTTTGGTGTCCCTGCGGATATTTCGTCGGATCGCGGGCCACAATTTTCGTCGGAACTATGGAATGAGGTGGCCACAGTATTGGGCACTAAACTACACCGCACTATGGCTTATCACCCGCAAGCGAACGGCTTGTGCGAGCGGTTCCACCGTTCATTGAAGACGTCGCTCAGGGGCAGCCTTCTGGATGCAGCATGGGTCGATAAACTGCTGTGGGTGATGCTGGGACTGTGCACGGCGCCGAAGGAGGATCTACAGTCGTCGGCCGCGGAAATGGTTTACGGTCAGCCACTTCGAGTTCCGGGCGAGTTCCTACTGTCCCCTACGCGGCCGTGGTCTGCAGCCAGTCAGCGAGAGGCCCATCGGGACGCAGCTCAGTGTTTCCGCCCAGTTCCGACCTCACAGCATGGTTTGCCTTCCTCCAACATCCCTGGGGAGCTGTCAAAGGCCAAGTTCGTCTTTGTGCGCCAAGACGGCCATCGTACCCCGCTCGCACCTCCTTATGCAGGTCCGTTCCAGGTTCTACAGATCGGGGACAAGAGTTTTGTGATCGACGTCGGGGGCAAGCCTGATCACATCTCTGTTGATCGCCTCAAACCTGCGCACCTGGACCTCGAACAGCCGGTCGAACTGGCGCAGTCTCTGCGCCGGGGCCGGCCGCCGCTACGCCTAACTGCACCGTGCTACCTGCCAGCTCGCCACCTGCTCAGCGTTTTCCTCTCCGGGAATTTAGGAGTCGGTCAAACAGGCTTGTCCGACCTCCTCGGTGATTGACTTTCCTCATTAAAGACAATTCTGGGGGGGCGTATGTGGCAAAGCCACCAAAGAGACTCTCACAGTAACTTGTACAATTGTCTTTAATCATTATTGTTACCTTTTAATGTTTGCCCTGTTTAAACAGCGCGGGATCGATAAAGTCGCGATCTGACGCGATGACATCATCACGTGACGTTCCCAACGGCGGGAAACGTCATGACGTCATGACGTCAGGGTTGGAGGGCGTTTCCAGTTAGTCCTCGTGGAGTGAGCTAATGTACAGACCTGTTTGGAGTTTTGTAATACTTTCAGTGCATTAAACTAAGTTTGTTAACTACCAGTTTAGTTCACAGTGTTTTTGTTAGGAGTGCACAGACTCCTACAATACCACAACCTTGGTACACAATACATCAGGAGTGGTTTAGATTCAGTTCACAGCATCCTTGACATTCAGAATGTTATTATAAACAACCCTTTATTCATTATTTATTTTACTGGTCCTTTTAATTATTCTCTGAAATCTTTTGACTATGTTTATTGCAAATTCAATTTTGTACCAAAAGCAGCAGTTAGAAAGTCATTGGACCTGTACAGTTTGAGGTAAACCGATGAAAATAAATGCAAAGTCTTTGCACATTTATAGTCATAGGGGGAAAAATTCAGTTGGTTTGCGCCTGCCGTTAGCGTCTTAAGAGGGCGCTAATGGGGCGCAAAGCAACTAGCGCCCATGCGCGGCGATGCTTGCGGCGCTCACGAAATTAACTAGACATTTTGCGGCGGCGCTAAACACTACCGCCACGATCTCCTGCGCTGGCAGATCGTGACGTCAGTCGAGTGTGCAATGCCCCGGTAGCACCCCGGACCGGATATTGAGTGGCGCCCCCTGCCTTACCGCCTGCCGCTAGCAACGACAGGTTGAGGGGAGCGTTTTGCAGTCAGGAAGGGACTGGGGGAGCGCTATTTAATGGCGAATGCTTCCTGCCATTTTTTGTTGGTGACATTTTTGCACCACGCATTCTGAGAGAGAGAGAGAGAGACTTCTGGAGAGATTCAACGCTGTGTGAAGGAGTTTTGGGTATTGAGCAGCACTTTGCAGATTCATTTTGATTTGCCCTTCCTTGTACAGGAAACTTTGTGCTATCCAGCACCCATGGAACCGAGCTACTGCCGTTTTTTTAAAAGCTCCGGATAGACCAGCGTCAATGTTATCAGATAGGAGCTTTTCATCGCAGTATCTGACCACAAACACTGTTGCTTAGCAACAGCTTGTAAACACTCGGCCCTTGGAAGCGTCTCTGAAGCTGTTGCTAAGATACAGAGACGCTTTCTAGAGCCTGCCGTGTCTGACCACAAACACTGTTGCTCAGCAACAGCTTGTAAACACTCGGCCCAGTAGCTTGGAAGTGTCTCTGAAGCTGTTGCTAAGCGACAAAGACGCTTTCCAGAGCCTGCCTGTGAAAAGAATGCTAGGAGAAAAAAAAACACCTAACCAAAACGGCTGCTGATTTCTGCCGTTAGATCAAAGTTGTCGGACATTCAACTTCCGGCTAGCTCAAAGTTTCCTGTATTGATTTAGAAGAGACTGTGGGGGCTGCACTCTAAGCTCTTTCCCTGGTTCCCCCATTGTTCTTTCCAACAGATTTGATGTACAGGTCTCTTCAGGCCGAGATTCAAGGCTGCAATGAGCAGTATATGGATGGAGAGCAAGATCAACCCTCCCCTTTAAGAACTGGCCGGCGCCAGTTGTGTCTGTGTTCCATTGCTGACTGACATCACATGAGCTCCGCCAGTGCTCTGAGGTAGCGCCTCGCTCCTCGGCCTTTGCGCCTTAAGACAGGTGTGAAGCGCTTGATTTAGCACTCCAATCACCTCCAGGGGCGATAAAAGCCAAGTTTGCAGTCGGAGGTGATAATTAGCGCCAGGTGCTAATCTTTGCGCCCGGCCGATAATTGCGCCCCGAATGTGGTGATACTGAATTTCTCCACCTATGACTCTATGGCATTTCAAGTGCTCATCTAAATGCTGCTTGAATGTTGTGAGGGTTCCTGCCTCTACCACCCTTTTAGGCAGTGAGTTCTATATTCCACCCACCCTCTGGGTGAAAAAGTTTTTCCTCAAATCCCCTCTAAACCTCCTGCCCCTTACCTTGAAACTATGCCCCTGGTTATTGAACCCTCTACTAAGGGGAAAAGTTCCTTTCTATCTACCCTATCTATGCCCCTCATAATTTTGTACAATAAGGTCCCTCCTCAGCCTTCTCTGCTCTAAGGAAAACAACCCCAGCCTGTCCAGCAGTCTCTCTTCATAGCTGAAGCGCTCCAGCCCAGGTAAGATCCTGGTGAATCTCCTCTGCACCCTCTCCAATGCAATCACATCCTTCCTATAGTGTGGTGACCAGAACTGCACACAGTATCCCAGCTGTGGCCTAACTAGCATTTTGTACAGCTCCATCATAACCTCCCTGCTCTTATATTCTATGCCTCAGCTAATGAAGGCAAGTATCCCATATGCCTTTTCAACCACCTTATCTACCTCTCCTGCTGCCTTCAGGGATCTATGTACATGCACACCAACGTCCCTCTGATCCTCTGTCCTTCCTAGGGTCCTACCATTCATTGTTTATTCCCCTGCCTTGTTAGTCCTCCCAAAATGCATCACCTCACACTTTTCAGGGCTAAATTCCATTTGACACTGTTCTGCTCATCTAACCAACCCATCTATATCGTCCTGCAGCCTAAGGCTTCCCTCCTCGCTATTTACCAATCCACCAATTTTTGTGTCATCTGCGAACTTACTGATCATACCTCCTACATTCAGATCTAAATCATTAATGTACACTACAAACAGCAAAGGACCCAGCACCGATCCCTGCGGTACATCACTGGATATAGGCTTCCAGTCACAAAAACAACCTTCGACCATCACCCTCTGCCTCCTGCCACTAAGCCAATTTTGGATCCAATGTGCCAAATTGCCCTGGATCCCATGGGCTCTTACCTTCTTGAACTGTCTCCCATGTGGGACTTGGTCAAAAACCTTACTGAAGTCCATGTAGACTACATCAACTGCACTACCCTCATCCACACACCTAGTCACTCCCTCAAAAAATTCAATCAAATTGGTTAGACATGATCTCCCCCTGACAAAGCCATGCTGACTATCCTTGATTAATCCTTGCCTCTCCAAGTGGAGACTAATTCTGTCCCTCAGAATTTTTTCCAATAATTTCCCTACCACAGATGTTAGGCTCAATGGTCTGTAATTCCCTGGTTTATCCCTACAACCCTTCTTGAATAATGGTACTACGTTAGCTGTTCTCCAGTCCTCTTGCCCCTCCCCTGTGGCCAGAGAGGTTCTGAAAATTTGTGTCAGAGCCCTTGCAATCTCCTCCCTTGCCTCACACCGCAGCCTTGGAATACATCTCGTCTGGGCCTGGTGATTTATCCACTTTTAAGCCCGCTAAACCCACTAGTACCTCCTCCCTCTCAATACTAATTTGTTCAAGTATATCACAATATTTAATATTGTAAAGAATGCAACTGCACACCTGTACAATGCTGACAGAATAATATATGTATTTTCTTTAACATATGGTCTGTGCATTCTCCACTTCATTGTACTCTACAGCAACATGCTTTTGCTAAATAGCATTTTGAAAGCAATTTGATTGGGTGACCACTTTGCAGAACACCTCCGTTCAGTCCGTAAGGGTGACCCTGAGCTTCTGGTCGCCTGTCACTTTAATTCTCCGCTCCACTCCCACTCTGATCTCACTGTCCTCGGCCTCTTACACTGTTCCAATGAAGCTCAGCGTAAGCTCGAGGAACAGCACCTCATCTTTCAATTAGGCACTTTACAGCTTTCTGGACTCAACATAGAGTTCAACAATTTCAGACCATAACCTCTGCCCCTATTCTTTTTTTTCCCATTTATTTATGTATTTGTTTATTCTCTCTCCCACATGGCAGCTGTCCTTCATTTTGCCATTTACACTTCATCTAGAGCCATCTTTTGTTTCTTAACTTGTCCCATTACCATCTCCTTTTGCCTTGCACCATCTAATAATGTCTCTTAAACTCTCCTGCCTTCCATCCTATCACAGACCTTCCCTTTTGTTCTTTCCTCCCCTCCCCCTTTCCCTGCCCATGCACTTGCTTAAAATCCTGTTCAATCTCTAGCTTTTTCCAGTTCTGATGAAGGGTCATCGACCTGAAACGTTAACTCTGTTTCTCTCTCCACAGATGCTGCCTGACCTGGTATTATGTAATGAGAAAGGAATAATTAGCAATCTTGTTGTGTGAGGCCCCTTGGGGCGGAACGATTATAATATGATAGAATTCTTCATTAAGATGGAGAGTGAAGTATTTGACTCAGAAACTAGGGTCCTAAATTTAAATAAAGGAAACTAGGATGGTATGAGGTGCAAGTTGGGTAGGATTGATTGGGGAATGTTACTCAAAGGGTTGACGGTGGATAGGCAATGGCAAAATTTTAGAGATCGCATGGATGAACTACAGAATTTGTTCATCCCTGTTTGGCATAAAAATAAAACAAAAAAGGTGAATCAACCATGGCTAACAAGGGAAATTAGGGATAGCATAAGATCCAAGGAGAGGACATATAAATTGGCCCAAAAAAGCAGCAAACCTGAGGATTGGGAGCAGTTTAGGATTCAACAAAGGAGGACAAAGGGATTAATTAAGAGGGGGGTAATAGAGTATGAGAGAAAGCTTGCAGGGAACATAAAAACTGACTGTAAAAGCTTCTATACATATGTGAAGAGAAAAAGATTGGTGAAGTCAAGCATAGGTCCCTTGCAGTCAGAATCAGGGGAATTTATATTGGAAAACAAAGAAATGGCCGTCCAATTAAATACATACTTTGGTTCTGTCTTCACAAAGGAGGACACAAATAACCTCCCAGAGATGTCGGGGAACATAGGGTCTAATGAGAGGGAGGAACTGAAAGAAATCAGTATTTGTAGAGAAATGGTGTTATGGAAATTGACGGGATTGAAGGCGGATAAATCCCCAGGGCCTGATAATCTACATCCTAGGGTACTTAAGGAAGTGGCCCTAGAAATAGTAGATGCATTGCTGGTCATCTTCCAAAATTCTATAGACTCTGGAACAGTTCCCATGGATTGGAGGGTAGCTAATGTAACCCCACTATTCAAAAAAGGTGGTAGAGAGAAAATGGGGAATTATAGACCGGTAAGCCTGACATCGGTAGTGGGGAAAATGCTAGAGTCCATTATAAAAGCTGTAATAGCAGAGCACTTGCAAAACAGTGACAGGATCGGACAAAGTCAACATGGATTTACAAAAGGTAAATCATGCTTGACTAATCTATTGGAATTTTTTGTGGATGTAACTGGCAAAATAGATAAGGGAGAACCAGTGGATGTGGTGTATTTGAACTTTCAGAAGGCTTTTGCTACGGTCCCGCATAAGAGATTAGCGTGTAAAGTTAAGGCACATGGGATTGGGGGCAAGGTACTGACTTGGATAGAGAACTGGTTGGCAGGTAGAAAGCAAAAAGTTGGAATGTACGGGTCTTTTTCCGAGTGGCGGGCAGTGACTAGTGGGGTACCGCAGGGGTCGGTCCTAGGACCCCAGTTATTCACAATATGTATTAATGATCTAGACAAGGGAACTAAATGTAATATCTCCAAGTTTGCAGACGACACAAAGCTGGTTGGGCGTGTGTGCTGTGAGGAGGATGCCAAGAAACTCCAGTATGATTTGGACAGGTTGGGTGATTGGGCAGATGCATGGCAGATGCAATATAATGTGGATAAATGCGAGGTTATCCACTTTGGTGGCAAAAACAGGAAGGCAGATTATTATCTGAATGGCAATAGATTGGGAGAAGGGGAAGTGCAACAAAACCTGGGTGTCCTTGTACACCAGTCGCTGAAGGTAAGCATGCAGGTGCAGCAAGCAGTTAAGAAGGCAAATGGTATGTTGGCCTTCGTAGCGAGAGGTTTCAAGTACAGGAACAAGGATGTCTTGCTGCAGTTGTACAGGGCCTTGGTGAGACCTCATCTTGAGTATTGTGTGCAGTTTTGGTCGCCTTATCTGAGGAAGGGTGTTCTTGCCATGGAGGGAGTGCAGCAAAGATTCACCAGACTGATACCTGGGATGGCAGGAATGACGTATGAGGAGAGATTGGGTCGATTGGGCTTATACTCGCTCGAGTTTAGAAGAATGAGAGGGGATCTCATTGAAACTTATAAACTTCCATGAGGACTAAACAGACTTGATGCAGGAAGGATGTTCCTGATGGCCGGGGAGTCCAGAACCAGGGGTCACAGTCTAAGGATAAGGGGTAAGCCATTTAGGACAGAGATGAGGAGGAATTACTTCACCCAAAGAGTGGTGAACCTGTGGAATTCTCTACCACAGAAGGCAGTTGAGGCCAATTCATTAAATATATTCAAGAAGGAGTTAGATATATTTCTTAAGGCTAAAGGGATCAAGGGATATGGGGAGAAGGCAGGGCCAGGGTACTGAATTTGGATGATCGGCCATGATCTCATTGAATGGCGGAGCAGGCTCGAGGGGTCGAATGGCCTACTCCTGCTCCTATCTTCTATGTTTCTATGTTTCTATGACCTGCTGAGTATTTCCAGCATTTTCTGTTTTTATTTCAGATTTCCAGCAGCCGCAGTATTTTGCTTTTGTATGACTGATGCCAAGATCATTCCTCAGAATTCCTTTGCATGCAGTATGTTGTTTAAGTTTTCCAGCCCTGCTGGCTTAATGATCCATAGGTTTACAAGTTTAATTGAGGTAAATTTTCAGTTTTTATGGCTTCTTCTTTGTTTTGCTTTCAAACAGCTAGCAAGTCTAGCTGCCATGGTAACAGGATTGAAGCACTTAATAGTTATTGGAAAGGCAATCATTTTGTCTGTTTGGGCTTACTCTAAAGCAATGCACTGAAGGTATGAAAGGACAACAATTCTCACATTGAGTTTCCTAGTCCATCCAATTACATTGATCAAGTAATCTTCCCAGTTGCAATTGAAAGAACCAATACAGTGGATTAACAATGAATGAGAAACCAAAAAAATGATTACGGTATATTTTATTTTGCGGCCTTTGGATTTTGCTATTTTTTTCTGTTGCAGAACATAATTCCACTGTGTATCTGTGATTCCATTTTAATGTTCTTTTTCTGTTCTTCATTTTCCTACTCCATATTGCCCACCTTCTCATGCATAGAACTATATTTCCGGTCAATTCACAGGTCACATATTGCCACATCTTGGGGGGAATTTTTCGGGGGGTCAGTGGACGCGTTTGGTGGCGGGTCGGGTGGGAACATTTTTTTCTTGACAGCTGGTCAGGAACCCGCTGTCATCCCACTGCCACGCGACTTTCCCAGATGTCGGATCTGTCAACGCTGAACAGACCCGACATGCAGCGGTGGGGGAGGCACTTTACATCATTATGACCTTGTTAAGAGCCACTGAAAAAGTGTTTTGAGCTCACCTTTAAATTTTACGAGGTTGCCCACGGGTTCCCCGCTGCTCGGGGATCACGTCAGGTAAGGAGACCGGGCGTTGTGTCACCATGAAATGATCTCTTTACTTGACAGCTGCAAATGCGCTATAAAAGCTCCTATTTCACAGCTGTTCACTTTCCAAGCTCAGAAGCTGTTGCTTTCTGCATTTGGAAGACAGATTGAGCTTTATGCAGGTTGCAAGTGTTTGGAGTAAACTCTCTATCCAGTGTCACCTCATTGGAACAACCTCTCTCACCATTGACAGATCGCTTCTGTCATCTCAAGTTCACCTGCCACCTACCTATTCCATCAGCATCAGTGCCCTTGAAACTATCTCACCTTGGTCCTCAGAATCCCACCATGATCAGCCCCAACACCAGCAGCACCAACAACACCAACCTTCTCTGCAATCAACTGATGCTGCACAGGACACAGGGCATCAGCACCCAACCACAGATGTTAGGCTAACTGGTCTATAAGTCCCTGGTTTCCTCTCTCGACATTCTTAAATAACGGAGTGACATACGCAATTTCCAATCTAAAGGAATGGTTCCTGAATCAAGAGAACTTTGAAAGATTATAGTTAGGGCATCTGCAATGTGCTCACCTATTTCCTTTAAAACCCTGGCATAGAAACCATCTGGTCCTGGGGATTTGTCACTCTTTAGTGCCATTATTTTCTTCATTACTGTTAATTTTATTAAGTCCCTGTCCCTGATTTAATATTAGTTTCCTTGGGATTTCCGGCATGCTATCCTCTTGCTCTATTATAAATACTGACATAAAGTAATTATTCAACATGTCCGCCATTTCCTTATTATCATTGACAATATCACCGCTTTCAATTTTTAAGGGGCCAACATTGCTCCTGACTACCCTCTTTTTCCCAATATAATTGTAAAAATTCTTTGTGTTGATTTTGATATCCATTGCAAGTTTCTTTTCATACTCCTTTTTGTAGCTCTTACTATCTGTTTTGTGACCCTTTGCTGTTCTTTGAATCTTTCCCATTCACCAGGATCTGTGCTATTTTTTGCATTTTTGTATGCTTTTCCTTTTATGCTGTCCCTCACCTCTTTAGTCATCCATGGTTGTTTTTTGGCAAGTAGACCTCAGGGGTATAAACTGGCTCTGTATCACATTAAATTCTTTTTTGAACATCTTCCACTGATTGTCTGTTGTTTTACCCATTAACAGATTTGCCCAGTTTACTGTGGACAGTCTCTGTCTCATCCCATCGAAGTCGGGCATACCCAAATCTAGAATCTTAGTAGCTGTTTCGCGTTTCTCCCTTTCAAATGCTATGTTGAACTTGACCATGTTTTGATCGCTATTGGATAAATGTTCACACACAGTTAAGCTGTTATCTAAATCTTTCACATTACTAAATCTAATATGGCATGCCCCCTTGTTGCCTCCAGTTTGGGTCTACAAATAAGAACATAAGAAATAGGAGCAGGAGTAGGCCATTCGGCCCTTCGAGCCTGCTCCGCCATTCAATGAGGTCATGGCTGATCTTCTGCCTCAACTCCATTCACCGGCCCTATCGCCATATCCCATGATGCCTTTACAGTCAGAAATCTATCGACTTCTGTTTTGAATATACCAAATGACTGAGCCTCCACAGCCCTCTGGGGTAGAGAATTCCAAAGATTCACCACCCTCTGTGTGAAGACATTTCTTCTCATCTCAGTCCTGAATGGCCTACCCTTTATCCTGAGGCTGTGGCTCCTGGTTCTAGGCTCCCCAGCCAAGGGAAACATTCTCCCAGCATCCACCCTATTAAGCCCTGTCATAATTTTGTATGCTTCAATGAGATCCCCTCTCATTCTTCTGAATTCAAGAGAATACAGGCCTCGTTTACTCAATCTCTTCCCATACGACAGCCCCGCCATCCCAGGAATCAATCTCGTGAACCTTCGTTGCACTCCCTCTATGGCAAGTATATCCTTCCTTAGGTAAGGAGACCAAAATTGTACACAGTACTACAGGTGTGGTCTCACCAAGGCCCTAAAAATGACCTAACCAATTTTACTGTAGAAATTTGCACTGTTCTGAGATACATTGGGGTAGAAATTCTGTTTATGCCATTTCTCCGGGATTTCTGCTGATCGCCTGAAGCTATGGCAGGAGATCAGCAGAAGCCCTATGGAAATTTTACCCCGCGACACTAACTGTAGAACAGTGGCAAAAAAAACCCCATATTTTTTAAAAAGCCTGTGCTTGCAAATAAAATCTATCGATATAAATCAGCTGAATTTAGCAAGCACCACTGGAATTCCTAAGAATAATAATTCCTTAGCCAAGTACTTATTTCTCGTCAATTGAACTTACTCTAAACAGGAAATTACTACATGTTAATAAACAAGATTAATTGTAGAGGGACTGAGGATTCGCACACACTTTTCATTTTTATTATCCAATTTTGAATCTATCCTTGCTTTTGCTTTGCATCAGTGCTGCAGTTATAGAGTGAAATTTTCCACATCGCTGAGCCACCGGTGAAGCCTTGCGCACAGCAGGCAGCTGATTGGGTGGCCTGCCCGTGATTAATGAATGAAAAATTGCAGGCAATGCATCCTCAATTTTCCCATAAACTGCCTGCTGGTTGCATAGCATCTCAGAAAATCTTGCCCATGATGTAAATGGACCCGTGTCAGGGCCTGACCTGACCTGTCCTGATACCAGAATGAAGAGGAGCGAGACTCCCTGTAGGAAGAAGTCTCACTCCACCTCACATCAGAGTCAGTTCAAGCCTTACCCTCCAAGTGTAACGTCAATGCGATGCAGTTTCCTCTTTGTACCGACACTAAACTTGTGGAGTGCAAATGCATTACTGGACTCATTGGATGAAGGCCCCTTTACTCTGAGGCTGCAAAGGTCCTAGATTAAATGAACATGGTGGTCTTAACCCAATTCCCAGCACAAAATTTCCCATGATTTCTATTAACTCTAAGTTTCATGAGGATAGGCTGTGTGAAAGGTTTACACTGGCGCAGTGGATGCTCTTGTGCGGTTGGGATTAAGCCTGATTGGAAAGATTTCTGCTTTTGTCTTTAATCTGTACTGATTGTTTTTTGGAGTGGTTGTGGAAAAAGAAAGAAAAATGTTCCATTTCCTGCCAAATCCATCAAAGATTAAAAAAAGAGAACAGAATCTAAATAAATACTGAAGGAGAAGATTTGCTGTGTGCACTATCGACAATTAAACCATGAACATGAATATAAAGTACTGCTGATTTCACTACAAAAAATTAAAAGGAAATCATGCCCCTCAAAGAAAACCACCATAATATTAAACACAAATTGATTATTTATACATTTTGGTCAGTCACTGAAACTTTTCACCTGGCTTCTCACATAAGAAATTAGATCACTGACATCAAAGAGACACATTGTCCAGAATCAAACAGTTCTTCAGTCAATCGTCTAAATAGATAATAAGCTTTGGCATCACTGATAAATGATACTGTAAAAGCACAGAGGGCTTTCTGGGAGGATTTCTGTTAACTTGAATGCATTACTTATATAATTCAGAATAGAACTGAATGTCTTTCTATCCCAAGGCAAATGTAAGGAGGATAGTTCTGAGCTAAAACACAAATATGAAGCAACCTTATGAAGGTTGAAGCTGTTATACAGGACTGTGAGTAAACTATAGTTTGTATTAAATGAATGAAGGCCCTTGGTGGGCCAGTTATGATTATTGACTGCACAATTGCTATATGTCAAGTGCTAATGTGCTGTTACTCAAACCAGAGGATCAAGTCATTGCAGGCACTTTTCCCCATCTTTAATGAAACCCATCTGAAAGATCAAACATTAACCATTCACAATCCACACTATACTCTGGCTGAAACCAGCATTGAAAGGCCACTTGCCTGTCAGGACCACCATAAGGATGTGCAGCAGTTCACACAACAATGCACTGCCATAAGTAAAGAGCTCTCCATGTGCATCAGCCATGACTGAAGGTTAACGGTGTCTCTGGTTGTGTTTAGAGCAGGACACTTGAGTATTTATTGCCCAAAATGTACAGTCATTCAGCTCAAGCAATGCAATTTGACCACGTCCCCCAAGGAGACTCACATACGCTACCTGGCTGAATTTGAGTGGAGACCAACAGAAACCTATGATGCTGTGTGTAGGCACCACGAGCTTCACAGTATATACACTGTTTGAGGATCTCTAGTTTTATTTTCGATTAACAGTGATCTGAAATATCTATCAAAGATGAATTACACAGCCAGAACAAATCCAGTTTTCTCAAGATATTAGCTCTGAATTTAGAAGCTAGGATCAGCCAAAACTAAAATCCTCTTTTTGATTCAGTTTGCTCTGGTAACAACAGCAGCATTGTCATCTGGTTTCAGGAGATGATGATAGCCATCAGTGTTATTACTGTACTAACACTAGTCAGCATCCCAATGTGCTATGGGCCAATTATGGAGGGGATAAAAAGGGATAAATCAAATTCTTAAACCAAATAACTGCTATTTTTATTTTTATATTAGCTGGCATAACAATGTGTGGCCAGGGACTATCGTAAAAAAAAAGGTTTTAGAAATATGACCATGGTGATTGCTTAGAATACATAGGAACAGGAGTAGGCCATTCAGCACCTGTGCCACCATTCAGTTAGATCATGGCTGATCTGTGCCTCAACTCCATTGACGTGCATTTGATCCATATCCCTTGATACCCTTACCTAGCAAAATCTATCGATCTCAGCCTTGAAAAATTCAATTGTCCCAGCGTCCACAGCCTTCTGGGGGTCGAGAGTTCTAGAGTTCTACTACTCTTTGTATAAACATTGCTTCCTGATTTCACTCCTAAATGGCCGAGCTCTAATTTTAAGAATATGCCCGCTTATATTGGATTCCCCCACCAGAGGAAATCGTTTCTGTGTATCTAGTCTATTGAATCCCATTATCATTTTGAAGAGCTAGATTAGATGACACCTCAACCTTCTAAACTCAAGGGAATAGAAACCAAATTTGTGCAGCCCGTCGTCATAATATAACCTTTTGGCAATAGGGTGAAACGGGCAATATCATATCACCGCCCATCATACACCTCTCTCTGAAGTCAATGTAAACAAAAATCAGGAGAGGTGTTTCACAGGCATCCAAGTCAATATTATCCAAAACTCTGCACCCCCCACCCCCCGCCACCCCCCCCCACCCCTATGTCCTAACTCGCAACAAGTCCCATTCACCCATCACGCCTATGCTCACTGGCCTACATTGGCTTCTGGTCCTGCATTGCCTCAAATTTAAAATTCTCATCCTTATGTTCAAATCCCTTTATGGCCTTGTCCCTTCCTAGCTCTGTAACCTCCTCCAGTCCTACAGCCTCCCGAGATCTCTGTGTTCCTCCAATTCTGACCTCTTGTGCATCCCCGATTTCCTTCACGTCTCCATTGATGGCCGTGCCTTCTGTTGCCTTGGCCCTAACCTCTGGAATTCCCTCCCTAAACCTCTCTGTCTCTCTACTTCTCTCTTCTCCTTTAAGATGATCCTTAAAACCTACCTCTTTGACCAAGCTTTTGGCCACCTGTCCTAATATCTCCTTTTGTGGCTCAGTGTCAAACTTTGTTTGATAACGCTCCTGTGAAGCGGCTTGGGATCTTTTACTATGTTAAAAGCGCTATATAAATACAAGTTGTTGTTGTTGATATTGCCCTATCGCCAAAGAGTTAAAATTAGCCAAAGTCTGTCTATGTTCCTTTGTAACTTTCAGCTCCCATCTACACAACGTACTGTGCCTCCTAACTTATAGTGTCATCTGCAAATTTATATATACCACTCTCTATTCCTTCATCCAAGTCATTTAGAAAGGCTCGGATTAATCAAGTACAGTCAGCATGGATTTGTTAAGGGAAGGTCGTGTCTGACTAAACTTGATTGAATTTTTTGAGGCGGTAACAAGGAGGATTGATGAGGGTAGTGCATTTGATGTAGTCTACATGGATTTTAGCAAGGCTTTGGACAAGGTTCCACATGGCAGACTGGTCAGAAAAGTAAAAGCCCATGGGATCCAAGAGAAAGTGGCAAGTTGGATCCAAATTTGGCTCAGTGGCAGGAAGCAGAGGGTAATGGTTGATGGGTGTTTTTGTGACTGGAAAGCTGTTTCCAGTGGGGTTCCGCAGCGCTCAGTACTAGATCCCTTGCTTTTTGTGGTGTACATCAACAATTTAGACTTCAATGTAGGGGGCATGATTAAGAAGTTTGCAGATGATACAATAATTGGCCGTGTGGTTGATAGTGAGGAAGAAACCTGTAGATTGCAGGAAGATATCAATGTCCACAGATCCCTGGAGGTAGCAGGACAGGTAAATAAGGTGGTTAAGAAGGCATATGGGATACTTTCCTTTACTAGCTGAGGCATAGAATATAAGAGCAGGGAGGTTATGCTTGAACTGTATAAAAGACTAGTTAGGCCACAGCTAGCGTACAGCATACAGTTCTGGTCACATTACAGGAAAGATGTGATTGCACTAGAGAGGGTACAGAGGAGATTTACGGGGATATTGCCAGGATTGGAGAATTTTAGCTATGAGGAAAGATTGAATAGGCTGGGTATGTTTTCATTGGAACAGAGGAGGCTGAGGGGAGACCTAATTGAGGTGTATAAAATTATGAGGGGCCTAGATAGCGTGGATAGGAACAACCTATTTCACCTAGCAGAGAGGTCAATAATCAGGGGGCATAGATTTAAAGTAATTAGTAGAAGGATTAGAGGGGAGTTGAGGAGAACTTTTTTCACTGAGATGATGGTGGGGGTCTGGAACGCACTGCCTGAAAGGGTGGTAGAGGGAAAAACCCTCATCACATTTAAAAAGTATTTGGATATGCACCTGTAGTGCCATAACCTACAGTGCTACGGACCAAGTGCTATGGCCGACACAGGCACGATGGGTCGAATGGCCTCCTTCTGTGCTGTAAATTTCTATGATTCTATGATTCTAAGTAGCATGCAGAATCCTCAGCATCGACTAGTTTACTCCCAATCAGCTGGTCGTTGTTAGGAGAGGCCATTAGATCAAGCTCTAGCCACCAAAGTGGTGTGCAGCCTTTTTAATGAGCGCGAGCAGGCAATTTAATTGTCAATCCGTGCCTTAATGATCCTCTGGGCGGTCGATCCTAGCGCCCACTTCAACTCCTTTACCTAGATGGCGTCTTGCGCTAAACGCGGGCTAAACCAGTGTTGCTGCTTAAGACCCCAACTTGGCCACCTCGGAGGCTCTTTAGCACCTAAAGTATCTGGAGAAAACTGCCCCCTTAGAGTAAACAGGAGAGAAAACGGGGCGGGGAGTGAAGAGAGAGCGCGAGTAAGGGCGCGAGAGAGCACAAGCGCCAGTAAGAGTGCATGTGAGCAAGAGCGCGGGAGAATAAGAGCGCAAGTGATCAACAACGCGAGAGAGTAAGAGCGCGAGTGAGAGCGCAAGTGAGCAAGAGCTTGAGTAAGAATGCAAGTGAGCAAGAGTGCGAGTGCTCACCATCTCTTCTGTTAGTTATACTTACACTTTCCGTAAACAATCATTTACCATTTTCCAGTACAAATGTTGAGTTGTGACTTGATTCAATATGTAACATTTTTTCAGTTTGTTTCTCCAAACAAAGTAAAAATAACATGAGGGGAATTGTATACTTCCCTAAGATAGGCGGGAGATGGGGGAAGGCTGAGTGGGACAGGGGGTGGGGTTAAATTGCTAAAAATGTGAAACCCGTCCCCGACCCTCCGCAAACGCACCTACTTCAGATTTAACCACGGCACGATCTTTCCCCCCGGGAGATTTCTCCCTCCCTCCTTGTTGCCGCATTCTGAGTGCCACCCCCACCAACCCCTGATCTTCTCCGATTAATGGGGACCGTCCCCACCTGCAACCTTCTACTGCAGGCTTTCCTGCCCGGCAGTCAGCCAGACTGGCAATGTGGCCGGCTGCCGGGCAGGAGACAGAATAAAACAATTCTAATGAGGTCCTGCTGTTAAATTCATCAGGGCCGCCGCCTTCCCAGTATTTCCGGGTTCCCCGGCCACAGACTCACGCCACTGCTCCCTCACCGCCTCCCTGTAAATATCGGGGCTAATGATATTAAGAAGCTTTGAACTTAAGTTTGACACAAAAACATTTACCAACTTAATTTGTACTTCAGATAGAGAATCTAGTTGAGAGGCAGACAGATTGCTGATTAGAATACCTGTTTATAGTTGAGAATTCATTTACAAAAAGGTTGTTTATGCAGCTGTGGTCCATGGCAAACAGTATTATTTTCCAAACTCTTTCACTGGAAGTGTGTACTCCTATTCCATTTCCACAACTCAGCACCCACACGGAAATAACAGAAACCACTAATGCCAGGATTTTCCCCAGGGATTCTCCCAATCAGCGGCTGTAACCTCAGAGAATGATCGCCGCAAACCCCGTTTACGCGGTTTGTCTGGAGTCTGCGCCAATCTTCGGCCAAAGATATGGCATCCGATTGGGAGAACCCCTGAGGAAATTCCAGGCGTAAGTTTTTATGTGGTCATTTTTGACATCAAAACAACAGAGGCAATTTTAACTGTCAGGTGGTGGGAGTGTGTGTGTGAGTGAACGGCACACCTTCCCAATGTCAGCAGTGTGAGGCCAGATCGATTTTAACTGCCGGCCTCACTTACATCAGATTGCCTCCAGAATGCATTGAGAATGAGCAGCCTGGCCACCCGCAGGGCAGAATTTCACGTTGGCCTCCAAAGGCCGGTTTAATGCATGAATGCACCTTCTTGGAGATTGCTGTTATATTGCTACAAAGTGGTGATTGTGAGAAATGAGCCATAAGTAAGCCCTCAAGTTCTCAGGATGCCTCCCTGGAAATCCTGATGGAAGGATGTTGTCTTTCCAACAAACAGAAAGAAGATTTCAAAGGCCAATGTCAAACAGGGCTGGAGAGAGTTGACTGAACTTGTCAGTTCAAGGAGCATCATCTTCAAGACCTGAATTCAATGCAGACAAAGGTTCAATGCCCTGACCAGAGTAGCAAGGGTAAGTACAAGTCTTTATTTCTCCATCTCTTTGCATATCACCTGACAATAGCCCTTTCCCCAATTCCCCAGTACTCTGAACACTTCCCTCCCTTGCATCACATTCCTTCTCCACCAATCACATGAGGATATTGCACCACCTCTCCTACTTTCTTCAGAGAGTTATGAATCTTTGGCATCCTCTCCCTCAGATGGCTGTTGATATTCAGTCCTTGTGTATATTCAAGATGGAGATCGATGGACTAAGGGAATCAAGGGATATGGGGATAGGGCATGAATGTGGAGTTGAGGTAGAAGATCAGCCATTGAAGATCGTATTGAATGGCGGAGCAGGCTCGCGGGGCCTTATGGCCTACTCCTGCTCCTATTTCTTATGTTATTATTCCAAACACACATTCACTTCTTGCTTGCTGCCTTCACAGTGGGTACTAACAGCATTCTGTTCTCACATGGTAGCAATTTCAGAATAAGGAGATCCTCTGATGACTCCTTTCTCACTTCACATTCCAGTCACTTTCTTTCCACTGAACATCTCCCCACCCTGTGTAAAGCTTGTTTCTTCTCACTCTTGCCACATGCACAACATGAAGAAGCCCCACACATTCCTTTTCAATAGCCACTCAATAATTCACTCCCTTTCTTTCTTCAGGAAAAAATGGCTCACAACACTAGGGAGAGGAGTGTGTTGGGTGTCCCTGATGATTCCTTCTCTGTCTAGATGATCATGTAAAGCATCTCTTATAATCCCTGAAAGCATCATACCTATAGGTGAAGTCAAACTAATAGGCCAATAATTCCCTGGTTTGCCTTATCCCCCTTTTTGACAATTGGAGCTACATGGGCATCCTTTCAGACTGAGGGAACAGTCCCTGACTCTAGTGAACTGCTAAAGATGCGGGCAAAGGGCTCGTAAAGCACATGCCCCTCTCTATAACAACCCTCGGGTGGATGCCATCTGGACCGGCAGCCCAATCTATCTTCAGGTTTCTAATTCTAAGATGGTCTGCTCATCTATTTTAACATTTACAATTTTTCTGTTAACAGTGCAACTTCCTTTTGGTAGTAGTGCATCATCTTCAGTATTAAAGACTCATGCGAAGTAGTCATTTAATATCTCTATCATTGAGTCCTTTCGAGTCCCTGGCAATCTTTCAATGACCGTTGACATGCAATCTTGAACGGTTCTCTGGCTCCTAACATAGCCAGACGGCCTTCCTTCTGAAAGTATCTTGTGAACTAGCTGGCACAGTGACATCAAAATGCTAGAAGGTGTGCTGTGAACCCTTGCGCATGCTGCATTGAATTTCACTTACACAAGGAGGGATGCACACTGGCCAGACAGTTGATTGGTTGGGGGCTCTGCCAATTTCTATACTCTGGATTTCTTGCATGTATTTCCAGGAGAAGGCTGCTCACAGGCACAGGGAACAAATGTGCAGTGGACCACCACAGCTTAAACAGTTGCCCGAATTGTGGAGATGACCCTTGGTACATCTTGACTTGTGTCTGCGGAAGGAGTAGGGGAGGAAGAGTTCATGGGAGTGCTGTACCCACCCAGCAAGTACCCTTTTATTCTCAATGTTACCCTTGGTCACTCTCTCACTCCATAACATGGAGGCATAAATTGCACAATAGCACAAGGTATTGGCATCTTTATTTCAGCCACAAAGCATCATATCTTGAAACAATAGTAACACATCTTTCTTTCCTCCTCTTATATGCTCTTCCCAAGATGAGGCAGAACCAGCTGGTGGCAGCCAGGAAAAGAGCACTTCACAGCGAGTCGTACTAAACACACCACCTGCTGCAGGCACTGTCGCAGGTCCAAGCACCATGAGGCATTTTGGTAATCAGTTTGAGAAGGAAGCATGGAAAGAAGCATTATTTTCATGTGAGGAGGAGTAAGTAGAGGTAGCAGCAAGGAAATAAACTGCTGCCCACACTTTCAGCCTGAGGCATTCCTGAGCTGCATTTGCAAATGACTAATATCCTATTGGACTTGCCATCAGAAGGAATTTGATTGAGGACTAACTAATTGATACCGACCCTTGTGGCAGCACTGAAGATCCTGCAAGGGATGTTGGTGACTATGAAGGAGTGCACCTTCGACTGCCCAGCAGCAATGTGCAAAGTCTTTTCAGAACGGTAGTGCCCGTGGAATGATTGGCTGCTTCACAGGCATAACTTCGATATAAACAAGTTGGAAGTTGGGTAAAGGGCGCAAAACAAATAAATACATAGGGTTATATGGTATTTTTTCCAGAATACTGATGGAGACTAGGGAGGAAGCTTGAGGAGATTTGAGAGGCATTGGCAGTCAATATGAGGGTGACACTCCATAGAGGTGAGGTACCAGTAGATTGGAAACAGGCTAATATACTTCCAACTTTCAAGACATGCAACAAAACAGACAAAAGGAACTATTGAACCATCAGTCTTACTTCAGTATCAAATAAAATAATGGAATTATCAGGAGTAACCTTGAGAATTAGCTGTAGAATGTTAACCTAGTAAATAGCAGTCAACATTGATTCAGAAGGGGATGATCTGACCAACCTTCTTGACATTTTTTGAGAATGTCACATCCCCTCCAAGTCACACACCATCCTGACTTAGAAGTATATCGCCGCTCCTTCATCGTCACTGGGTCAAAATCCTGGAACTCCCTACCCAACAGCACCGTGGGAGTACCTTCACCACACGGACTGCAGCGGTTCAAGAAGGCGGCTCACCACCACCTTCTCAAGGGCAATTAGGGATGGGCAATAAATGTTGGCTTTGCCAGCGATGCCCACATCCCATAAACAAATTTAAAAAAACATTTACCCATATGGCTCCATTTCTGTTGATATCCTTACCCAACAATATTAAGAGGTCCTGCAATTTAAGGGTTTATATCTGCTGCCAATGCAAATATGTCAGAAACATATTTGGATTTCTTTAACGAACTCAAATGGGTGCAAAATAAATAATGATTAATGAACATAAGCTTCGAAAGGCTGTCAGTTCAATTGTAGATCTAGCTGTAATCCAAAACCTGCATGATAAAGTTCCAATGTATGAACAATAACAATCGAGCACAAAAGCATTTCGGACAGCATGCATTCTAATAATTCGCTTGCTCAGTTGTTTGAACAGAGGGACTAGCTACACAAGTAATTAATCCCATGGCGATTGAAACCTAAAAGAGATGTTGACACATAGGATACTGAATCCAATCAGATTCAATAATTAAATCTGTGTCCATTTGATACTGCGTGCATCCAGTGTCTGTTGTTCATTAAGATGAACAGTGTCTGTGCATTATTAATAGCTGCTACTTTTAATCACCCAGCCAGAAATTAAACCGGTTCATAAATGTGTTACCACAATTAGAAAAAAATTAGATAGCCAAAAGTATAGACAATGGTGTCACTCTGTTGGACAGAAACAATGACAGGTGTGCAGCATTTGCTACCTAGAGTGAAAAGGGCTTTGTTCAAACAAGAAAAGCTCATTTCCAAGTACAGTATCATTTATTGCCCATTACCCAAATACCATACCAGTTAGTCTGATTTGTCACAAACATGATAGCAGCGTCCTGGTTACATCAGGTGTCAAAAGAATAATTAATAGATGACATGGCACTATGGTTAGAGCTATGTTTTCTTTACATAAGACTTTATTTGCTACCTAAGGTGTTATGCTTTGGTGGGATTTTAGAAGAATGCCCTTATGTTTTCTGAAAAATGGATGTTCATTTAATGTTCGTTACCAGGAGACAATTTTATGTCCATCTTTGAACTGGAACTATATGAGTGATATATGATAACCATATTTCACAGTTCTGAAATCTTATTCTCCCTTCCCTTCCCTTCCCTTCCCACCTTTTTGGTCAGACTGCTTTTTAAAAAAAATTATGGATCCACGTCTTGTGTCAGTCAATTTCTATCAAATATGAATGTGCATCGTGGGCAGAGATGGATAAGCACTTTGATATATGCATTCATAGGCAGCTTACAAACTGCTCAAATTAAAATCATGCCAAGAAACTCAACTCCTTTCTGGAATATCAGAACAGGTGGAATTGTCTTCACAAGCAGGTGGTGGAATTGTCTTCCTACAATAAACCTGCCTAGTAGATATGTGGCATGATAAATTCTGCAAGAACTGGGTAGAATTATTTTTTGATGTACCCCCTTTCCTCAAATAAAAGGGATTATAGCTCCTTTATGTGGTTGGTAGCATTGTGACTATTGATTAGGGATGTTCCATGCTAACTCTTGTACTTTTTTATTGATCTTTTCTTGAAATTGCCCCCAAATGTTTTGGGAATTTGATCATTTTGTTTTCTTCATGGAAGGGATTTTGTGATTGTGTTATGTTTAAAGATTGTGTTTGAAATGTAAATTGGCATAGGTTTAAAAAGGCTACTGCCTGCAGGCATTGAATAATGCATATTATAGTCAGACAAGCCAGATTTGGAGAAGTCACAGCTCACAGTCTATGTCCAACTGAAGGTTCTATTGTTTCACCTCATGCCCATTGGCCAAGGTGTCTAGGGATGTTAAACAATTAGTCATTTTGCCGCAGTTGGCCAAATACTTACACCTACTGTGGTGTGGAAATTTTTCTTCATATGGGTATAGTATGATTTTTCTGCAAAGCAAATACTCCTTGGAGAGGGGGCTGTTTGTTTGGCTAACAGGCCTGTTAGTAAATCGCTGCATGGGAAGACGATGGGTACACTGCCCCTCTTCTTTCTGGGGTCAGAATTAACAGAAAGAAAGAGGCAAACCCATGACTATGGTATTTAGGTATTGAACGAAGGACTTTGTTCTTGGCCTAGAGCTGGAGCAAAAAATGGAGGAGGTCTGGTTTAGCAGCTAGATGTTATCTAGAATGAAAGGCATTCCTAAAACAAGTAAGTTAGCCCATGGAAGGTTTAGGGTGCATGGTTTATTATTTTTTTTAAAAATTGAGGAGAAAAGTGACATTGATGAAATAAATAGAATTTCACTTGATGAAGTAAGTCGAAATAAGTAGAGGCTGAACCAGACTGTTCACAACCTTGGTGTCTTATTTGACCCTGAGATGATCTTCCGACCACATAACCGCTCCCTCACTAAGACCACCTTTTTCCACCCCTGCCTCAGCTCATCGGCTCCTGAAACCCTCATCCATACCTTTGTTACCTCTAGACTTGACTATTCCAATGCACTCCTTGCTGGCCTCCCTAGTTCTACCCTCCGTAAACTTGAGGTCATCCGAAACACTGCTGCCCCTGTCCTAACTTGCACCAAGAACCGGTCACCCATTACCCCTGTGCTTGCTGACCTACATTGGCTCCCAGTTAAGCAATGCCTCAATTTAAAAATACTCATCCTTGTTTTCAAATCCCTCCATGGCCTCGCCCCTCCCTATCTCTGTAATCTCCCCTAGCCCTATAGCCCTCCAAGATTTCTGCGCTGCTCCAATTTTGGCCTCTTGAGCATCCCTGATTTTAGTCGCTCCACCATCAGTGGCCGTGCCTTCAGCTGCCAAGACCTTCAGCTGCTAAGCTCTGCAATTCCCTCCCTAAACCTCTCTGCCTCTCTGCTGCTCTTTCCTTCTTTAAGACGTTCCTTAAAACCTACCTCTTCTGCCCTAATATCTCCTTATGTGGCTCGGTGTCAAATTTGGTTTGATAACACTCCTGTGAAGTGCCTCGGGACATTTTACTACATTAAGGGTGCTATATAAATGCCATTTGTTGTTGTTGTTTCTTTGATTGTTACTCTGCATGTTGACTTGCTGTCTGTGAAATAATGCAGCTTAATGATTTGTATCTGGTCTTGTCCCACTAAATGCCTTTCGAAAGATTGGTGAAGCACATAAGAGGGCATGTGTGAAAGACACTGGCCGGAATTTTGCCAGCGCTCAGGGGGCGGGTTTGGAGGCAGGACATCCGGCAAAATCGCAAATATTGACAGCGGGTCGGAAACCCACTGTTAACCCGCCTCCAATCAAAGTGTTGGGTCCCCGATTTGCACATGGACCCGACACCTAGCGATGGGAAGAGAATTATAGGCAATTAACTGCTTGTTAACAGGTTGTTAACAGGCAGTTAACAAGCTTTTTCCAATTTTGACACTTCTACTGTGGGCTCTGTAAGGTTCAAAAATTTCTGCACAACCCCAGAACAGAAGGAAAGTCATTTTAAAGTGGTTTTTGGAACATCACAGAAGGAATCTGGAACAGGGGTAAAAGTGTGGTTGGGCCAAACAGAAGGATTTCAAAGAGTTAATCTAAGGAAGAGACCTTTTTGGACTGTTTTAAAGAGTTATTGGGCAAAAGGGGTTTAAAACAAAATTCCAGGAAGTTTGGCTGGTTTAAAAGACATGTTCAGGCTTGAAAAAGGCTGGAACAGCGGGGAGGCGGGGTGGGCCCCTGAGGTTTGGATATTGGACTGTCTAAGGAATGTCCAGGGCCGCCCCAGTTTTACATAAGGACAATGAAGCCTGTTTTTCCCACCAAGCCAGGTATCGAGTAAACAGGACATGTCCCCAGCCATACAAAAGAAAGAACATTAGCCCTACAGGTCACCGTAAACAAACCACAGTCCAAAGTCAATTAAAGAGATTGACAAACGTTTTGCATTTTAATTTTGGTTTCAAGGCAATCCCGAAACCCGTTAAAGACCGATTAAGTTTGGATGGGCCATCCCCAAAGCTCGTTAGAGTTTTAAAAGACATTAAAAATAACGAGCCCGCCAAATTTAACAAAGGAAACCGAGATTTGGCAGTCAGATAAGCCAGGCCCCAAATTAGTATAATTGAGGCCTGCCTGTCCAGTTAAACAGTCGAGTTCAGAAGTCGAGATCAACGGAAGAAGAAGAGTGAAGTCGAATGTAGTACAGCTCAAGAGAAAGATCATCATCGGAGACTCGAAGGAAGAAAGAAGAAACAGAGATCGCGGCAACCAAAGGCCTACAGAAACCAACACCAGCCAATATTACCGCCAACCAGGTAATATTGGGCCACCGCGACAAACCGCCGGAAAACTCACGAACAAAAGACTTGTTTCCACTCTACAGGCTAGTCTAACTTACCCCTGGGTAAGATTTGGACACAAAAAGACTCTAAAACTAGCCCTAACCAAAGAAAATTGAGTACTTACCCGATAGATCCAACAACGCGACTAACCGCATCAGCGGACCAAACCCAACTGAAGACCCAACGCAGGTGCAGTCTTCTACCACGTCCGAGTTACGGCAGGCCCCAACCGCCACAACTAAAGAGAACCCCGAAATCGCGAACCTCTACAACTGTCAAGAAAGTCGTTTAGGTGAGCAATTCCTGGTCCTCTGGATTCCAGCCTAGCTAGTGTAGTGGGGTTGGGAGGGAAAGGGATTTTGTACATTGTAATTCTCCCTCGCTTATTCCATGTGTTCCCCACCCTTTTAAAGTGTAAGTTTTATTGTATTGTATATTTTTCCTGTCTCAAAATAAAGATCTGAATTATTTTGACTAACCCAGGTGTCTGTTGCAAGTTTTATTACAACCCCCAAATAAGTCCAAAGTCTAGAACAAAAGGGAGTGGGAGTGATTCGAATCGCTCAAAGGAGTCAGAGGTGAAGCTGACCACACACACCACCCCCTACAGTTCCCCGACGTCCGGTCACCACGCCAGTTAAGTGTGGTGTGTTGTGAGTCTGCTGTAGTATTTCTGCATTGATGACAGCTGCAGAAGTGGTGTGTAGGATCCAATGGTGTACTGGTGAGTTTCAGAGGTAAGAAAATGTTGGGAAATTCATTTTTAATGCATTTAGTCTTTTCTGTAGGTGACAAGCTTTGATTTGTATGTGTAGTCCCACCTCATTGGGAGAACCTCTCTCACCAGTGACAGATCGCTTCTGTAACCTCACCTGCAGCTGCCATCTGTTCTAGCCTAAGGAGGGAGTCACTGGCGAGCCTGGGCGCAAGAGTGAACAGTGATTGTCAGTGTTTGCAGCACCTCAATGCTGTCAAACACTGAAAAATCAACTGTCAAAAAAATTGTGCGTGGTCCCTTTAAGAAAACCGGCAGATGACGCGTCATCAAAAGACATCATCTGACACCAGCTTCGCCTTAATTGGTCGGCAAGCCCACAGGGCGGGCTTAACAAGGCCAATTGACATAAAATTACGTTGGTGGGCTGGATGTAGTTGGGAGCGGGACTGGAACCTGGAAGTTGGCGGGACTGGAACCCGGAAGGCTGCTGACCCGCTCCCAAGCCGCCTCGAAGCATAAAATCGTGGCCACTGTATCCAATTGAGATCACAAGAGGGTCTTATTGTTACGTTCCTGGGTTGCACTATCGTATACTTAGATATTGGGTAGAACGGGCACACTCCTGAACGCAAGCTGTTTGGACCAATTATGGAAGTCACCAGCACCACTGTACCTGAGAGAATATCTAAGGCAGGACTAATCAAGAGAGACAACAAAATAGGTTACATACTAACAGTTAAAGAATGTTTGGAGAAAATGATTAAAAGTTAAAAAGCCAAAAGATAAGAAAAGGATAAAAAATAATGTTAATTTACTTTTTAATTAAAAAAATCATTCTCTACCTTTCCATTTTCTAACATCCTGACAATTTATAACCTGTTTCTGACGTCTCCTTTGAACATGTAGGCCTGGATTTTTAGCTCAGTTGCGTTGGGTCTTTCAGCGCAATTTGCCTGAAATCGCCGTAACCAGCGCAAAAAATTGTGGAATTTTAAGTGCAAATTACGTTCAACGCAAATCGAATTTCCGCGATCTTTTGCGCTAGTTTAAAAAATATCGCGCTAGAAGCCGGCCCCGCCCATAATACTGGTCACGCCCCCCAGGATGAATTAATCACCATTGAGAGTTTCCCCTAATTCCCCATGGCCTTTGAGGAGGCTTTAAAAATTAATCTCGTTCTTTTGGCCGCACGGGGACGAATATGAAGCTTTTGAATGTAATTTTATTTAATTTACTAAGAAACAGACTATTGTACACCAATATAACTAGTAAATGGTTCTGTATATTTTTTAAGTAATTTTCAGTAATTTAAAATCGGGTTACTCACAGATGGTGGATTGACACTGTGATTAAAATGCTTATTTTTGTGATAAACTCATTTTCAGCTGTTTTAATCAAATTTCACCTAGTTACCACTCTTAAATATTTTTTAAATCAAATTTTTTTTTAAATTACATTTTAAAGTGCTGCTCAATTGCACTGGTTCATGTCAGATTTTGCGTTCAGTGATATGCAAATAGGTTTGAATAGAAACTCAAGAACATTTTTTTTTTCAAAACGGCTGCAATTTTCAGCGCAATTTGTGCCCGTTTTGCCGATTGCGCCCAAAGCCGAAACTCTACCCCTGCAATATCGTGGGCTCCACCCACTTATCCAATCTCCTGAGGATGAACGGTAACCATGCCAACCTCAAGAATATTCATCCATGGCTACATCCATACTATTCATTTGTAAGGCGTTTTAATTATGTTTTTGGGAGTTTACATAAAGACCTAGGCATTGTACACTGAGAGTGAATGTTACCCATTAGATTTGTTGTCAAGGTTATGCAGACTCTGAGGAACGTTTCCACTTGGCTCTTGGAACAGCTTGTTTAATCGTTCAGAGTCATTTCGTGATCCAGTGCTCCCTATGGGGTGCAGCCCTTGCAGGAGCAAATCTTGGTAAATCTTAGGCATGCAGTCTGTGATTTTCTGTCCATTAATAATGGAAAGAAATGTACAGACTGCAGATCTAAAGTTTTCCTGAGATACAGGGTTCAGCTGGGATGGTAGGGACAGCTATCCTGGTGCATTGGCTAGTGGTTCTGTTAGTTGGGATCACTGTCCTTCCCTGGCTTCCCTGTTGACTTATTCCCACATAGGCATGGGTCCACTGTCTCCTCTTGAGAAGTGGTTTAGATTTTGGGTATAAGCTTGTATCAAGTGTGCCTCAGAGAATGTACCCCAGAATGCTTGTTATCGCCCCCATTCCAGGCGGAGCCTGAAAATTACTTGTTCTGATCAGCAGATGTTGCATAGATTGTTTCCTTGTTCAACAGATTCCAAATTATTACCGAACCCTATGACTACTCATTTAAATAGTTTGAATGCCATGCCAAACAGAATTTAAGAGGGGAACAGTTGGAAAAAAACAGAACAGAAAAGAAAAATCGTTACATATAGACAGTCTGCATCTCTGATCTTCTGCTGTGCCTTCATGGTACGCAGCCTATGTTATTCTGTCCAAGTATCAAATTAACTATGCTATGAAAGAGGTCATGGTGTAAAGAATCTTTTCCTATTACGAGAACCTTTGCGGTCTTGAATACCTTGGGGTGAGATTGTCCATAATTTGCATCATTTGTAGGGGTTCAGTTTCCTCCATATTAAAAAAAATTAAATTTGTTTTATGGGATGTGGGTGTCGCTGGCAAGGCCAACATTTATTGCCCATCCCTAATTGCCCTGGAGAAGGTGGTGGTGAGCTGCCTTCCTGAACCGCTGCAGTCGGTGTGGTGAAGGTACTCCCACAGTGCTGTTAGGTAGGGAGTGCCAGGATTTTGACCCAGCGACGATGAAGGATCAGCGATATACTTCCAAGTCCAGATGGTGTGTGACTTGGAGGGGAACTTGGAGGTGGTGGTCTTCCCATGCGCCTGCTGCCCTTGTCCTTCTAGGTGGAAGAGGTCGCGGGTTTGGGAGGTGCTGCTGAAGAAGCCTTGGTGAGTTGCTGCAGTGCATCTTGTAGATGGCACACACTGCAGCCATGGTATGCCAGTGGTGGAGGAAGTGAATGTTTAAGGTGGTGGATGGGTTGCCAATCAAGCGGGCTGCTTTGTCCTGGATAGTATCGAGCTTCTTGAGTATTGTTGGAGCTGCACTCATCCAGGCAAGTGGAGAGTATTCCATCACACTCTTTACTTGTACCTTGTAGATGGTGGAAAGGCTTTGGGGAGTCAGGAGGTGAAAAACACGCTGCAGAATACCTAGCCTTGTGAAGGAATAAGCCATATTCAGAAAAATACACCATTCTATGAAAGAATTCTGACTTTATTAAAACATGACAAACTGGGTTTGGAAATCTGGAAGCCTCAACAATCTAAAGCTGTAAATAGCATACAGGCTATTGAGATAAGATAAGTTGTTGACACTGAATCAATAACCTTGTTGAAACAGAAGGTTACAGGTTCCTGAAGTCTGCAGCTTTGGAAAGAACACAATGGTACACCCTGTTAAGGTGTTTTAAATTACACTTTGGAAACAGGCACATAAAAGAATGAAGAAATATATGCCTTCATAAAAATGACATCAAATGAAACACAGGAGACACAATTCTGTGTTGCAACCAGCTGAGGTAAATAAGAATTGCATAGATCACCCTGGTTGAGGAGTTTTAATTTACACATCGTAACAAGACACAAACAGAAGACCTTGGTAAAAATGACATCAAATAGATGCACCTGCTGGTTACACCATTTTTTATGATAAGCTTCGAACACCTAGGGTAGAGACATAATTCTTAATGTTACCAGCTGAACCGACTGTAAGAATATGAGGGGTCAGCAGAAAAATGACTAGAGTTAATTAGCTTACATCAGCAGAAAACTTCAAAGGACATACCACTAAAAAGGATATAAATATTGAACTTTCAAATGGGATGATAGTCTTGCTGTAAAGGGGCAAAGCGATTCTCGGCTTCAGAGCAAGCTCTGTAAGTCTACAACTCTTTGTATCTCGGGGATCAATATATTTGATTTTGGTGGATATCCTGGAATAAAGACTAAGAACTGTAAAAATGTAACGAAGTTAACATAGAAACATAGAAGATAGGAGCAGGAATAGGCCATTCGGCCCCTCGAGCCTGTTCCACCATTTAATGAGATCATGGCTGATCATCCAAATTCAGTACCCTGTCCCTGCTTTCTCCCCATATCCCTTGATCCCTTTAGACTTAAGAAATATATCAAACTCCTTCTTGAATATATTTAATAAGTTGGCCTCAACTGCCTTGTGTGGTAGAGAATTCCACAGGTTTACCACTCTCTGGGTGAAGAAATTCCTCCTCATCTCAGTCCTAAATGGCTTACCCCTTATCCTTAGACTGTGACCCCTGGTTCTGGACTCCCCCGTCATCGGGAACATCCTTCCTGCATCTAGTAAGATTTGAGAATGAGGATCTCTGATAATAAGAATTGTAAGATTTCTGTTTTTCGAACTGTTAATGTTGCAATTGAATCACCAACTGTAAATTACATGTTGATTCTTTAATAAATCTATATAGTTTTAGAATTGTCTCACATAATACTTCTGTATCAAACTCGCAAATTCAATCTCTGTACGCTCTTTGGTGAGGAGTTGCAGAATTCTGAGGGAGTTTTCCAGACCCTCATAATATCTGGAACGTTACAGTCTAGCTAAACTTATTAAAAGTGCTTTCTGGAGGACGGTAACATCTTCAGGTTGTTCCTTTCCTTCAGGGAGGGATAGTCTGGACCTTTAGACCCAATTAAGCGTCTTTAGGATTCGGCTACCTCTAACTTTAGTTGAAAGTGAATGTCTGAGGAATACGCCTGACCCGGGGTAGCCCTAAAGGGGCAAGGACTAGTAATAATCCCTTCAGCCTCTGACATGCTCTTATTGCCACAGTATTTATGTGGCTGGTCCAGTTAAGTTTCTGGTCAATGGTGACCCCCAGGATGTTGATGGTGGGGGATGCAGCAATGGTAATACCATTGAATGTCAAGGGGAGGTGGTTAGACTCTAACTTGTTGGAGATGGTCATTGGCTGGCACTTCTGTGGCGCAAATGTTACCTGCCACTTATCAGCCCAAGCCTGAACGTCGTCCAGGTCTTGTTGCATGCGGGCATGAACTGCTTCATTATCTGAGGAGTTGTGAATGGCGCTGAACACTGTGCAGTCATCAGCGAACATCCCCATTTCTGATCTTATGTTGGAGGGAAGGTCATTGATGAAGCAGCTGAAGATGGTTGAGCCTAGAACACTGCCCTGAGGAACTCCTGCAGTGATGTCCTGGGGCTGTGATGATTGACCTTCAACCACCACAACCATCTTCCTTTGTGCTAGATATGACTCCAGCCAGTGGAACATTTTCCTCCTGATTCCCATTGACTTCAGTTTTACTAGGGCTCCTTGATGCCACACTCTGTCAAATGCTGCCTTGATGTCAAGGGCAGTCACTCTCACCTCACCTCTGGAATTCAGCTCCTTTGTCCATGTTTGAACCAAGGCTGTAATGAGGGCGGGAGCCGAGTGATCTTGGCGGAACCCAAACTGGGCATCAGTGAGCAGGTTATTGGTGAGTAAGTGCTGCTTGATAACACTTTTGATGACACCTTCCATCACTTTGCTGATGATTGAGAGTAGACTGATGGGGCGGTAATTGGCCGGGTTGGATTAGTCCTGCCTTTTGTGGACAGGACATACCTGGGCAGTTTTCTACATTATTGGATCAATGCCAGTGTTGTAGCTGTACTGGAGCAGCTTGGCTATAGGCGCAGCTAGTTCTGGAGCACAAGTCTTCAGCACGATAGTCGGGGCCCATAGCCTTTGCTGTATCCAGTGCGCTCAGCTGTTTCTTGATATCACGTGGAGTGAATTGAATTGGCTGAAGACTGGCTTCTGTGATGGTGGGGACCTCAGGAGTAGGCCGATATGGATCTTCCACTTGGCACTTCTGGCTGAAGATGGTTGCAAATGCTTCAGCCTTGTCTTTTGCACTCACGTGCTGGGCTCCACCATCATTGAGGATGGGGATTTTCATGGAGCCTCATCCTCCCGTTCATTGTTTAATGGTCCACCACCATTCACGGCTGGCTGTGGCAGGACTGCAGAGCTTTGATCTGATCCGTTGATCGTGGGATTGCTTAGCCCTGTCTATAGCATGCTGCTTCCGCTTTTTAGCATGCATGTAGTCTTGTGTTGCAGCTTCCCCAGGTTGGCACCTCAGTTTTAGGTACGCCTAGTGCTGCTCCTGGCATGCTCTTCTACACTCCTTATTGAACCAGGGTTGGTCCCCTGGCTTGATGGAAATGGTAGAGTGAGGGATATGCCGGGCCATGAAGTTCTGTTCAATTCTGCTGCTGCTGATGGTCCACAGCGCCTCATGGATCCCCAGTTTTGAGCTGCTAGATCTGCCGGTGGGACAGGACATACCCAGGGATGGAGATGGAGGAGTTTGGGCATTGGCTGAAAGGTATGATTCTGTGAGTATGACTATGTCAGGGTTTTGCTTGACTAGTCTGTGGGACAGCTCTCCCAATTTTGGCACAAGTCCCCAGGTGTTGGTGAGGAGGGCTTTGCATGGTCGACTGGGCTGGGTGTGCCGTTGCCGTGTCCATAGCCGGTGTCGAGGTCGATGCCGGGTGGTCTGTCCGGTTTCATTCTTTTTATTGGCGGTTTGTTACAACTGAGTGGTTTGCTGGGTCATTTCAGAGGGCAGTTAAGAGTCAACCACATTGCTGTGGGTCTGGAGTCACATATAGGCCAGGTAAGGATGGCAGATTTCCTTCCCTAAAGGACATTAGTGGACCAGATGGGTTGTTACGACAATCTGATAGTTTCATGGTCACCATTACTGATACTAGTAATTATTCCAGATTTATTTAATTAACTGAATTTAAATTCCCCAGCTGCCGTAGTGGGATTTGAACTCATGTCTCTGGATCATTAAGTCCAGGTCTCTGGATTACTCGCCCAGTGACATTGCCACTGCGTTACCGTTCCTGATTCTGTGCAACATACAGGAGGATATGTTTAGGGGATTGTAGCGGTTCGTGTAGATCGCCACTAAATAAGAGAGTTTGACTTCGACGAACTATTAACAAGTTGTTTATTTACAGGAACAGACTAATTACATCAGGTAAGATGGCAGGTAAGATGGCTGACTGTAGGAGCACCGGGGTATAGGTCTTGTCCCAGCGGGGACGCCACGAGGACTGAGTTCGCAGTCCTGTGGGGAGCGTGATGACGTCATCACGTTTGTGTTGTGACGTCATCACGTTGTTCGCGTTTCGCGCGCTTAGGGCGTCATGTGATGCGCGTCGTTGCGTCGCTGGCCGTTGAGGCCAAAGTCGGGAGCGGGAGCTGGAGGCCAGGCTGAGCCGGTGCTTGCCGCGGGAGCGGAAGATCGCGTCACTCCCGTCGGCTGGCCGATGCGGCCGAAGACGCTAGGCCGGGCTGTGCCGGCGGCCGTCCTGGAAGGCCGAATTGGGCCGGCAGCCGCCGCACGCATGTCACGTCGTACGTGACGCGATGTCAGCGCGCTAGGGCGTGTCTTAAAGGGGCAATGGACCCAACAGTTAAGTTAAAAGTGCAACGGCCCCAAAAGGTAAGTTAAACATACAGTAAGGTAAGTTAAAGGGAATTATGTGTCTTTATGTAAGGTACAACCAGTGGTACCGCCACATGGGCCCCCCCAGAATTCGCTTTAACGAAAGTCCAAGGATGAGATGGTCTGACGCTGGTGGTCTCGGCAGTCATGCTGTCTCGGCTTGGCGAGCGAGTTCCGAAGATGCTGCTCGTGAGGGGATCCGTACGCGCATCGTGGCGAATAAAGTGTATCCGTCAGGCGAAGGACCGTGGAGACGTGCGAAACAGCAGGCCTTGTCAGAGTGACGGATAGGTTGGGCGGATGCAGGCGATGACTCTGTTGATGTTGGAACAAGTCCTTGTTATGACGAACTCTGCAGGAGCGCCAAACGAACGTTCCAGAAGGACTTGACAGGCGAGGTGAGTGAACTTGCCGACAGGTGAGCGAAACCTTCAGGAGGCTGGAACACGCAGAACAGTGCGTGCCATAGTGCTACGACATTAACACAACAGAGGGTGAAGAGTTACAGCGTTAACCTGTGATCGGTGAGGCTAGCAACTTTCACGTGGCTGATCGCAGCCGCAGGATCCCCGTTGGACCCGTCCTCGATGTGTGCAGCTTCAGTAGACGTTTGCGTTTGTTAAAGGGAAAACTGGAGAAAGGGCGGCAACGGTCCAGGTTGTTGTTGCTTTCAGGAGGGGTTAACTCTGCCTGGAGGGCGGCAACACTTGTAACAGTTGTAGATTTAGGAGAAAACAGCCGGGAGGGCGGCACGCCTTTTTTCACGCCGAATCGTGCAGTAGGTAACACAACCAGCAGGCTGAAGGGCTGGTGCGTCGTCGGCGGAGAAGGATTCGTCGTTTTTCACGAGGGATGGGTCCTCGTGGTTCGCGAGGGATGGGTCCTCGTGTGCGAGGAGTGGGTCCTCGTGTTTCGCGGGGGTGTGTCCTCGTGGTATCCCCGCAAGGCGCGCTCCGCTTTTGTGGGCCCGAACATGTTGTACCCCGCGCTTGGAGAGATTTATACTTGCTGTCGCTGTGGACGTAGAGGTGGACGATCCGTGTGGCGGTAGGAAAGACGAGTACGGGGACCGTGAGCAAGTGCGTGGTCGGCGCCGCATCGATGTTCTCGTCAAACGGGGCTTCTACCGGTATAAAGCACGAGGGAGACTGTGGCTCCCTGGATTGCGGTAGCGACAGCAAAACGGCTGGTGTTTCCATG
Source organism: Somniosus microcephalus (assembly GCF_052327205.1). Lineage (NCBI taxonomy): Eukaryota > Metazoa > Chordata > Chondrichthyes > Squaliformes > Somniosidae > Somniosus > Somniosus microcephalus. The sequence continues at coordinate 99,886,835 of NC_140995.1, read as the reverse complement.
GCGTGCTTCTTTTGTGAAAATTGCTCACAAAAAAACGAACGGGGTCAGGTTGAGGTTTGTCCGTGTCAAACAGGATCTGCTCCAGGCTGCGCTTACCTTGCGAATACGTTCGCAAAGACGGGGTCGCCTTTGGCGGAGTGAGGCGGTTGCTGTTCCGTGGTTGTTTGTCGGTTGTGCGTTGGTCGTCTTGTGGGAAGACGAGGTTCAGGCGCGCATTGGTACCGTGAGAATCGTTCACGGATACGGGTTCACCAATTGTAGCGTTGGAATTGATGAGCTCCCGTACTCACGTCGTTGGGTCACCAATGTAGCGTTGGTGGTCGACAGTTGCCGTTGGGCGTGCTGTACCTCTGTGAAGACGAGGGTCAGGCTGCGTGTTGCTACCGTGAAAATCATTCACGGATACGGGGTCACCAATTGTAGTGTAGGAATTGATGAACTCCCGTACTCACGTCGTTGGGTCACCAATGTAGCGGTTCGTGTAGATCGCCACTAAATAAGAGAGTTTGACTTCGACGAACTATTAACAAGTTGTTTATTTACAGGAACAGACTAATTACATCAGGTAAGATGGTTGACTGTAGGAGCACCGGGGTATAGGTCTTGTCCCAGCGGGGACGCCACGAGGACTGAGTTCGCAGTCCTGTGGGGAGCGTGATGACGTCATCACGTTTGTGTTGTGATGTCATCACGTTGTTCGCATTTCCTGCGCTTAAGGCGTCACGTGATGCGCGTCGTTGCGTCACTGGCCGTTGAGGCCGAAGTCGGGAGCGGGAGCTGGAGGCCAGGCTGAGCCGGTGCTTGCCGCGGGAGCGGAAGATCGCGTCACTCGCGTCACTCCCATCAGCTGGCCGATGCGGCCGAAGACGCTAGGCCGGGCTGTGCCGGCGGCCGTCCTGGAAGGCCGAATCGGTCCGGCAGCCGCCGCACGCACGTCACGTCGTACGTGACGCGACGTCAGCGTGCTAGGGCGCGTCTTAAAGGGGCAATGGACCCAACAGGTAAGTTAAAAGGGCAACGGCCCCAAAAGGTAAGTTAAACATACAGTAAGGTAACTTAAAGGGAATTATGTGTCTTTATGTAAGGTACAACCGGTGGTACCGCCACAGGATCTACTTTTCCCATATTCCTCTTGGACAGAGTTACCATTCTCAAAATGAGCATGTTGCCATATACTATACTTATTTGAAAAACTATATCCTTGATACTGAGAACTTCTTTGCAGAAACTTACACCAATAGATTTCCCACGTTATATGTTAATGACAAATCACACTCAAGCACCTTTGGTTAATTGCCTTTGCTCAAGAAGGAGTGGCATTTCCTACCCACCTTTTTATCACAAGTTAGCCAAAACCTCATTGATATTGCCTTTAATTCTGAACAAATGTCCATGGATGAAGTTTTAGGAAAGGTTAAATACTCATTTCTCCCTTTCTACCTTGCTATTGAAAATATTGAGAGAAGTTCTATTTGCTTTAATTTTATTAATGATGCCATTTACATATAGAGGAGAATTTTGCACATGATCAACTGGACATTTTGTTTTGAATCATAAAAGATTCTATGGCCTTGAAAAGTCTGGCAGAGAGGCACAAATTAGGCCGGGACTTGGATATGCCAGGGATTAAGTCAGGGATTCTGATTGGCCTGTCGAAGATGGAGCTCTACCCACCCTAACGCAGCCAATGGCGCCAGAGAGAGCAAGTTGAGGGTTGGGTGGGGTGTGCACGGGGGTGAATGGGGAATCTCTATGTCAGGATTCCCCACTTTCCTGGCCCTCAGTGGTACCCACAGTAGAGGTGGCAGCTGTCGCGCTGAATTTTAATGAGGAAGGTGGGTTGGGAGCGGTGGCTGGGAAACCCGAGAGATGGAGCGGCTGGCTGGCTCCGGGTGGGTAGGCCTGTGGCACTAGGCTGCAGAGAGGAGGGAGGGAGGGATTGAGTGGGGGCCAGGGAATGGTCAGAGGAGCCCTGGGGGGCAGCTGGAGGAGCGGGGTGGGTGGGGGGCGCTCTGTGATAGGGTGGACGGCAGGAAAGATTAAATGACAAAATGACACCCTATCACAGACCTTCCCTTTTGTGCTTTCCTACCTGCCCCTTTCCCTGCCTCTGTACCTGCTTAAAACCTTGTTATATCTCTTACTTTTCCAGTTCTTACGAAAGGTGATCAACCTGAAACATTGGGCTGAATTTTGCCGGGGCTCAGAGGGCTGGTTTGGAGGTGGGTCCACTGTCAAAATCAAAAAGATTGACAGTGGGCCGGTATCCCGCTCTGAACCTGCCTCCTTGTCAGTTTCCCAAGCACTGTTTCTGCCTGCGCTTTGCAGACACGGCACTCAGTGGTGGGTCAGTCAATTGTGCTTGTTAGGAGGGTGTTTAAAGTCATCAAATCCCCATTTTTCCAGTTCCAAAGCATTTTGCCAAGTTTTCCACGCGGTTCCTGTCGCTCGGTGATCACGTCAGCTCAGTATGTCGGGTTCTGAACAACTCTCCATTTCTTTCAATAGGTGACAGCTACAAAAGTGGTTTAAAACCTGCCATTTTACAGCTGGACAGTTTCCAATCGCAGAAGCTTCAGCCTTCAGTAGTTAGAACCCACTTTTGAGCTTTATGCACTTTTGAAGTGTTTGGAGTAATCTCTTTATCCACATCACCTCCTTGGAACAACCTATCTCAACACTGACAGATTACTTCTGTCATCTCAACCTCATCTGCCATCTATTCCATCAGCATCGGTGCCCTTGAAAAAAATCTCACCTTGGTCCTCAGATTCCCAACACGATCAGCCCCAACACCAGCATCACTGGGCACACCAGCAGCACCAACTTCCACACCAACATTCTCCGCAATCACCTGATGCTGCACTGGACACAGGGCATCATCACCTGTACACATTGCTGCCCGGGACGCCAGCGATGGCCTCACCATGTCCAGATTGGCTTCACTTAACACTGTACACCCTGGCTCCCACATGATGCACCAGGTTAGCACCACCCCACACCAACACCATAAAGCATCCCTACAATGTCCAAGCCATTCCTTTCACGCTCATCACCATTGCGGGGGTGGGGGGATACATTGGCCACGATTTTTGGCTTGTGTGGGGAATGGTCGGGTTTCCCCGAATGTGGGGTTTCTGACACACATAAAAAAGTGTCAGCCAGCTCCACGCAATTTTCCCTCAAGTGGCCAATTAATTCCCAGCATGTGGGAAGCCTTGCTAATTGTCCAATTCGAGTCAGAAATCCCCACAGTATGATGTCATCATTTGTGGTGCTTTCAAGGTCCATAGCAAGCACTGCATCCTCTGAAGGCTTCCATACGAACCATACAGGATGGCAGAGGAGCCTGCAGCAGCTGTGGCCAGTGCCAGACCCCGAGCTGCCTCCAAATTCGACGAGGCTTCACTGCAGGCATTATTGGATGGGGTTAGGGCCCACAGGGAGGTCCCCTTCCCTAGGTCAGGGAGGAAGAGGCCTCCCACTGAGGCCAATGCTGCATGGATGCAGGTGTCAGCAGGTGCCAACTTGCTGGGAGTCACCAGAAGAACCTTGGCATTACATCTCTAACTCCTTCCTTTACTCCCACACAGTACCATCCAGAGCCCCCATCCTCACTGTGGAGGAGGAAGAGGCTGTGCAGCCAGACTCCTCAGAGGAAGCTCCAACCTCTGAGGGCGCAGCGTCAGCAGAAGTAAGCGCACCCAGCACCAGCGCAGACACTCACACCTCGGGGGGACCTTCGGGACATAGAGTAGTGTTGTCATAGCTCACAAGTGAGCCTCAGCAGATTCTGGAGACAGGGACAGCAGTGGAGAGTCCTCATCGGAGGGCGCAGGACTCTGCCAGCTCAGCTCAGCTGCGCTGCATGTCGACCCTCTGCCTCTGGGTCCATCCGCAAGAGAAGAGGTGATGGATCTCCATGCACAGATGCAGGAGTCTCTGGCAGGTTTTGTCTCCAGGGTCGCTGCGAGTGTGGAGTGAATGGAAGAGTCCATAGCGACCATGAGCAGAGCCTTTGTGGAGTCATTGGCGCATGAACGCATCACCATGGAAAGGTTGGCAACCTCCATGCAGGAGATAACTCGCCAGGGTACGGAAAACATGGTGAGTGCTCATAAGAGAATGACATTTCTTGAGGAGCGTTGGCCATCTGTTGAACAGAGAAACCAGATCTTCATGGAAGTCCTTCTGAGTAGGACTGCCAGTGCAGAAACGGGTCCCACTGGCCCCCTAAAGTGCAGCAAGGTGCTCTCAAGCCACTTCCAAGCGCTGGCCCCTTCTGGCCTGTGCAGCTTCAGGTGAGTGAGCAGCAGCCTGGTGCTCCTGGTACTCATCCTGCTGTTCCTGGTTCTGCTGCTGCCGCCTCTGCTGTTGGAGATCCTCTAATGCCAGGAAGGGAAGGTACCAAAGGCCTCCCATGCTTCTGGCAGATGCCTCCGTTGAGGGGGCGCTGATTTAGGGTGGTGAGAGGGGCTTCCCAGGAGCTCACACTGGAGAAGTGTGTGAGGCTCCAACTTTCTACAGCTGCTCCTAAGGCTTCAAAAAGTTCCCCCAAGCCTTGATCAACAAGGTCCTGCAGCCTGCAAATGCTGCCTATTTAAATCTCTTCAGTCCTCAGCGACCTGCTGCTGCAAGCAAGCAAGCCAGCTGTTTTCACGCCAGCTCTCATCGGCGGGGTTCCCCGCAGGCGTGGTTCATGTGGGGAAAGACCCAAAGTTGCAACAGCCCCGGAAAATCTTCCTTAACAAGGTGATCATTGGTGAGTAGTGCTTCGACAAGCAGTCCCGCCAGCGGCGGCCGGGACTGAAGCGGGGCGCGTGGAAACGGCGGTCCAAAAGTTGGACGGGCCGGGGAATCAGGCGGGGGGGGGGGTCCCTTCTCGCTTTTTCGCCGATTTTCGACCCCCGGCCGCATGAATAGCCGCCCGACGGCAGCCAGAAAATCGGGGCCATTAAGTCTCACCATTCAGTGGAACTCACTAAGACACTTTCAAAGGTGCACACAAATCTGTCCAAGAAGGCAAAGTGTTGAAAGTAAAGATTTCAATGTTTGACAGCACATTACTAGAAACTTCACATGAACATTGGCTAAACCATCCAAGTGCCTACCCTTGTGTGTTGTTAGTTGGTATGCTTGCAGTAGGATGAGGGTGAGTGTGAGGGGTGGCTAGTGAGATGGAGAAGTGATAATGTAGATAGGGAGGGATAGATGGAGGTGCAAGGTAAGTTGGTGTGAGTAAGGATGTGCAGGAGTAGGGTAAGGAAGGCAGAGTGATGGGGATGTGATGAGTGGCACAGCAGGATGAGGTTGAGTGTTGCTTGGCAGTAACGTTTCGTGATCTACTGAGATTATTGGAAGGTTTGTGCCACTGCAGCCTGGTCCTCCTGACGACATCCCTGCTTGTGCCCTGCTGTGCAATGTGCAACCAGGCTGCGCGAGTCTCCTGGGGAGGTCTCTTCCACCCATTGAAAGGGAAGAGAACCTCCCTGCGTGCTGTGACTCCCTGCATAAGCATATGGAAGGAGTCATGGGAGAGCCTGGGTGCAGTAATTGTCAGTGTTTCCAGCAGCTCAGTGCTGTAGAACACTGTCAGCACAACTGTCGAAATCAATTTGCGCATGGTCCCTTTAAGGAAACCTGCTGATGACACATCATCAAATGAGGTCATCAGACCGGCTTCCTATTAATTGGCCGGGATCCTCGCAGGGCGGGCTTAACAAGGCCAATCATCGGAATATCTTGTTGGAGGCCGGGATCGAGACAGATGCAAGAACCCCACACACCACTGACTTCGCCCGCCCCGGACCCGCCGAGTTTGGAAAGATCCAGCCCATTAGCTCTGTTTCTCTCTCCACAATGTATTTCCAGTACTTTCTGTTATTGTTACTAATTTGGTAGAGTTAATTAGTTCTGTAATGTAATATATGGCTCAGCTTTTCCGTTCCCCACGACGGCATATGCACAGTGTACGACGTCGGAAGCCTTGTAAAAGCCCCCGAATGTGGGGCAGGAGCCGGGGAGTGGCCCTAACTGGATTGCTCTTCGAAAGAGCTGGTGCAAACTCGATGGGCCGAATGGCCTCCTTCTATGCTGTACTATTCTATGACTCTATGATATGCAAAGATCCCAGGAATTCAGCTATTTCTATTTTTTTTTTAATTTTAACTTCCAAATATGAAATTACTCATCGTGCCATCTGTTTCAGATATGTACTTGAGGTTCAAGCAATTTTAGGACCTTGTCCTGGAATATTCCTTCAAACTAAACGCAAACATGATGGTATAAATTTTACATACACAAGAGCAAAAAGACGACTTGTGTCAGGGCGAACAGCAGCAATTACATTGATGGCTATATCAAGATTAACAGCAGTGCCAGAAAGCTATCCTTGAGTACATCCGGAGGAAATACTCCTACCAGGAACAGGACATCATATTCTAAACCCTGCCATGCCATTTCCTCCATGGTTACAGATGACAACCCTGTTTGGAAAAGAAGTTGCAAAAGCAGGAAAACACTGTGTGACACTTGAATATTGGTATTGTGCAACGACTGTTTGATTAATATTGAATGTTATGCAACTACTACAGTTCCCGTGTTCCTGGCATAAGAAAGGGATCTGGCTCCAGTGTTTGAAATTCTTGTCATGCTCTTCCAAATTACAATCTTGTTAAGGAGTAATCTCAGAGTTATCTCTCTGAAGCTGGAAGATGGAGAGGATGAACACTGTAATGGAGAAAGTCAACCTCAACAGGTGTAAAGGCATGTATAGCTTTGAACTGCACAGAGTCCAGGGGTAAATTTTCATCTTTAGCATTCCCGGCACAGACTTTATGTGGGCACACATTGAGATTCAGGCACACACCTTATTTGTGGCCCCATGATTTTCTGTCCATTAAAATTAATGGATGGAAAATTGAGGACTTACAAATTGGGCTAGCATGCGAATACTTGATGTGCGACCCTGGCATTCAAAGCTCTGCACCAAGAGTCCTAAAGATTAAAATTTACCCCCTGGGGTATAATCTACATTTTCTCTGCGCCTGCCAATAGGGATACAATATTGCATCACTGAATGGACACAGACTTTCCGAAACAGAAGGTGACATGTAGGGCTAAGAGTTTTTATGGTTTTTCCAGCTGACCTTGTTACCCATTTTCACCAGTGGAGATCAGGTGTAATTATCATTACAATTGCAACTATTTTTAAGGTCCTACTCATCATTACTTGATTCTGTGTTTCTATAATCCCCAACTGGATTGGAAATCAGTAATTAATTATGTTCTTAAAGTGAATAAATGGGAGAACTAACAAAACATTGATCGCATGCTGAAAATAGCTTGTGTCATTAGCAAACAGGCTTGATAATCCAGCCCACTGGATGTCTGACAATTGGTTTCTACTGAACAAAAACAGAAGTGGCTCAGCTCAGCTAAGGTCAAACCCTGTGAATTAATTCAGGTTAGCAGATCGCAGTGCCTCACCTATTTGTGAAGACTTTGCTGTAGTTGAAAACTTGGATCTCCAGCATTTCATTTCCATCAATGTTGCTGGCAATAGGCCATCGGAAAGTCTGTAAATTAAAGAAAGAGGGATTAAAATCAGTACGGCTTGTCAGAATATTTCCATTAACTGGATAAGAAGGAAAATAATGAGCATTAGATTACTGGTAATTAGAATCCAGCATTTTGATTAGCTGAGGGCAATGTTATAGCACAGATAAATGCTCAATCTGTCTCAGCTCCAAAGTGCTATAATAATGCAGCCAGAATAAAAAACAGAACATAAATCTGAAAGATCCCACTCACTTTTTATAGCTAACTGTAATTTTCATTATTCTAAATTTCCCTTGAATCTTTCAATGCACTATTTTTTGCCCTTAACCATCTACAAATAGCATTCGCTAGCACACTTGAATTGTACAAGTGAGCAACTGTGAGAAATTGTATGGTGTTTGTGCATGCGACAATATGTGTCTGTAGCCACAACACAAAGCAAAATAAGTGGGTATCCCCTGTAACCTCCCATTACCAGTGCTTAAGATTTTCCACGTCCTGGCTGCGCTCTAGGCCTGGCACCACCCTGACACCACAGGCATCAATATCATTAGAGATAAGTTGTTAAATCTGTAATTTGATGCTTGCTATATGAGCAATTTTTTGTTCCTAAGGAGCCAATATATTTAAAAAAAATAGATTAAATTCTGAAACACTGTTCTGGAACATTTTGTGAATAATTACAAAAACAATATGCACAATATTGCCAATGGAACTCAATATAATTAGCACTCGGCTTCTGGAAAGTAATGGCCTTTGCCAATTTAAGGCATATGATTAGATTGTCCAGACCCATAGTGCTTCATGTCAGTGATGCAAGGTCATCAATTTATATTTGTCACTAAGTGTGAGGAGTGAGGTTAGGAGAAATGTTTTCATGCAGAAGGCCACAATGTTGAAGCAGAGACCATTGCATGTTTTAAGGGAAGATTGGATAAACAGTTGAAACAGAAGAAGATACAGGGCGATGGGGAGCAGGGCAATGAGATTTGTTTTGGATTGCGCTAGCAAAAAGCTGGCACAGGAACAATGGGTTGAATAGCCTCCCTCAGTGCTGTAAACGTCTATGGTACTGAATGGACTGGCACTTCTGGTTTTGTGCAAACTGACCATTCTTAATTGAACAATATAATAACTCACAGAGCTGGAAATACAAAGTGATTCTCTTTATTCTGAGGTTATGTGTCATGCTGTGTAGCTCCACAGATACTGACAACCCTTTGGCATCTCATTCAAGCAGCCAATTTTCATTTGTAAACCTGTTGGCAGTTTATTTGAGCGATGGGGTCATTACAGCAAAGTTTGACCCAATCCTAATCCCGCCATCCACATATACGCATTTTCCTTTTCCAGTGAGCATCACAGAATAGTGATTGGATGTGGGACCTCTGAATGATTTTTCTCCTTCGCAGCTCAGAGACACTGAGGCCAAATACAGCACCTTATTTTTATTTTGGCTGAAACTAATATCATAGATTACAATTCCTCGTATGTATGGCTCAGTAGCACAACACGTGGTCATTCTATTTTTGTCTCATTATCTAGCAGGCCCACAGTGGATCTCTGATACAGTGGATCTCTGATCACGTCACAATGCCCAGTAGGTCACGCATTGCCTACCAGGCCCTTCTTCGTTTTCCATTAAAAGTTAAGTTGGAGACCAGGGGAGAGCTGTGGGGAGCCAAAAACCACCCTAGGCTGCCAGAAGTAAAAAGGGACTGGTCTCCCAAGGGTAAGAGGTCAGACAGATCCCTGGCAGGCTGTTTAAACCCAGAAGGAACACCATGAATTCCTGGAGAACATAAACAAGACTCCTTAGACCTTTTTCTGCCCTCTGTTGGATAATAGTTTTGGGTGAGTGTCAGAGACCAGGATGAAAAGGGTTAATCTCTGGAGAGACTTGTTAGTGTAATATTGATGTGCTGTTGTTTTAATTGTAAGCATGTGAAATGTTAGCTTCTCATCTAAAGAAACATAATAATGTAGTTTACATAGTTTTAAAGCATAATATTTAGAAATAGCTAATCAATACCTGGGTGTTTGGAATGGAGCTTGTGTGGGAACAAATCAATAGGGCTGGATTTTACCAACCTAAGCAGATCTGTGACGGGTGCCGACCCTGCAGCTGTCTGGATCCTGGCCCCCGACATGATTTTACGTCAGTAGGGCTTGTTATGCCCACCCTGCGAGGTTCCCAGCCAATTAAAAGGAAGCAGGTCTGATGACGTCAGTTGATAACTCGTCATCAGCCAGTTTCCTTAAAGGGCCCGTGTCCAATTTCATTTTGAAAGTTGTGCTGTCAGTGTTTTACAGCATTGAGGTGCTGCAAACACTGACAAGCACTGCACAAAGGTGCATGGCTGCACCCAGGCTCTCCCATGGCTCCCTCCATATGCTTATGCAGCACGCAGGGAGGTTCTCTTCCCTTCCATTGAGCAGAAGAGACCTCCCCAGGAGACCAACGCAGCCTGGTTGCACGTTGCACAGGAGGACACAAGCAGGGATGTCGTCAGGAGGACCAGGCTGCAGTGACGCAAACCTTTCAATGATCTCAATAGATCACAAAATGTTACTGCAAAGTCACACTCAACCTCATCCTGCTGTACCACTCATCACATCCCCATCACTCTGCCTTCCCTACTCATGCACATCCTTACTCACACCAACTTACCTTGCACCTCCACCCATCCCTCTCTATCTACATTATCACTTCCCCATTGCACTAGCCACCCCTCATCCTTGTCCAATCATACCAGCTAACAACACACAAGGGTCGGCACTTGGGTGTTTTAGCCAATGTTCATGTGAAGTTTTTGTCAATGTGGTGTCAATCATTGAAACCTTTATTTTCAACACTGCCTTCTTGGACAGATTTGTGTGCACCTTTGAAGTGTCTTCATCAATTCCAGTGAATGGTGGGACATAGCGTTAGAAATTTGGCTCCTTTGTGTCTGCTGTAAGAGCCTCCGGTAGGCGCTAATGGGGTGCAAAGGGCTTATCGCCCGGGGGGGTGAAAAAAGCTCTTCCCAAAAAATTTGGCGGGCGTTGTTGAGGCCCTACCCAATAGCGCTGCGCCCTCACTGGTTGCGCCCTGGGCCACTGTGCCGCTGGTGATGACATCATCACCATGCGCCGCGTCTCCTTACCGCCCCACAGCTGAAATTTGGCTGTGCCCCGCGAGGCTGCTGAAGGTGGTGTCAGCGCCAGCCTCACGGGTTGCAAACCGGGCTGACCTCCGCTCGCAGGGCAGTATTTAAAGGGGAGGTGTGGCCTCGACCCGCGCCACCATTTTCTTTTTGGCCGACCTCCAGGTCAGCCCTCCATGGTGGGCCATGGCGTGGTCCTGGCTGCCATCGCGTAGCCGGTGCCACATCTCAGTGCCGGGCTGTGGCACCATGCCGCCCTGGTGGCCTAGCGTGGGCCATCGGAGGCGCTGCAGAGTGCGCAATGGCCCTCCCCTTTAACTGAAACTGCTTTCTCAATCTGTCCTGTCACTTTCAATGATTTGTGCACATATACCCCTAGGTCTCTCTGTTCATGCACCCCCTTTAGGATTGTACCCTTTAGTTTATATTTCCTCTCTTCATTCTTTCTACCAAAATGTATCAATTTGCACTTTTCTGCGTTAAATTTCATCTGCCATGTGTCCGCACATTCCACCAGCCTGTCTATGTCCTCTTGAAGTCTATCACTATCCTTCTTAGGCAGTCCCTTGGAACCGAGAATGACTTGCTTCCACACTAAAAATGAGTTCTCAGGTGACTGATCAGTCCAATGCGGGACCCACAGTCTCTGTCACAGGTGGGGCAGACAGTGGTTGAAGGGGTGGGTGGGTGAGATGCTTGGGTTGACGTGCACTCCTTCCGCTGTTTGCGCTTGGTTTCCGCTTGCTCCTGGCGAAGAGACTCGAGGTGTTTGGCGCCTTCCTGGATGCTTCTCCTCCACTTTGTGTCGGTGGGGATGTTGCACTTTTTCAAGGAGGCTTTGAGGGTGTCCTTGAAGCGTTTCCTCTGCCCACCTGGGGCTCTCTTGCCGTGTCAGAGCTCCGAGTAGAGTGCTTGTTTTGGGAGTCTCGTATCAGGCATGCGGACGATGTCGCCCATCCATCGGAGCTGATCGAGCGTGGTCAAAGCTTCGATGCTGGGGATGTTGGCCTGAGCGAGAACACTGACGTTGGTGCACCTATCCTGCCAATGGATTTGCAGGATCTTGCGGAGGCAGCATTGGTGGCACCTCACCAGTGCTTTGAGGTGCCTGCTGTACATGGTCCATGTCTCTGAAGCATACAGGAGGGCGGGTATCACTACTGCTCTGTAGACCATGAGCTTCATGCTGGGTTTGAGATCCTGGTCTTCAAACACTCTCTTCCTCAGGCGACCGAAGGCTGCACTGGCACACTGAAGGCGGTGTTGGACTTCGTTGTCGACATCTGCCCTAGTTGACAGTAGGCTCCCGAGGTATGGAAAGTGGTCCACATTGTCCAAGGACTCATCATGGATTTTGATAACCGGGGAGCAGTACTGTGTGGTGGGGGCAGGTTGGTAGAGGACCTTTGACTTACGGATGTTTAGTGTAAGGCCCATGCTCTCATAAGCTTCGGTGAAGGTGTTGACGATGGTTTGGAGTTTGGACTCAGTCTGCATACTGTAATTCGATGACAGAGGATGGGAGAACCTTGGATCTGCACTGGAGGCGATGGAGGTTGAACAGTTTCCCATTTGTTCTGTAGATTAGCTCCACTCCAGCGGGGAGGGTAAAATGGAGCATTGCAGCCAGGAAGATCGAGACGAGCATTGGTGCGATGACGCAGCCTTGCTTGACCCCGATCCGTACATGAATTGGGTCTCTGGTGGATCCGTTGGCACGGCTTGTATGTCATCATGAAGCAGGCGGAGGATGGCAACAAACTTTTGAGGGCAGCTGAATTTGAGGAGGACACTCCATAATCCCTCATGGTTGACAGTGTTGAAGGCCTTTGTGAGGTCAAAGAAGGCCATGTACAGCGGTTGGTGCTGTTCCCTGCATTTCTCTTGTAGTTGACGCGAGGTGAAGATCATGTCCATTGTGCCCCTTAGTGGGTGGAATCCGCATTGCAACTCTGGGAGGAGCTCTTCGCCACTGGAAGAAGGTGATTGAAGAGGATTCTTGCGATGACTTTCCCTGTGGCAGACAGCAGGGAGACTCCTCTGTAATTACCGCAATCGGACTCGTCACCTTTCTTGAAGATGGTCATGATTACAGCATCTCTGAGATCCCCTGGCTTGCTCTCTTCCTTCCAATAAGAGAAATTAGTTCATGTATTCACGCCAATAGTGCTTCTCTGCCATATTTTAGCGCCTCGGCGGGGGTTCCATCTGCTCCTGAGGCCTTCTTGTTCTTCAGTTGTCGGATGGCCTTTTCAACCTCATGCCGGGCTGGGGTTGTGCTGAGGTGGTGGCAGGTAGCATGCTGCAGGATGGAGTTGAGGACACGCGCGTCGAAGACAGAGTCTCAGTTAAGGAGATTTTCAAAGTGCTCCTTCTAGTGGGCACTGACTGCCTCTCTGTCCTTGATGAGTACCTCTCCGTTCTTGGTCCGCAGTGGGGTAGGAACTTGGGTGCTTGGGCCGTAGGTGGTCTTGACTGCACTAAAGAATCCACGCACGTCGTGGTTGTGGACTAGCAGCTGGATCTCCTGTGCTTTCTCCACCCACCATCTGTTCTTTGTTATAGTCCAACAGCTTTATTTGAAATCACACGCTTTCGGAGCGCTGCTCCTTCGTCAGGTGAAGTGGAGAGATGCATAAAGACACACAAGTTCCGTTGCCTCGTCTGTTTGGCGGTGTCTAGTAGCTGGTCTCGTACACCAGCTCTGCAGCAGACACCGCAACCTCGAAACCGAGATAGAGTCCATGTTCTCAGCCTGTGCTCAGGACACAGCAGACCAGCTACGAGACACCACCAAACAGACGAGGCAACGGAACTACGCTGCCTACATGCACACCAAGAACAGGAAGCTTGAGAAACTCGGCATCACCACCAGCAGCAACCAAGCCTCCCCCGGTATCACGGTTGAAACCACAGGGAAGTCCATCGTCAACTTGTCCGACCACACCCTTCAACCAGACGAAATTGAAGTTCTCAATTTCTGCACCACCACCAAAATGGACCCCATCGGTCTCGCGGCAGACACAGAGGAATTCATTAGGAGAATGAGGCTCCGGGAATTCTTCCACAAATCCCAAGATATCAGCAGCGAACCCAATGAGACAATCAATGATCTGGAACAGCAGACAGAGGGATCCGCAGTGCAGCAACCGAAGAAGAAAGAGTCAAATTGGACCCCTCCGGAGGGTCGCTGCCCTAAGCTTGACATGTATGCGCAAGCTGTCAGGAGATGCATCAATGCCAGATTCATCAGCCGCACTCACAAGACAGTCCAGAATGTCACCCGAGCACAACGCAACACCATCCACGCTCTCAAGACCAACCGCAACATCATCATCAAACCAGTAGACAAAGGAGGAGCCATCGTCATACAGAACAGAACGGACAATTGCAAAGAAGCATACCGACAACTGGACAACCAGGAACACTACAGACAGCTACCCGCAGATCCGACCAAAGAACACACCCGCCAACTCAACAGACTAATCAAGACCTTCGATCCAGACCTTCAAAGCATCCTACGCACTCTCATCCCACGTACTCCCCGCATGGGAGACTTCTACTGCCTCCCAAAGATACATAAAGCCAACACACCTGGACGTCCTATCGTATCAGGCAATGGAACCCTGTGTGAGAACCTCTCTGGATACATCGAGGGCATCCTGAAACCCATCGTACAGGGAACCCCCAGCTTCTGTTGCAACACTACAGACTTCTTACAGAAACTCAGCACCCACGGACCAGTTGAACCAGGAATACTCCTCGTCACAATGGACGTCTCGGCACTCTACACCAGTATCCCCCATGATGACGGCATCGCTGCGACAGTCTCAGTACTCAACACCAACAACAGCCAATCTCCAGACGCCATCCTACAACTCATCCGCTTCATTCTTGACCACAACGTCTTCACCTTCAACAACCAGTTCTTTACCCAAACACACGGAACAGCCACGGGGACCAAATTCGCACCCCAATACGCCAACATCTTCATACACAAGTTTGAGCAAGACTTCTTTGCTGCACAGGACCTCCAACCAACGCTATACACCAGATACATCGACGACATTTTCTTCCTATGGACCCACGGCGAAGAATCACTGAAAAGACTATATGATAACATCAACAAGTTCCAAATCACCATCAAACTCACCATGGACTACTCCTCAGAATCGGTTTCATTCTTGGACACACGAATCTCCATCAAAGACGGACACCTCAGCACTTCACTCTACCGCAAGCCCACGGACAACCTCACGATGCTCCACTTCTCCAGCTTCCACTCTAACCACGTTAAAGAAGGCAACCCCTATGGACAAGCCCTGCGAATACACAGGATCTGCTCAGACGAGGAGGAACGCGATGGACACCTACAGACGCAGAAAGACGCCCTCGTAAGAACGGGATATGACGCTCGACACGTCGATCGACAGTTCCGACAGGCCACAGCGAAAAATCGCATAGACCTCCTCAGAAGACAAACACGGGACACAACCAACAGAGTACCCTTCGTCGTCCAGTAGTTCCCCGGAGCGGAGCAACTATGCAATGTTCTTCGCAGCCTTCAACATGTCATCGATGATGACTCGCCTTCAAACAGCCGCCTAACCTCAAACAGACCATCGTTCGCAGCAAATTACCCAGTTTTCAGGAGAACAGCGACCACAACACCAGACAACCGTGCCACGGCAACCTCTGCAAGACATGCCAGATCAACAACACAGATACCATCATCACACGTGAAGACACCATCCACCAGGTACATGGTACATACTCATGTGACTCGGCCAACGTTATCTACCTCATACGTTGCAGGAAAGGATGCCCCGGAGCATGGTACATCAGCGAGACCATGCAGACACTGCGACAATGGATGAACGGACACCGCACAACAATCACCAGGCAGGAGTGTTCCCTCCCAGTCGGGGAACACTTCAGCAGTCAAGGACATTGAGCCTCCGATCTTCGGGTAAGCATTCTCCAAGGCGGCCTTTGAGACACACGACAGCGCAAAATCGTCGAGCAGAAACTGATAGCCAAGTTCCGCACTCATGAGGGCGGCCTCAACCGGGATCTTGGGTTCATGTCATGCTACATGTAACCCTACCTGACATAGGGTCATCCAGACTCGAGTCGTCGTTGGCTTGTTCCCTCTACACAAATGCAGCCGGACCTGCTGTGATGTCCAGCAAAAGAAAAATGTCTTTTGTCTGTTTTTTTGTTTTTCATACAGACCCCAGCATCTGCAACATTTGACCCCTTGTGACCCCACCTCATTGTTCTTTGATGTAATGTTTTCTTGACTGACCTGTTTGGACACCATTCACACCTTTGATTGCTGTGATTATCTCTATGCCGAGGTGTGATAAATGGCAGTTAGAAAGATTACCTGTAATCATCTGGCATTATTCTCTGACTATATAAGCTGTGTCTTTATGCATCTCTCCACTTCACCTGATGAAGGAGCAGCGCTCCGAAAGCTTGTGATTTCAAATAAAACTGTTGGACTATAACCTGGTGTTGTGTGACTTCTTACATTTGTTCACCCCAATCCAACACCGGCATCTCCACACCATGGCTACTATCGACACCACAAACTGCCGGCTCAAAGTGGAGAGGATCTCCAAGAAGATTGCGCATATCGACACAGACATCAAGTTTCTACAGAGATGCAAGAAAGCAGACAAGATCCCAAAAGGACGACAGATCACGAACCCACTCAAGCCAACCTACAACACAGACTACGCTGAGAGACTCTGCCGTCGTACCTCTCGCACACTCCTCAATCATTTCGTACACCAGCTCTACAGCAGACGCCGCAACCTCAAAACCGAGATAGAGTCCATGTTCTCAGCCTGTGCTCAGGACACAGCAGACCAGCTACGAGACACCGCCAAACAGACGAGGCAACGGAACTACGCTGCCTACATGCACACCAAGAACAGGAAGTTTGAGAAACTCGGCATCACCACCAGCAGCAACCAAGCCTCCCCCGGTACCACGGTTGAAACCACAGGGAAGTCCATCGTCAACTTGTCCGACCACACCCTTCAACCAGACGAAATTGAAGTTCTCAGCCGAGGGCTCAATTTCTGCCCCACCACCAAAATGGACCCCATCGGTCTCACGGCAGACACAGAGGAATTCATCAGGAG
Source organism: Somniosus microcephalus (assembly GCF_052327205.1). NCBI lineage: Eukaryota > Metazoa > Chordata > Chondrichthyes > Squaliformes > Somniosidae > Somniosus > Somniosus microcephalus. Next base: position 99,869,974 of record NC_140995.1, on the reverse strand, counting down.
AATGAGGCTCCGGGAATTCTTGCACAAATCCCAAGATGTCAGCAGCAAACCCAATGAGACAATCAATGATCCGGAACAGCAGACAGAGGGATCCGCAGTGCAGCAACCGAAGAAGAAAGAGTCAAATTGGACCCCTCCGGAGGGTCGCTGCCCTAAGTTTGACATGTATGCTCAAGCTGTCAGGAGATGCATCAAAGCCAGATTCATCAGCTGCACTCACAAGACAGTCCAGAATGTCACCCGAGCACAATGCAACGCCATCCACGCTCTCAAGACGAACCGCAACATCGTCATCAAACCAGCAGACATAAGAACATAAGAACATAAGAAGTAGGAGCAGGAGTAGGCCATACGGCCCCTCGGGCCTGCTCCGCCATTCAATAGGATCATGGCTGATCCGAATCTAGACTCAAGTCCACTTCCCTGCCCTCTCCCCGTAACCCTTAATTCACTTATCTGCTAGGAAACTGTCTATCTCCATTTTAAATGTATTTAATGTTGCAGCTTCCACAGCTCTCTGGGGTAGCAAATTCCATAGATTTACTACCCTCTGAGTGAAGAAGTTTCTCCTCATCTCAGTTTTGAAAGGGCAGCCCCTTATTCTTAGATTATGCCCCCTAGTTCTAGTCTCACCCATCAGTGGAAACATCCTCACCGCATCCACCCGATCAAGCCCCCTCACAATCTTATATGTTTCGATAAGATCGCCTCTCATTCTTCTGAACTCCAATGAGTAGAGTCCCAACCTACTCAACCTTTCCTCATACGTGAACCCCCTCATCTCCGGAATCAACTGAGTGAACCTTCTCTGAACCGCCTCGAGAGCAAGTATATCTTTTCTTAAATATGGAAACCAAAACTGCACACAGTATTCCAGGTGTGGCCGCACCAATACCCTGTATAACTGCAGCAAGACTTCCCTGTTTTTATACTCCATCCCCCTTGCAATAAAAGCCAAGATTCCATTGGCCTTCCTGATCACCTGCTGCACCTGCATACTAACTTTATGTGTTTCATGCACCAGGACCCCCAGATCCCTTTGTACTGTAGCACTTTGCAGTTTCTCTCCATTTAGATAATAACTTGCTCTTTGATTTTTTCTGCCAAAATGCATAACCTCACACTTTCCAACATTATATTACATCTGCCAAATTTCTGCCCACTCACTTAGCCTGTCTATGTCCTTTTGCAGGTTTTTTATGTCCTCCTCACTCACTGCTTTCCCTCCCATCTTTGTATCGTCGGCAAGCTTGGATATTTTGCACTCGGTCCCTTCCTCCAAATCGTTAATATAGATTGTAAAGAGTTGGGGTCCCAGCACTGACCCCTGCGGAACACCACTAGTTACTGATTGCCAGCCCGAGAATGAACCATTTATCCCAACTCTTTGTTTTCTGTTAGACAGCCAATCTTCCACCCATGCCAGTATATTACCTCCAATCCCGTGATTTCTTATCTTGATCAGTAATCTTTTGTGTGGAACCTTGTCAAATGCCTTTTGGAAGTCCAAATACACTACATCCACTGGTTCCCCTTTATCCACCCTGTATGTTACATCCTCAAAGAATTCGAGCAAATTTGTCAAACATGACTTCCCCTTCATAAAACCATGCTGACTCTGTCCTATTAAATTATGTTTATCCAAATGCTCTCTTACTGTTTCCTTAATGATGGACTCCAACATTTTGCCAACCACAGATGTTAGGCTAACTGGTCTATAGTTTCCAGCTTTCTGTCTACTTCCCTTCTTAAATAAGGGTGTTACATTAGCAGTTTTCCAATCTGCCAGGACCTTTCCTGAGTCCAGGGAGTTCTGGAAAATAATCACCAATGCATCCACAATCCCTACCGCCACTTCTCTCAAGACCCTAGGATGTAGGCCATCAGGTCCGGGGATTTATCCGCCTTAAGTCCCATTATTTTACTGAGTACCATCTCCTTAGTGCTGTATGATGATGGCTCCTCCTTTTTCTCCTGGTTTGATGACGATGTTGCGGTTGGTCTTGAGAGCGTGGATGGCATTGCGTTGCGCTCGGGTGACATTCTGGACTGTCTTGTGAACAGAACGGACTATTGCAAAGAAGCATACCGACAACTGGACAACCAGGAACACTACAGACAGCTACCCGCAGATCCGACCAAAGAACACACCCGCCAACTCAACAGACTGATCAAGACCTTCGATCCAGAGCTTCAAAGCATCCTACGCACTCTCATCCCACGTACTCCCCGCATGGGAGACTTCTACTGCCTCCCAAAGATACACAAAGCCAACACACCCGGACGTCCTATCATATCAGGCAATGGAACCCTGTGTGAGAACCTCTCTGGATACATCGAGGGCATCCTGAAACCCATCATACAGGGAACCCCCAGCTTCTGTTGCAACACTACAGACTTCTTACAGAAACTCAGCACCCACGGACCAGTTGAACCAGGAACACTCCTCGTCACAATGGATGTCTCGGCACTCTACACCAGTATCCCCCATGATGATGGCATCGCTGTGACAGTCTCAGTACTCAACACCAACAACAGCAAATCTCCAGACGCCATCCTACAACTCATTCGCTTCATTCTTGACCACAACGTCTTCACCTTCAACAACCAGTTCTTTACCCAAACACACGGAACAGCCACGGGGACCAAATTCGCACCCCAATACGCCAACATCTTCATGCACAAGTTTGAGCAAGACTTTTTCGCTGCACAGGACCTCCAACCAACGCTATACACCAGATACATCGACGACATTTTCTTCCTATGCACCCACGGCGAAGAATCACTGAAAAGACTACACGATAACATCAACAAGTTCCATCCCACCATCAAACTCACCATGGACTACTCCTCAGAATCGGTTTCATTCTTGGACACACGAATCTCCATCAAAGACGGACACCTCAGCACTTCACTCTACCGCAAGCCCACGGACAACCTCACGATGCTCCACTTCTCCAGCTTCCACCCTAACCACGTTAAAGAAGCCAACCCCTATGGACAAGCCCTGTGAATACACAGGATCTGCTCAGACGAGGAGGAACGCGATGGACACCTACAGATGCTGAAAGACGCCCTCGTAAGAACGGGATATGACGCTCGACTTGTTCCCTCTACACAGATGCAGCCGGACCTGCTGTGATTTCCAGCAAAAAAATGTCTTTTGTCTGTTTTTTTGTTTTTCATACAGACCCCAGCATCTGCAACATTTGACCCCTTGTGACCCCACCTCATTATTCTTTGATGTAATGTTTTCCTGACTGACCTGTTTGGACACCATTCACACCTTTGATTGCTGTGATTATCTCTATGCCGAGGTGTGATAAATGGCAGTTAGAAAGATTACCTGTAATCATCTGGCATTATTCTCTGACTATATAAGCTGTGTCTTTATGCATCTCTCCACTTTACCTGATGAAGGAGCAGCGCTCCGAAAGCTTGTGATTTCAAATAAAGCTGTTGGACTATAACCTGGTGTTGTGTGACTTCTTACATTTATTCACCCCAGTCCAACACCGGCATCTCCACACCATCTGTTCTTTAGCTCGCGAGTTTTTTGTTGGACCTCGGCCTTCAGGCATCTGTAGAGCTGCTTTCTTGCTCTCGAGTTCTGTTGCTGTTTCCAGATCAGGAATGCCTCGTGCTTGCGGCTTACTAGCTCCTGGATCTCCTGGTCGTTCTCGTCGAACCAGTCTTGGTGTTTTCCAGTCGAGTGATCGAGCATCTCTTCACAGGTGCTGATAATGGAGGCCTTGAGTGCAGACCAGGCGCTGTGAACACTCTGTGTCTCTGAATCACTGGGAGACGTCAGGTTGGTTGTGAGACGCAGGCTGATTACAGCTTTTTTAGCGGGGTCTTTGAGTGCTCCAGCGTTGGATTTCCTGCGGCATTGTTTCTGTTGCCGCCGCTGTTTTGGGGCTACGTTGATGGAGATGACAGAACGGATTAGGTAGTGGTCTGTCCAACAGTCATCAGCTCCTGTCATGGCGTGGGTGATGCGGACGTCCTTGTGGTCCCTTGCTCGGACTATGACGTAGTCCAGCAGATGCCAATGCTTGGAGCCATGAAGCCTTGTACTTGTCTCTCTGACGGAACAAGGTGTTGGTTATGACAAGGCCATGTTCTAAGCATTTCATCAAGAGTAGGGTACCGTTGGAGTAGGCTTTCCCTACCCCCTCTCTGCCGATCTGTGGTCTGTGTCCTTTCCAACTCTGGCATTGAAGTCGCCAAGGAGGACCAGCTTATCGCCCGTTGGGACTTGGGACAGGGATTGTTCAAGGCTGCAGTAGAATTCCTCTTTGGTCTCATCTGTGGCTTCCAGTGTTGGGGCGTGTGCACTGATGACTGTAGCACACTGGTTCCGGGCGAGGGTGATCCGTAGAGTCATGAGGCCTTCGTTTATTCCACAAGGGGAGTCTCTGAGACGTTCAACTAGCTCATTTTTTATGGCGAAGCCTACCCCATGGAGGCGGCGTTCTTCTTCAGGTTTGCCTTTCCAGAAGAAGGTGTATCCACTGCCTTGCTCTTTGAGCTGGCCTTCCCCTGCCTGCCAGGTCTCACTTAGGGCGGCGATGTCTATGTCGAAACGTCTGAGCTCCCGGGCAACGATAGCAGTATGGTGTTCCAGTCTGTCGCTGTTGGGGTTGTCAATGAGGGTCCTGATGTTCCAGGTCCCGAATTTCATTTTAAAGGGTGGAAGATGCCTGTGCGTGAATTCTTTTAATGTGGGGTGGCCATTGCACACCAGCTACCACATGGGCTTCAAAGAGTTTTCTTTCATCTGCAAATTTTGAAATTGTGCCCTGTACACCCAAGTCCAAGTCATTAATATATATCAAGTAAAGCAGTGGTCCTAGAACCGACCCTTGGAGAACACCACTGTATTCCTTCCTCCAGTCCAAAAAACAACTATTCACCATGCTCTCTGTTTCCTGTCACTTAGCCAATTTCATATCGATGCTGCTACTGTCCCTTTTATTCCATGGGCTTCAACTTTGCTGGCAAGCTTATTATGTGACATTTTGTTGAATGCCATTTGGAAATCCATGTACACCATGTGAACCGTATTGCCCTCATCAACCCTCTCTGTTACCTCATCAAAAAACTCGATCAAGTTGGTTAAACACAATTTGCCTTTAACAAATCCGTGCTGGTAATTTTGTCCCTGATTATTGTTTCTAAAAGCTTCCCCAATACCGAGGTTAAACTGACTGGCCTGTAGTTGCTGGGTTTATCTTTACACCCTTTTTTGAACAAGGGTGTAACATTTCTGGCACCACCCCAGTTTCTACGGAGGATTTGAAGATTATGGCCAGTGCCTCCGTGATTTCTTCCGTCACTTCCCTCAACGTCCTAGGATACATCCCATCTGGTCCTGGTGACTTATCTACTTTAAGTACAGCCAGCCTTTCTAGTTCCTCCGCTTTATCAATTTTTATCCCATCCAGTATCTGCTCTACCTCCTCCTTCACTATGTCTATGGCAGCATCTTCTTCCTTGGTGAAGACAGATGCAAAGTACTCATTTAGCACCTCAGTCATACCCTCCATTTCCATGCATAGGTCTTCTTTTTGGTCCCTAATCAGCCCCACCCCTCCTCTTACTACCCGTTTACTATTTATATACCTATAGAAGAAGGTGGTGAGGAAACTTTAAGAGACAATAATCCGAGACAAAATTAATTGTCATTTGGAAAAATATGGGCTAATAAATGCCAGCCAGCATGGATTTTTTTAAAGGCAAATTTTGTTTGATTAACTTAATTGAGTTCTTTGATGAATTAATAAAGAGGGTTGATGGTGGTAGTACGGTTGATGTTGTGTATATGGACTTGCAAAAGGCATTTGATAAAGTACCACATAATAGAATTATTAGTAAAATTGAAGCTCATGGGGTTAAAGATAGAAAATTGGTTAAGAGACAGAAAGCAGTGAGTAGTGGTGAACAGTTGTTTTTTAGACTGGAGGGAAGTATACAGTGACGTCTCCCAGGGCTCGGTATTAGGACCACTGCTCTTTTTGTTATATATTAATGATCTGGACTTGGGTATACAGGGCATTATTTCAAAATTTGCAGATGACACAAAACTCAGAAATGTGAAGAGGCTAGCAACAGACTTCAGGAGGGCATAGACAGACGGGTGAAATGGGCAGAGACACACGGCAGATGCAATTTAACGCAGAGAAGTGTGAAGTGATTCATTTGGTAGGAAGAATGAGGATAGGCAATATAAACAAAATGGTACACTATTAAAGGGGGTGCAGAAACAGAGAGACCTGGGGGTGTACATACACGAACCTTTGAAAGTGGCAGGACAAAGTTGAGAAGGCTGTTAATAAAGCAAACAGGATCCTTGGCTTTATAGACACATTGGCCCCAATATTTACGGGGAGGCGGAGAGGATGCAGAGGAGTGCAGTAGTTGGGGGGAAACCCAGAAAGCCTGGGGAAGTGGATGTCATGACACTATTAATGTCAGGACCTTATTATCATTTTCTTGTTCCATTTCCCACCCGCCAGTCAGCCAATTTGACAGGCTGGCTGGCTGCCGGGCAGGAAAACTAGCGGCAGAAGCCAATCGTGAGAGAAGGAGCGATCAGGCCTCGGGATCGGGACTTGTTGAGGGGGGGCGTTGGTTGGCGATCACGGCAGCGAGGAGAAACCTTGATTGGCAGAAAGGAGGCCAAAGGCTTCCTTGAGGGGTTGGGGGAAGCATTCCTGCTCCTCCTGGCCCACAAGAAGTGCTATAAAAAGCACTAACCTGCTAGAGAAGGCAGCTCTTGCCTCCATTTCGCTGCCGGTTATTCCGAGCCCTGGGAAACCTGGCCGGCAACTGCACTGTGGGGGCCTGATTTCAATATGATAGTGAAGTGCCCCCCTCTCCAAGATGAGACACATGCAGACCTCGCAACCCGCTGCTGTGAAAATGGTGGGAGGCACGTATGCGGCGGGTTGGGGATGCGTTCCCCGAATTTTAATTTTTAATCCCCCCCCCCGACCCTCTCCCGCTCGTCGTGGGGTGGTTAATATCGAGGCCATAGAGTACAAAAGCAAGGACATTATGCTGAACTTTTATAAAACACCGGTTAGGCCCCAGCTGGAGTATTGTGGCCAATTCTGGACTCCGTACTTTAGGAAGGATGTCAAGGCCTTAGAACTGATGCAGTGGAGGTTTACTAGAATGGTACCAGGGATGAGGGACTTCAGTTACGTGGAGAGACAAGAGAATCTAGGATTGTTCTCCTTAGAGCAGAGAAGAGGAGATTTGATAGAGGCAGCGAGTTGCTATGATCTGGAATGCACTGCCTGAAAGGGTGGTGGAAGCAGATTCAATAATAACTTTCAAAAGGGAACTGGATAAATACTTGAAGGGAAAAAGTTTGCAGGGCTATGGGGAAAGAGCAGGGGAGTGGGACTGATTGAATAGCTCTTTCAAAGAGCCGGCACAGGCATGATTGGCTGAATGGCCTCCTTCTGTGCTGTATCATTCTATGATTCTATATTAGTCCCATTGAACATCGAGTCTACTAAGACGCCTAGATTTCTTTTAGTTGCATCCTTAGATAATTCAACACAAACCATGGTGCTATTTAATTGCAAGTCGTTGTTGTATGTGTTCCATTATTTTTCATTCCTTTGGGCAATACTTTAATTTCTGTGCATCAAATGCCATGTCATTATTCAACCTGAATCCCCATAGCTTTGAGTTTAATTAATCGACTTTCACATAGAGCCTGACCAAATGCCTTTTGGAAGTTTTACGCAGATTTTCACTTCTCCCTTGTACTGTTTTGTCATAGCAAATCAAATAGCCGTTGTTTACAAGGCCAGTAGTGAGAAATCATGCTTAAGGAGTATAAAGACACATTTACCATTTTGCTACAAATAGCGAACAGTCAAAATCGTCTCCCTTTTTTGTTCTTAAATCAATCCTAATATTTGATTGCTCAAAATTTGAAATTAGTAAAATAATCCTCTTAAAATCCATTATTCTTGAAACAAATGATTTTGGGCCACATTGGCTGAACGTTTAAACATTTTCTATTGAAAACAAATGTGAGCTTCAAACATCACTTTACAGTGGTCAGTGCTCAGTGTCATACCCAGGTCTCTTCAGGAGATACAAGGAGTTAAGCCTACACCATTGCAGAATCATCCACACAGGCTATTTATGTTCAGTACACAGCAAATCAGTACGTCAATCAACTAAAATCATGCACTTAAAGTTCTGACAGTAAACAGGTCCCTTGTTAAAATCCAATAATGTTCCAATCTTCAAAATACTGAATCTACATCATAAATGTTATTGTCAAATTAATTTGCTCCCTCTTTCGAAATTAATTTTCAGCCGAAAGATTAAATGATTTGAACAGACACTGTGAAATGCGTGACTGGAATTCAACCCATACCTTTATCAGTAGAATGGTCCAAGCAAATGTGGGAGTAACTCAAATCCAGCAATATCGTGAAGACACTTTATTCAGTATTTTAAAGCCTGGGACACAGAACTATTAATAAAGGATTAACTAATAACCATTTAAAAAAGAAAATGAATAATTTAGATTGGGAATTTAAATACAGAATAATGTACACCATTTGAAGTTATGTTCACTCCTTTGTCAAGTAGGGCTCCAAAGTTCTTCCGAGCTCCTGGCCTACTGGGGGTTTCATCAGGGTGGGTGAGGGATAGCGTGTGTGGAATTGGGGCAGGTCATAGTTATGCCAGGTCTCCGCCCCATTTGTCGTGCATTGGGATTTCCTGGAAGGGCCAGGGATGTGTGGATGGTTCCTGCAGCCTCCCCCTTTGGAACAGATGTTACGGAAGGTGGGACTTGCAGGATGACATTACCCACTGGGATTCGTGTCTCTGGTGGCCCAGTGTACTATAATGCAGCAGAAGTGGAGCCTATCCATGTGCAAAAGGCTAGTTCCCTTACAGCAGCCTGATGGGAAAGGTGCCATTTGTTTCCTTTCCGTGGGTGAACCTGCTAGCATCTTCTCCAGTAGCTGGAAAATGGCACAATTTCTCCCCACACCACCTGGCACCCCAGTTGTGCTGATACTGGCTTGGGTGCCTGTTCACTTTATTTAAACTCAGAAATTCCAATGGGATCAGGCATTTAAGGGGGCAAAATTCCCCTCGAGGGCCATTTGGGGAGCTAACTGGAAAAAGTTAAAAAAGTTAGCACCCGGCACTAATGATTCTGAGCTTCACCTAAATTCCCTGACATCACCCCAGGAAGGGAGAGGGGCGCTAAATCAAGCGCTAATGTCGTCAGTGGGGTGCTACCGGGGCGCTAACACCAGAGAGCTGCCGAATTTCAGGTGAGTTTCAAACAGATTGGATCACTCGCGCTGCTTCTTTGCAGCTGTTAAAGGGGAAGTCCAATCATTCACCAGATGCTCATTTGCAGCTTTGCTTGCTTCGAGGAGAACAGATACAGACTGCAGACCCTTTCCATTGCTCTGAGAAGAACTGCCTGATAGCCAACAAATCACACCCTAATATATAGAAACATAGAAGATAGGAGCAGGAGTAGGCCATTCGGCCCCTCGAGCCCGCTCCGCCATTCAATGAGGTCATGGCTGATCATCCAAATTCAGTACCCTGTTCCTGCCTTCTCTCCATATCCCTTGATCTCTTTAGCCTTCAGAAATATATCCAATACCTTCTTGAATATATTTAATGAATTGGCCTCTACTGCCTTCTTTGGCAGAGAATTCCACAGGTTCACCACTCTCTGGGTGAAGAAATTCCTCCTCATCTCTGTCCTAAATTGCTTACCCCTTATCCTTAGACTGTGACCCCTGGTTCTGGACTCCCCGACCATCGGGAACATCCTTCCAGCATCTAGTCTGTCTAGTCCTGTTAGAATTTTATAAGTTTCGATGAGATCCCCTCTCATTCTTCTAAACTCCAGTGAGTACAAGCCCAATCGATCCAATCCCTCCTGATACGTCATTCCTGCCATCCCAGGTATCAGCCTGGTGAATCTTCACTGCACTCCTTCCATGGCAAGAACATCCTTCCTCAGATAAGGCGACCAAAACTGCACACAATACTCAAGATGTGGCCTCACCAAGGCCCTGTACAACTGCAGCAAGACATCCTTGTTCCTGTACTCAAACCCTCTCGCTACGAAGGCCAACATACCATTTGCCTTCTTAACTGCCTGCTGCACCTGCATGCTTACTTTCAGCGACTGGTGCACAAGGACGCCCAGGTCTCATTGCACTTCCCCTTCTCCCAATCTATTGCCATTCAGATAATAATCTGCCTTCCTGTTTTTGACACCAAAGTGGATAACCTCGCATTTATCCACATTATATTGCATCTGCCATGCTTCTGCCCAATCACCCAACCTGTCCAAATCATACTGGAGTTTCTCGGCATCCTCCTCACAGCACACATGCCCACCCAGCTTTGTGTCGTCTGCAAACTTGGAGATATTACATCTAGTTCCCTCGTCCAGATCATTAATATATATTGTGAATAGCTGGGGTCCAAGGACCGATTCCTGCGGTACTCCACTAGTCATTGCCTGCCACTCGGAAAAAGAGCCGTTTATTCCAACTCTTTGCTTTCTGTCTGCCAACCAGTTCTCTATCCAAGTCAATACCTTGCCCCCAATCCGGAACCGGGGTGGGGGGAGAGTGACTGGGTAATGGGGGGAGAGTTACCGTGGAATGGGGGGAGAGTGACTGGGGAATGGGGGGAGAGTGACTGGGGAATGGGGGGGAGAGAGAGAGACTGGGGAATGGAGAGAGAGAGAGACTGGGGAATGGGGAGAGAGAGACTGGGGAATGGGGAGAGAGAGACTGGGGAATGGGGAGAGAGAAAGACTGGGGAATGAGGAGAGAGAGAGATGGGAATGGCATGTGCCTTAATTTTACATGCTAATCTCTTATGCGGGACCTTATCAAAAGCCTTTTGAAAATCCAAATACACCACATCCACTGGTTCTCCCTTATCTATTTTACTAGTTGCATCCTCAAAAAATTCCAGTAGATTAGTCAAGCATGATTTATCTTTTGTAAATCCATGTTGACTTTGTCAGATCGGTCACTTTTTTCCAAGTGCTCTGCTATTACATCCTTTATAATGGACTCTAGCATTTTCCCCACTACCGATGTCAGGCTTACCGGTATGTAATTCCCTGTTTTCTCTCTACCACCCTTTTTGAACAGTGGGGTAACATTAGCTACCCGCCAATCCATGGGTACTGTTCCAGAGTCTATCGAATTTTGGAAGATGACCAGCAATGCATCTACTATTTCTAGGGCCACTTCCTTAAGTACCCTAGGATGTAGATTATCAGGCCCTGGGGATTTATCGGCCCTCAATCCCATCAATTTCCCTAACACCATTTCCCTACAAATACTGATTTCTATCAGTTCCTCCCTTTCATTAGACCCTATGTTCCCCGACATCTTTGGGAGGTTATTTGTGTCCTCCTTTGTGAAGACAGAACCAAAGTATGTAATTAATTGGTCTTCCATTTCCTTGTTCCCCATTATAAATTCCCCTGATTCTGACTGCAAGGGACACACTTGACTTCACCAATCTTTTTCTCTTCACATATCTATAAAAGGTTTTACAGTCAGTTTTTATGTTCCCTGAAAGCTTACTCTCATACTCTATTTTCCCCCTCTTAATTAATCCCTTTGTCCTCTTTTGTTGGATCCTAAACTGCTCCCAATCCTCAGGTTTACTGCTTTTTCTGGCCAATTTATAGGTCCTCTCCTTGGATCTTATGCTATCCCTAATTTCCCTTGTTAGCCATGGTTGAGTCACCTTTTTTGTTTTATTTTTATGCCAAACTGGGATGAACAAATTCTGTAGTTCATCCATGCGATCTTTGAATGTTTGCCATTGCCCATCCACCATCAACCCTTTGAGTGACATTCCCCAATCAATCCTACCCAACTCGCACCTCATACCATCGTAGTCTCCTTTATTTAAATTCAGGACCCTAGTCTCTGAGTCAACTATTTCACTCTCCCTCTTAATGAAGAATTCTATCATATTATGATCGCTCCGACCCAAGGGGCCTCGCACAACAAAATTGCTAATTAATCCTTTCTCATTACATATTACCCAGTCTAAGATGGCATGATCTCTAGTTGGTTCCTCGACATATTGGTCCAGGAAACCATCCCGTATACACTCCAGGAATTCCTCCTCCACAGTATTGTTACTAATTTGGTTAGCCCAATCTATATGTAGATTAAAGTCACCCATGATAACTGCTGTGCCCTTATTGCACGCGTCTCTAATTTCCCATTTAATGCCATCTCCGACCTCCGCATTACTGTTTGGAAGTCTATATACCACTCCCACTAACGTTTTCTGCCCCTTGGTATTTCTCAGTTCTACCCATACAGATTCCACATCATCAGAGCTAATATCCTTCCTTTCAATTGTGTTAATCCCCTCTTTAACCAGTAATGCTACCCCACCTCCTTTTCCTTTTTGCCTATCTTTCCTGAATATTGAATACTCCTCCCATTGGAGGCACAAACGGGGAATTTTGCCCCCATAAATGTCGAAGGCTGAGGAATTCCCCCTCCGCCATTGTGGTGTCAGTAGAGAGGATTGTGGATCTTTTGGCCATAGCATTTTTTTCCATGTTGCCATTAACTATTTTACTGTCTCTGTTATAACTATTAGCATAGGTGAGGTACAGCATAATAACAAGAGCGTTAGTCCCCTGGGTAGCAAGAAAGAAAAGTGAAACAAATAGCCCAGGTCCTCTAGTAAAGTGGGCCAATATTCTCTCATATTATGGGGACCTAATTCATTTCTTTGTTTTAATGCTTTAACGGACCACTTGAAAACCTTAGGTCAGTCATCTCTCAAGTGTTCAAATACATAGAATCACTCAACATTTCATAATCAAGCATAATACTTTACTTAAAATGTCTTTAAATATATTTCACAGGAATTAGACTACATAGTTTACTGTAAAATCTGCAGCAACTGCATCTCAGCATCACACAACTTGCATTTATATAGCATTTTTAACATAAAAGAGTTCCAAGGCACTTAAATGGAAAGTTGGCAAGGCAATGCACATTGAGCCATAAAGGGAGGGGCTGTGGAACATTGTCATCCTGCTAGATCCTGAGCTCAGCTTCCTCTCCTACACCTGCTCCAGTACAAAACCGCTTTACTCCAACTCTGCCCCATCTCTCCCTTTTTGCCACAGAAACCCCAGTACATACCTTTATTGCTTCACATCTTGAATCTAAACACCTTCCTAGCCACCCTTGCCAGCTCAACCCCCCTCTCATCTAAAGTATCACAGCCCACATCCTCAACCACACTCCCATCATCCTTTGAAACTCCACTAGCTCTCAGTATCCCAGTAGGTCAAATTCAAAATTTGTGTCTGTGCTTTCAAATCTGTTCATAGACTTATCTCACATCACCTTCATGATCTCCCCCTGCTTCTGCACGCACTCTTTTTCTCTAACACCAGACTTGCCCTTACCCTTTGCTCCCTCTGTTCCGCCAGCCACGATGCCTCTGCCCTCTGAGGCTTTCTCAAAACCTCCTCAAAGCCTTCTTCCTCAACTGTGCCTTTTGTTCTCCATTCTATATTCTATTTTTCTTCCCTGCACCCTTTCCTCATTGTAAAGAACTTTGAGATGACTTCTGCATATGAGGAGTGCTATATAAATGCAAATAGTTGTTACACTGTGGCTTTCATGCCATTGTGCATCCATTAACCCAAAAGTGGTGGCATAGTTACATTCACATGTGGATTAAAATTCATCTCAAGGAGATTGGAAATACCTATATTGGAGTAGATTTCATAAAGATAAATATAGAAGAAGGAGTCTGTTTACCTACCTAGCTACTTTTTTCATAGAAACCAATGGTCCCCAATTACAGCATCTAACTTCCTCTTGAATTATGCCAATGTTTTTTGTGCCCCTGTGCCATCAGCCTTGGGCACTGGAAAATATGCCATTCTGCATCTGCTGTGCTTTCTGGATTTGTCTCTAAAATGCTCTAAAGCCAAATGCGTTGCTGTATATTAGTAGAGCTGCATCCCATCTGTTACAATTGTACAAACTGCTCCCTCAGGCTAATCTTAATCAACCTGCCTTTGCAGTGGTGTTGGCTGCATTCCCCGAGTTAAGCGCATTTAACAGCACTGAAGGCGATATTTACATGATTCAATGTTGAGATAAATAGCATGGAAAAAATATTGAATGCTATCTTAACAATTTATCATTTCAGTTGATTATTTAACTTCTACCCTGAAATAATGTGGCAGAAAAAATGAAAACAAATGCAATAGGCTTAAATTCTGGAACTGTGACATCTCCATGGAACTTGATTTGGTGTTAATTGACTTAACTGATATAAGCCTTTCCGACTATGAACCGGAAAGTTTTGTATTCAAGCCAATTCCCATTGAATATTAATCCATACAATATTGACCTCAGGTAAGCACTGCTTTCTGAAGAGTACTGTCTCTTGGATGAGAAGCTAAGACCCTGTCCACTCATTCTGGTTAGTAGCAGAGATATGGTACTAAATGTTGTGAGTATTGAGGTTATCATGGTGCTTTGGCTTCCCAACCCAAGATTGTGGCTGTGAAAATAAAAAAATAATTCATTCCTTTACAGTGCAGGTAATTGTAAAATATATCTAACAACAGGAAGGATAACTGGTGATTGAGTGAGAATGGAAATTAAAAGGATCGCGACAAGTGTCATATTTTACTCTGATAAAACTAAACTATAATGCAGAAGTGATGAAAACCTTTAACCTTTCATGTTCTCGTGACAAGGAACAATATATCATGCTCTTGTTCTGAGCATTAGATACAAGGAGGAAGCAAATGTAATGATTGAACTTGTAGTAATAAAGCATATTTTATAGGAAGTATTTTAATGGAAAATCTGTACTTTATATTGCAATAAAACAGAATGACAATCTATCCCTTTAATTAGCCAAGGATGTGTTAAATCATAACACTAAATCATTACAGAGAAATTAGAAGCTACAAGCCAAGCTCTCTTTACTTGATCAGCCAACCTGATGTTTCTGATTATACATGATAACGCGACAATTACAATCCTTCAGTTAACAGAATGCCAAACAATCTGGGGCATCAAGACATTGCCTTATTTACAGTCACTGTTCCTGGACAGCTATTGATTAGTTAGAGGGAGTGAAGATAATTCACTATGATTACTGAGGATTACAATATGATCAAAAAAAGATTTTTACATATGATGACAAAATGAGGGGAACATACATGGTACAGCCTGCTTACAGTCACCTTATATAATCCCATAGCGTGAGCTCCAGTGCCCCAAATGACCCATTTATGTGACTATTTTGCACTAAAATTGCTACTCACAGTGAAAATCTGAGGTCGCGATTTTCTCATTGGTGGCGGGTTGGGTGCGGGTCAGGTGGTCAGCGGGTTCCGGTCCCGCCGCTGCTTTCAGCTGGTCAAAAATTGAAATTTTGCCCTAATTGGGCTATTGAGTCCCTGCGTGCATGCTACCCTGGCCAATTAATGGTTTTAGGTCTGCTGCTCACCTCTGCTGACGTCTGTCAGCCAGCTGCATTTAAGGGGCCCATGCAGCCTTATTTCATTCTCTCATTATTTGATGTTGGATTTCGTGCTACCAATTGCTGACATAACTGCTGCAAGGGCCAAGGCCTCACCCCGTTTTGATGATGACTCCCTCCATGCTCTTGTGGAGGGAGTCAGAGAGCTCAAGGAGGTTCTCTTCCCATCCTCTGGACAGAGGAAGCCTACACAGCAAAGCAAAGCAGCCTGGCTGCAAATTGCTCAGGAGGTCAGCTCCAGATCATTGTGCACTCGATCCTGGGTGCAGTGCAGGAAAAGGCTTAATGACCTGGTACGCTCAGGAAATGTGAATATAACATCACACTTGCCCTCAATCTGCTCCCCATCTCCTCTCATCAGCAGCACTCTGCATTGTCAACCTACTCCTGCACATCCCACTTTACCCTTACATCCCTTGCATCCTTAACCATCCCTCTCTCTCTATGTACGCAATCACTTCACTATTTGACTATGCTGCCCTCACACTCACTATCACTGTGATGCAATGCCAACAACTAACAACGCACAGGGAGGGCCCTTGGTATTGGCATCTCACTCCATCTTTGTCTCCTTCTAAGCATCTATGCTATGGATTCTCTACACTCACTCCATCATTCTCACTCAAACTCTACTTGTGTCCCTCATTGCAGGAAAAGAGAGCCCACAATAAGAGGGAGAGGGTTATGACAGGAGGAGGGCCATCTTCCATTTCCAATCTGACCAATGCTGAGGAGGCAGCACTTGAAATCATCGGAGGTGATGAGGATTTGGAAGTGGGGGACGGTCAGACGGGTGCAGCAGAGCAAGCTGGTGACAGAATAGATTTGCATGAATGACTGATATGGCATCTGATGCTCAAACAGGTTGACTTATGATCATCTGCACAATTCAATGTGCATGCTACGTTAATATCACATGTCTAACTCATGCCTTTACTCCCCCACAGGACCATCAACAGCCCCCCTCCCCACTGTCCAGGAGGAAGAGCCTGAGCCTGAAGACTCCTCAGAGGAAGCTGCAACCTCTGGGGGCACAGCGTCAGCAGAATTAAGCAGACCCAGCACCAGCGCAGATACACACACCTTGGTGGGGCCTTCAGGAGATAGAGTAGTTTTGTGACCTGGTGTATCACAGCTCACAACTGAGCATCAGCAGATGGTGGAGACAGGGACAGCAGTGGAGAGTTCTCGTCGGAGGGCACAGGACTCTCCCAGCTCGGCTCAGCTGCATGTGGACCCTGTGCCTCCGGGTCCATCCAGAAGGAGAGCAGTGCTGGAAATCCAGGAACAAATGCATGAGTCCCTGGCAGGTTTTGCATCCAGGGTTGCTGCAAGTGTGGAGAGGATGGAGGATTCCATGTCTAACATGAGCAGTGCCTTTGTGGAGGCAATGGCGCATGAACGCACCACCACGGAAAGGATGGAAACATCCATGGATAGGATGGAAACCTCTGTGAAAAGGATGGCTATGGTAGAGGAAAGGATGGCTACGGTCATGGAGGAAATAAGTCACCAGAGTCAGGAAAACATGGTGAATGTTCAGAATAAATTGAGATCTCTGGAGGAGCGATGGGCAGCTATTGAGCAGAGAAACCAGAGCTTCATGGAAGTCCTTTTGAGGAGGACTGCCAGTGCAGGTACGGGTCCTCATGATGTGCAGCAAGGTGCTGTCAAGCCACTTGCTAGCACTGAAGTGGGGCTGACCCATGAGAGGGATGTTGGTGGCAGGCAACAAGGAAGTGTGGGCTTCTCTCCAAGTGCTCACACTCCCATGCCACTGTGTAGCCCTCAGTCAGAGCCCCACCAGAGCCCTCACCTAGCTGTGATGGGCATCTCAGCCCCTGCGCAGCTGCAGGAGGAGCAGACTTTTGCCGAGCCCTCACAGGCTGGCAAACCAAGAGGACGCCCACCAAAGGTGTTGAAGCAGGAGTAGCATGAAAGTGAGCAAGGGGCCTCCACATCTGCTGAAGCCACAGGGGAAGCACCACGTAGAAGCACGCGTAAGAGGAAGATAAAGCACAATTAGTCACAGGGGTAGTCACTTGGGTGTTCTTTTCTGTTGTCTTTTGTTTTCTTTAATATTTGGCATTGTCATCCATTTGTACATGTATTAAACAGAAGTGATGGCAAACAGTTGAAGTTCTGGCCTATGTGATCTGGGAAATGGAAGTTGCACATTGAGGGCTCAGGGTGACTTGCATTTGTAATGATGGTGGTGAGAGTGATAGGAACCCACAGGTTCTTGTACATTGTGTATGGTGTGATAAGAAGGTGCAAGCCACATGTGTTTGATTCATCCACCTTAGTGAATCTGGCAAAGATTAGTGCATCCCTTGCATCACCGGCAGCAATGTGCTCGCATGCTGCTGGAGCTGGCTCATCTGCCTCCGCAAGGTCTCCTCCTCCTCCTCCTCCTCCTCATCTGAGGAGGCTATGCGCTGAGCCACTTGTTCCTCAGGCAGCTGCAAGCCACAATGCTGTGCGATGTTGTGCAGTGCACAGCAGACCACGATGATTCTGGAGACCCTGGCTGCTGAGTACTGTAGGGTTCCACCTGATCTGTCAAGGCATCTGAATCGCATTTTGAGCAAACTGATGGTTTGCTCGATGATGCCTCTGGTCAAAATGTGGCTGGCATTGCAATGCTCCTCTGCTTCGTTTGATGGCCTCCTCAATGATGTCATTAGCCACGTCTTCAGGGTATAGCCCTTATCTCCAAGTAGCCATCTGGAAAGTTGTCTTGGCGGATTGAAGAGCGGAGGCACAGTAGACTGCCACAGGATGAATGAGTCATGGCAACTGCCAGGATACTTTGCGCAAACATGCATAATGTTCTTCCTGTGGTTACACACTAGCTGGACGTTAAGAGAGTGGAAGCCCTTGTGGTTGACAAAAACAGCTGGGTTGTGATGGGGTGCCCTAATGGCCACATGTGTGCAGTCTACAACACCCTGCACCCTTGGGAAGCCTGCCATATTTGCAAAGCCAACCACACGCGCGGTTACACTTGCTTGATCCGTGGAGAAGTGGACGTAATTGTGCGCCTTTGCAAAGAGGGCATCGGTAACCTGTGTGGTGCAAGTGTGTGCGGCCGACTGGGAGATGCCACTGATGTCTGCTGATGAGCCCTGGAAGGACCCTGAAGCAAAAAAATGGAGTGCGGTGGTGACTTTGACAGCCACTGGTAAGGGGTGTCCACCCACTCCTCTGGGTTCCAGGTGTTGGTGCAGCATTGTGCAGATGTCAGCGGCCAACTCTCGCAAAAGTCTCAGCCTCTTTTGGCACTGCTGCTCAGTCATGTTGAGGAAGGTCACCCTCGGCCTGTAAACCCTGTGTTGGGGGTATCTGGTGTGGCGACATGCAGGCCTGTGCTGACACCCTCTGCCCTGTGCAGCATGAGGTGGTTGAGGGGAAGGTTGGCGCTCCTGTTGTTGCTGCTGCTGTTGTGCCTGGTTCTGCTGCTGCCACGGCTGCTCTTCCTCCGAATCGGAGGACCAGGATGACAGGGTATGAATGGTTCCCACCCCGCTGGTAGTTGAGGAAGTGCTCAGTCAATGTGGGGAGAGGGTTTTCCCAGGAGGTCACAGTGGAGATGGATCTCAGCTTCACCACTTACAAGATCAGTAGACCTGCAAAAAGATTTCCAAGGCCTGAAAAAACAAAATTCTGTCATCTGTAAGTGAGCCGTGTTCAAGCTCCATTTTTAAGCTGGAGCTGCAGCTGTCAAGAAGTCAGGCACTTGCTGAACCCGACACAATCAGCTGGCGTGGTTTGGGAACGGCGTGGAACACGCAGAAAATGTGGAAAAATCAAAAACCGCTGTGAAAATAGGCTTATCCAGGCAGTTAGCAAGCTGTTAACTGCCTTAAGGGCCTCTCCCGCCACTTGGTGACGGGATCGAGCGGGAGTCTTGGAGCCCACATTTGGGAAAGTTGCGGGGAGGCAGGTTGACGGTGGGATCGGACCCCGCCGTCAATATTTGCGATTTTACCCTCTGACCCGCATCCAAACCCGCCCTCTGAGCGCCGGCAAAATCGCAGCCTTAGTGTATTTCAACTGTTCAACTCTATAGGTTGAGAATAGTCAGCAACAATTGGTGAAGGGACAGATAGCAGAGAGTAGTGGTGAATGGCTGTTTTCCAGACTGGATGGAAGTATACAGTGGTGTTCCCCAGAGGTTGGTGTTGGGACTACTGCTCTTTTTGATATCTATTAATAACCTGGACTTGGGTATACAGGGCATAATTTCAAATCTTGCAGATGATCCGAAATGCTGAAATGTAGTAAACAGTGAGGAGGATAGTAACAGATTTCAGGAGGGCATAGACAGACTGGTGAAATGGGCAGATACATAGCAGATGAAATTTAACGCAGAGAAGTGTGACGTGACACATTTTGATAGGAAGAACGAAGAGAGGCAATAGAAACTAAAGGGTACAATTTTAAAGGGGGTGTAGGAACAGAGACCTTGGGGTGTATGTGCACAAATTATTGAAGGTGGCAGGGCAAGTTGAGAGGCTGTTAAAAAGGAGCAGCGGGGTCGAGAGGACCACACTGTAGCCTATGAAACCCGGGCAGAGAGGACCTGTGGGAAGGAGGGAGGAGGACAGTAGGAATATGTTTGTGTGTGTGTGCCAGGCTGATGTAGCAGAGCCTGGGCTCCTATCGTCTTGGATCCCCTTGCCATTGGACCAAGACCGTGTTACCTTGTTCTATCAAGCCCGTGTGGTAGCTGGTGTGCAATGGCCACCCCACATTAAAAGAATTCATGCACAGGCATCTTCCACCCTTTAAAATGAATTTCGGGACCTGGAACGTCAGGACCCTCATGGACAACCCCAACAGCGACAGACCAGAACGCCGTACTGCTATCATTGCCCGGGAGCTCAGACGTTTTGACATAGCCCCTTCAACCACTATCTGCCCCACCTGTGACAGAGACTGTAGGTCCCACATTGAACTCATCAGTCACCTGAGAACTCATTTTTAGTGTAGAAGCAAATCATCCTCGGGTCCAAGGGACTGCCTAAGAAGATGATTTGAAAGGTGACATCTCCCTCAGTACTGCACTGAAGTATCAGCCTAAATTCTGTGCTCAAGCCTTTGGATGGGGCTTGAACCCACATCCTGCTGATTCAAAGGTGAGAGTGTTACCACTGAGCCAAGGCCGGCAAAGTAAACACATTTATTGCGGAAATAATACAAATTGTTATATTATCAAGGTGTTTCTTGAAGTGGTGTAGATTCAGAGATAAAATGTAATGATAAATATGCCAGATAAATGTATCTTAAAGAGAAATAAGTGTAAACAACAAGCAGTCTCCAACATGGATGACCAGAGAAATTAAAATGGAAGTAAGGAAGAAAATATACTATGTAAAGTCTACAGGGAAAAGGTGGGGGTGGACTTTAGAAAGAATATAAGAACATTATAAAATTAATTTAAAATGTAAATGGGGTGCAAAGTGTGCACTAGAGAGGAATATAGCAAAGAATGTTCAACACATTTATATATTTTTTGCATATCATGATAATAATAAAATAGTTAGGGAAGAAGTTAGGTGTTTTTAAAAAAGATGAGTGCTGTAATAAATTAAAATGAAAGGAAAATAGGTTAATTATTTAATGATTATTTTCTAGAATTGTTCACCAGAGAGGAACTATTAAATTGTATCATATTATTGTCATGCAATGAACATCACAGAATCTTTTGAAGTCAGTGAGGAAGAGATACTTTATAAGTTATATGGACTGAAGACCAACAAGTCTCCTGGATCAGATGCCATATATCATAAAGTACTGAAGGGGACTATTGGGGGATTTGCAAGACTACCATATTGAAAATTTATTGGGTACTGGAGAGGTTCTGCAGGATTGGGAGCAAGCAAATTACTCCCTATATTTAAAAATGGGGACAAATCAGGCACAGGTCACTACAGGGCTATTAGCCTTATAACACTGGATAAAATAATGGAAACTAGAAAGTAAGTAGGAGGAGGACCTATATAGTAATAACTCAATAAATGACAGTCAGTATGAATTTAGGAAATTAAGTTCCAGCTTAGCAAACTTGCTCAATTTTGAGGATGCCACATAAAATAGATAATGGCAGTCTCTTTGTTATCATTTATCTGGACTTCCAGAAGGCCTTTGACAAAGTCCCACATAAAAGATTACTAATTAAACTAAAGGCCATAGAAATCCAAGAGAAAAGATAGACTGGAGAAGAAATTAGGTTAAAAAAAAGGACAACATATTGAGTAGTACTGAATTGAGTATCATAGGGTCACTGTTTGAACCTTTGCTGTTCCTTCTCTCCATAAGTGACCTGGATGCAGAATCCAATTGTAAGCTTGTTAAAATTGCAGACAACACGAAGATAGGAAGTACAGTAGGAACAGAAAATGTAGTTAAGTTCTGTGGAAAGATCAAATATATTTTGTGAGTGGATAAATAAAGGGAATATTACATTTAATACTGACAAATATAAAGTATTGCAGATTGGAAGAAAGAATGAGCAACATACATATATACTGAAGAGAATAGATTTAGAATAGGGAGACTTTGAAAGGGGTAACAATAGAGCAGTCACTTTCAATTCAAAGACAATATAGACAAATAATTTTAAAAACACTAGAATCTAAGTATAAAGGGGATGAGCCATGAGGAAATATTAGAGAGGTCTAAGGTGTAGAAAGAAGATTAAGGAATATAAAATGTTAAACAGCATAAATAAAGTGAACCTAGAATAAGGTCACTGAGACACAAACTTAATATTAGTGAAAAGTAAATTAAAAACATATTTTGGAAAAAACACAAAGGTTATTAAATGTTTGGAATGATCTGCCAGATAATATTGTGCAATCAAAGACATTAGAGAGGTTTAAGATTCAGTTGGATGCCAGGCTGGGTGAGCTGAAATATTAGAGGCATGAGCTCAATGGGTCAGCCTTTCCTCATCCTTGTTCAGCCCTTATGTTCCTATGAATTCGAGCTGATGATGTGAAGTTGCTCACTTGGCACACTTATACCAAACCATATTTGGCAGAGAACACATGATACAGCACAGAAGGTGGCCATTCAGCCCATCGTGCCTGTGCCGGCTCTTTGAAAGAGCTATCCAATTAGTCCCATTCCCCTGCTCTTTCTGTGCCCTGCAGATTTTTAAGTATATAACCACTTCCCTTTTGAAAGTTACTATTGAATCTGCGTCTACCACCCTTTTAGGCAGTTTTGTCGAGTCACTTTTTTCTCCCTCATTTAGCCTAGCTTTCTTTGGCTTTCTCGGGGTTAGTAAAACTGCAGTGCTTAAAAAAAACTATTGCAGATTAAGCAGCTGTGTGCCCATGAGAAAAACTGTCCTATTTAAACATAGGCTCTGATGGTAACTTCTTATGGTGAAAATTAATTTTCCATTTAGTCAGCTAGGATTTAGCCATCAGAATATTGAGGCATAACATGTTACTGTGAATGAAAAAAGGTAAGCAACTGTGCTAAAGATTGCTGCAAATGTCTGTGCTGAATGATCACCATACAAGTGAGTTTGCATGTGCTAGGCTGGTTTAAATGCAAACTGCTTCCTTAGTATCAATGTCAGTTAATTCTTCTTTACAATAAGTGTTCAGGCTGATAGATAATATCATTGGGCTGGCAGTTTGTTCCACAGGATTAGCTTGTAGCAGTGAGGTAATGCTTCAAAAGCTATGTGATTTGATCAAGTAGTGCACAATAAAGGTACAAATGTTTGATTGCATGAGAGAAAGTCTAAGTGGAATAGTACTAGCAACTGCAATAAAATGGCAACCGCATGATTCCAAAGATTAATTTGCCATTACAATAGAAAATGACTGCTCGAACACATAGGGCCAAATCTTGCTGGAGTGGGGCATCTCGCGGCGTATGCCGTTAGTTAGATTTTTCATGCACCCTTCAGCTCAAAATTATTTTGAACCATAGCTTGCTGGAAGTGTAAGCTGATAATGGTGTGGCGAGGGCAACAGGGCATCTGGGACCTTAGTGAACAGCAGGATCAACTGTGTATCTCATTAACCAATGAGTTTTAAATATTCAGAAAGAAACAGAGGAGTGATGGAGAAAAGGGGTGAATTAGAGTGGGCAAATTAGAGTCAAAGCAGGTGCAGAAAGAAAAATAAAGAGAAGGAAAGAAAGACTGAATTAAGAGAGAAAAAAACAGACAGAAAGAAAAAGAAAGAAAAAATACAAAAATTTAAATTTGATATTTTTAAAATCTCAAACAACAATTTACTACATGCAGGAATGAGATTGAACAGTTTAAATTGTTCCATTTCTGGGCCAGAGAGTTTGATTGGCATTCATTAACAATTATCACATCATTAAAAAGGTACTTACACTGTTAATTTCCAGCCCTAACTTTCGCAGCTAGTTTAATGGGCAATCAATGTGCTAACCAACAAGCTCCTTAAAATAATGTGGAGTTTGAAGGCGAGATAGTGTTTGTGCGAAGCAAAGGGTGGAGCTTAATGTATTTGTAGCAAATTCATCTTTACTACTTTATGGAGGTGCTTATCAGTTCATTTTAAATGGGTTAATACCAATGTTAAATACCAGAAAGAGGAAATGGATATGAGGACAGTAGGCGATCATACAATAGCATTTTTTAAGCTATTAATCCTGCATTACTCCCATTATACATGGTAAGAATGCAGGCGCCTTGGGACGTTTACTATGTTAAAGGCGCTATATAAATGCAAGTTGTTGTTGTTGAATTTATAATGGGGAACAAAGACATGGCTACCAATTAAATACATACTTTATTGGGTGCGGTTTTGGTCACCTTATCTGAGGAAGGATGTTCTTGCCATGGAGGGAGTGCAGCAAAGATTCACCAGACTGATACCTGGGATGGCAGGAATGACGTATGACGAGAGATTGGGTCGATTAGGCTTATATTCGCTAGAGTTTAGAAGAATGAGAGGGGATCTCATTGAAACTTATAAAATTCTAACAGGACTAGACAGACTAGATGTAGGAAGGCTGTTCCCGATGGCGGGGGAGTCCAGAACCAGGGGTCACAGTCTAAGGATAAGGTGTAAGCCATTTAGGACTGAGATGAGGAGGAATTTCTTCACCCAGAGAGTAGTGAACCAGTGGAATTCTCTACCACAGAAGACAGTTGAGGCCAATTCATTAAATATATTCAAGAAGGAGTTAGATATATTTTTTAAGGCTAAGGGGATCAAGGGATATGGGGAGAAAGCAGGGACAGGGTACTGAATTTGGATGATCAGCCATGATCTCATTGAATGGCGGAGCAGGCTCGAGGGGCCGAATGGCCTACTCCTGCTCCTATCTTCTATGTTTCTATGTTGAATGTGATAAGAGGATGATTCTTGCAGAAAAATCTGGATTCACTGGGTTTATCTCTGCACTCATGCTCTGTCACAGTTTGTTCTTACAGGACTGTAATTCTTCTTATAGTGTGCTCTACTGCAATGCAGTTTTTTCCCCAGATAACTTGCCAATGGATTTTACAGCTATTATCACAAGATGCACAGCGGCTGCTTTTCTTGGTTGTTAACGTAGCAGCACAAAAGCCCTAACTGCAAGTCTCTTGGGGAAATTTCAGCAACACCGTGTGGAAGCTTGTCAATGCAAAATCCACGTCAAACGTTAGTATTGATCATCAGGATTTGTCATTCCTCTTCAAAAATTAAACTTTACCTTTCAACAAAATAAAAGAAAGTACTCCACTGCAGGGTCACTCCCATCACACAGGAGGTGAAATGAAAAGGCGAAGACACAATTTCTTCTCATTTCAACTCTATTTGAGGTGTGAATTAAGATGAATAATAAGGTACAGGAGAGACAAGGAGCAAATAAAAATCAGCTACAATGGTGACCTCACTTAACCTCAGTAAGCCAGCCCATAAAGCACAACCGTCGAATTTTCTTCAAGTTCCCACCCTCGGTATTTTCAATTGTTTGTACTGATTCAAAGATTTAACAGTGTTACAGATATTTCAAGTGTGTATGAATGCTTAATTAGCTTTGGGCTTGAAATACGAATCATTAATTTATTTCCAGTAGCAAAACAGAACTGGTTCAAAAGTCACTGAATTATTTTTTGATAAAGTGAGGGACCCAAAACAGGGCAGTGGCAAGAGTTCAGCTGCTTGTTGCATCCATTTTATATATTGAATTTCATTTTCAAACGGTGAGATTAGATTTCTGACATTTTCAGCACCAGAAAGGACATGTTATGAGGAACGTATTTCAAGCCAGAGGACTTTTGGGAGCAATAACCTTTGAAAATAATTGCACTGCCCTCCCCGATGGCTGTGTGTTTACACGGTGAGTAACTAAGTCAAAGACCAGGAAATCCCCCAGATTCAGGATTTGTCAGGGCAGCAGGTGGGCCTCTTCAACTGGTCCCGGATTAGGGAGGGACAAATCATCCAAGGTTTCTAGTCCTGACCCACGCTGGAAGTGTCAAGCCCTCTGACCTAGAACAATCTGTAAGGCTCAGAGCACTGGAGGGTACCTTTTTTAAAAATTCATTGATGGGATGTGGGCGTCGCTGGCTGGGCCTGCATTTAGTGCCCATCCCTAATTGCCCTTGAGAAGATGGTGGTGAGCCACCTTCTTGAACCGCTGCAGTCCATATGGTGTAGGTACACCCACAATGCTGTTAGGAAGGGAGTTCCAGGATTTTGGCCCAGCGACAGTGAAGGAACGGCGATACAGGTCCAAGTCAGGATGGTGTGTGGCTTGGAGGGGAACTTCTAGGTGGTGATGTTCCCATGCGTCTGCTGCCCTTGTCCTTCTAAGTGGTAGAGGTCACGGGTTTGGAAGGTGCTGTTGAAGGAGCTTTGGCGAGTTGCTGCAGTGCATCTTGTAGATGGTACACACTGCAGCCACAGTGGTGGAGGGAGTGAATGTTGAAGGTGGTGGATGGAGTGCCAATCAAGCGGGCTGCTTTATCCTGAATGGTGTCGAGCTTCTTGAGTGTTGTTGGAGCTGCACTCATCCAGGCAAGTGGAGAGTATTCCATCACACTCCTGACTTGTGCCTTGTAGATGGTGGAAAGGCTTTGGGGAGTCAGGAGGTGAGACACTCGCCGCAGAATTCCCAGCCTTTGGCCTGCTCTTGTAGCCACAGTATTTATATGGCTGGTCCAGTTCAGTTTCTGATCAATGGTAACCCCCAGGATGTTGATAGTGGGGGATTCAGCGATGGTAATGCCATTGAATGTCAAGGGGAGATGGTTAGAGTCTCGCTTGTTGGAGATGGTCATTGCCTGGCACTTGTGTGGTGCGAATGTTACTTGCCACTTGTCAGCCCAAGTCTGAATGTTGTCCAGGTCTTGCTGCATATGGACACGGACTGCGTCAGTATCTGACAAGTCTCGAATGGTGCTGAACAATGTGCAATCATCAGCGAACATCCCCACTTCTGACCTTAAGATGGACGGAAGGTCATTGATGAAACAGCTGAAGATGGTTGGGCCTAGGACACTGCCCTGAGGAACTCCTGCAGTGATGTCATGTGGTTGAGATGAATGACCTCCAACAACTACAGCCAACTTCCTTTGTGCTAGGTATGATTCCAACCAATGGAGAGTTTTCCCCTTGATTCCCATTGACTTCAGTTTTGCTAGGGCTCCTTGATGCCACACTCGATCAAATGCTGCCTTGATGTCAAGGGCAGTCACTCTCACCTCACCTCTTGAGTTCAGCTCTTTTGTCCATGTTTGGACCAAGGCTGTAATGAGGTCAGGAGCTGAGTGGCCCTGGTGGAACCCAAACTGGGCGTCAGTTAGCTGGTTATTGCTGAGTAAGTGCCGCTTGATAGCACTGTCGCTGACACCTTCCATCACTTTGCTGATGATTGAGAGTAGACTGATGGGACGGTAATTGGCCGGGTCGGATTTGTCCTGCTTTTTGTAGACAGGACATACTTGGGCAATTTTCCACATTGCCAGATAGATGCCAGTGTTGTAGCTGTACTGGAACAGCTTGGCTAGGGGCGCAGCTAGTTCTGGAGCACAAGTCTTCAGTACTATTGCCGGAATGTTGTCAGGGCCCATAGCCTTTGCAGTATCCAGTGTCTTCAGCCGTTTCTTGACATCACGTGGAGTGAATTGAATGGGCTGAAGACTGGCATCTGTGATGCTGGGGACCTCAGGAGGAGGCCGAGATGGATCATCCACTCGGCACTTCTGGCTGAAGATAGTTACAAATGCTTCAGCCTTGTCTTTTGCACTCACGTGCTGGGCTCCACCATCATTAAGGATGGGGATATTTTTGGAGCCTTCTCCTCCTGTTAACTGTTTAATTGTCTACCACCACTCACGACTGGATGTGGCAGGACTGCAGAGCTTTGATTTGATCTGATGTTTGTGAGATCGCTTAGCTCTGTCTATCGCATGTTGCTTCCGTTGTTTGGCATGCAAGTAGTCCTGTGTTGTAGCCTCACCAGGTTGGCACCTGGCACAAATGAAATTGTAGCCTTCAGGTACAATGCCTTCAGGTTAGGAGAGAATAGAAAATGACAAAGAAAAAAAAGGGTTGCACTCGACTTGTATTGATTTACTGTTTTGTCCCCTTTCTCCAGCTAAGAAAACAGACACGACTATATAACACACGCTGGTGGTTTGTTAGGGGTTGGGGTGAAGTAAACGCACACTGTGAACTTTTGAGCCTTAAGAATTTTAAAGAGACAATGGTGCAATTTTAAAGCAGAATCCAAAACGGGCATAAAGCTAGTGGAACAGCCGCTCCACCCACGTGTTTGTGCCGGGGTGAGGCCAAAACCTGTTTGAGACCTGATGCGCCATCAATTACTCAAAAGACTGAGGTTAAGCGAGTAACAACCAGGCTTTTATTAACTAAAGAATGAAGGTCTAGTCTCGAGTGGTCGACCCGTCCAGAATACTAAGGGACTGGGAGGTAGTCACTTATATACCTGGAATAGTGGGAGGAGTCAGCCGAGGCATGTCCAGACCTGTACCTAGTGGAATACACATACACATACAGACAGGTATAACAGTGGTTTACCACATTCACCCCTTGTTTAAAAATGAGTCCGGCGGGGTGAAGTGTATTTAAAAGTTCGTGTATTGGAGTCTCTCCGGAGGTCTTGTCTGCCGCTGTGATCGACGTGGCGACGGCAGGGGTGGTGGAGCTTCCGGCATTGCATCCCGTGTAGGCTGGGGCACTGGAGTGTAGTCCTCGTGGGTGACGGTCCAAGGCGAGCCGGCTGCTGGGGTTGGATATCGGATCATGGGGGGGGGGTGGTAATGGGTAGTGGGTTACAGCGGTCCCCAAGGGTGTCGTGGGGGGGGGGTGGTAATGGGTAGTGGGTTACAGTGGTCCCCGAGGGTGCGAGGTCTCGTATGGAGACTGTGTCCTCCTGCCCGTCTGGGTACGCAATGTAAGCGTACTGGGGGTTGGCGTGGAGGAGGTCGACCCTCTCGACCAGGGGGTCTGTTTTATTGGTCCTCACGTGTCTTCTCAGTAGTACCGGCCCTGGGGACGTCAGCCATGGCGGTAACGCTGTCCCCGATGTGGACTTCCTTGGGAAGACAAACATTTTCTCGTGAGGGGTGGCATTGGTGGCAGTGCAGAGCAGTGACCGAATCGAGTGGAGCGCATTGGGGAGCACCTCCTGCCAGCGGGAGGTCAGAAGGCCCCTAGACTTTAAGGCTAGTAGGGCGGCCTTCCAAACTGTTGCATTCTCTCTTTCCACCTGTCCGTTCCCCCGGGGGTTGTAACTGGTGGTCCTGCTTGTGGCTATACCCCTAGCGAGCAGGTAGTGGCGGAGTTCGTCGCTCATAAACGATGAGCCCCGGTCGCTATGGATATAGCTGGGGAAACCGAACAGGGTGAAGAGGCTGTTCAGACATTTAATGACCGTGGCACTGGTCATGTCCGGGCAGGGGATAGCGAACGGGAAACGGGAGTACTCGTCAATGATGTTGAGGAAGTACACATTGCGGTCGGAGGAGGGGAGAGGCCCTTTAAAATCGACGCTCAGGCGTTCGAAAGGGCGAGTGGCTTTTATCAGGTGGCCTCTGTCTGGTCTATAAAAGTGCGGTTTGCACTCAGCGCAGACTTGGCAGTTCTTGGTCATGGTCCTGACCTCCTCAATGGAGTAAGGCAGGTTGTGGGCCTTGATGAAGTGGAAGAACCTGGTGACCCCCGGGTGGCAGAGGTCATTGTGGAGGGCCCTCAGCCTATCGATCTGCACGCTGGTGCAGGTGCCACACGATAGGGCATCTGGGGGTTCATTGAGCTTCCCAGGCCAGTACAAGATCTCGTAATTGTAGGTGGAAAGTTCAATTCTCCACCTCGAGATCTTGTCATTTTTGATTTTGCCCCTTTGCTTGTTGTTGAACATAAAAGCAACTGAACGCTGGTCAGTGAGCAGGGTAAATCGTTTTCCGGCCAGGTAGTGCCTCCAATGACGCACAGCCTCCACGATAGCCTGGGCCTCCTTCTCGACCGCGGAGTGTCTGGTCTCCGGGCCCTGGAGGGTTCGTGAGAAGAATGCCACAGGTCTCCCCGCCTGATTAAGGGTGGCGGCCAGAGCGAAGTCGGACGCATCGCTTTCCACCTGGAAGGGGATGGATTTGTCCACTGCGTGCATGGTGGCTTTGGCAATGTCCTCCTTGGTACGGTGGAAGGCCGAGCGGGCCTCTGCCATCAGGGGAAAAGAGATGGATTTGATCAGCGGACGGGCTTTGTCTGCATAGTAGGGGACCCACTGGGCGTAGTAGGAAAAAAACCCTAGGCACCTCTTCAGAGCTTTTAGGCAGTGGGGCAGTGGGAGTTCCATAATGGGACGCATCCGGTCCGGGTCGGGACTGATGACCCCGTGTTCCACAACACAGCCAAGGATGGCGAGGCGGTCTGTGCGGAATATGCACTTCTCCTTGTTATATGTCAGGTTCAGGAGTTGGGCGGTGCGGAGGAATTTCTCGAGGTTTGCGTCATGGTCCTGCAAGTCATGGCCGCAGATGGTCACATTGTCTAGGTAAGGGAAAGTGGCCTGCAGCGCGTTTTGATCGACCATCCGGTCCATCTCCTTTTGGAAGACGGAGACCCCGTTGGTAACGCCAAAGGGAACCCTAAGGAAGTGATAGAGGCGGCCGTTTGCCTCAAAAGCAGTATACTGGCGGTCTTCGGGGCGGATGGGGAGCTGGTGGTACGCTGATTTCAGGTCAATGGTCGAAAAGACGCGGTACTGCGCGATCTGGTTGACCATGTCAGCTATGTGGGGGAGTGGGTAGGCGTCCAGCAGGGTGTAGCGGTTTATTGTTTGGCTGTAGTCGATGACCAGGCGTTGTTTCACGCCGGTCTTAACGACCACAACCTGGGCTCGCCAGGGGCTGGAGCTGCCCTCAATAATCCCCTCCTTCAGGAGCCGCTCCACTTCGGTTTTGATGAAAACCCTGTCCCCGGCACTGTATCGCCTGCTCTTTGTGGCGATGAGCTTACAGTCGGGGGTGAGGTTAGCAAACAGTGGGGGGGGTGGGACTCTGAGTGTGGAGAGGTTGCATCTGGTGCGCGGCGGGCAATTTGGAGGCTGCTGGCTGCGGACTGTGAGTGCGGGGAGGGGGCCACCGTACGCCATCGTAACGCTTTTGAGGTGGCACTGGAAATCCAACCCCAGTAGAACGGCAGCGCAAAGTTGGGGCAGGACCAGGAGTTTAAAATTATTGAACACAGTCCCGTCTACTACTAGTGTCACCACGCAGTAGCCGCCAATGTCCGCTGATTGGGACTCGGCGGCCATAGAAATCCGCTGGTGCGCAGGCAGGACTGGGAGAGAGCAACGCCGCACCGTGTCGGGGTGGATGAAGCTCTCTGTGCTCCCGGAGTCAAAAAGGCAGTTTATTGCATGGCCGTTTACCTTAACGTCCATTTTGGACCGAGCTAGTTGGTGCGGTCTCGTTTGGTCCAGCGTAACAGAGGCCAGCATAGGGGTCGGTGTGTCGCTGCGGGTATCAGATGGGGGGGGGTTGGCGGCCTGCTGCGTCCCGGCTGGTGTCCAAGATGGCGTCGTCCATGATTCCCATGTGGCTGGAGTCGTCCAAGATGGCTGCTGCTGCGGTGGTTCGCACATGGCTGGGGAGGCCCAAGATGGCGGCCCGCACGGCCCACACGCGGCGCTGTTGGGGGCCCAAGATGGCGGCTCGCACGGCCCACACGCGGCGCTGCTGGCGTTCGGGGTGGCTTTGGCCTTGCAGACGCTAGCGTAGTGTCCCTTTTTCCCGCAGCCCGAGCAGGTCGCATTCTTCGCCAGGCAGCGCGCTCTGGGGTGTTTGGCCTGGCCACAGAAGTAGCATTTCTGGCCTTGGGATACTGCTGTCTGGCTTTGGGACACTGCTGCGGTGGTTGGGCTGTTGTTGGGCTGTGGCTGGGGTGGCACGGTGCTATGGGGCTGTCCTACCGTGTCCCAGGTTGTCGTTCCCCGCGGCGTCCACGGTGCAGAGGAGTAGGCATCCATGCCCCGGTAGGCTGCGTCCAGCGTTAGTGCGATTTCGGAGGCTTTGTCGAGGGTGAGGTCACTCTGCTCCAGCAGTCGCTGTCAGGTGTAGTTGGACCTGTGGCCCGCTACGAAGGCATCCCGGATCAGTTCCTCCGTGTACTTAGTGGGCGTTACCGCCTTACACCCACAGGCCCGGCCAAGCACGGACAGTGCTTGGAGGTATTCCTTAGTCGATTCCCCAGGTTGTTGCTTGCGACTCCCCAGGAGGTGCCTGGCGTAAACTTCGTTCACCGGGCGTGTGTACTGGGTCTTGAGGAGCTGGAGGGCGGCTGTGTACGAGGTCACGTCCCGGATGACTGAGTACACTCGGTGGTTCACCTTGGAGATCAGGACAGACAGTTTGTTCGCATCCGTTACGACCGCAGTGGAGGCAGTCAGGAATGCCTCGAAGCACATGAGCCAGTGAGCAAACTTGGTGGAAGCGTCCGCTTCCCAACTGTCCAGGTCCAGGCATGCTGGTGTGAGGATCTTCTCCATTATAAAAAATTTAGTTAATAAAATTGATGCGCCATCAATTACTCAAAAGACTGAGGTTAAGCGAGTAACAACCAGGCTTTTATTAACTAAAGAATGAAGGTCTAGTCTCGAGTGGTCGACCCGTCCAGAATACTAAGGGACTGGGAGGTAGTCACTTATATACCTGGAATAGTGGGAGGAGTCAGCCGAGGCATGTCCAGACGTGTACCTAGTGGAATACACATACACATACAGACAGGTATAACAGTGGTTTACCACAAGACCCAGACCTTATTTTCATGCCAGCAGTGAGCGGTTTTAGGAGGGCGGGAAATAGCTGACTTCTATGCTTAGCTGGCCAGTGGTCAGGCTGTGGGGGAGGAAATTATCTGGTTGGGGAGCCTTGGATAGGCCAGCTGTGGACCTGGGCTGTTTTTGGATCAGCCTCCAGTGGCCTCTTTAAGTACGAGCCCCCAATCCCCAGCCCCGATCTCCCCTCTGCCCTGGCCCGAGCCCCCAATCCCCAGCCCCGATCTCCCCTCTGCCCTGGCCCGAGCCCCCAATCCCCAGCCCCGATCTCCCCTCTGCCCTGGTCCGAGCCCCCAATCCCCAGCCCCGATCTCCCCTCTGCCCTGGCCCGAGCCCCCAAACCCCAGCTCTGATCTCCCCTCTGCCCTGGCCCAACTCCTGATCCCCAGCCCCAATCTCCCCTCTGCTCTTAACCTGACCCCTAATCCCCAGCCTCGATCTCCCATCTGCTCCCGGCAAAACCAGCCCACGTGATCCCTGACACTGATCCCTGCAATTCCCGACCCAGGCCCCGATCCCTGATCTCCAACCCAGGTCCCGATCCTCGACAACACTTACTTGGCATCCTCTTTGCCGGGCTCTTCGCAGCCAATACTGAAATGAAACCCGAGGCCCAATACCTGCAGAGCCTCGGGCCTCACCATTCAGTCACATGATGTGGTGGAGGGGGGGTGGGTGCTGATTTGAGAGGGGAATTATGCCCCCTGCGTGCCCAAAAATGGTTGTGGCCCAATTTCTAGTCCACAGACATTCATGGAATATCGACTCATCCTGGCCTCCTATCTGAAGGGAAAATATATGGGAATGATAGATTCTAATGAAGAAAGTAAAACACCAGAATTGGTGGGAATACTGAATGAAAATACTGGGGGTGAAGTTCTACTTCAGCAGGGATGCAAATTAGGTGGTAGCAGATCAGCCGCCTGATTTTCCTTTCCAGTGAAGTCAATAACAGGCTGCCGGTCTGCTTCCCTCCGGTTTGTGCCCCTGGTGAAGTTGAATTTCACCCCCATTAATTCCTCACGTATTGTTTCCAAAAAGGCTTTAAAATTCAACACACTTACGTACCAAATATTATATTGACAGCAGGATTGTTTTGGTAGATATTTTCATTTGAGTGTTATTCAGATTGATCCCTGGTACGAAAAATGTTGGTGCTAAGACTGAAATTCTCCCACAAGCATTTTCAATTGATGCTAGATCAATTGTTAAAATCGGAGATTGATTACCTTTTGTTAACTAAAGGTATTAAGGGATGTGGGCCAAAGGCAGGTATATGGAGTTAGGTCACAGATCAGCCATAATCTCATTGAATGGCGGAACAGGCTCGAGGGGCTCAATGACCTACTCCTGTTCCTCTGTTTCATTGTTCCTAGTCATTGACGTACATTCACCACTATTAGTTACTGTCAATCAGTGCATGAGTAGCTTTCAGGGATCTCAATCTTTGGTACAAAATTAAAAATCTCTGTAAATTGCTCCAATCCTCAGTGCAAATTTTGGTAGGGAGGACTTGTCTAATCTTAAATTTTAATCCAATATAAACTGTAGCTTTAAACATGAAATAAAATGTTTGCATTGTAAAAACCATTTCGATGACATCCAACGATTTTTCTAAAAGCTTCAATTGTATGTGGATACAAAAAGAATATGAGGGCACTTTAACGCCAGTTTAACTGCATGCTGCATAATTAGTTCTGGAGAAGCCTAAAGGTACTGAAATTATTTATTGTTTTCAGTTCTCCTGTGATCTGACATCTAGCTACTTAATAAATTACACAACCAGCAAGTAACTTCCCAGTGTGCATATCTGGAAGTAAATACTGCACTGCATCATGCCCAACCTGTGATATTATTCATACAAAATGTGGCAGCTTGATAACATTTTCATACAGAGCTTAGGTATGGTTTAATTACAGCTGGTCCCTGGATACAAACTATTCGCTGATAAACTTCTGGTATGCATCACTGAATATATTCACTAATTGCCACTATTTGCTCAGGAAAGGTATGCGGCAACTAACTGCAGTCATCTTATACACAGCTCCTCCTTCCTGCACCCTTACCAACTTCAACTCAAGATTCATCGTGCCATCTCCAGCTCGAACCCATTCCTTTGCAGAACTGTGGAACTCCTTACCTCCCCAAGTCCTTCCTACTTCCTGCACTTTGCAGGCTGTTAAAGCCCAAAGCTTGGCGTCACCTAACCATTACTTCTTGAGCCATGGGAGTGATTTTCATCTTCACCTGGCGTGGGTCATCTGCCTTTTGTAGAACCTGCCCAATATTTATCCCACTGATTTCAATGGAATGAAAATCAAACAGGGTGTACTAATTAATAATTGGAAATCCGCATGCAGCACTGGAGAAAAAGGAAGAACTATTTGGAATTATTTGTGCAAATCCGAGAATCTGGGAAAGGGAAGGCATTAACTTTAGCTAATTTGGATTACCCAGAATTAAAGTGGAATGAGGATGAAAATCCTTCCAAAAGATACAAAGATGATTTATAAAAGGAACTAGGAAGAGCTTTTTATTTCATGTAGTACTTGATAATGAGCTAGAGAGCGTATAAAGTTGAAGACTGGGGAGTACTTAAGTAACAGTAATAAAACTGTCACAGATTTAAAGAGTAATGGGGAACATTGATGTTGGGGTAAGCACTATAACTTTACATGCATATTGTCAGAGGAGTCCCTGGTACTTTTTTTGAACATTTCCTAACTAATCTCAGTTATAGGCCTTCTCCATTACAGGAACCAGTACAACAAATGCACTAGGGTGACATGAACTAAGGGATTACCTTACAATGTGTCATTTCTCATCATTGGCCTCTGTCTTCAGACAGATCACAGACTGTCTTCTTTAAGTCTTCAATTTAATATAATGCATCAGTAAGCTTTAATCATTCATTTTATATTGGGAATTAAGTCTGTTGGTGGTAATGGATCCTGGTTAAAGCTGGATGAATAAGGGATTTGAAATACAAGAGTGTAGAGTATAGAGATATTTAAGGTAATTAGACCCACTCCCAGATGCCTGGCTAAATTAATGTTTTAATTCCCAAGCAGTGATCATTACCAATGTATTAAACCTATGTTTTGGAGTGTGGCATTTATGCCACTGAATGTACCACTTAAACCTAAACATTTCTATCTGGCCGTACTAGGGCAGTAAAATGCCAAACTGAAAATTCATGGTGAAATTTTAAACTGGATAATACATTGACTAGATAATTGAAAACATGGGGGTTATTAATACAGAAAATATTCAAATATCTCCCAGACATTTGACCTGGAACCATTCATACTGTTCTTATATTGACTGTCTATGTTGGTGGACAACAGCAAGTTAAATTGGAAGCAGGATTCTTTGAATAAAGGAAGATTATTCAGAAATCTACATTTAGCAACTGGTCAGGTCATTGGCAAATGCCATTTAATATTGAGAACTGTCAAGTTCACAATATGGTTGTGCTCAAAATAGCAACATTTGTTGGGCAATGAAGGGCACACCATTAAGTAAAGTGCATCAGGAAAAATTATTTGAACCAACATTGATGTACAAGGCAAACATTAAGGGGGAGAAATTCATTATAGCACAGGAACAGGCAGTAACTTTTGAAAAGTTTGAGAATTAGCGCCAGGTGCTAATGCTTCGGACTGCATGCAAAATTAAGTCTCATTGCACAAAGAAAGGATTGAAGTGCTAAATCCAGCATTAATGGCCTAGCTCAGTGGCGTTAAACTCGATGCGCTGACCAATATCAGATGCAGTCTAATTACAAGTCATCATTGCCGCAGGCTCTTTCCAGTTCTTAAAGGGGAGGTTCATTGATGCTGCAGAACCTCATTCTTATCATTGCTAGCTGTGCAGCCATCTCAGCCAGCAGCAGCAGGTCAAGGAGAAGGAGCCGGATGACTCAAGCAGCCCTCATGACCCTCCTCCTCCCTCTGGCCACATGTTCCAATCTTTCTCGCTGCCTCTCTCCCTCCACCGTAGATCCTGGAGGACGAGAGTGACAGCCAGTACAGCCCCCAATAATGTAACCAAGTGCAGCATTTTGATATGTTGTGAGGATAAATATAAATAATTGTTAGTAGCCACAACACTCCTGATACTAAACAACCTTTAAATGACAGTGCAGCAGTTTAATTCAACATCAAACTGGCAAGGAAGCAGTGAAACAGCATTAACCAGACAGCTGTGACTCATTATTCATGATCACTTTAAGTAGCACCACTAGAGCCAGCATCTGCCTGCTTGATGCCTCCTCTCCCAGTCGCTGTCGGGGCGAGGCGCTAAGGCAGGGGGCAACAATGAATTTTACAAATTGGGCACCCAGTGAAGGTTGTATGCTCACTGATGTCATGATCTGCCTGGCGCTGAAGTCCCTGGTGGTAACTGTTAGCAGCGGCACTATGGGGGGGGGGGGTGCTGGATTTGCCATGCGGCACTGGATTTGCCTTACCCCGGCGCTACTGCATCAGCGCCCCATTAGCACCCCGCCAAATGTTAACGGGAGGTGCTAACCAACTGAATTTTTCCCCTGAAGTGATTATATAAATAGATCCCAGTGGTACAAGTTCAAGTTCAACTCTTTAAGCATTATTGCATCAAGTTCTGATGCATGTACTTAGAAGAAAGCACAAAAATATTGGAAAAGATCCAGTGAAGGACAGCAAGGATGACTAGTAGCTGTAAATAAATATTAAGTGAAGCAATATGTTCCAAATTGAAGTAAGCTTTCAAAGGAGTGAAGAAAGTCAATAAAGTACATTCAAAAACATATTTGGCAGAAATAAACAGGTTATAATCAATGTTTGCTAAATTAATTGAAGCATTTGAAAAGCAAATGCTAGAATCCTAATTGAACAAGCAATATGACCAAGACCTGGTGCCAAGGCAGGAGGGACTATTAACCCAAATGGCTGAGTAGTTCTTCATGTTTACATCAGGGAAAAATAGAAAAAAGTCAAAGTTAAAGGCGCTATATCTGAATGTGTGAAGCATTCGCAACAAAATAGATGAATTAATAGCGCAGATAGAAATTAATAGGTTTGATCTAATAGCCATTACAGAGACATGGTTGCAAAGTGGGAACTAAATATTCCAGGATACTTAACTTTTAGAAGAGATAGGCAAAATGGAAAAGGAGGAGGGGTAGCCCTGATAATAAAGGATGGGCTAAAGACAGTAGAGAGAAAGGATCTTAGGTCCGAAAATGAAGAAGTAGAATCAGTTTGGGTGGAGCTAAGAAACAGCAAGGGGCAGAAAACATTGGTGGAAGTTGTTTATAGGCCCCCAAACAGTAGTTGTAATGTAGGGCAGAGTATAAATCAGGCAATTAGAGGCACATGTAACAAGGGTAATACAATAATCATGGGGGGACTTTAATCTACATATAGACTGGGCAAACCAAATTTACAGTAATAGTGTGGAGGATGAATTAGATAGTTTTCTAGATCAGTATGTTGAGGAACCAACTAGGGAACAGGCTATTTTAGATCTAGTATTGTGCAATGAGAAAGGGTTAATTAATAACCTTGTAGTAAAGAGGCCTTTAGGGAAGAGTGACCATAATATGTAGGATTTTATCTTGAGTTTGAAAGTGATTTAGCTAAATCCGAAACTAGGGTCTTAAATCTAAACAAAGCAAACTAAGTAGGTATGAGGGGTGAGTCGGCTAAAGTAGATTGGGAAACTACATTAAACAGTATGACAGTAGACAAACAATGGCTAGCATTTAAAGAATTAATACATAATTTACAACAAACATACATTCCTTTAAGGCACAAAAACCCCACAGGAAAAGTGGTCCAACCTTGGCTATCAAGAGGAGTTAAAGATAGTATTAGATCAAAGGAAGAGGCTTATAATGTTGCAAAAAAGAGTAGTAAGCCTGAGGATTGGGAGGATTTTAGAATTCAGCAAAGGAGGACCAAGAAATTGATAAAGAAAGGGAAAATAGAATGAGAGTAAACTAGCGAGAGACATAAAAACAGACTGTAAAAGCTTCTATAGGTATGTAAAAAGGAAAAGATTAGTGAAAGTAAACTTGGGTCTCTTACAGGCTGAGACAGGAGAAATTAAAATAGGGAATAAGGAAATGGCAGAGAAATTAAACAAATACTTTGGCCGCAATTTTATCAGCGGTGTCGGGATGGTGGCAGGAGAGCTGGTTTCCAGGTTCCAATCCCGCTCCCAGCTGCAGCCGCACTGTCAAAGAGATTTTCCCTTGATTGGCCTTGTTAAGCCTGCCCTGTGGGCTTCCCAGCCAATTAACAGGAAGTGGGTCTGATGATGTCATGTGATGACGTGTCAGTAGCCAGTTTCCTTAAAGGGACCATGCGTAAATTGATTTTGACAGTTGTGCTGTCAGTGTGCTACAGCATTGAGGTGCTGCAAACACTGATAAGTACTGCACAGAGGTGCACAGCTGCATCCAGGCTCTCCCATGACACCCTCCATATGCTTATGGAGGGAGTCACAGCACATAGGAAGGTTCTCTTCCCTTCCAATGGGCAGGTGAGACTTCCCCAGGAGACCAACGCAGCCTGGTTGCACATTGCACAGGAGGACACAAGCAGGGTGTCATTAGGAGGGCCAGACTGCAGTGGCGCAAACCTTTCAGTGATCTCAGTCGATCATGAAACATTACTGCAAAGCCACACTCAACCTCATCCTGCTGTGCCACTCAACACATCCCCATCACTCTGTCTTCCATACCCTTCTCCTGCACATCCTTACTCACACCAACTTATCTTGCACCTCCACCCAACCCTCTCTATCTACATTATCACTTCCCCATCTCAATAGCCACCCCCCACACTCACCCTCATCCTGCTGCAAGCATTCCAACTAACAACACACAAGGGGAGGCACTTAAGAGGTTCAGCCAATGTCCATGTGACGTTTCTGATAATGTGTTGTCATACAGTAAAATCTATTTTTCCAACACTGCCCCTTATTGGACAGATCAGTGCGTACCGTCAGAAGTGTCTTACTGAGTTCCAGTGAATTTTGAGACAAAACTCCCACCCCCCATCCCCCCCCCGCCCCCGCTATAGTGATAAGTGTGCATGGAATGGCTTGGACATTAAAGGGATGCTTCATGGTGCCGGTGTGGGATGATGTCAACCTGGCGCATCAGGTGGCAGCCAGGGTTAACAACGTCAAGTGAAGTAAATCTGGCCATGGTGATGCCATCGCTGGCCTCCTGGGCAGCAATGTTGTCAGGGGATGATGCCCTGTGTCCTGTGCAGCATCAGGTGATGGCGGAGAAGGTTGGTGATGTTGTTGGTGATTTTGGTGTGCCTGGTGATGTTGGTGTTGTGGCTAATCGTGGAAGGATTCAGAGGAAGAAGGTCTGATTTTTTCAAGGGCTGCAATAGATGGCAGCTGCAGGTGAGATGACAGAAGTGATTTGTCAATGGTGAGAGATGTTGTTCCAATGAGGTGGCACTAAACATAGAGTTGCCTCTAAACACTTGCAAGCTAAAGAAATCTCTATGGGGGAAAAATTCAGTTGTTTGCGCTTCCCGTTAGCGCCTTAAGAGGGTGCTAATGGGGCGCAAAGCAACTAGCGCCCGGGCGTGGCGATGTTTGCGCTGCTCGCGAAATTAACTAGACATTTTGCGGTGACGCTAAACATTACCGCCACAATCTCCTGCGCCGGCAGATCATGACGTCAGTCGAGTGTGCAATGCCTCGATAGCGCCCCGGACCGGATATTGAGTGGCGCCCCCTGCCTTACCGCCTGCCGCTAGCAACGACAGGTTGAAGGGAGCGTTTTGCAGTCAGGAAGGGACTGGGGGAGCGCTATTTAAAGGCGACCGCTTCCTGCCTTTTTTTGTTGGTGACATTTTTGCACCACACATTCCAAGAGGGAGAGAGAGAGAGACTTCTGGAGAGATTCAACGCTGTGTGAAGGAGTTTCAGGTACTGAGCAGCACTTTGCAGGTTCATTTTGATTTGCTCTTCCTTGCTTCGCCAGCGCTCTGAGGTAGCGCCTCGCTCCTCGGCCTTTGTGCCTTAAGACAGGTGTGAAGCGCCTGATTTAGCACTCCAATCACCTCCAGGGGTGATAAAAGCCAAGTTTGCCGTCAGAGGCGATAATTAGCGCCAGGCGCTAAACTTTGCGCACGGCCGATAATGGCGCCCCAAACGGGCCGATACAAAGCTAGGTGGGAATGTAAGTTGTGAGGAGGATGCAAAGAGGCTTCAAGGGGATATAGAAAAGCTATGTGAGTGGGCAAGAACATGGCAAATGGAATATAATATGGGAAAATGTGAAGTTATCCACTTCGGTAGGAAAAATAGAAAAGCAGAGCATTTTATAAATGGTGAGAGATTGGGAAATGTTGGTGTTCAGAGGGACCTGGGTGTCCTTGTACACAAATCACTGAAAGTTAACATGCAGATACAGCAAGCAATTAGGAAAGCAAATGGTATGTTGCCTTTATTACAAGAGGATTTGAGTATAAGAGTAAAGACGTCTTACTGCAATTATATAGGGCCCTGGTGAGACTACAACTGGAGTATTGTGTACAGTTTTGGTCTCCTTACCTAAGGAAGGATATACTTGCCATAGAGGGAGTGCAACGAAGGTTCACCAGACTGATTCCTGGGAAGAGGGGATTGTCCTATGAGGAGAGATTGAGTAGACTAGGCCTATATTCTCTAGAGTTTAGAAGAATGAGAGGTGATCTCATTGAAACATACAACATTCTTACAGGGTTTGACAGGGTAGATGCAGGGAGGATGTTTCCCCTGGCTGGGGAGTCTAGAACCAGGGATCACAGTCTCAGAATAAGGGGTCAGCCATTTAGGACTGAGATGAGGAGAAATTTCTTCACTCAGAGGGTTGTGAGTCTTTGGAATTCTCTACCCCAGAGGGCTGTGGAGATTCAGTCGTCAAGTATATTTAAAACAGAGATTGATAGATTTTTGGATATTAAGGGAATCAAGGGATATGGGGATAATGCAGGAAAGTGGAGTTGAGGTAGAAGATCAGCCATGATCTTATTGAATGGCGGAGCAGGCTTGAGGGGCTGAATGGCCTATTCCTGTTCCTATTTCTTATGTTCTTATGTTTATAGGCTGGTGATTTAAAAAATTAATCTTAGATTCTCTGATACACACAACATTCCATGTTGTCCACAATTTCAACAGCCATAGTGTGCTTAATAGGGTAAAGGTCTAAAATGACAATGCTACAGATCCATAAGGATCTGCACCAATCTTCATTTTGATTAAAGCTAGACATTCCAGATAATATTCAGATAAGGTTGGTCTTCTGACATCACTTCTGTTTGTACAGAATTCTTATTCATCTTGAACCACTCAACCAGTCAGCGCTGAAACAGCCATCATGGACTACTATATTATCTCTCTATCTGGAATGGTGCAGTAATGATTAAATTCCATGTTGCTCTCTGGGAA
Source organism: Somniosus microcephalus (assembly GCF_052327205.1). Classification (NCBI taxonomy): domain Eukaryota; kingdom Metazoa; phylum Chordata; class Chondrichthyes; order Squaliformes; family Somniosidae; genus Somniosus; species Somniosus microcephalus. Next base: position 99,827,635 of record NC_140995.1, on the reverse strand, counting down.
TATATGCATTAAGAATTTATTGTATCCGTCCTAGGTATTAATGTATTCTCTTAACTTAAAGCTGATGTTTTCCTCAAAAATGTATAGCCTTTGCTTATTCACTATACTGAATAGCATTGTTAATTCTACCAATAGACTGTATCATGTGACCAATCAGAGATCTGGCTTGTTTTGAATCATAATACAGTTTAAATTTTTAATATTTCATTATGGGAGTGTGTGTCTTGTGATCACGTTACATTGGATACTGCACAGCTGGGAGCAGTCAGTCCAGATGAAATACACAGGAGGGCAGATTCACTCACCCCTCACCCCTGCCCTGGCACTAGACACAAGACTCCCCACCTGAATGGTGTTGCTCCTATTCAGCAGTAGGTTCAGTGGCATTTCCTGTCCTGGGCCCTTTACATGGCCTGGGGGCCTAGTACTGGTAGAAGATACACTAAAACAAGGTGCAACTGTAGGCCTTGCAGATCTGGCCTACAGCTGTGAGTTGGGCATCAGATATTGGAACCTATTGGCTGCCAATGGAGATTGGCAAATAGAGTTTATCTTTCTCATGTAAAACAATTACTTTTATTCATTCAGTCTCGGGATGTGGGCATCGCTGGAAGGGCCAGCATTTATTGCCCATCCCTAGTTGCTCTTGAGAAGGTGGTGGTGAGCCACTTTCTTGAACCGTTGCAGTCCGTGTGGTGAAAGTACTTCCACAGTGCTCTTAGGTAGGGAGTTCCAGGATTTTGACCCAGCGACAATGAAGGAATGGCGATATATTTCCAATTCAGGATGGTGTGTGACTTGGAGGGGATCTTGGAGGATGATGTTACCATGACCCTGCTGCCCTTGTCCTTCTAGATGATGGCGGTCATGGGTTTTGGAAGTGCTGTCGAAGAAGCCTTAGCGAGTTCCTACAGTGCATCCTATAGATAGTATACACTTCAGCCATGGTGCACCGGGAGGTGGGCGGAGTGGGTGTTTATTTGTCAAGGACACAAAAGGGCAGAAATTCGGTATAGCCCCGTTTGGGGGCCCTAAAACTTTAAAAGTTGAAAAATTAGCGTCATTCTTGTCTCCCGCGAAATTCGGTTTTAGTGCTCCAAGAGGGATGTGGAGCGCTAAATCAAGCGCTAACCACTTTGCTTAGGGTGTTAAAGTGTGTGAGAGTGGCGGTAGCGGCAGAGCGCTGAAGAATGTGCAGTGCAGTGCTACCGGCATCAGAGGCTCCTTCTCTTGCTTAAAGGGAAGGGCCAATGATGGGATGCAATATTTTCCTTCTTAGTTCTGTGGGGCCAGGGGACCTGCGCGACTTCCATTACAGCCCCAGTCACTCTCAGAGAGTGGAGGGCTTAGGCATCGCGCAGCAATGAGGCTTCAAAAACTTTCAACAGGCACCAGATTGGTGCAAAGAATAACATTTGGCCTACCTGACCACCACTGCCTTTAATTCGCTCCCCAAGTGGCCAGCCGAGGTGACAACACCTCCTGTTGCTGCCGTTGTTGACGCCCAGCGATGCAGCAGCGGGTGGGAGCGAATTTCACATCCGGGGCAGTAATGGAGCGCTGCGCACTTGATGACGTCACGATCTCCGGGGCACTAGAGACTGAGGCGGTAAGTGTGAGCACCAGCGCAAAACCACCAGGGAAGTTCATGGGCGTCGCTGAATTTGCCGCGCCCGGTCGGTAACCCCTTAGCGCCCAGTTACCGCTAACGGGAGGTGCAAAGCAGCTGAATTTCTAGCCCAAAGTATTTAAAATGCTGCAGAGAGCTGTGAACATCATCTTGGTATTTATTGTTTCATGACGGATTTTGCAAGTTAAGTGAACCATTGCGATTTATCTATTTGCTGTTATTTGATTTGATTTCCTACATTACAACAATGACGACACTTCAAAAGTACTTCACTGGCTGTAAAGCGCTTTGGGACATCCGGTGGTTGTGAAAAGCGCTATATTAATTTTTTTCTTTTTATGGGGAGGTGGGGAGGGAGCAAGGGGGCTGTTTAGCAGTCAACAAAGTCGGAAGACCTTATGTCCCGCCGAATTTAACGGCAGGACCGGATTATCTCTTTTGGAATCCATTCATACATATAAATGTATTATTATGTACATCAACCTATATACTTGTAAAAAAGTTACATTTTATTATATTTGGTGTGTTCTTATAAATTCAGTAGCAGAATCAATACAGCCTGAAATACAATTACAGCATTGTGAATTGGGCATTTTGTTCATAAGCCATTGCTTGGAACCTTGATCCAAATACAGACTTAATTTAGTTACACATTTATAATAATTAGACTATAATAATTAGACAGAAATGATCTTGTTTGAATTTCATTGCAGTTTATAAAGCCAGGCATCAGCAAGGATCAATGGCAGAAAAGTGCTATTAAATGCTGTAAGTCTTCCTTACCAAACATCATAGGCTATGATTGTGATCAGTTAGATTTAGGTCCATTCCTCATATGGTAAAACAATGCACTTAGTTGAAGAAACTCCCATATTTCCTTCCTGTAAATCATTTTTGGTGAACCCTGGCCCTAGAATTATGCACTATTCAATTTGTTATCTGTGCTTGTTTAGCAGCAATTCTGTACTTTAAGGAATTTGAGAATTGAGAAGGATCATTCATTTCATGTTAGAAATAAAAGGAATCTATCAAAGGGCAATACTTCAGGGTAGATGTTACTAATCTTCACCTATGATAAGGTACCTCATCTGCTGCCAGTGCATATTGGAAAATCAGCACAACTCCCTGTGATTTTCTTATTTGTACTGGCAGCAGGTGAGTTATCGCACCACGAGCGAGGATTCCAAAAGTCTGTCCTTACCTCTCTTTGTTGTTTTTCAGATGTTAATAGTTTATATCTAGGAAGTCATTTTCTAAGTGAGCAATTACAGTGGGAAACCTTGGCTGCTGCCTGTGGGTAAACTGCGGGTGTGCTGCCCACAATTGTACATCTGCTGAAATCCTGTCATCAGCGCATACTCAGAAAATGACCCCTTTAAAGACAACCAATGTGTTGGTACGTTGTAGAGAATACAACCTGCAACATGCAACTTTTCACCATCAGAGAAAGTATTCTTTTTATCTTTCCTTGAGTGATTTCTGGCTGCAGTATCATTATGGACCCCTTGTCAGGGATGAATTCTAAAAATGTTTCCTGGTCTGAACGCATTGCAATTTATCTACATTTGCCTCAGTTTGATCACTTTAATAGAAAACACTATTTCTGCTATTCCATCTAATTACAATAATAAATGGTGCTTTGTCATCTTTAGACATTTTGCCAGCCCAGGGGAGGGGGGTATGGAGGCAGGGCTGCCGTGAAAATGGCAGAAACTTGGAGCGGGTACCAACCCCGCTCCCAAACCGCCTCCATGCCATCTTCCCGGGAGGCGGATCCCTGACACGCGCAGGGACCCATCTCCTCGAAGCGGGAAGGGGATTACAGCCAATTAACTGCCTGTTAACAGGTAGTTAACAGGCAGTTAAGAGGCTTATCCCTATTTTACCCACACAATGGCGGGCTTCCCGACGGCTGCGAACCTCGTCAGGGTCAGCGAGGTGAGCAGTGGGTCTGCGGGGGTGAGAGGGGTCGAAAATTGCGCTGTGGAGGTGAGTGATGGGTGCAAGTATGGAGAGGTAAGTATGAGAGGTGAGTGTAAAATGTTAGAAAAAGTTTACTTACCTTTGCTTCTTCCTGCAGGCTTCAATCCTTGGGGATCCAGAGGTGCCTCATCTCAACGGCAGAGATGACAGAATGGCTGCTGCATTCTCAGATGCAACAGCCATCTGATTTCTGCTCAGGAAAGAGGTTTGGTGAATCTTCAGTACAAGGACTTACCTTTGAACAGAGAATGTCAGTGTTTGGCAGCTTCTCAAAACTGTCAAACGCTGACAATTCATCTGCCAAAAATTTTTGACAGATGAAACGTCTTACACTGACGTCCTCTGTCACCGGCTTTCCCTTAATCGGCCGGTTAAGCCCGCAGGGCAGGCTTAACAAGGTCCATCAAGGGAAAATAGCGTGGGTTGGCCAGACGTCATTGGGGGCGGGACTGAAACCCGACAACCAGCAGTCCCGCCCCCCAACGTGCCCCCATTGAGAAAATCCAGCCCATTAGGCTGTGATTGTGATTAATTGGCAGAATTAGATTCATTTCCACATGGTGTGACGAATGTTTCAGTTTAAGAAACTCCAATATTTCCCTTCTGTAAATCAGTTATTGTGATCTATAAACTGATCACATCCTGAGGAGGTGCATAGATCATCTCCAAAAATATTCACATTTAATTTGTGCTTCAACTGAATTTTCTCATTTTCATTGCTTTTCCTCTGATAGTCTACAATATTTGATTAAAATGGGTCTAAAAATACTGTTCCCAGGTAGTTTTCTGGATGTAGATAAAAGTGGCCAATGAACAGTACATATTTGACTTGCATATTCTGTGTAATAAGATATCTGTATTTATCTTGTTAGCTTACCTCATGTGGCTTTTGCAGTAAAACAGGCACCTGATACAACTATATAGAACAGGTAGTCCACACTAATCTTACTCAAAGCACATTGCAGGAAGGACGTGTTTTGTTTCCTCTGTGTTGAAATGAAATGCAATCAATGCATCTTTCACATCACAGCACCACATGTTTTCAGACACTTGTATAAGGGAGACTTAAGGGTTGAAATCCCTCTGTATACAATTTTAAACACTCTGGTTAACACTTTTGTATCAAATTCCTGTGTGTGCTTTTCTACCAAAGTTGTTAAATTCATTTAAAAATAAAAAGAAAGATTGTTAAATTCCTGCCACTTGGCTCAATATCCACCCCCTCCACTTTCACCAGCGCATTGTGGCTGCAGTATGTATGGTCTACAGGATACACTGCAGCAACTCAACAAGCTTACTTTAATACCACCTCCCAGCCTCATAAACTACCACCAAGAAGGACAAAAACAGCAATGCCACGAGAACATCATGATCTCCAAGTTCCCCATCATCACACACCATCCTGACTTGGACATATAAAGCTCATTCCTTCATCGCTGCTGGGTCAATATCCTGGAATTCCCTACCTAACAGCATTGTGGAAGCAGCATCACCACAGGGACAGCTGCAGTTCAAGGATCTCAATACCCTCTAAAGACAACTTAGAATGGTCGATAAATGCAGCCTTGCCAATGTCAACCACATCATGAGAACAAATTTTTAAAAATTGGAAGGAGAGAGACATGTGGAAAAAGGATTGTTTTGAAAGAAAGGTAACTGTTATACATAAGTAGTGAGGTACAATGTAATCAATAGAATATTAAACTGGAAGAAAGCGAATGGAGGCCATAATAACAATCTTATACAGTACAACCCTGCTGATGTAAAGCAGGGAAGAACAATCTTGTCATATTAACCTGCTGGTTCACTGAGATGCTTTAAAAATTGTTGCCTGTCATGCCAGCCTGATTTTATGAGCTGTGCTCAATGTGCATTTCAGTTTCCTCTGAAACCCAGAATACCATCGCACATCTTTAGGCACATTTCATTGAACCATACTTCCATACTTTGTGTACTTGTCTGTGCATTCATTATGGTGCTCCACATTTCAGAGGAAGGTAGAGAAACCCACTGTGGAATAATCTAGCCACACACCTATGTTACAACTGCCTGGTACGCTGTCTATTGTCTCAAGGGGTCTGGTGCACAAGTTGCACCAGTTCAAATGGGCGTTGTGATGTGAGAAAATGAAACAAGAAAAAAAGCCTTTGTGTTGATTTATACGTTGAGCTTATCACAATTATCCCTTTTAAAATATCTATTTTCTGTTACTTATTGAATAGATCTAATGCTCACTTAATAGTTAACAAGAAGTGTCAAGTTATATTTTTGATCCCCTCTTGGTAGTCATTCAAGGCAGCTAGTGCTAGTCTGTATGTTACTTCAAATACTTTGCATGCACTGATTCCTTTTGACTACAACACAAAACATGAATAGGGTAATATGTACTATGGGTGCAGGTGGAAGACTGGCAGTTGTGTATCGGCCGCCCATTATTCACCCTACCAGATTTCCACTGAAGTCAATGGAGTGAAATATCGGGTGGGGTGGCTAATGAGCGGCTGCTTCACAACCCCCAGTCTTCCACCCAGGAGTGAAAATTTAAATCCACGCCAAAGCATCGGTGCAGGTAAGGTTAAAAAAAACATTTTAAAATCTATATATGTTTTCAAAATATTTACTTTGCAAAGTCTTTGAACATTCTTGTTTGCTTAATACTTACCCTCATGTACTTTTTAATAAGCACACAGTTCTTCCATTTATACTAGAAGTGCTTTGAATTGCCTGACCTTTCCCACTAAGACTGGCAGAATTTGTTCCCCCGATGATTTAAATTCACCTCCCCATGTGGTATTCAGATGAAGAAACTTCGATGCTCACTCAGCAATGTAAGTGCTGCTTAAGGAGTGCAGCGTAACAACTAGTGCAATAGTAATTTTGAGGCTGCAATGCCTCCCCAACAGGAGATTATGTCAAGACCACCTTGTGGTCTCAAAAGTGTTGCCTCAAAATTGTTGCCAACCACCTGACAAGGCTTGCAATCTGGTCTGCTGATGTGTAAGAAAGTGTGTTGATTGGCTTTTTGCTTGGTTGATTCCACTATAAACAGCTGCTCAGGTTCAGGCTGTAAGGCACTGTCAAGGTTTTGGGTTTTTATACAAAATATTTTCTTGGGCTCAGCGTTACTCCCATAAGTAGGCTTTGTGACCTCTTTGAACCAAATGTGAACTTCTTTTCTGCCCAATATCTGGTTAAACAATAGCATATTTCAGTGATCATAACAGAGGACCTTTAGTCTGTACATTGGTTACTGGAATGCCTCATGTGCTGGCATGCGAATTTTCCTTTCTCTAAAGTGGACTGGATAATCACTTTTACTGAATGGATGGTGTGGAGATGCCGGAGTTGGACTGGGGTGGACAAATGTAAGAAGTCACACAACACCAGGTTATAGTCCAACAGCTTTATTTGAAATCACAAGCTTTCGGAGCGCTGCACTTCACCTGAAGAAGGAGCAGCGCTCCGAAAGCTTGTGATTTCAAATAAAGCTGTTGGACTATAACCTGGTGTTGTGTGACTTCTTACATTACTGAATGGAGACACAGGCTTGAACCAATACATGATTTATATTGACATAAAATCTACGACTGATGAGTACACAGTTTCATACAATGGGATATATTTTCTCCAACACTCCTTAATATGTGAAATAACAAAGACACAACTTGCATTCTCTCGAAAGACAGCCTCTAAGATATGTTTATTTACTGTAATCTCAAACTAACTTGACTTTACATGTCAAGCTTGCATGGAACTTTAAAACCAAAACACCTTGCAGCTTCTGAGTGTGAGCTATCCTGCCTAAGAACTTTCGGATGAGATGTTAAGCTAAGGTCAATATTTATCCCTCAACCAAAATTACAACAGGGAGTACAATTCAAAAGCAATAAAGTGCTTTGGACGTCCCGAGGTCATGAAAGGTGCTTATATAAATGAATTCATTCTTTCTTTTTCTTTCTGTCTGTCTTTCTTTCTTCTGTCTTTTTTTCTGTCTTTCATCTGTGAGATGAAGGCCGCGATTTTATTAATGGAGGTGGGTTGTGTGCGGGTCAAGTGGTTTCCGGCTTCCAGTCCCACCCCCAGCTGCATCTGGCCCACAGATGTGATTTTGCCTTGATTGACCTTGTTAAGCCCACCCGGCCAATTAAGAGGAAGCAGGCATGATGACGTAATTTGATGACGCGTCATCTGCCGGTTTCCTTAAAGGGACCATGCACAATTTTATTTTGACAGTTGATTTCTCAGTGTTTGACAGCATTGAAGTGCTGAAAACACTGACAATCACTGCACAAAGGTGACCTCTTGCACCCAGGCTCTCCAATGACTCCCTCCATAGGCTAAAATAGATGGCAACTGCAGGTGAGGTGGCAGAAGCGATCTGCCACTGGTGAGAGAGGTTCTCCCAATGAGGTGGCACTGGACATGGATTTATAAACTTGTAACCTAAAGAAAAGTGTAAATGTATTAACAATGCAGTTCCCAACATTTGCGTTCCTCTGAGACTCATCATGTGCAACATTGGATCCTTCACACCACTTCTGCAGCTGTCATCAATCCAGAAACATTACAGCAGACTCACAACACGCCACACTTACCTGGCGCGTGGTGTCCGGATGTTGGGAAACCCGAGCCAGAAGTGGCAAAATTCAAAAATAGGCTGTCAATTACTGGCAACAGCCTGTTAATAGGCAGGTAATTGTCTTTAATCCTCTTCCTGCCACTAGGTGTCGGGTCCATTTGCAAATCGGGGACCCGACACTTGAGAAAATTGTTTGGAGACGGATTGATGGCGCGATCGTAACCCGCCGTCAATCAAAACGATTTTAACCTTTGACCTGCCTCGAAACCCGCCCTCTGAGTGCCGGCAAAATCCAGCTCCAAGTCCCTGCCCACTGAATGATCAGAGCACTTGAGCCAATTAAGGGCACAGCCCTCTTTACAAATGATGCAACTAGCTGTCAATGAAAGTCATTACCTCTAGGTTGAGGGCCTTTCCTTTGATGCATGACCAGGGACCTCCAAAAGTCTGCCTGGCTCAGTGAATTGCTTAGAATGACACCATAAATAGCAAGGTATTCCAATGGTACTTCTGTGGGATGATGAGGTCATCGCTGACAATAACACAAAGGGCTGAATTTTGCCAGTGCTCAGATTTGGAGTTTGGAGGTGGGTCCACTGTCAAAATCAAAAAGATTGACAGCGGGCCGGTATCCCGCTCTGAACCAGCCTCCTTGTCAGTTTCCCAAGTACCATTTCTGCCTGCGCTTTGCAGACACAGCACTCAGCGGTGGGTCAGTCAATTGTGCTTGTTAGGAGGGTGTTTAAAGTAATTAAATCCCCATTTTCCCAGTTCCAAAGCATTTTGCCAAGTTTTCCACGCGGTTCCTGTCGCTCGGTGATCACGCCAGGTAAGTATGTTGGGTTCTGAACAACTCTCCATTTCTTTCAATAGGTGACAGCTGCAAAAGTGGTTTAAAACCTGCCATTTTACAGCTGGTTACTTTCCACTCTCAGAAGCTTCAGCCTTTAGTATTTACAACCCACTTTTGAGCTTTATGCACTTTTGAAGTGTTTGGAGTAATCTCTCTATCCACTGTCATCTCCTTGGAACAACCTATCTCAACATTGACAGATTACTTCTGTCATCTCAACCTCACCTGCCATCTATTCCATCAGCATCGGTGCCCTTGAAAAAATCTCACCTTGGTCCTCAGAATCCTAACATAATCAGCCCCAACACCAACATCACCAGGCACACCAGCAGCACTAACATCCACACCAACATTCTCCGCAATCACCTGATACTGCACTGGACACAGGGCATCATCACCCATGCACATTGCTCACCATGGACTCACCATGTCCAGATTAGCTTCACTTAACACTGTATACCCTGGCTGCCACTTGATGCACTAGGTTGGCACCACCCCACACCAACACCATAAAGCATCCCTACAATGTCCAAGCCATTCCTTTCACACTCATCACCATTGGGGGGGGGGGGGGGACATTATGTCTCACCATTCATTACAACTCACTATGACACTTTCAAAGATGCACACAGATCTGTCCAAGAACGCAAAGTGTTGAAAATAAAGATTTCAATCTTTGACAGCACAGTACCAGGAACTTCACATGAACATTGGCTAAACCACCCAAGTGCCTACCCTTGTGTGTTGTTAGTTGGTATGCTTGCAGTAGGATGAGGGTGAGTGTGAGGGGTAGCTAGTGAGATGGAGAAGTGATAATATAGATAGAGAGGTATGGGTGGAGGTGCAAGGTAAGTTGGTGTGAGTAAAGTACAGGAGTAGGGTAGGGAAGGCAAAGTGATGGGGATGTGATGAGTGGCATAGGAGGATGAGGCTGAGTGTGGCTTGGCAGTAATGTTTTGTGATCTACTGAAATAATTGAAAGGTTTGCGCCACTGCAGCCTGGTCCTTCTGACGACATCCCTGCTTGCGTCCTCCTGTGCAATGTGCAACCAGGCTGCGTTGGTGTCCTGGGGAGGTTTCTACCGCCCATTGGAAAGGAAGAGAACCTCCCTGCGTGTTGTGCCTCCCTCCATAAGCAGATGGAGGGAGTAATGGGAGAGCCTGGGTGCAGCTGTGCACCTTTGTGCAGTGCTTGTCAGTGTTTGCAGCACCTCAATGCTGCAGAACACTGACAGCAGAACTGTCAAAATCAATTTGGACATGGCCCCTTTAAGGAAAGCAGCTGATGACGCGTCATCAAATGACGTCATCAGACCCGCTTCCTATTAATTGGTCGAGATTCTCGCAAGGCGGGTTTAACAAGGCCCATCATTGGAATATCTTGTTGGAGGCCGGGATCGAGACGAGGTCCCCACACGCCACCGACATTGCCCGCCCCGGACCTGCTGAGGTTGCAAAAATTCAGCCCAAATTGTTTGGAATTGCAAATAATGGCTCCCCTGGGATGGTTAAACAATTAACACTTCAATCCACCATTGTGTGGGACAAAAGTACATAGGATTACATAGAATTTACAGTACAGAAACAGGCCATTCGGCCCAATGGGTCTATGCCGGTGTTTATGCTCCACACAAGCCTCCTCCCACCTTATTTCATCTCACCCCATCAACATATCCTTCTATTCCTTTCTCTCTCATGTACTTATCTAGCTTCTTTGCTAAATGCAACTATACTATTCACCTCAACCACTCCATGTGGTAGCAAGGTCCCCATTCTCACCACTCTTTGAGTAAAGAAGTTTCTCCTGAATTCTTTATTGGATTTCGTGGTAACTATCTTATGTTTATGGTCCTTAACTTCCTTTTCCACGTGTTTAATCTGAGCTATTAGCTGCTGTTGACAAGGATACTTTATGTAACCTTGGGTATTAATCTTTTACATGCTGCTTTTAGTAGTGCAAGGTAGAAGTTAAAAAAGAAGTTAAAAAGCAGAATATAGACCTAGATATACAATTTTATCACAGGCACAGGTGTCGCACTGAAATGGCTGGCTGGGGCAGAATCAGATGAAGTGCTCTCGATTGTTATATAAGGATGATGAATAACTGCTTAATTGAAGCCAGACAGCAACTGTTACATTTCTTAGATTGATGGCCCCGACTGTCCCCTCCCTGGTGCAGTGCTCAGAGAGGGATTTGGATGAAATGTGAAATCAGGTCCAGTCAGTTCATCCTGGTGAAAGATTACAAGGCCAATCACAAAAAGCAGAGGATATTCACTCAGTATTATGGTCAGAATTCTATCAAAAATAAAACTCTCCCAAGTGCCCTGTTTCCACCTTGGCTCCAAAGTGAATAAGATGTGTAGTTTAATTAGGCTATTCTAGTTAAATAACTTCAAATTAATAAATACTATAAAATGCATACAACCTTGAAAACTAACAAAGGCCAACTAACATATTTAAATAATCTGATGTAGCCCTCAAAAATCTAACAGCAAGAATGGCCCTGACATGTGAAAGCAAGTTTGTAACTTAAGCTATAGGTATATCCAATATTGCTCCACTTGTGTTGGGGGAACAATACAGAAGTACATGAACACCTAAAGGAGAAATCCAGATATTGAAGGCACAATAACAACAACAACTTGCATTGATATAATGCCTTTAATGTAGAAAAATGCCCCAAATATGGTGGGAACATTTCTAGAGAAGTCTGGGGGTGGGTTGGGGTTGGTTGGGGGGGGGTGGGAGGCGCGGGCGCGGTGGTGGTGGGGGGGGGTGGAATTCCCTCAGAACAATTTGCATTTTTATATTAAAAGTATGCAGTCAGTCTGGTTAATTTTGCACACTTTTCTATATCACAATTGATCTTTAATCTTTAAAAAATTTAAGCAGTGATTCATAAAAATTGAAGTCATAAAAAGTAAAGAAAATTGGGTGGGGAGTATGACAGGCAGCTGATCCACCACTGCCTATTTTGTGCCCCCAACGAAGCTAAATTTCATCCCCACTCTCTTCTCCAACCTTACAAGTTCCTACTGGCACTCTTTTCCCCTCTCCCTAATTTCAACATGGCACTCTTCCTCCACTCCCCAGTTCAAGCCAATTGAAACAAAAATAAGAAGCATGGTTAACTATGAAGAGGAAAGTAAGCAACTTATTTGGAATGTAGACAAGTGAGTAGACAGGGCAGATAGCTAGCAGAGGAAATTTAATTGAGATTTGAGAACAGAACTTAAATTTAACCTGAACTGTTTAGTGTAAGTATCCTTCGGTGAGCTGACTCAGGCATCACTCATTCCCAGACCTAAAACTTGGTGGTAAAACTCCAGATAGTTCCTTAGTGAGGGTAAAGAAGAAGGGGTTAAGAATTCAAGAAGAAGGCCCACCACCACCTTCTCAAGAAGAACTATGGATGTCAATAAATGCATGTCTGATTATTGGGAGACAATTTTCACCTTGGTGTTGGAAACCTTTTGAGTGCACAGCACAAGAGAGTTTTATTGTTACACTCCTTGGTCCCACTACTGCATGAGTAGGTACAGGCCAGTGGATGTCTACTGCCAGTGAGAGTCTACTGCCATAGGAAGCAGGTCACCAGGTAGCTTAAGGGAGCCATCAACACCACTGAACTAGAGTAGATAACTGTGGCAAGCCCAAATTCATAACGGTGAACTATAAGAACAAAACACTTTAATTCACAGGCTATAGTTGCATTATTTGTAATTCAGTTACTGTACCATCCAATTTGAATCTGGAATGGATTCAACCTTATAGCCCCCTCCTCTATCATTACAATAAAAATCTATTATATATTTCCTCTCTAGGTTTCATTTTTTCTGTGATTTTTCTAATTGGTACATCAGTTCAAAGACTTAAAAGCACTTGTAATGGCTGAATTTGTAATATTCAACATCAATCAACTTATTTTTTGATTTTTTAAATAAGATTGTAAATTTACAACATTTGATCCTATGAGTAAGCCTAAGATTTATCATTTCAGTACCACTTTTCACTCATCACAAGGTTGTGTGTTCAGAGACTTGAGCAAAAGACCTAGACTGATGCTCTAGTACTGTACTGAGGGAGTGCGGCACTCTCGGAGGTGTCGCATTTCTGATGAGACATTAAACCGAGGCCCTATCTGCTTTCTAAGGTGGACATAAAAAATCCCAAGGCAATATTTTGAAGAAGAGCAGGGGAGTTATCCCCGGTGTCCTGGCCAATATTTATCCCTCAATCAACATAACAAAAACAGATTATCTGGTCATTGTCACATTGCTGTTTGTGGGAGCTTGCTGTGTGCAAATTGGCTGCTGTGTTTCCTACATTACAACAGTGACTGCACTTCAAAAGTACTTCATTGGCTGTAAAGTGCTTTGGGACGTCCTGAGGTCATGAACGGTGTTATAGTAATGCAAGTCTTTCTTTTAATTTCTTTATAGCACAGTGGAAACTTCAAGCAACATCACTCAACATGAAACCAGCATCTGAATGAATTATATATGATACTTTGCCCTCAAGAAGGGGATTGGAATATATTATAATAAGGAGGAATAAATTTTGTCTCAGTCTCCTCATAAAGCAAATGGATCACGCCAGATCATTTGGCTAAGTAACTACCGCAGTTACTTCAGATCAGCAAACCATTTCAAAGGAACATTTTCACTAGCAATTTTTCAACATCATAATCAGCCTCACCCTGTATCTTTCTTGTATATCCAGCTATATTTATCAGAAGAAACACACCAAGTATAGAAATCATTTGATTTCAAGCTTTCATAAGAGATCATAGCCATGCACAACTGAATTGCCACTGTGGTCTTCATGGGCAAATTTGCAAGACTTGTGTATTTAGTTGAGCATTTATAGCACTTGTCTTAATTTGGCTCTAAAAACTATTTAAAAAAAAATTGGGCTAGAAATTTGTTATTGCCAAGGAATGGGCAGTGTCAGTAGAAATGTTGGAGAATTAGCGCCAAGCACAAATGCTTTAGACTGCACGAGAAATTTGTGCTCACTGCTCAATAAAATGATTGGAGTCCTAAATCAAGTCTTAAAACCCAAGCTCATTGGCATTAGACTTAAAGTATGGACTAATATCGGGTGCAGTCTAATTGCAACTCATCATTGCCACAGGCTTTTTTCACTACTTAAAGGGGAGGTTCATTGATGTTGCAGCACCTCATTCATAGCAAGCAGAAGCAGAACAAGGAGAAGGAGCCGAAGGATTGAACCAGGTGTGCTCATGGCTGGTCCATGCCCCAGAACCATTGGAGGCATTGGTTTTCGCGGTGGAGAGACGGAGGGCAGTGCACTACCCAACAAGTGGCAGGAGGCCCTCACCACAAGTCTTCCGTACCATGTGGACGGAGGTATCGCAGCACTTCTTGGGCAGCACTGTGGTCCCCAGGACCCACACACAGTGCAGGAAGAAATTTAATGACCTCACTCGGGTGATCAAGGTGAGTGAATGCTTCAACAGATGCTACATACCACCATCTGTACCACAATCTTCACACACTGCCCAAAGCACCACACCCCCAGCACTCACCCACCAACAATCTCTACCTACCAACACTCACACCCACATCTCACACCTTGAACACAATGACAGCTTATCAACTATGGCAGGCACATCACCCAAACATATTGCTCCACAGTCACTCACACACTTTCCTTTCTCTTGCAGGCCAAGCTGGCACACAACAGGGGGGAGCAGGAGCTCACAGGCAGGGGACAAGCTGACACCCAACCACTGTCTGTGCTGGAGAATCGAGTGCTGTAAATCATTGAGTGCCAGGTGGTGGTGCCAGGGCCACCGGTGACATTGATCCCCTTGGGGACAACAACGGTATGTTCATACCTACTCCTTCTTCTCACATGCCACTTCCCCCTCACCTCACAAGCGTTTTGCACTTTCCAGCTAATCATGATGTATGCATGAATTTCTCCCTTCCTGCCCCCTACCCTCACCTTAACCCAACTCTTGTGCCTTTATGCTTTCAGATAATGAGCAAGCACCTGAGCAGCCTGTCCCTGAGGGCATGGTAGAGAGTGAGGCGGGAGAAGAGGAGGAGGAAGAACACACCGCGTCACTGCATCTCTCACCCGTAGACACCAGCTCAGATACGGGAACTATGCATTCTTTAGAGGCTAGTATAGTAGTGGGATCTGCACAGGGTGAGGCACCGGGGACAAGTGGGCTGTAGCAAGGCCAGGGGGAATGGGTAGCTTGGGGGCCAGCTGCCCGGAGGGCGAGTTCTGCTGTACACGACTCAGATGAGGACCTCGATGGGGAGGTCTTTAGAAGAAGAGTGATGGACATGCACATGGAGATGATAGGTGCAATGGCAGGGGTGCCCAAGAGCCTCTCAGCAATGGTAAGGATCGTGGAGGAGTCTGCCTTCAACATTGCACAAGGCTCTGTGCACACCATGGAGCCCCTCATTTCCAGTCTGCAAAGGATGGTAGACTCCCAGAGAGACCGTGGCGACCCAGGCCTGATGCCATGTGTGATGGGTGATCTGGCAGCTTCCATTGCAGCACAGGTGGAAGTGACACAACGTCTTAGTGCTGTAATGGAGTCTATGCTTGGTGGCATCCAATCTCGGACTGCTCTCATGCAGCCTCAGCTTGATGCCATGCAAGCTCTGACTGCTGCCATTGTGGCTGGGTCTACCACCATCACCCAGGGCTGTCATGGTGTTGCAGCAGGCCAGCAATCTGTGCTCCAACAGATTGCTAGGGAAGCTGAGGTGCTGCCCCGGGGGAGTGGCAGTGGGTCAGTGGAGCAGGAACCTTCTGTCCTCTCTCTGGATGAGAGCATTCTTGCTCTCACCACTGCCACTCCGCCATTGCCCTTGTCGCTGCCTGTTATCCAGTCAGCCCATACTGCTGCCGCCCATGCTGAGGTGGTGCAGTCTACAGCCGGGCCTTCCTGATCCAGAGCTGGTCGAGGACGTCCTGCAAGGCCATCTGAAGTCTCCCGCACGGACACTCAGCAGGCTTCCAACAGCCGTGCTGCAGCCACTGGGCCAACACTTCGTAGGAGCACTAGAGCAGAAAAAGGCACAGTAACGACAGGCACTAAGGGATTGCACAGGGTGAAAAGTAAATATTTTTGGTGTAACTATGTGTCCACTACTTTTTAATAAATTTATTACTTCACTTACCATTCTTTTGTGGTGTCTCTCATTTCAGTTTTGCGCTGTGATATGGCCTGCGAGAGAGATGGAATGATGGGTATGTGGTGAATAAAGAGGATCTGGGGTTTAAGTCATCCTGGTGTGAAAATGGAGGTCTGTTTGGAGGAGATGGCAGAGTTCTGTGACCACCTTTTGCTGCTCCTTGCTTAATTGAAGGTAGGAGAAATGCTCTTGGAATACCCTTGGAGGATAAGGCCTCCTGGTGAGAGACCTGATTCCCTCCTCATCTCTCTGCGCACATGTTCCCATATTTCTCGCTACTGACGTTCCCTCCATCGTAGATCCTAGAGGGCGAGGTAGCATGCTAGTACAGACCCCATTAATGGTACCAAGTGTAGCAGTTTGAATCGTTGAAGAATAAATGTAGCTGCTTTGTAGTTGCCAGAAGTCTCCTGATGCAAAAGAACCTTGAAATTACTTAATGAAACTGTTGCAGTGGTTGAAACTAACAAAACAACAACTGAAACTGCACCAACCTGACAGCTGTGAGTGATTATTGATGATCCCTTTAAATAACGTCCCTGGAGCCGGCTTCCTGGTGCTGCATGCCAGCTCTCCCTGTCAGTGTTTACTCCAGGCAGTGAGATAAGTGGCGAGAATCAATTTTTCAAATTGAGTGGTCAGTGAGCATTGCACACACACTGATGTCATGATCTACATGGCGTTGACACTCCCGACGATACCTCTTAACGGTGATGTTGCGGGGGGGGCAGATTTGGCGTGTGGTGCTGGATTCGCCTCGCCCCGGCGATATTGGTCTAGCACCCCATTAGCGCCATCTACCAGTGCTAACGGGAGGTGCTAAGGGGATGAATTTTTCCCCCATAATTTCTTAGGTCAAAAAAACAAATTAACACATCCTGTGACAGTCAATTGTGTACAAATAAAAAAATAAAGAGAGGCCACATCATACCTAGTTGCTACATGAACAAGGCATCTCCATAAGTGAGTTTGGCCACATAAGTCACAAGTAATAGATCCAAGTGCAACCACTAAACAGTACCTACTTAGGGAGTAGAGTTCTCTCTCTGCTACAAAGCAGCCCTACAACTCTCCGAGATCTCTGGCCTCTTGTGCATCCCCGATTTTAATCTCTCCATCATTGGTGTCCATGCCTTCAGCTGCCTAGGCCTAAACTCTGGAATTCCCTCGCTAAACCTCTCTGCCTCTCTACCTCCCTCTCTTCCTTTAAGGTGCTCCTTAAAACCTACCTCTTTGACCAAGCTTTTGGTCATTGGTCCTAATATCTCCTAATGTGGCTCGGTGTCAATTTTGTTTGATAATGCTCCCATGAAGCGCCTTGGGATGTCTTGCTATGTTAAAGGCACTATATAAAATCAAGTTGTTGTTGTTGTTGTTGTTGAAGACCTGTCGGTTAAAGGTATTTACTCATATTGGTGGAAGGTGGGAAGTGGTGTTTCACAGGGATCAGGCTGGGACCACTGCTGTTCACATTTACATAAATGATTTGGACTGGGGAATCAGAAGCACAATTTCCAAATTTGCAGATGACATCAAATTGGGGGGTATTGTTAATACTGAGGAAGACTGCGACAAAATACAAGAATACATTAATGGGCGTGACAAAGGCAAATAAATTTCAATATAGTTAAGTGTGAGGTGGTGAATTTTGGCAGGAGAAATAAAAAGGCCACATACTCCTTGGAAAATAAGAGTCTAAATGGGGCAGAGGAGCAAAGAGGTACAGATTCACAAATCAGTAAAAGTAGCAACACAGGTTAAGAAGACCATAAGAAATGCAAACAAAGCACTGAGGTTTATTTTTAGAGGAATTGAATTGAATTGAATTAAAGAGGGATGTGAAACCAGATCGCCAAGGTGGTCACTGCTAGCAGTGTCACCCCCCAGGACCAGGCTCCAGTGCCCAAAGAAGTTTCACGACCTCAGGCGAGTGGTCAAGGTCAGTGAATGCATCTTCAAAAGCTGTCTCCTACCAACTGCACCACTAGCCTAACACACTGCTCAATGCACGACCCCCTCATCACTCACCAACTAACAATCTCTACCAAACACCAGGCACACCTCACATTCCTAACTTCACCTCACCCCCTTGGAGGAGACGGTGCTGGTCATTCTTGGCAGAGGAATGGCTGAGCCCTTGGCCAGTGGCAGGGCTGAAAGAATACAAGATGCTGGTATCCTCATACGTTATCCTCCTTCTCATATCCCACTTCCCCCTCATCCCACAGTATCTTCTGATTTACAAGCTGCGCATGGTGTAAGCATGCACCTCTTGCTTTACCCTCCTCCCCTCACCACAATCCCACTTTTGTGCCTTCCTCATTTCAGACACCCAAGAAACCCAGCCTGCCCAGCCAATGGTTGACCAAGAAGAAGGAGAGGAGAGTGACAAAGAAAAAACACCATCACGCGATTGAAACTCCCAGCCGCCAGCTCCTCGAGGTCATCCTGCAAGGCCATCTGCAGTGTCCCCCACTGAAAGTCAGCAGCCTTCCAGCAGCCATGCTGCAGCCACTGGGGCAGCTCTCCGTAAAAGCACTAGGATCGGCAAAGGCAAGCGCAAGACTGTCACTAAGGGAATCCACAAGAGTGATTAGTTGATTTTTTGAAGTAGTATTGGATGCATATATCGATAAAGTTGGATTGGAAAGTTTCCTTTGTGGTGGCTTTAAATTCAGCATTGTGGCTACAAGGACATTGTGATGGTCCGTAACAGAGGGAAGGGAAGATGTGGGACAAAAGTTGAAGAGTGAATTGGGGTTGTGTTCACTGGTACCGCAGGCGGATGATTCCATCCCAGATATCCCGGCTAGAAAGGGACTGTCGGCGTTGCCTCCTTCCTTCTGCTTATTCCTCTTCTGCTTTTTCCCCTTCTGCTTCCTCCTCTTCTGCTTCCTCCTCCCTCTGCGAGCAGCTTGCCCCCTTTGCTGCCTTTGCTCCATCTCCATGTGATACTGCAGCCCAAGGGAGTCTGCAACTAGAGCCCCCAGGATTGGGAGCAAGTAGTGTTCTCAGAAGCCTTCCTTTAAGAGCCAAAGCCTTGCAAACATCCAGCAGCGCTCTTTGCACTCCCTGCACACTTTAACAACTTTTTTAATGTATTGCACCAAGCCACTACTCCAATAAAATGTAAAAAAATGTCCTAAAGCAAAAATCTAAACTTACCTGAAATATGTATGTGTCCCTTTATGAAGCGTGGGCAGCATCTCTGTTGTACAGCTGCACGCACGTTCTTCCATGCATAGTTTGGAGAGGGCGGTATCAAGAGTGGCGATAACGAAACTCACAGATCATGCGTCAATTCAGGCGTTGCACATCGATTGATCTCACGATCTGCATCATTTAAATATGGGCGGTGAGCACAGGCAGCAGCAGCGCTGCCGACCTGCCCAAAATGACGGCTGTCGTGTTCCATGCCGGAAGCAGGTGGCCACCGTTTTTTCAGCAAAACTGGCCTTAATGGCCGGCGCTAATTTCGCGGCCTGAATTTTTTAACTAATATGTGCCTTCTCATTTATAAAACTGCTTCACAATATGTCTGCGTGCATTCCTCCAATGGAAAAGTGATAGGCGTGTAGTGTGGCTTTCTCTTAGTGGGGTAAGTTTTGAAAAAGCACTTATGCATCTGCCTCAATTATCTTATCACCTAAACAACCAAAATGGTGGCAGGCGGGTGTGGGGGTGGGGATTTTACAGTAAGGAAGCACATTTTTTTTACAAGATAATCTGCGTAACGGAAATTTCTCAACAATATCATTTTCCTGTAAGAAAAAGGATCGCAGTTTTAGAATTTAGTGATAAATTTCCAAATTTGTGAGAAGTGTAAAATGTGACAGTCTCAATAGTGTAGAACAACAATGTTGCAGAAACAAGAGGCTACGGCAACTGAACAGAATCTATGGTCGTTTTATGAACTTTATATAACAAAAAACACTGCAATCTATGTAAAAAGACAAATCACAGCATTTAAAGATATCAGTGTACTGCATCCTATCCTACAGATATGTCAATCTCAAAACACCGCAGAGCACGTTAATCTATTATTCCCCTGACCAGATGCACACTGCTTTCGAAGATTTATATTAATCTGTTCTGTATTGTGTTGTTTCATTAAGATTCATTCTGAAAACATTAGGGGGGAATAATTCAGTTGTTTGCGCCTCCCGTTAGCGCCTTAAGAAGGTGCCAATTGGGGTGCAAAGCAACTAGAGGCCGGGCGCGGCGATGTTTGTGCCGCTCGCGAAATTAACTTGGCATTTTGCAGCGGGGTTAAACACTACGGCCACGATCTCCTGCGCTGGCAGATTGTGATGTTAGTCGAGTGCGCAATGCCCCGTTAGCGCCCCGGACCGAATATTGAGTGGCGCCACCTGCCTTACCGCCTGCCGCTAGCAACGACAGGTTGAGGGGAGCGTTATGCTGTCAGAAAGGGACTAGGGGAGCGGTATTTAAAGGCGACCGCTTCCTGCCTATTTTGTCGGTGACATTTTTGCACCACGCATTCTGAAAGAGAGAGAGAGAGAGACTTCTGGAGAGATTTAACGCTGTGTGAAGGAGTTTTGAGTACTGAGCAGCACTTTGCAAGTTGGTTTTGATTTGCCCTTCCTTGCTTCGCCAGCACTCTGAGGTAACGCCTCACTCCTCGGCCTTTGCGCCTTAAGACAGGTGTGAAGCATCTGATTTAGCGCTCCAATCACCTCCAGGGGCGATAAAAGCCAAGTTTGCTGTCGGAGGCGATAATTAGCGCCAGGCGCTAAACATTGTGCACGGCCAATAACGGTGCCCCAAATGGGGCGATACCATATTTTCCCCCCTAGCTCTTTGGTATTATTGTACATGACTCATGTGCCCTTCACCATGTAGGGGTTTCGCAAAATTCCCCTATTTTTCCCTGAAGATTGAAAATATTGGTCCACATCGTGGACGAAGGATTGGGTGATGTGACTTGTCTACAATGTTTTAAAATGTGCCTAGAACTGCAAAAGACTGCTCTGAGATGGAAAGAATGTGGACAACACCGGACTCGTGGAGCTCTGTGGAAAATATTCACACACCTTAAGACAGTACTTTTATTAATAAAATTGTTCCCTGGCGTTTGGGCAATCACAAAAGGTTTTAAAATGGCCACAGAAAGCATTGGCCAAGAACAATGGGGCGTGAAAAAAAGCAGCTCGAGTTGTCTGTGAAAAGGTGGGAAAATACAGTGGCAGTCAAAGACCTGCCAATCAAAGGGAGGTTCCCTTCAGAAGCACTTGAAGTTGCTTATTGACATAAGAGATTAGCCCACTTGAGACTAACCACAGGACAATCGATTGAAACTGCTTTTGTTTACATAGCCATTCAAAGCAGTCACAATGAGATACTGAAACCATGGGATGGATTTTTTATGCAACAGTTTAGGAATTGAATGGGTCTTTGAAGCACCCATCATTCTGGACAATAGAGAAGTTGCATTCCCTTTTGTTTTAGCCCAGGTGACCTCCGGATGTGGGCGGGAACATTTTGGCCCCACAGTGCAGACACATTAACCCATTCCAATCACTTTGAATCAACCAATCATCAGCGTTTCTCTTGTGTATTGGAACTTTGGGCGCGAATTTTGCAGACAGACTTTTCCAGGTATAAAGATAGCTCCTGAGAAGCTATCTCTCTCTTAGCTCTTACTTTGCTGGACCACAGGTGAGCAGGGTTTCTGACTCCTCAGCAAAGCAACCTAGTAAGGAGTTGGGGGATGGTAATTAAGAGGATATTGCTAAGATTGTTTAATTAACATTGTAGCCACTTACCCCTCATTTTTGCCATCTGCCTTCCTCCATTTAAGCAATTTTACTGTAATTACTGTGTTCATGTGGTATAGTTTCTTTTAGTTAATAAAGCTTGATTTTTCTCTCACCCAGACCATTTGTCCATTTTAATATCATTAATTATAAGTCCTTCAGTCAGAACTGGAAGGTGGGGTCACGATTTGAAACCGTTGTTTGAAAATTGGTTTATTGGAATTTGGTTTACAGTGTAGCAGCAGGCTGCCTGACCAGGTGAATTACCGGAAACCAGGTAAAAGATTGGAATTGGTCAGAGTGCAGGCAAAGGCTGCAAGACCAGGGAAATTACCTTAAACCAGTTAATAGACGCCCCCCTACAAAATGGCGACCGCGGCAGGACTGGAGTCCGTTTTTGATTGGATAAGTGGTCTGGATCTGGAGAAAGCATTAGCTCTTGTTTCTCTCATTTTCAGTATGTGGGTAGCCCTGCAGATGTTACCAGCAGCATGTAGGCTGACCTATCATGGTTTAGGTGGCTGTGTTAAGAAGGGTGAGATGAGGGAACAGGAGGAGGCTAAAGAGGCCAAGAATCGGAAGTCCCAGTTTGGAAAATGCCAGGCATTTATAGAGCGCCTGGTGCAGGAAGTCACTGAGGCCAGAGATAGCGAGATGAGACTGTGGGAAGAGAATGTCCGCCTCATGTCAGAGGTTACAGAGCAGGAGGAAAGGGTTAGGGAAGTAAAGGCAGCCTATAAGCTGGCCTGCGCCCAAAGGTTTACTGAAGCAGATCATGGCCCCTGTAGGGCAGAGATAGAAAGCCTTAACATGGCTTTAAAAGCGGCAAAGGGGATGATTTGTGTGATCAGCCCGAAGGCAGGTCAGCCGGATTTTACTGGCAGCCCAAATCAAACCACCTCACAGGCAACACCCAGGGAAAGGCTGGCTAGGGAATTAGAGATCCCAAGACAGCAGCCCACAGCTCTGGGTTTTGAGGAGCTCTGGCAGCAAGGAGGGGTGAACAATGGGGTGGTAGGAGAATGCCAGCAGGTCCCTCTAGGCAGGCGGAGGTACGGTCCGCCCGTGAACAATAATGACCCAGGGGCTGTTCAGAATACCTATCTGGTTCCCTATGAAACCCCACAGCTCAGAGGCATGGTGAACCATATTCCCATGCTCTCTGAAAAGGGAGACCCCTCAATACACTTCCAACAAATAGACCAGGCAGCCGGCATTAACACCTGTGATGATGAAGGGAAAGCCAGAATGTTGCTTTTCTCTGTGGATAGCAAGCTCTATCAGACCCTTTCGGATGAGGCCAAGAGCGGGCGGAAGGGTTTTGAGGACCTGAAGGAGGAAATACTGGAAGCCATGGGTGTGAACGACGGCAATCCGTTCGATCGCATAGGGAGAACCCTGCAGAAGGAAGGGGAGACCCCACAGGCATTTTCAGACAGGCTGTGGCCAGTCTACAATCGTGCCTGTGCAGGGGGACAAGATAGGGCATGGCTGAACCAGCAGCAGCAGACCCAATGGCTTCGTTGCCTGGTGTCCAATTGCATGCCCCAAATAAATGTAAAAGCTGATACCTGGTTTGACTCCCGAGACCCCCTAGCAACCGAAGAGACTGTAATCCGGCAGCTCATGGTAGCATTTAGGAATGGGAGGAATAGTGAGAGCCCCCAGCAAAAGGGTAAAGTCCATGAGGTTAAACCTGGAGCTCAGTATAAGAAAGAGTGGCACCAGGAGGGGAACAGTCCCTCCCAGGCTAGGTTAAATTGCTATGGGTGTGGGAAAGATGGTCACTGGAGAAAAGACTGTAAGAATCCCTGGAAGGATAGTAAGGGAAAGAATCCCACAGCCCCAGTCCAAAGGGCAGAGACAGGAATTTCCCCCGCCTCAGTCGAGTCGCTACTGGAAGTAATGCGGTCTCTCCTGACCAACCAGGGAAAGGTAGCAGCCATCAGTGGTGCTGCAGCCCCCTCGCCCACCTCTGCCTCCCCACAATGACTGGCCGGTATGCTGGCCAAGGAGGCTGCACGTGCAGGCACTTTCTGGGACCCATATGGGTCCGGGCCAGTGGCAGTGATTACAGGCAGGGATGGGACACAGAGAAATTCAGAAAAATTGTACAAGTCCACAGACTGTAAAAACAGGCGCTGTGGCTTGTTTCCAGAGTAAAGTTGTCCAGCCCACAAATTGGGACACTTCCCCGCCACAGTGGGACCTAAATTTTGGCAAAAACTTCAATTCAAACCTAAGTTTAAATTTGAAAAGGTTATGTGGCTTAGAAATGGAGAAACAGCAGCCTGGGATCAGAAATCAGCAGACTGCTGCCCATCCATTCACAGAAGATTGCTTGGAGACTGCCCGTGCATGCGCAGTTGCTGGTCTGGAGACAGGAATCCCCCAGTCTTCTGAACAGCAGGCTCGCGCAGGTGCAGTCGCGCGCCTGAGGGGAGAAGTTTCCCAAGACCAGGTTTGCGCAGGCGCGGTTCCCCAGCCGGTACCCCCAGCGGATCCTTTTCAGTTTTCCTGCACAGGCGCAGTCGCACGCCTTAGGGGAGAGTTTTGCCAATAGGAGGGCCGCGCAGGCGCAGCCGCACGGCTAAGGGAAAGGGTTTCTCAACACCGGGTTCACACAGGCGCAGTCGCGAACCCGGAACCCCCAGCGGCTCTTGCTCACAGTGAGGCCAAGCGCGCAGACGCAGTCGGCCATTTAAAGATCCCTGCTACTCAGTTTTTACGCGCAGGCGCACAGGCCTGCTTGGAAGACCAAGCGGTTCTCCCAACCCTTTTTAAAGTAACTGAACGCGCAGGCGCAGTTGCCTGCGGGACCTCAGCGGCTCTTTCTAAGTTATCCCGCGCAGGCGCAATCGCCTGTTTGAAGCCAGAGGCTTTACAGCCTCTGCCGCGGGACTCCCAGGAGGAGGTTTGCGCAGGCACACTCGCCTGCTTGAATACAGAGGCTTCACAGCCTCTGCCGAGGGACTCAGGGGAGGAGATTCGCGCAGGCGCAGTCGCCTATTTAAAGGGACCAGCTTCCCAGCCAGCCTCTAGAATGGTTCCCCCCATGACTCCACAGCAAAGCAACCTAGTAAAGAGTTGGGGGATGGTAATTAAGAGGATATTGCTAAGATTGTTTAATCAACATTGTAGCCACTTACCCCTCATTTTTGCCATCTGCCTTCCTCCATTTAAGCAATTTTACTGTAATTACTGTGTTCGTGTGGTATAGTTTCTTTTAGTTAATAAAGCTTGATTTTTCTCTCATCCAGACCATTTGTCCATTTTAATATCATTAATTATAAGTCCTTCAGTCAGAACTGGAAGGTGGGGTAGCGATTTGAAACCGCTGTTTGAAAATTGGTTTATTGGAATTTGGTTTACAGTGTAGCAGCAGGCTACCTGACCAGGTGAATTACCGTAAACCAGGTAAAAGATTGGAATTGGTCAGAGTGCAGGCAAAGGCTGCAAGACCAGGGAAATTACCTTAAACTATTTAATAGATGCCCCCCTACAACCATAAGCTGCTATGTTCAGCAGTTTTTCTCCAGCTTTTATAAATTACTAAAATCGTCTGCGGAGGAATGTGCTCTGTGATCACTTCATAGAGTTAATTGAACAAAAAAAAAATATTGCACTTGTTAGGGTCATTATCAGGGCAACTTTACCTGTAGCAGTAAAGTACATTTCAGTCTGTAAAGTATTAACATTTTCGACACTATTCCTAGTTCTTTAAGACCGTATAAAGGAAACGGTAGAGGGCAGCTTTCAACTATCGGGTGACTGGCTGGCGGAGCATTTAGGTTGGTCACCGATTCTTTCAGCCAAATCTGGAATAAAAAGCTGGTATCAGTAATGGTGACCATGAAGCTACCGGATTGTTGTAAAAACCCATCTGGTTCACTAATGTCCATTAGGGAAGGAAATCTGCCGTCCTTACCCGGTCTGGCCTATATGTGACTCCAAATCCACAGCAATGTGGTTGACTCTTAACTGCCCTCTGAAATGGCCCAGCAAGCCATTCAGTTGTATAAAGCAGCTCACCACCGCCTTCTCAAGGGCAATTAGGGATGGGTAATAAATGCTGGCCTTGCCGGCGACGCCCACATCCCGTGAACGAATACATTTTTTTAAAGTCCATGTTGAGGGCTTGTCCTCATTAACATGTCGCTGGTGAACTGCAAGCGCTTAACAGGCGTCCTGCTGCAACTCACCGACATTGGGCTGTCCCAGAAGCTGACTTGGCCGACAGGAGGTTGGTCCCTGGGAGGGAGCGATCATGGAGGGGGAAGACAGGGCGGCAGTGGCCCAAATCATTCTTATGGAGTCTAGAGTAGCGCTCTCTTCTTCCTATGCTCCTCCTAGCCCTATAAAAATAAATTTAGACTTACCTTTTTGAGGCCTCTTCCTCTTAATGACCAGGTTTTACTGAATGGAGCATCCATGGTACACACTCTGCCCAGAATGCCATTACAATTGCATCAGGGTCCTATGTCTGTCATAGGACCATGATTTGTCTAGATTACATAAGAAAGAAATAGGAGCAGGAATAGGCCACTTGGCCCTTCGAGCCTGCTCCGCCATTCAATAAGATCATGGCTGATCTTTGGCTCAAAGCCACTTCCCTGCCCACTCCCCATAACCCTTTACTCCCTTATCTTGCAAAAATTTGTCTATCTCCACCTTAAATGTATTTAATGACCCAGCCTCCACAGCTCTCTGGGGCAGAGAATTCCACAGATTTACGACCTTTTGAGAGAAGAAATTCCTCCTCATCTCAGTTCTAAAAGGGCAACCCTTTATACTGAAACTGTGCCCCCGAGTTCTAGATTTCCCCACGAGGGGAAACATCCTCTCTGCATCTACCTTGTCAAGCCCCCTCAGTATCTTATATGTTTCAATAAGATCACCTCTCATTCTTCTAAATTTCAATGAGTATAGGCCCAGCCTACTCAACCTTTCCTCATAAGTCAACCCCCTCATCTCTGGAATTAACCTAGTGAATCATCTCTGAACTGCCTCCAATGCAAGTATATCCTTCCTTAAATAAGGAGACCAAAACTGTACGCAGTACTCAAGGTGTGGTCTCACCAATATCCTGTACAGTTGTAGCAGGACTTCTCTGCTTTTATACTCCAACCCCCTTGAAATAAAGGCCAATATTCCATTTGCCTTTTTGATTACTTGCTTTACCTGCATGCTAACTTTTTGTGTTTCATGCACAAGGACCCCCAGGTCCCTCTGATCTGTAGCATTTTGTAATCTCTGTCCATTTAAATAATAGTTTGCTTTTTTATTTTTCCTGCCAAAGTGGATAACCTCACACTTTCCTACATTATACTCCATCTGCCAAATGTTTGCCCATTCACTTCATCTGTCTGTATCCCTTTGCAGATTCTTTGAGTCCGCTGCACAACTTGCTTTCCCATCCATCTTTGTATCATCCACACACTTGGCTACATTACACTTGGTCCCTTCATCCAAGTCATTAATGTAGATTGTAAATAGTTGAGGCCCCAGCACCGATCCCTGTGGCACCCCACTAGTTACCATTTGCCAACTGGAAAATTACCCATTTATCCCGACTCTCTGCTTTCTGTTAGTTAGCCAATTCTCCATCCATACTAATATATTACCCCCAATTCCGTGAGCTCTTATCTTATGCAGTAACCTTTTATGTGGCACCTTATCAAATGCCTTCTGGAAATACAAATACACCACATCCACTGGCTCACATTTCTCCACCCTGCTCGTTACATCCACAAAGAACTCCAGCAAATTTGTTAAACAGGATGTCCCTTTCATAAAACCATGCTGACTCTGCTTGACTGCATTATGATTTTCTAAATGCCCTGCTACTGTTTCCTTAATGAAGGACTCCAGCATTTTCCCAACGACAGATGTTAGGCTAACTGGTCTATAGTTTCCTGCTTTCTGTCTCCCTCCTTTCTTAAATAGGGGTGTTACATTTGCGATTTTCCAATCTGCTGGGACCTCTCCAGAGTCCAGGGAATTTTGGTATATTGCAATCAATGCATCCACTATCTCTGCAGCCACTTCTTTTAAGACCCTGGGATGCAGGCCATCTGGTCCAGGGGACTTGTCGGGCTGGATTTTGTCATTGGGGGTGGTCCGGGGGCATGTCAGGTGGTCGGCATTTCAGGACCCCACCTCCGATGTGAGGTGGGACAAAAGTGCAATTTTGCCCTAATTGGGCAATTGATTTCCAGCATGTGGGAACCCCTGGCCCAATGAGTCTTTTCATACTGAAACTCGCCTCCGATGGCATCATCAATGCAGCTGGATTTAAGGCCTGCAAGCAGCCTTGGTTCTTTTTCAGCCTTACAACTTTATCAACATACTTCTGAGGGAGTCCTACTGCAACTATGTCCAACACCAGACCAAAGTGCGCACCCAGATTCGATGAGGCCTCCCTCCAAGCTCTGGTGGAGGGAGCAAGAGGAAATAAGGAAGTGCTCTTTCCTTCCTCAGGGAGAAAAATGCCTCCACAACGGACCAAAGCTGTATGGCTGCAAGTGACACAGGAGGTCAATGCTATTTCAATGTGCAGCAGAACCTGGCTGTAGTGCAGAAAGAGGTTTCATGACCTTCTCCGCACAGGAAAAGTGAGTATTCCATCCCCATGACCATCAATCTGATCCCCATTGCCTCTCATCACCAGCACTCTGCTTTGTCAACCTTCTCCTCCACATCCCACTTCACCCTTATATCCCTGCACCCTTACCCATTCCCTCTCTCTGTATGTCCACATTCATTTAACTATTCAAATATGCAGCCCTCATACTCCCTATCACTGTGATGCTATGACAACAACTTACAACACACAGGGAGGGCCCGTGATCTTAGCACCTCACTCCAACTTTGTGTCCTTCTAAGCATCTATGCTATGGATTCTCTACACTCACTCCTTCATTCTCACTCAAACTTCACTTGTGTCCCTCATTGCAGGAAAAGAGAGCCCACAATAAGAGGGAGAGGGAGAGGACAGGAGGAGGGCCACCCTCAATAGCCCAGTTCACCGCTGCAGAGGAGGCAGCCCTGGAGATCGTGGGAGTTGGGGAGGATGCGCGAGTGGGGGATGGACAGAGGGGCGCTTCACAGCAAGCTGGTGACAGAATAGTTTATCATCTCTCTCATTGACATTGCATGAGTGACTGATATGGATTATGATGCTTCAATGTCATGCAACGTTTATCTCACATGTCTAACTCTTTCCTTTACTCCCCCACAGGACCAACGACAGCCCCCCTCCCCACTGTCCAGGAGGAACAGCCTGAGCCAATGGAGTCCTCAAAGGAAGCTGCAACCTCTGAAGGCGCAGCATCAGCAGAATTAAGCGCATCCAGCACCAGCACAGAAACTCACACCTCGGTGGGACCTTCGCGAGATAGAGTCACCTGGTGTATCACAGCTCACAAGTGAGCATCAGCAGATGGTGGAGACAGGGACAGCAGTGGAGAGTCCTTGTCAGAGGGCAAAGGATGCTCCCAGCTCGGCTCAGCTGCATGTCGACCCTGTGCCTCCGGGTCCATCCAGAAGGAGAGCAGTGCTGGAGCTCCAGGAACAGGTACAGGGGTCTCTGGCGAGTGTGGAGCGAATGGAGGAGTCCATTGCTAACATTAGCAGAGCCTTTGTGCAGGCATTGGCGCATGAAGGCATCGCCACGGAAAGGATGGCTGTTAGATCCGTGATTCTGAGAGTATGATGTTTTTCAATAACCACACGGATGCTGCAACTGAACAATCAACAGATATTTACTGGAGTAGGGTAATCTCAAGACTGGGGGTACAGAGGCATGCTCAAGGCTTATATACAGGTGTGGTCACTGCCGGTACTACAGTATACAGGAGCTGTAAAAGTAGTTCTCTCTTAAAGGTACATACACTACAATTCCTCCCCTTTTAGATTAGTAGTACCCATAATATTCAAATAACAATTAACACTTTAACACGTACATTAAACAACAATAGTCCATTTATAGATTCAGTCTTTGGGGCGGCTTCCTGATCCTTTTGGGGTAGCGCCTTTCCTGAGGTTCTTGTTCTTGTTGCGCAGGCGATTCTGGCCCCTTTTCATCGGTTAGTTCATCGGGTTCCACTGCTACTGGTTCGGAGGTAGATGCTACCGGTGTGTCGGGTTCATCCCCAGGTACGCAAGACATGGGGTTGACTTGTTCCTGTGACGCTAAGATCTGATCAACGTGGCATCTCACAATGTTCTCCCCGACATCCACTGTGTACATTAATGGCCCCTGCCGTGTGCATATCGTTCCGGGCTGCCATTTCTCTGTTCGGTAGTCACGGGCCAAGACTGGTTGTCCTACATCGAAGCTCCTTGTCGGCTTCTCATTGATATGCTGGAATTGTTTATCCTCAACATTTCTTCGCACATTTGGTCTAAGCAAGTCCAGACGAGATCGCAACCTTCGGTTAAAGAACATCATGGCCGGGGTCTGGTTGGTAACTGCATGTGTCGCGTTTCGGTAGGCTAATAAGAAATTGTCCACCTTATGCTGTAGTGGAATTTCATCATCGCACCTGGCCTTTATCGCCTTCTTAAAGGTTTGTACGAACCTCTCAGCTAATCCATTTGTGGCTGGATGATACGGGGCGGATGTGTAATGCCTTACCCCATTCCTTCTCATAAATTTTCGAAACTCTTCGGACACAAACTGTGATCCATTATCAAAGCAAATCTGCTCTGGCAAGCCGTTTCTGGCAAATATGGTCCGTAGGACTGCAGTCGTTTTCTCTGTAGTGGTTGAGGACATTTTTATCACCTCAGGCCACTTCGAATGAGCATCCACTGCTATTAAGAACATTGAGTCCATGAATGGACCAGCAAAATCAATATGCACCCGTTGCCATGGAGAGGAGGGCCACTCCCATGGGTGTAGAGGGGCATGTGGTGGTGCATTTTGGAACTTCTGGCATCCTGAGCAGCTCTTGGTTAGATCTTCGATTTGTTGATCGATTCCCGGCCACCACACATAAGCCCTAGCAAGGCTTTTCATTTTCACTCCCCCCAGATGACCTTCATGTAGCTCATTTAGCACTCTCTCCCTTAACTTGGGTGGAATCACCACTCTGGATCCACACATCACTGTCCCCTGGCATACTGACAGCCGTTCTCTTCTGGATGAGAATGCTGGCAACAGTGAGTCGCCATGTGTTGGCCATCCCCTCACCGTCAAATCATATACCCGAGACAGCGTCGGATCATTGCGGGCCTCCTTCTCTATATCCGCGTTCGTTACTGGCAATCGTTCAATTATTGACGAATAAAATATCTCGATAGGGTCCACTGCTGGTGCATCCTCCACAGTAGGCAGTGGCAGGCGCGATAGCCCATCAGCGTTTCCATGCTGTTTCATGCCTTTATATTCTATTTCATATTGATTCGCCCCTAGAAACAGGGACCATCTTTGTAACCGTTGTGCAGTCATCACTGGAACGCCCTTCTTAGGATTAAAGATGGAGACAAGTGGTTGGTAGTCAGTCAGCAAGGTGAACTTCTGCCCATGCAGATAGTGGTTGAATTTTTTACTCCCCATACTAGGCTGAGGGCCTCCCTGTCAATCTGGGCATAGTTGCGCTCGGCTGAGGTTAGTGACCGAGATGCAAAGGCTACTGGCCTCTCCAACCCATCTGGGAATTTGTGCGACAGCGCTCCAATACCATAGGGTGA
Organism: Somniosus microcephalus; assembly: GCF_052327205.1. Lineage (NCBI taxonomy): Eukaryota > Metazoa > Chordata > Chondrichthyes > Squaliformes > Somniosidae > Somniosus > Somniosus microcephalus. The sequence goes on along the minus strand of NC_140995.1, from coordinate 99,795,927 downwards.
TGCATCACATGCCAAACGAATTGGTAGTGCTGGGTTGAAATGGGCCAACACCTCTTTTGATGTGATCAATTCTTTACACTTCTGGAAAGCTCATCTACGTTCGTCATTCCACTTCCATGGTACCCCTGTTTGCAGTAGGGTGTTCAGTGGGTGTAATGCCGTGGACAAATTTGGTAAGAACTTAAGGTAGTAGTTTACCAGCCTGAGGAATGACCTCAGTTGTGACACATTTTCCGGTGCTGGAGCCTTGACTACTGCCTCAATCTTTTCAGGGGACTTATGTAACCCCTCTTCATCGATGACGTGGCCACAATACGAGATCTGCTTCTGGAAAAACTCACACTTGTGGCGATTAGCTCATAGCCCATATTCCTTTAATCTGGTGAGCACCTTCTCCAAGTTGGCAAGGTGATCACTGTCATTTTCGCCCGTGACCAGGATGTCGTCCAAATAACACTGGGTCCCTGGAATCCCTTGCAGGACTTGATCCATCGCCCTTTGCCAAATAGCCGGAGCCGATGCTACCCCGAACACCAGCCGGTTGGATTGATAAAGACCTTTATGAGTGTTAATCGTAAGGTATTGTTTCGAGGCTTCTTCTACCTCCATTTGCAAGTATGCCTGGGCTAGATCAATTTTGGTGAAGCGTTTACCTCCAGATAGCGAGGCGAAAATATCCTCAATTCATGGAAGTGGATACTGTACCGTGTGAAGGACTGGGTGCACTGTCACCTTAAAATCCCCACAGATGCGGACCTTCTTTGGTTCCCCAGGCGTATTACTCAACGACCTCTTCATTACAGGAACGATGGGTGTAGCCCACTCGCTCCAGTCTACTTTGGACAGTACTCCTGAACGTTCCAACCCTTCCAGCTCTGCTTCGACAGCTGGTCTGATCGCATAAGGCACTGGTCTGGCCTTAAGAAACTTTGGGCTTGCATTTTCCTCTACTTTAATCATTGCTGTTATGCCTTTTAGTGTTCCGAGTCCCTCCTGGAACACTTCTTTTGCATCAGTTAGCATTTTTGACAGTCGTCCAGGTGTGACGTCGTCATCCTTTTTGGCCTCAACCTTCAGTGCCTGTATGGAATGCCAATCTAATTGTATCTTCCAGATCCATTCACGTCCTAGCAGTGGTGGTCCTCCATCTGGCAATACATATATATCCATTTTAGGTATTTCCTGGCCTTTATATATCATTTTCACCCTTATTTTTCCTTTGGGGTAGACTTTTTGCCCCGTGTACGTCTTCAAGACAATTTCTGGAGCTTTCAAGGGTATATGTGAAAATAGCCGCTTGTAGTCCCTTTGGTTTATGACTGTTAGGGCTGATCCTGTGTCCAATTCCATTTCCACTTGGTCTCCGTCTATCTTGAGTGTAACCCAGATAGTCTGGTGATCCTCCATTTTGGTTACCTTATGTAGTTTCAGACAACCCAGCTCCTTGCTTCCGGAGTCTGTGTCACTTTTCTGTTCGTCTGAACTACTAACCATCACCTTGTGTACCTTTTTGTACTTCTCCTGTGGAGATTTCTTACTGTTGGTTTTCTTCCCAGACCTGCAGACTCTTGCTATGTGTCCTGCTTTTCCACACTGTCTGCACACTTGGTCCTTGAACCAACAATCCTTCTGGTCATGTGTTGCTCTGCCGCAGCGATGGCACTTCCCTGTTCCATAGGACATTTCATTGGTGCCATATTCTTGCGGTCTCCGTTATATCTCTGCAGCGCCCCTTGCGGCTGCTTCGTGTGATACTGCCATACTGAAAGCCTTGTCCAGCGTAAGATCCTTTTCTGATAGAAGCCATTTCTGGGTTCCTTCACTTTGCAGCCCACACACAAACTTGTCCCTTAACATATCTGCTAGTCCCGCTCCAAACTGGCAGTGTTTCGATAGCTTGCGCAGTTCCGTTAGGTGCTCAGCATTGTTTTCGTCTTTGTGTTGGTTCCTTTTATGGAACTTAAATCATTCTGCTATCAGCAGCGGTGTGAGGTTTAAGTGGTCCTGTAGGATTTCTACTATGCTTTCGAAATTCTTGTTCACAGGCTTCTCTGGGGTTATTAGGTTTCGCAGTAACCCATAAGTTTTTGCACCCATGGAATTTAACAAAACCAGTGCTTTCCTAGCATCTGGCACTTCATTCGCCCTGCAGTACACCTCAATACGTTCCACATATGTCGCCCAATCTTTTACTTCATTGTCGAACGTAGAGATACTGCCACTCTTCGGCATCCCTGGGTGTGATTTAACTGTCAAAAATGGCGTCTCCCGCGCTTCCCCTTCTTTTCCGCTGGCACAAAATGGCGTCTCCCGCGCTTTCCTTCCTTCCCGCGCTCGCCATTCTTCTCCGCTGCGGCTTCTAAAAATGTCATCTCCCACGCTCTTCCTTCTTCTCCGCGGCTCAATGGCGTCTCCCGCGCTCTCCCTTCTTCTCCCCGCGGACACTGTTCAGCCCTTGAGCCCTGGCTGTGCTCTGCGCGTTCTTTTTTTTTTGTGCGCCTTTCACGTTTCCGCCGCTCGGTCCTGAACCCGGCTGTTGCTTTACCCTCTCTCTCTCCGTTTTGTTTTCCCTCGACGCCGCTCGGTTTTCAACCCCTGGCTGCGCCCTGTGCACTTCACCCTCTGTCATACCCCATCGACGCTGCTCGGCTTTCTCTCCGCCATTGGTCGGCTCCAGCCGACGCTGTCTGGGAAGGGTCTGCGCTGTACCTGTCGTCAGTTTATTGCTGATCGTCGTGGCTGGGGAACCAAGCCCGGCTCTCCACAGCCTCCCCTGTGATGTTCACTCTCTGCCGGATGACTGGGCGGTTGCTCGTGGTCGACGCCTGTGCTTCTGGCCTCGACTTTCTTCCACCGCCCTCCCGGAGCGAATCCTCGAAGGGAAATGCAGAGATGCAGGTAGATTCGAATTGACACTCGTCGCCACTGTTTGATCCGTGATTCTGAGAGTATGATGTTTTTCAATAACCACACGGATGCTGTAACTGAACAATCAACAGATATTTACTGGAGTAGGGTAATCTCAAGACTGGGGTACAGAGGCATGCTCAAGGCTTATATACAGGTGTGGTCACTGCCGGTACTACAGTATACAGGAGCTGTAAAAGTAGTTCTCTTTTAAAGGTACATACACTACAATGGCAATCTCCGTGGAAAGAATGGCTACCTCTGTGGTAAGGCTGGCTACCGTAGAGGAGAGGGTAGCTACGGCCATGGAGGAGCTTAGTCGTCAGGGCCTTGAAAACATGGTAATTGTTCAGAATAGACTGACATCTCTTGAGGAGCGATGTTCAGCTATTGAGCATACAAACCAGACCTTTATGCAAGTCCTCTGGAGTAGGACTTCCAGTGCAGAAATGGGTCCTCATGGCCCCCCTGAAGTGCAGCAAGGTGCTGTCAAGCCACTTGCTAGATCTGAAGTGGGCTGACCCATGAGAGGGATGTTGGTGGCAGAGAACAAGGACGTGGGGGCTCCTCTCCAAGCGCTCACATGACAACGTCACTGCAGAGCCCTTGGTCGGAGACCCACCAGAGTCCTCACCTAACTGAGATCGGCATCTCAGCCCCTGCACCGCTGTAGGAGCAGCAGACTGTTGCCGAGCCCTTACAGGCTCACAAACGCAGAGGATGCCCGCCAAAGGTGTCGAGGCAGGAGCAGCAAGAAAGTGAGCAAGCAGCCTCCACATCTGCTGAAGCCACAGGGGAAGCACCACGTAGGAGCATGCGTAAGAGGAAGATAATACACAAGTAGTCACAAGGGTAGTCACTTGGGTATTCTGTTGTGTTTAATTTTGAAAAGCCATCTGTGAATTGTGATGATAAAAAAAATTGATGGCAAACTGTTAAAGTTGTGGCCTGTGTCATTTTGCAAATGGGACTTCCACATTGAGGGCTTAGGGCTACTTGCAATTGTCAGTATGGTGATCAGAGTGATAGGAATCCACAGGTTCTTATCCATTGTCGATGCTTTAGAAAGAAGGTGCGAGGCAAAAGTGTTTAACTGGGCAGGCTAAGCAAATCTGGCGAAGATAAGTGCATCCCTTGCATCCCAGGCAGCAATGTGCTTGCGTGCTGCGACTGCTCGTTGATGCGCCTCCACAAGCTCTTCGTTGTCACGCTCCTCCTCCTCCTCCTCCTCATCTGAGGAGGCTATGCGATCAGCCACTTGTACCTCAGCCAGCTGCAAGCCACGATGATGTGCTATGTTATGAAGTGCACAGCAAACCACGACGATTCTGGCGACCCTGGCTGTTGAGTACTGCAGGGCTCCACCTGATCTATCAAGGCATCTGAATCGCATCTTCAGCAAGCTGATGGTTTGCTCGTTTATGGATCTGGTGGAAATGTGGCTGGAGCTGTAGTGCTCCTCAGCTTTGTTGGATGGGCTCCTCAACAGCATCATCAGCCACATCCTCAGGTGATACCCCTTGTCTCCAAGTAGCCATCCGAAAAGTTGATCTGGCGGACTGAACAGCGGAAGCACACTAGGCTGGTGCAGGATGAAGGAGTTATGGCAACTGCCAGGGAACTTGGCACAAACATGCAAAATTTCCTTCTTGTGGTCACACACCAGCTGCACGTTGAGAGATTGGAAGCCCTTGCGGTTGACAAAAATACCTGTATAGTGATGGGGTGCCTTAAGGGCCACATGTGTGCAGTCTACAATGCCCTGCACCCTTGGAAAGCCTGCCAGATTAGCAAACCCAACCACACACGCAGTTATACTGGCTTGATCCTTAGAGAAATTGATGTAATTGTGCGCGATGGCAAAGAGGACATCGGTTACCTGCATGATGCAAGTGTGTGTGGCCTCCTGGGAGACACCGCTGATGTCTGCTGTTGATCCCTGGAATGAGCCTGAAGCAAAAATGTCGAGTGTGATGGTGACTTTGACGGCCACTGGTAAGGGTTGTCCACCTGCTCCTCTGGGCTCCAGGTCTTGCTGCAGCATTGTGCAGATGTCACCCATTACCACCCGCAAAAGTCTGAACCTCCTTTGGCACTGCTGCTCAGTCATGTTGAGGTAGCTCATCCTCTGTCTGTAAACCTTGTTTGGGGGGTATCTCCTGCGGCGACGTGCTTCCATGCACTGGCGCCTTCTGGCCTGTGCAGCTTCAGGTGGGTGAGCAGCAGCTTGGCGCTCCTGTTGTTGCTCCTACTGTTGGTGCTGCTGTTGTTCAGGGTTCTGCTGCTGCCGCGGCTGGTCTTCATCTGAATCTGAAGTCCAGGAGGAAAAGAAATAAATGGTTCCCATGCTTGTGGTATATACCTCAGTTGAGGAAGCGCTCAGTCAAGGTGGGGAGAGGGGTTTCCCAGGAGGTCACACTGGAGATGGGTCTCAGGCTCCAAGCTTCCACAACAATGAGTAGGCCACTAAAAGTTCTCCCATCCCTGAGACAACAAAGTTCTGCCACCTGCAATGGTGGAGCTGCAGCTGTTAGTAAGCCACTGTGAGGCTGCCAGGATTAACTGGCGTATTACAGAGGAGACGTGCAGCACGGGGAAAATGTGTTAAATTCAGAAAGATATCTCAAAATGGGATTATAGAGGCACTTAACTGGTTGTTAAGGGCCTTAAGGGCCTATCCCACCTCTTGGAGGCAGGATGGAAATGGGATCTAAAACTCCGATTGTGGGAAAATTGCTCAGAGACGGGCTGGAGGCGGGATCAGATCCGCCTGCCATTTTTTGCGATTTTAACAACTCACACGCCTTCAAACCCGCCTCCTTGGTCCTGGCAAAATCCAGCCCATCGTCTTTTAGTCCCATTATTTTACCAAGTATTATTTCTTTAGTGATAGTGATTGTCTTTAGTTCCCCCCCTCCCTGTGGCCCCTTGATTATCCATTATTGGGATGTTGTTAGTGTCTTCTACCGTGAGGACAGATACAAAATATTTGTTCAGAGTCTCTGCCATTTCCCCGTTCCCCATTATTAATTCTCCATTCTCATCCTCTAAGGGACCAACGTTTACTTTAGCTACTCTCTTCCTTTTTATATACCTGTAGAAGCTCTTACTATCTGTTTTAACATTTCTTGTCAGTTTACTCTCATAATTCATCTTCTCTCTCTTTATTATTTTTTTAGTCATCCTTTGCTGGTTTTTAAAAATTTCCCAACCCTCTGGCCTCCCACCAATCTTGGCAACATTGTATGCCTTTGTTTTCAATTTGATACCATCCTTTACTTCCATAGTTAGCCACAGATGGTGCTCCCTTCTCTTAAAATCATTCTTTCTCACTGGAATATATTTTTGTTGAGAGTTATGAAATATCTCCTTAAATGTCTGCCACTGCATTTCAACTGTCTTACCCTTTAATTTATTTTTCCACTGCACTTTAGCCAGTTCTGCCCTCATGCCATTGTAATTGCCTTTGTTTAAGATCAGGACACTGGTTTGAGATACAACTTTCTCACCCTCCAACTGAATTTGAAATTCAACTATGCTATGATCACTCTTTCCTAGAGGATCCGTTACTGTGAGATCATTTATTCATTCTGTCTTATTACACAGTACCAGATCCAAGATAACCTGCTCCCTGGTTGGTTCCATTACATACTGTTCTAGGAAACCATCCTGGATGCACTCTATGAACTCCTCCTCAAGGCTACCATGGCCAATTTGATTTGTCCAATCAATATGGAGATTAAAAGAAGGATTCGACCCGAAACGTCAACTCAAATTTCTCTCCACGGATGTTGCCTGACCTGCTGAGTTTTTCCAGCATTTTCTGTTATTATTTTAAAATCACCCATGATAATTACCGTACCTTTTTCACAGGCCTCCATTATTTGTTGATTTATAATCTGTCCAACAGTATTGCTACTGTTCAGGAACCTGTAGACTGTAGCCCACCAGAGACTTTTTCCCCTTATTATTTTTTATCTCCACCCAAACCAATTCTACATCTTGATCTTCTGAGCCAATATCACTTCTCACCACTGCACTGATTCCATCCTTTGCCAACAAAGCCACCTCATCTCCAGTTCCTTTCTGTCTATCCTTCTGAATTGTCAAATACCCTGGAATATTCAGTTCCCAGCCCTGGTCACCTTGCAATCACGTCTCTGTAATGGCGATCAGATCATACCCGTTTGTATCTACTCGTGCCGTCAACTCATCTATCTTGTTACGAAAGCTGCGTGCATTCAGATATAGAGCTTTTAACTTTGTCTTTTTACCATTTTTCCTTGTTTTGGCCCCATTTTCTGTTGCACTCTTATTTTTAAACATTCTGCCCCTTCCTGCCACACTCTGGTTATTATTTCCTCCATCTCTATCCTGCTCTATTGCTTTCTCATTTCTCATTGACTTTTTAAATTCCTGCTCACCTGGATCCTCCCCCCCACTATTTAGTTTAAAGCCCTCTCTACAGCCCTAGTTATTCGATTCACCAGGACTCTAGCCCCAGCATGGTTCAAGTGAAGGCCATCCAAACGGAGCAGCTCCCTCTTATCCCAGGACTGGTGCCAGTGCCCCACAAATCAAAGCCCATTTCTCCCACACCAGTCTTTGAGCCACTCATTAATTTATTTGATCTTATTTATCCTATGCAAATCGCTCGTGGCTCAGGTAGTAATCCAGAGATTATTACCTTTGTGGTTCTGCTTTTTAATTTAGCCCCTAGCTGCTCATACTCTCTCAGCAGAACCTCTTTCTTTGTCCTACCTATGTCATTGGTACCTACGTGGATCATGACAACTGATCTCCCCCCTCCCACTCCAAGTTTCTCTCCAGCCCAGAGGAGATGCCCTTAAACCTGGCAGGCAACACACCCTTCGGGACTCACTCTCTCGGCTGCAGAGAACAGTATCTACCCCCCTAATTATACTGTCCCCTATCACTACAACATTTCTTTTAACTCCCCCTACTTGAATGGCCCCCTGTACCACGGTGCTGTGGTCAGTTTGCTCATCCTCCCTGCCACCCCTGTCCTCGTCCACACAGGGAGCAAGAATCTCGTACCTGTTGCACAAGGCCAGGGGCTGAGGCTCCTCCATCACTACCTCCTAGTGAGATTCTTGCTTGATTCAGGGCCACCCAGTAAAAGTCCCCAGGAAAAATAGTGGGGGAGCAGGAACAGGGTGGTACATTTACCTTCTTGATTTTAACTCCAGTATCGCTCCCTTTCCATCGAGTGGAGGGGGTCACAAGCCCCACCCCCAGGTTGTTTTTTTAAGAAGTTGATTTATTTCCTGGATTGCACTTGAATTGTAATATAGACTAATTTGAAGTTTACATCTAATAGCTTTAAAACTGCTTTCCTGGAGAGGATTGTGATAAAGCAGATCTTATTTTGAAGGTAAGTTCTATTCAACCATTGATGCTATGAATGTCAGAATCATAAAATTGTACAGCACAGAAGGAATCCATTCATCGCATCGTGCCTGTATCAGCTCTTTGAAGGTGCAATCCAGTTACTCCCACTCCCTTGCTCATTCCCCATAGCCTTGCATTTTTTCCCTTTACAAGTATATATCCAAATCTCTTTTGAAAGTTTAAGAAAAAGCAGTTTTGTTTTTTCCAAAGAATGCAGTGTCTCCAAGAAAATGTGATTGGCAAACTTTTCATTCACAAGTTCATAAACAAACACCGTGAGGAAAATCAAGACAAACCACATTGTCATCATGTCAATTGCAAGTGATATCACGATAACAATCACAACAAGAGTCACTGGCACTTCTTCCGCAAACAGAAAGAAATACACTTCCATAGAAAGTGTATATTTTAATTACAAATTCTATCCCCCAAAGTGCTTAGAACTTGATTTGATCTTATTAATTTTTACAAGGCAGAACAGAAATTGTACACCCTTTTAGTAAGCTGTTCTATATTAAGATTTGCTCTGAGACAATGTAAGATGTTCAGAAGTTGGGATTTTTCAAATATTAGTTCTGCAGGAAAATTTGTTTAGCAGCTTAATGCAGCTTCTTCAGAGATTGACATATTCCACATAACAGACTATAGTTGCACTTGTTCTACAATCAGCAAAGACAGTGAAAGCTTGTGTGGCACCTTGCACTGAAGATCACTGGAGCTTATAGCTTTAATCAAACTCTGTGGGCACTGAAATCCATGTGTGAGAAACTGCAGTATAAAAAGTACCCAGCCTGAATCATAGCGCTCATTAACAACTGAATTTCTCTACATTCGCTAACTAGAATGAGAAATAATGTTTTAAATTAAAAGATGGCTATTATATTGCCACTGAAGATTGTTCAAATTTAGCTGAGTCAGGGATTGCACAGCTGCCTAGCACTGATTCTCATACTAACAAGAGATTTGTTTTTTGAGTTTCTTTAAATATCTAGCACGATTGTATCAGGGGAGTGAGAGTAATGGGAGAGTGACAGTACTGGGAGAGTGATGGTACAGGGAGAGTGACAGTACTGGGAGAGGGATGGTACTGGGAGAGTGAGAGGACTGGGAGAGTGACAGTACTGGGAGAGTGATGGTACTGGGAGAGTGACAGTACTGGGAGAGTGACAGTACTGGGAGAGTGACAGTACTGGGAGAGTGACGGTACTGGGAGAGTGACAGTACTGGGAGAGTGACGGTACTAGGAGAGTGACAGTACTGGGAGAGTGACAGTACTGGGAGAGTGATGGTACTGGGAGAGTGAGAGGACTGGGAGAGTGACAGTACTGGGAGAGTGATGGTACTGGGAGAGTGACAGTACTGGGAGAGGGACAGCACTGGGAGAGTGATGGTACTGGGAGAGTGACAGTCCTGGGAGAGGGACAGTACTGGGAGAGTGACAGTACTGGGAGAGTGATGGTACTGGGAGAGTGAGAGGACTGGGAGAGTGACGGTACTGGGAGAGTGACAGTACTGGGAGAGTGACAGTACTGGGAGAGTGACAGTACTGGGAGAGGGACAGTACTGGGAGAGTGATGGTACTGGGAGAGTGACAGTACTGGGAGAGGGACAGTACTGGGAGAGTGATAGTACTGGGAGAGTGATGATACTGGGAGAGTGAGAGGACTGGGAGAGTGACGGTACTGGGAGAGTGACGTTACTGGGAGAGTGATGATACTGGGAGAGTGACAATACAGAGAGAGGGACGGTACTGGTAGCATGATGATACTGGGAGAGTGACGATACCGGGAGAGTGACGGTACTGGGATAGTGACGGTACTGGGAGAGAGACGGTACTGGGATAGTGACGGTACTGGGAGAGTGATGACACTGGGAGAGTGACGGTACCGGGAGAGTGACGGTACTGGGAGAGTGACGGTACTGGGCTAGTGACGGTACTGGGATAGTGACGGTACTGGGAGAGTGACTGTACCGGGAGAGTGACGGTACTGGGATAGTGACGGTACTGGGAGAGTGATGATACTGGGAGAGTGAGAGTACTGGGAGAGTGAGAGTACTGGGAGAGTGACGATACTGGGAGAGTGATGGTACTAGGAGAGTGACAGTACTGGGACAATGAGAGTACTGGGAGAGTGACGATACTGGGAGAGTGAGAGTATTGGGAGAGTGACAATTCTGGGAAAGTGACGATACTGGGAGAGTGAGAGAACTGGGAGAGTGACGGTACTGAGAGAGTGAGAGTACTGGGAGAGTGATGGTACTGGGAGATTGACAGTACTGGGAGAGTGAGGATACTGGGAGAGTGATGATACTGGGAGAGTGATGGGACTGGGACAGTGAGAGTACTGGGAGAGCGAGAGTACTGGGAGAGTGACGGTACTGGGAGAGTGACGGTGCTAGAAGAGTGAAGTACTGGGAGAGTGACAGTACTGGGAGAGTGATGATATTGGGAGTGTGAGAGTACTGATAGCGTGACGGTACTGGGAGGGTGAGAGTACTGGGAGAGTGATGAGACTGGGAGAGTGAGAGTACTGGGAGAGTGACGCTACAGGGAGAGTGGGTTTACTGGGAGAGTGACGGTACTGGGAGAGTGAGAATACTGGGAGCGTGACGGTACTGGGAGTGTGACAGTACTGGGAGAGTGAGGATACTGGGCGAGTGACGGTACTGGTAGAGTGACGATACTGGGAGAGTGACGATACTGGGAGAGGGACAGTACTGGGAGATTGACAGTACTGGGAGAGTGACGGTATTGGGCGAGTGAGAGTACTGGGAGAGTGATGATACTGGGAGAGTGACAGTACAGAGAGAGTGACAGGACTGGGAGAGTGAGAGTTCTGGGAGAGTGACAGTACTGGGAGAGTGACGATACTGGGAGAGTGACGGCACTGGAAGAGTGACGATACTGGGAGAGCGTCGGTACTGGGAGAGTGACAGCACTGGTAGAGTGACGATACTGGGAGAGTGACGGTACTGGGAGAGTGACGATACAGGGAGAATGATGATACTGGGAGAGTGACGATACTGGGAGAGTGAGAGTACTTGGAGAGTGATGGTACTGGGAGAGTGACGATATTGGGAGAGTGACGGTACTGGGAGAGTGACGATCCTTGGAGAATGATGATACTGGGAGAGTGACGGGACTGGGAGAGTGAGAGCACTGGGAGAGTGATGGTACTGGGAGTGTGACGATACTGGCAGAGTGGCGGTACTGGGAGAGTGACGATGCTGGGAGCGTGATGGTACTGGGACAGTGACGGTACTGGGAGAGTGACGGTATGGGGAGAGTAATGCTACTAGAAGTGTGACAGTACTGGGAGAGTGACGATCCTGGGAGAGTGACGGTACTGGGAGAGTGTCGATACTAGGGGAGGGACAGTATTGGTTGAGGGTCAGTACTGGGAGAGTGATGGTACTGAGAGAGTGATGGTACTGGGATAGTGACAGGACTGGGAGAATGACGGGACTGGGAGAGTGACCATACTGGGAGAGTGACGTTACTGGGATAGTGACGGTACTGGGAGAGTGACGGTACTGGGAGAGTGATGTTACTGGGAAAATGCCGACTCTGGGAGAGTGACGTTACTGGGAGAATGGCGGTACTGTGAGAGGGATGATACTGGGAGAGTGATGATACTGGGAGAGTGACAGTACTGGGAGAGTGACAGTACTGGGAGAGTGACAGTACTGCAAGAGTGACGGTACTGGTAATGTGATGATTCTGGGAGTGTGACGATACAGGGAGAGTGACAGCACTGGGAGAGTGATGGTACAGGGTGAGTGACAGTACTGGAAGAGTGATGATTCTGGGAGAGTGACAGTACTGGGTGAGTGTCGACTCTGGGAGAGTGGCGATACTGGGAGAGTGACAGAACTGGGAGAGTGATGATTCTGGGAGAGTAAGGATACTGGGAGAGTGATTGTACTGGAAGGGTGACGATTCTGGGAGCGTGACGATACAGGGAGAGTGACAGTACTGGGAGAGTGATGATACAGGGTGAGTGACGGTACTGGAAGAGTGATGATTCTGGGAGAGTGACAGTACTGGGTGAGTGTCGACTCTGGGAGAGTGGCGATACTGGGAGAGTGACAGAACTGGGAGAGTGATGATTCTGGGAGAGTAAGGATGCTGGGAGAGTGATTGTACTGGAAGGGTGACGATTCTGGGAGAATGATGATACTGGGAGAGTGATGGTACTGGGAGAGTGAGAGTACTGTGAGAGTGACGGCACTGGGAGAATGATGGGACTGGGAGAGTGAGAGTACTGGGAGTGTGACGATACTGGGAGAGTGATGGTACATGGAGAGTGAGAGTACTGGGAGTGTGAGAGTACTGGGAGTGTGACGATACTGGGAGAGTGACAATACTGGGGGAGGGACAATATTGATTGAGGGTCGGTACTGGGAGAGTGATGGTACTGGGAGAGTGAGAGTACTGGGAGAGTGACGGTACTGGGAGTGTGATGGTACATGGAGAGTGAGAGTACTGGGAGAGTGGGAGTACTGGGAGTGTGACGATACTGGGAGAGTGACAATACTGAGGGAGGGACAATATTGATTGAGGGTCGGTACTGGGAATGTGATGGTACTGGGAGAGTGACAATACTAGTAGAGTGATGGTACTGGGAGAGTGACGGAACTCGGAGAGTGACGGTACTGGGAGAGTGACGGTACTAGGAGATTGATGGTACAGGGAGAGAGACAGTATTGGGAGAGTGACGATTCTGGGAGAGTGACAATACTGGGAGAGTGACGATACTGGGAGAGTGAGAGTACTGGGAGAGTGACGGTACTGAGAGAGTGACGATACTGGGAGAGTGACGGTACAGGGAGAGTGACGGTACATGGAGAGTGAGATTTCTGGAAGAGTGACAGTACTGGGAGAGTGACAGTACAGAGAGAGTGACGGGACTGGGAGAGTGAGAGTACTGGGAGAGTGACGGTACTGGGAGAGTGAGAGTACTGGGAGAATGACGGTACCGTGAGAGTGAGAGTACTGGGTGAGTGACGGTTCTAGTAGAGTGACGATACTGGGCAAGTGACAGTACTGGGAGAGTGGCGGAACTGGGAGAGTGGGGGTTCTGGGAGAGTGACGGTACTGGGAGAGTGACGATACTCGGAGAGTGATGTAACTGGGAGAGTCAGAGTACTGGGAGAGTGATGATACAGGGAGAGTGACGGTGCTGGGAGAGTGACGATACTGGGAGAGTAAGAGTGCTGGGAGAGGGAGGGGTTGGGAGAGTGAGAGTACTGGGAGAGTGATGGTACTGGGAGAGTGACAATACTGGTAGAGTGACGGTACTGGGAGAGTGACGGTACTGGGAGTGTGGGGGTACTGGGAGACTGACGGGACTGGGAGAGTGACGATACTGGGAGAGTGACGGTACTGGTACAGTGACGGTACTGGGAGAGTGATGGTACTGGGAGAGTGACGGTACTGGAAGAGTGACGATACTGGGAGATTGGCGGTACTGAGAGAGTGATGGGACTTGGAGAGTGGTGGTACTGGGACAGTGACAGGTCTGGGAGCATGACGGTACTGGGAGTGTGACAGTACTGGGGGAGTGAGGATACTGGGCGAATGATGGTACTGGGAGAGTGATGATACAGGGGGAGGGACAATATTGATTGAGGGTCGGTGCTGGGAGGGTGATGGTACTGGGAGAGTGAGAGTACTGGGAGAGTGATGGTACTGGGAGAGTGACAATACTGGTAGAGTGACGATACTGGTTGAGTGAGAGTACTGGTAAAGTGAGAGTATTGGGAGAGTGACGGTACTGAGAGAGTGACGATACTGGGAGAGTGACGGTACTGGGAGAGTGACGGTACTTGGGGAATGAGGGTACTGGGAGAGTGAGAGTACTGGGAGTGTGACGATACTGGGAGAGTGAGAGTACTCGGAGAGTGACGGGACAGGAGAGTGAGAGTACTGGGAGAGTGACAGTACTGGGAGTGCGAGTGACATTTCTGGGAGAGTGACGGTACTGGGAGAGTGACAGTACAGAGAGAGTGATGGGACTGGGAGAGTGAGAGTACTGGGAGAGTGACAGTACAGGGAGAGTGACGATACTGGGAGAGTAAGATTGCTGGGAGAGGGAGGGGATGGGAGAGTGAGGATACTGGGAGAGTGACGGTACTGGGAGTGTGAATGACATTTCTGGGAGAGTGACAGTACTGGGAGAGTGGCAGTACAGAGAGAGTGATGGTACTGGGAGAGTGAGAGTCCTGGGAGAGTGACGGTACTGGGAGAGTGACGGTACTGTGAGAGTGAGAGTACTGGGTGAGTGACACCTCTAGGAGAGTGACGATACTGGGCGAGTGATAGTACTGGGAGAGTGACGGAACTGGGAGAGTGAGGGTACTGGGAGAGTGATGGGACTGGGAGAGTGATGATACTGGGAGAGTGACGGGACTGGGAGAGTGACGATACTGGGAGAGTAAGAGTGCTGGGAGAGGGAGGGGATGGGAGAGTGAGGATACTGGGAGAGTGATGGTACTGGGAGTGTGACGGTACTGGGAGAGTGATGGTTCTAGGAGAGTGACGATAATGGGAGAGTGACAGTACTGGGAGAGTGATGATACTGGGAGAGCGACGGTACTGGGAGAGTGACAGTACAGAGGAAGTGACGGGACTGGGAGAGTGATGGTACTGGGACAGTGATGGAACTGGGAGAGTGACGGTACTGGGAGAGTAATGATACTAAGAGAGTGACGGAACTGGGAGAGTGACGATCTTGGGAGAGTGACGGTACTGGGAGAGTGACGGTACTAGGAGATTTAACGTAATGGGAGAGTGACAGTGTTGGGAGAGTGCCGATTCTGGGAGAGTGACGATACTGGGAGTGTTACGATACTGGTAGAGTGAGAGTACTGGGAGAGTGACGGTACAGAGAGAGTGATGGTACTGGGAGAGTGACAGTACTGGGAGAGTGACAGTACAGAGAGAGTGATGGTACTGGGAGAGTGAGAGTACTGGGAGAGTGACGGTACGGGGAGAGTGAGAGTACTGGGAGAGTGACGGTACTGTGAGAGTGAGAGTACTGGGTGAGTGACAGCTCTAGGAGAGTGATGATACTGGGTGAGTGATAGTACTGGGAGAGTGATGGAACTGGGAGAGTGAGGGTACTGGTAGAGTGAGGGTACTGGCAGAGTCACGATACTGGGAGAGTGATGTAACTGGGAGAGTCAGAGTACTGGGAGAGTGATGATACTGGGAGAGTGACGATACTGGGACAGTAAGAGTGCTGGGAGGGGGAGGGGATGGGAGAGTGAGGATGCTGGGAGAGTGATGGTACTGGGAGTGTGACGGTACTGGGAGAGTGATGGTTCTAGGAGAGTGACGATACTGGGAGAGTGACAGTACTGTGAGAGTGATGATACTGGGAGAGCGACGGTACTGGGAGAGTGACAGTACAGAGGAAGTGACGGGACTGGGAGAGTGATGGTACTGGGACAGTGATGGAACTGGGAGAGTGACGGTACTGGGAGAGTAATGATGCTAAGAGAGTGACGGAACTGGGAGAGTGACGATCTTGGGAGAGTGACGGTACTGGGAGAGTGACGGTACTAGGAGATTTAACGTAATGGGAGAGTGACAGTGTTGGGAGAGTGCCGATTCTGGGAGAGTGACGATACTGGGAGTGTGACGATACTGGCAGAGTGAGAGTACTGGGAGAGTGACGGTACTGGGAGAGTGATAGTACATGGAGAGTGAGAGTACTGGGAGAGTGACGGTACTGGGAGAGTGATGGTACATGGAGAGTGAGACTACTGGGAGAGTGAGAGTACTGGGAGTGTGACGATACTGGGAGAGTGACAATACTGAGGGAGGGACAATATTGATTGCGGGTCGGTACTGGGAGAGTGATGGTACTGGGAGAGAGAGAGTACTTGGAGTGTGATGGTACTGGGAGAGTGACAATACTGGGAGAGTGACGGGACTGGGAGAGTGATGGAATTGGGAGAGTGATGGTACTGGGAGAGTGACTGTACTAGGAGATTGAAGGTACAGGGAGGGAGACAGTATTGGGAGAGTGACGATTCTGGGAGAGTGACACTACTGGGAGAGTGACGATACTGGTAGAGTGAGAGTACTGGGAGAGTGACGGTACTGGGAGAGTGATGATACTGGGAGAGTGACGATACTGGGAGTGTGAGAGTACTGGGAGAGTGACGGTACTGAGAGAGTGACGATACATGGAGAGTGATGGTACTGGGAGAGTGACGGTACATGGAGAGTGAGAGTACTGGGAGAGTGAGAGTACTGGGAGTGTGACGATACTGGGAGAGTGAGAGTACTCGAAGAGTGATGGTACTGGGAGTATGAGTGACATTTCTGGGAGAGTGACAGTACTGGGAGAGTGACAGTACAGAGAGAGTGACGGGACTGGGAGAGTGAGAGTACTGGGAGAGTGACGGTACTGGGAGAGTGAGAGTACTGGGAGAGTGACGGTACTGTGAGAGTGAGAGTACTGGGTGAGTGACGGTTCCAGTAGAGTGACGATACTGGGTGAGTGACAGTACTGGGAGAGTGATGGAAATGGGAGAGTGAGGGTACTGGGAGAGTGACGGGACCTGGAGAGTGATGATACTGGGAAAGTGATGTAACTGGGAGAGTCAGAGTACTGGGAGAGTGATGATACTGGGAGAGTGACGGCGCTGGGAGAGTGACGATACTGGGAGAGTAAGAGTGCTGGGAGAGGGAGGGGATGGGAGAGTGAGAGTACTGGGAGAGTGATGGTACTGGGAGAGTAACAATACTGGTAGAGTGACGGTACTGGGACAGTGACGGTACTGGGAGAGTGACGGAACTGGAAAGGTGATGATACTGGGAGAGTGATGGGACTGGGAGAGTGATGTTACTGGGACAATGACAGGACTGGGAGCGTGACGGTACTGGGAGTGTGACAGTACTGGGAGAGTGAGGATACTGGGCGAATGACGGTACTGGGAGACTGACGATACTGGGAGAGTGATGATACTGGGGGAGGGACAATATTGATTGAGGGTCGGTACTGGGAGAGTGATGGTACTGGGAGAGTGAGAGTACGGGAGAGTGATGGGACTGGGAGAGTGATGGTACTGGGACAGTGACAGGACTGGGAGCGTGACGGTACTGGGAGTGTGACAGTACTGGGAGAGTGAGGATACTGGGTGAATGCCGGCACTGGGAGGGTGACGATACTGGGCTAGTGATGATACTGGGAGAGGGACAATATTGATTGAGAGTCGGTACTGGGAGAGTGATGGTACTGGGAGAGTGAGAGTACCGGGAGAGTGATGGTACTGGGAGAGTGACAATACTGGTAGAGTGACAGTACTGGGAGAGTGATGGAACTGGGAGAGTGACAGTACTGGGAGAGTGACAATACTGGGAGAGTGATGATACTGGTTGAGTGAGAGTGCTGGGAGAGTGACGGTACTGGGAGAGTGATGATACCGGGAGAGTGACGATACTGGGAGAGTGAGAGTACTGGGAGAGTGACGGTACAGAGAGAGTGATGATACTGGGAGAGTGACGATACTGGGAGAGTAAGAGTGCTGGGAGAGGGAGGGGATGGGAGAGTGAGAATGCTGGGAGATTGATGGTACTGGGAGTGTGACGGTACTGGGAGAGTGATTGTTCTAGGAGAGTGACGATACTGGGAGAGTGACAGTACTGGGAGAGTGACGGAACTGGGAGAGTGATAATACTGGGAGAGTGACGGCACTGGGAGTGTGAGTGACATTTCTGGGAGAGTGACAGTACTGGGAGAGTGGCAGTACAGAGAGAGTGATGGGACTGGGAGAGTGAGAGTACTGGGAGTGTGACGATACTGGGAGAGTGATGGTTCTAGGAGAGTGAGGATACTGGGAGAGTGACAGTACTGGGAGAGTGACGGATCTGGGAGAGTGAGGGTACTGGGAGAGTGACGGTACTAGGAGATTGAAGGTACTGGGAGAGTGACAGTATTGGGAGAGTGACGATTCTGGGAGAGTGACGATACTGGGAGAGTGACGATACTGGTACAGTGAGACTACTGGGAGAGTGACAGTACCGGGAGAGTGATGATACTGGGAGAGTGACGATACTGGGAGAGTGACAATATTGGTTGTGGGTCGGTACTGGGAGAGTGATGGTACTGGGTGAGTGAGAGAACTGGGAGAGTGATGGTACTGGGAGAGTGACGGTACTAGGAGAGTGATGGTACTAGGAGATTGACCGTACTGGGAGAGTGACAGTATTCGGAGAGTGATGATTCTGGGAGAGTGATGATGCTGGGAGAGTGACGATACTGGTAGAGTGAGAGTACTGGGAGAGTGACGGTACTGGGAGAGTGACGATACTGGGAGAGTGACGATACTGGGAGAGTGACAATATTGGTTGTGGGTTGGTACTGGGAGAGTGATGGTACTGGGAGAGTGAGAGTACAGGGAGAGTGATGGTACTGGGAGAGTGACAATACTGGTAGACTGACGGTACTGGGACAGTGACGGTACTGGGAGAGTGACAGTACTGGGAGAGTGACGATACTGGGAGAGTGGCGGTACTGGGAGAGTGATGGGACTGGAAGAGTGATGCTACTGGGACAGTGACAGGACTGGGAGCATGACGGTACTGGGAGTGTGACAGTACTGGGAGAGTGAGGATACTGGGGGAGTGACGGTACTGGGAGAGTGACGATACTGGGAGAGTGATGTTACTGGGAGAGGGACAGTACTGGGAGAGTGATGGTACTGGGAGAGTGATGGGACTGGGATTGTGAGAGTACTGGGAGAGTGACGATTCTGGGTGAATGACGATACTGGGAGAGGGAGAGTACTGGGAGATTGACAGTACTGGGAAAGTGACGGTACTGGGAGAGTGAGAGTACTGGGAGAGTGATGATACTGGGAGAGCGACAGTACTGGGAGAGTGACAGTACAGAGGAAGTGATGGGACTGGGAGGGTGATGGTACTGGGAGAGTGATGGTACTAGGAGAGTGACGGTACTGGGAGAGTAATGATATTAGGAGAGTGACGGAACTGGGAGAGTGTCGATCCTGGGAGAGTGACTGAACTTGGGAGAGTGACGGTACTGGGAGAGTGACGGTACTGGGAGAGTAATGGTACTAGGAGATTGACCGTACTGGGAGAGTGACAGTATTGGGAGAGTGATGCTTCTGGGAGAGTGACGATACTGGGAGGGTGACGATACTGCTAGAGTGAGAGAACTGGGAGACTGACGGTACTGGGAGAGTGATGATACTGGGAGAGTGACGAAACTGGGAAAGTGAGAGTACTGGGAGAGTGACGGTACTGGGAGAGTGACGATACTGGGAGAGTGACGGTACTGGGAGAGTGACGGTACATGGAGAGTGAGAGTACTGGAAGAGTGAGAGTATTGGGAGTGTGACGATACGTGGAGAGTGAGAGTACTCGGAGAGTGACGTGACAGGAGATTGAGAGTACTGGGAGAGTGACGGTACTGGGAGTTTGAGTGACATTTCTGCGAGAGTGACAGTACTAGGAGAGTGACAGTACAGAGAGAGTGACGGTACTGGGAGAGTGACGGTACTGTGAGAGTGACAGTACTGGCTGAGTGACGGTTCTAGGAGAGTGACGATACTGGGCGATTGACAGAACTGGGAGAGTGACGGAACTGGTAGAGTGAGAGTACTGGGAGAGTGACGGTACTGGGAGAGTGATGATACTGGGAGAGTGACGATACTGGGACAGTGAGAGTACTGGGAGAGTGACGGTACTGAGAGAGTGACGATACTGGGAGAGTGACGGTACTGGGAGAGTGACGGTACATGGAGAGTGAGAGTACTGGGAGAGTGAGAGTACTGGGACTGTGATGATACTGGGAGAGTGAGAGTACTCGGATAGTGACGGGACAGGAGAGTGAGAGTACTGGGAGAGTGACGGTACTGGGAGTGTGAGTGACAGTACTGGGAGAGTGACGGAACTGGTAGAGTGAGAGTACTAGGAGAGTGACGGTACTGGGAGAGTGATGATACTGGGAGAGTGACGATACTGGGACAGTGAGAGTACTGGGAGAGTGACGGTACTGAGAGAGTGACGATACTGGGAGAGTGACGGTACTGGGAGAGTGACGGTACATGGAGAGTGATGGTACTGGGAGAGTGAGAGTACTGGGAGATCGACGGTACGGGGAGAGTGAGAGTACTGGGAGAGTGACGGTACTGTGAGAGTGAGAGTACTGGGTGAGTGACAGCTCTAGGAGAGTGGCGATACTGGGTGAGTGACAGTACTGGGAGAGTGACGGAACTGGGAGAGTGAGGGTACTGGTAGAGTGAGGGTACTGGGAGAGTGACGGGACCGGGAGACTGACGATACTGGGAGAGTGATGTAACTGGGAGAGTCAGAGTACTGGGAGAGTGATGATACTGGGAGTGTGACGGTACTGGGAGAGTGACGATACTGGGACAGTAAGAGTGCTGGGAGGGGGAGGGGATGGGAGAGTGAGGGTGCTGGGAGAGTGATGGTACTGGGAGTGTGACGGTACTGGGAGAGTGATGGTTCTAGGAGAGCGACGATACTGGGAGAGTGATAGTACTGTGAGAGTGATGATACTGGGAGAGCAACGGTACTGGGAGCGTGACAGTACAGAGGAAGTGACGGGACTGGGAGAGTGATGGTACTGGGACAGTGATGGAACTGGGAGAGTGATGGTACTGGGAGAGTAATGATACTAAGTGAGAGACGGAACTGGGATAGTGACGATCTTGGGAGAGTGACGGTACTGGGAGCGTGACGGTACTAGGAGATTTAAGGTACTGGGAGAGTGACAGTATTGGGAGAGTGATGATTCTGGGAGAGTGATGATACTGGGAGTGTGACGATACTGGTAGAGTGAGAGTACTGGGAGAGTAACGGTACTGGGAGATTGATGGTACATGGAGAGTGAGACTACTGGGAGAGTGAGAGTACTGGGTGTGTGACGATACTGGGAGAGTGACAATACTGCGGGAGGGACAATATTGATTGCGGGTCGGTACTGGGAGAGTGATGGTACTGGGAGAGTGAGTGTACTGGGAGTGTGATGGTACTGGGAGAGTGACAATACTGGGAGAGTGACGGGACTGGGAGAGTGATGGAATTGGGAGAGTGACAGTACTGGGAGAGTGACTGTACTAGGAGATTGAAGGTACAGGGAGAGAGACAGTATTGGGAGAGTGACGATTCTGGGAGAGTGACAATACTGGGGGAGGGACAATATTGATTGCGGGTCGGTACTGGGAGAGTGATGGTACTGGGAGAGTGAGAATACTGGGAGTGTGATGGTACTGGTAGAGTGAGAGTACTGGGAGAGTGACGGTACTGGGAGATTGAAGGTACAGGGAGGGAGACAGTATTGGGAGAGTGACGATTCTGGGAGAGTGACACTACTGGGAGAGTGACGATACTGGTAGAGTGAGAGTACTGGGAGAGTGACGGTACTGGGAGAGTGATGATACTGGGAGAGTGACGATACTGGGAGAGTGAGAGTACTGGGAGAGTGACGGTACTGAGAGAGTGACGATACATGGAGAGTGATGGTACTGGGAGAGTGACGGTACATGGAGAGTGAGAGTACTGGGAGAGTGAGAGTACTGGGAGTGTGACGATACTGGGAGAGTGAGAGTACTCGAAGAGTGATGGTACTGGGAGTATGAGTGACATTTCTGGGAGAGTGACAGTACTGGGAGAGTGACAGTACAGAGAGAGTGACGGGACTGGGAGAGTGAGAGTACTGGGAGAGTGATGGTACTGGGAGAGTGAGAGTACTGGGAGAGTGACGGTACTGTGAGAGTGAGAGTACTGGGTGAGTGACGGTTCCAGTAGAGTGACGATACTGGGTGAGTGACAGTACTGGGAGAGTGACGGAAATGGGAGAGTGAGGGTACTGGGAGAGTGACGGGACCTGGAGAGTGATGATACTGGGAAAGTGATGTAACTGGGAGAGTCAGAGTACTGGGAGAGTGATGATACTGGGAGAGTGACGGCGCTGGGAGAGTGACGATACTGGGAGAGTAAGAGTGCTGGGAGAGGGAGGGGATGGGAGAGTGAGATTACTGGGAGAGTGATGGTACTGGGAGAGTAACAATACTGGTAGAGTGACGGTACTGGGACAGTGACGGTACTGGGAGAGTGACGGAACTGGAAAGGTGATGATACTGGGAGAGTGATGGGACTGGGAGAGTGATGTTACTGGGACAATGACAGGACTGGGAGCGTGACGGTACTGGGAGTGTGACAGTACTGGGAGAGTGAGGATACTGGGCGAATGACGGTACTGGGAGACTGACGATACTGGGAGAGTGATGATACTGGGGGAGGGACAATATTGATTGAGGGTCGGTACTGGGAGAGTGATGGTACTGGGAGAGTGAGAGTACGGGAGAGTGATGGGACTGGGAGAGTGATGGTACTGGGACAGTGACAGGACTGGGAGCGTGACGGTACTGGGAGTGTGACAGTACTGGGAGAGTGAGGATACTGGGTGAATGCCGGCACTGGGAGGGTGACGATACTGGGAGAGTGATGATACTGGGAGAGGGACAATATTGATTGAGAGTCGGTACTGGGAGAGTGATGGTACTGGGAGAGTGGGAGTACCGGGAGAGTGATGGTACTGGGAGAGTGACAATACTGGTAGAGTGACAGTACTGGGAGAGTGATGGAACTGGGAGAGTGACAGTACTGGGAGAGTGACAATACTGGGAGAGTGATGATACTGGTTGAGTGAGAGTGCTGGGAGAGTGACGGTACTGGGAGAGTGATGATACCAGGAGAGTGACGATACTGGGAGAGTGAGAGTACTGGGAGAGTGACGGTACAGATAGAGTGATGATACTGGGAGAGTGACGGTAGTGGGAGAGTGACGGTACTTGGAGAGTGAGAGTACTGGGAGAGTGAGGATACTGGGCGAATGACGGTACTGGGAGACTGACGATACTGGGAGAGTGATGATACTGGGGGAGGGACAATATTGATTGAGGGTCGGTACTGGGAGAGTGATGGTACTGGGAGAGTGAGAGTACGGGAGAGTGATGGGACTGGGAGAGTGATGGTACTGGGACAGTGACAGGACTGGGAGCGTGACGGTACTGGGAGTGTGACAGTACTGGGAGAGTGAGGATACTGGGTGAATGCCGGCACTGGGAGGGTGACGATACTGGGAGAGTGATGATACTGGGAGAGGGACAATATTGATTGAGAGTCGGTACTGGGAGAGTGATGGTACTGGGAGAGTGGGAGTACCGGGAGAGTGATGGTACTGGGAGAGTGACAATACTGGTAGAGTGACAGTACTGGGAGAGTGATGGAACTGGGAGAGTGACAGTACTGGGAGAGTGACAATACTGGGAGAGTGATGATACTGGTTGAGTGAGAGTGCTGGGAGAGTGACGGTACTGGGAGAGTGATGATACCAGGAGAGTGACGATACTGGGAGAGTGAGAGTACTGGGAGAGTGACGGTACAGATAGAGTGATGATACTGGGAGAGTGACGGTAGTGGGAGAGTGACGGTACTTGGAGAGTGAGAGTACTGGGAGAGTGAGAGTACTGGGAGCGTGACGATACTGGGAGAGTGAGACTACTCAGAGAGTGACGGGACAGCAGAGTGAGAGTACTGGGAGAGTGACGGTACTGGGAGTGTAAGTGACATTTCTGGGAGAGTGACAGTACTGGGAGAGTGACAGTACAGAGAGAGTGACGGGACTGGGAGAGTGAAGGTACTGGGAGAGTGACAGTACTGGGAGAGTGAGAGTACTGTGGGAGTGATGGTACTGGGAGAGTGAGAGTACTGGGAGAGTGACAGTACTGTGAGAGTGAGAGTACTGGGTGAGTGACGGTTCTAGGAGAGTGACGATACTGGGCGAGAGACAGTACTGGGAGAGTGATGGAACTGGGAGAGTGAGGGTACTTGGAGAGTGAAGGGACTGGGAGAGTGACGATACTGGGAGAGTGATGTAACTTGGAGAGTCAGAGTACTGGGAGAGTGATGATACTGGGAGAGTGACGGTACTGGGAGAGTGACGATACTGGGAGAGTAAGAGTGCTGGGAGAGGGAGGGGATGGGAGAGTGAGAATGCTGGGAGATTGATGGTACTGGGAGTGTGACGGTACTGGGAGAGTGATTGTTCTAGGAGAGTGATGATACTGGGAGAGTGACAGTACTGGGAGAGTGACGGAACTGGGAGAGTGATAATACTGGGAGAGTGACGGCACTGGGAGTGTGAGTGACATTTCTGGGAGAGTGACAGTACTGGGAGAGTGGCAGTACAGAGAGAGTGATGGGACTGGGAGAGTGAGAGTACTGGGAGTGTGACGGTACTGGGAGAGTGATGGTTCTAGGAGAGTGAGGATACTGGGAGAGTGACAGTACTGGGAGAGTGACGGATCTGGGAGAGTGAGGGTACTGGGAGAGTGACGGTACTAGGAGATTGAAGGTACTGGGAGAGTGACAGTATTGGGAGAGTGACGATTCTGGGAGAGTGACGATACTGGGAGAGTGACGATACTGGTACAGTGAGACTACTGGGAGAGTGACAGTACCGGGAGAGTGATGATACTGGGAGAGTGACGATACTGGGAGAGTGACAATATTGGTTGTGGGTCGGTACTGGGAGAGTGATGGTACTGGGTGAGTGAGAGAACTGGGAGAGTGATGGTACTGGGAGAGTGACGGTACTAGGAGAGTGATGGTACTAGGAGATTGACCGTACTGGGAGAGTGACAGTATTCGGAGAGTGATGATTCTGGGAGAGTGATGATGCTGGGAGAGTGATGATACTGGTAGAGTGAGAGTACTGGGAGAGTGACGGTACTGGGAGAGTGACGATACTGGGAGAGTGACGATACTGGGAGAGTGACAATATTGGTTGTGGGTTGGTACTGGGAGAGTGATGGTACTGGGAGAGTGAGAGTACAGGGAGAGTGATGGTACTGGGAGAGTGACAATACTGGTAGACTGACGGTACTGGGACAGTGACGGTACTGGGAGAGTGACAGTACTGGGAGAGTGACGATACTGGGAGAGTGGCGGTACTGGGAGAGTGATGGGACTGGAAGAGTGATGCTACTGGGACAGTGACAGGACTGGGAGCATGACGGTACTGGGAGTGTGACAGTACTGGGAGAGTGAGGATACTGGGGGAGTGACGGTACTGGGAGAGTGACGATACTGGGAGAGTGATGTTACTGGGAGAGGGACAGTACTGGGAGAGTGATGGTACTGGGAGAGTGATGGGACTGGGATTGTGAGAGTACTGGGAGAGTGACGATTCTGGGTGAATGACGATACTGGGAGAGGGAGAGTACTGGGAGATTGACAGTACTGGGAAAGTGACGGTACTGGGAGAGTGAGAGTACTGGGAGAGTGATGATACTGGGAGAGCGACAGTACTGGGAGAGTGACAGTACAGAGGAAGTGATGGGACTGGGAGGGTGATGGTACTGGGAGAGTGATGGTACTAGGAGAGTGACGGTACTGGGAGAGTAATGATATTAGGAGAGTGACGGAACTGGGAGAGTGTCGATCCTGGGAGAGTGACTGAACTTGGGAGAGTGACGGTACTGGGAGAGTGACGGTACTGGGAGAGTAATGGTACTAGGAGATTGACCGTACTGGGAGAGTGACAGTATTGGGAGAGTGATGCTTCTGGGAGAGTGACGATACTGGGAGGGTGACGATACTGCTAGAGTGAGAGAACTGGGAGACTGACGGTACTGGGAGAGTGATGATACTGGGAGAGTGACGAAACTGGGAAAGTGAGAGTACTGGGAGAGTGACGGTACTGGGAGAGTGACGATACTGGGAGAGTGACGGTACTGGGAGAGTGACGATACTGGGAGAGTGACGGTACTGGGAGAGTGACGGTACATGGAGAGTGAGAGTACTGGAAGAGTGAGAGTATTGGGAGTGTGACGATACGTGGAGAGTGAGAGTACTCGGAGAGTGACGTGACAGGAGATTGAGAGTACTGGGAGAGTGACGGTACTGGGAGTTTGAGTGACATTTCTGCGAGAGTGACAGTACTAGGAGAGTGACAGTACAGAGAGAGTGACGGTACTGGGAGAGTGACGGTACTGTGAGAGTGACAGTACTGGCTGAGTGACGGTTCTAGGAGAGTGACGATACTGGGCGATTGACAGAACTGGGAGAGTGACGGAACTGGTAGAGTGAGAGTACTGGGAGAGTGACGGTACTGGGAGAGTGATGATACTGGGAGAGTGACGATACTGGGACAGTGAGAGTACTGGGAGAGTGACGGTACTGAGAGAGTGACGATACTGGGAGAGTGACGGTACTGGGAGAGTGACGGTACATGGAGAGTGAGAGTACTGGGAGAGTGAGAGTACTGGGACTGTGATGATACTGGGAGAGTGAGAGTACTCGGATAGTGACGGGACAGGAGAGTGAGAGTACTGGGAGAGTGACGGTACTGGGAGTGTGAGTGACAGTACTGGGAGAGTGACGGAACTGGTAGAGTGAGAGTACTGGGAGAGTGACGGTACTGGGAGAGTGATGATACTGGGAGAGTGACGATACTGGGACAGTGAGAGTACTGGGAGAGTGACGGTACTGAGAGAGTGACGATACTGGGAGAGTGACGGTACTGGGAGAGTGACGGTACATGGAGAGTGATGGTACTGGGAGAGTGAGAGTACTGGGAGATCGACGGTACGGGGAGAGTGAGAGTACTGGGAGAGTGACGGTACTGTGAGAGTGAGAGTACTGGGTGAGTGACAGCTCTAGGAGAGTGGCGATACTGGGTGAGTGACAGTACTGGGAGAGTGACGGAACTGGGAGAGTGAGGGTACTGGTAGAGTGAGGGTACTGGGAGAGTGACGGGACTGGGAGACTGACGATACTGGGAGAGTGATGTAACTGGGAGAGTCAGAGTACTGGGAGAGTGATGATACTGGGAGTGTGACGGTACTGGGAGAGTGACGATACTGGGACAGTAAGAGTGCTGGGAGGGGGAGGGGATGGGAGAGTGAGGGTGCTGGGAGAGTGATGGTACTGGGAGTGTGACGGTACTGGGAGAGTGATGGTTCTAGGAGAGCGACGATACTGGGAGAGTGATAGTACTGTGAGAGTGATGATACTGGGAGAGCAACGGTACTGGGAGCGTGACAGTACAGAGGAAGTGATGGGACTGGGAGAGTGATGGTACTGGGACAGTGATGGAACTGGGAGAGTGATGGTACTGGGAGAGTAATGATACTAAGTGAGAGACGGAACTGGGATAGTGACGATCTTGGGAGAGTGACGGTACTGGGAGCGTGACGGTACTAGGAGATTTAAGGTACTGGGAGAGTGACAGTATTGGGAGAGTGATGATTCTGGGAGAGTGATGATACTGGGAGTGTGACGATACTGGTAGAGTGAGAGTACTGGGAGAGTAACGGTACTGGGAGATTGATGGTACATGGAGAGTGAGACTACTGGGAGAGTGAGAGTACTGGGTGTGTGATGATACTGGGAGAGTGACAATACTGCGGGAGGGACAATATTGATTGCGGGTCGGTACTGGGAGAGTGATGGTACTGGGAGAGTGAGTGTACTGGGAGTGTGATGGTACTGGGAGAGTGACAATACTGGGAGAGTGACGGGACTGGGAGAGTGATGGAATTGGGAGAGTGACAGTACTGGGAGAGTGACTGTACTAGGAGATTGAAGGTACAGGGAGAGAGACAGTATTGGGAGAGTGACGATTCTGGGAGAGTGACAATACTGGGGGAGGGACAATATTGATTGCGGGTCGGTACTGGGAGAGTGATGGTACTGGGAGAGTGAGAATACTGGGAGTGTGATGGTACTGGTAGAGTGAGAGTACTGGGAGAGTGACGGTACTGGGAGAGTGATGATACTGGGAGAGTGACGATACTGGGAGAGTGAGAGTACTGGGAGAGTGACGGTACTGAGAGAGTGACGATACATGGAGAGTGACGGTACTGGGCGAGTGACGGTACATGGAGAGTGAGAGTACTGGGAGAGTGAGAGTACTGGGAGTGTGACGATACTGGGAGAGTGAGAGTACTCGGAGAGTGACGGGACAGGAGAGTGAGAGTACTGGGAGAGTGACGGTACTGGGAGTGTGAGTGACATTGCTGGGAGAGTGACAGTACTGGGAGAGTGACAGTACAGAGAGAGTGACGGGACTGGGAGAGTGAGAGTACTGGGAGAGTGACGGTACTGGGAGAGTGAGAGTACTGGGAAAGTGACGGTACTGGGAGAGTGAGAGTACTGGGCGAATGACGGTTCTAGTAGAGTGAAGATACTGGGTGAGTGACAGTACTGGGAGAGTGACGGAACTGGGAGAGTGAGGATACTGGGCGAATGACGGTACTGGGAGACTGGCGATACTGGGAGAGTGATGATACTGGGAGAGGGACAATATTGATTGAGGGTCGGTACTGGGAGAGTGATGGTACTGGGAGAGTGAGAGTACTGGGAGAGTGATGGGAATGGGAGAGTGATGGTACTGGGACAGTGACAGGACTGGGAGCATGACGGTACTGGGAGTGTGACAGTACTGGGAGAGTGAGGATACTGGGTGAATGACAGTACTGGGAGAGTGACGATACTGGGAGAGTGATGATACTGGGGGAGGGACAATATTGATTGAGGGTCGGTACTGGGAGAGTGGTGGTACTGGGAGAGTGATGATACTGGGAGAGTGACGATACTGGGAGAGTGACAATATTGGTTGTGGGTCGGTACTGGGAGAGTGATGGTACTGGGTGAGTGAGAGTACTGGGAGAGTGTTGGTACTGGGAGAGTGACGGTACTGGGAGAGTGATGGTACTAGGAGATTGACCGTACTGGGAGAGTGACAGTATTGGGAGAGCGATGATTCTGGGAGAGTGACGATACTGGGAGAGTGACGATACTGGTAAATTGAGAGTACTGGGAGAGTGACGGTACTGGGAGAGTGACGATACTGGGAGAGTGACGATACTGGGAGAGTGACAATATTGGTTGTGGGTCGGTACTGGGAGAGTGATGGTACTGGGAGAGTGGGAGTACTGGATGAGTGATGGTACTGGGAGAGTGACAATAATGGTAGAGTGACGGTAGTGGGACAGTGACGGTACTGGGAGAGTGACAGTACTGGGAGAGTGATGATACTGGGAGAGTGGCGGTACTGGGAGAGTGATGGGACTGGAAGAGTGATGTTACTGGGACAGTGACATGACTGGGAGCATGACGGTACTGGGAGTGTGACAGTACTGGGAGAGTTGAGGATACTGGGTGAATGACGGTACTGGGAGAGTGACGATACTGGGAGAGTGATGGTACTGGGGGAGGGACAATATTGATTGAGGGTCGGTACTGGGAGAGTGATGGTACTGGGAGAGTGAGAGTACTGGGAGAGTGATGGTACTGGGAGAGTGACAATACTGGTAGAGTGACAGTACTGGGAGAGTGGCGGAACTGGGAGAGTGACGGTACTGGGAGACTGACAATACTGGGCGAGTGATGATACTGGTTGAGTGAGAGTACTGGGAGAGTGACGGTACTGGGAGAGTGATGATACCAGGAGAGTGACGATACTGGGAGAGTGAGAGTACTGGGAGAGTGATGGTACAGAGAGAGTGACGATACTGGGAGAGTGACGGTACTGTGAGAGTGACGGTACTTGGAGAGTGACAGTACTGGGAGAGTGACAGTACTGGGAGAGTGAGAGTACTGTGAGAGTGACGGTACTGGGAGAGTGAGAGTACTGGGAGAGTGACAGTACTGTGAGAGTGAGGGTACTGGGTGAGTGACGGTTCTAGGAGAGTGACGATACTGGGCGAGAGACAGAACTGGGAGAGTGATGGAACTGGGAGAGTGAGGGTACTGGGAGAGTGATGGGACTGGGAGTGTGACGATACTGGGAGAGTGACGATACTGGGAGAGTAAGATTGCTGGGAGAGGGAGGGGTTGGGAGAGTGAGGATACTGGGAGATTGATGGTGCTGGGATGTGTGACGGTACTGGGAGAGTGATTGTTCTAGGAGAGTGACGGAACTGGGAGAGTGAGAGTACTGGGAGAGTGATGGTCCTGGGAGTGTGAGTGACATTTCTGGGAGAGTGACAGTACTGGGAGAGTGGCAGTACAGAGAGAGTGATGGGACTGGGAGAGTGAGAGTACTGGGAGTCTGACAGTACTGGGAGAGTGACAGATCTGGGAGAGTGAGGGTACTGGGAGAGTGACGGTACTAGGAGATTGAAGGTACTGGGAGAGTGACAGTATTGGGAGAGTGACGATTCTGGGAGAGTGACGATACTGGTAGAGTGACGATACTGGGAGAGTGAGACTACTGGGAGAGTGACGGTACCGGGAGAGTGATGATACTGGGAGAGTGACGATACTGGGAGAGTGACAATATTGGTTGTGGGTCGGTACTGGGAGAGTGATGGTACTGGGTGAGTGAGAGTACTGGGAGAGTGTTGGTACTGGGAGAGTGACGGTACTGGGAGAGTGATGGTACTAGGAGATTGACCATACTGGGAGAGTGACAGTATTGGGAGAGCGATGATTCTGGGAGAGTGACGATACTGGGAGAGTGACGATACTGGTAGATTGAGAGTACTGGGAGAGTGACGGTACTGGGAGAGTGATGATACTGGGAGAGTGACGATACTGGGAGAGTGACAATATTGGTTGTGGGTCGGTACTGCGAGAGTGATGGTACTGGGAGAGTGGGAGTACTGGATGAGTGATGGTACTGGGAGAGTGACAATAATGGTAGAGTGACGGTAGTGGGACAGTGACGGTACTGGGAGAGTGGCGGTACTGGGAGAGTGATGGGACGGGAAGAGTGATGTTACTGGGACAGTGACAGGACTGGCAGCTTGACGGTACTGGGAGTGTGACAGTACTGGGAGAGTGAGGATACTGGGCGAGTGACGGTACTGGGAGAGTGACGATACTGGGAGAGTGATGTTACTGGGAGAGGGACGGTACTGGGAGAGTGATGGTACTGGGAAAGTGATGGGACTGGGATTGTGAGAGTACTGGAAGAGTGACGATTCTGGGCGAATGACGATACTGGGAGAGGGAGAGTACTGGGAGAGTGATGATACTAGGAGGGCGACGGTACTGGGAGAGTGACAGTACAGAGGAAGTGACGGGACTGGGAGAGTGATGGTACTGGGAGAGTGATGATACTAGGAGGGCGACGGTACTGGGAGAGTGACAGTACAGAGGAAGTGACGGGACTGGGAGAGTGATGGTACTGGAACAGTGATGGTACTAGGAGAGTGACGGTACTGGGAGAGTAATGATATTAGGAGAGTGATGGAACTGGGAGAGTGTCAATCCTGGGAGAGTGACTGTACTGGGAGAGTGACGGTACTGGGAGAGTGACGGTACTGGGAGAGTGATGGTACTAGGTGATTGACCGTACTGGGAGAGTGACATTACTGGGAGAGTGACGATTCTGGGAGAGTGATGATACTGGGAGAGTGACGATACTGGTAGAGTGAGAGAACTGGGAGACTGACGGTACTGGGAGAGTGATGATACTGGGAGAGTGACGATACTGGGAAAGTGACAGTACTGGGAGAGTGACGGTTTTGGGAGAGTGACGATACTGGGAGAGTGACGGTACTGGGAGAGTGACGGTACATGGAGAGTGAGAGTACTGGAAGAGTGAGAGTATTGGGAGTGTGACGATACTGGGAGAGTGAGAGTACTCGGAGAGTGACGTGACAGGAGATTGCGAGTACTGGGGGAGTGATGGTACTGGGAGTGTGAGTGACATTTCTGGGAGAGTGACAGTACTAGGAGAGTGACAGTACAGAGAGAGTGACGGGACTGGGAGAGAGAGAGTACTGGGAGAGTGACGGTACTGGGAGAGTGAGAGTACTGGGAGAGTGACGGTACGGGGAAAGTGAGAGTACTGGGAGAGTGACGGTACTGGGAGAGTGGGATTACCGGGTGAGTGAAGGTTCTAGGAGAGTGACGATACTGGGAGAGTGACAGTACTGGGAGAGTGACGGAACTGGGAGAGTGAGGGTACTGGGAGAGTGACGGGACTGGGAGAGTGACGATACTGGGAGAGTGATGGTACTGGGAGACTGACGATACTGGGAGAGTGATGGTACTGGGAGAGTGAGAGTACTGGGAGAGTGACGGTACTGGGAGAGTGATGGTTCTAGGTGAGTGACGATACTAGGAGAGTGACAGTACTGGGAGAGTGATGGAACTGGGAGAGTTAGGGTACTGTGAGAGTGACGGGTCTGGGACAGTGACGATACTGGGAGAGTGATGTAACTGGGAGAGTTAGAGTACAGGGAGAGTGACGATACTGGGAGAGTGACGGTACTGGGAGAGTGACGATACTGGGAGAGTGACGGCACT
This sequence comes from Somniosus microcephalus, assembly GCF_052327205.1. Lineage (NCBI taxonomy): Eukaryota > Metazoa > Chordata > Chondrichthyes > Squaliformes > Somniosidae > Somniosus > Somniosus microcephalus. The sequence continues at coordinate 99,763,277 of NC_140995.1, read as the reverse complement.
GGGGCAATGAGAGTACTGGGAGAGTAACGAATCTGGGAGAGTGATGATACTGGGAGAGTGACAATACTGAGAGAGTGAGAGTACTGGGAGTGTGACGGTACTGGGAGAGTGAAGATACTGGGAGAGTGATGATACTGGGGGAGGGATAATATTGATTGAGGGTCGGTACTGGGAGAGTGATGGTACTGGGAGAGTGAGAGTACTGGGAGAGTGATGGTACTGGGAGAGTGACAGTACTGGGAGAATGACAATACTGGTAGAGTGACAGTACTGGGAGAGTGACGGAACTGGGAGGGTGACGGTACTGGGACAGTGACAATACTGGGAGAGTGACGATACTGGTTGAGTGAGAGTACTGGGAGAGTGACGGCACCGGGAGAGTGATGATACTGGGAGAGTGACGATACTGGGAGAGTGAGAGTACTGGGAGAGTGACGGTACAGAGAGAGTGACAATACTGGGAGAGTGACGGTACTGGGAGAGTGACGGTACTTGGAGAGTGAGAGTACTGGGAGAGTGAGAGTACTGGGAGTGCGACGATACTGGGAGAGTGAGAGTGCTCGGAGAGTGACGGGACAGGAGAGTGAGAGTACTGGGAGAGTGACGCTACTGGGAGTGTAAGTGACATTTCTGGGAGAGTGACAGTGCTGGGAGAGTGACAGTACAGAGAGAGTGACGGGACTGGGAGAGTGAGAGTACTGGGAGAGTGACAGTACTGGGAGAGTGGCAGTACAGAGAGAGTGATGGGACTGGGAGAGTGAGAGTACTGGGAGTGTGACGGTACTGGGAGAGTGATGGTTCTAGGAGAGTGAGGATACTGGGAGAGTGACAGTACTGGGAGAGTGACAGATCTGGGAGAGTGAGGGTACTGGGAGAGTGACGGTACTAGGAGATTGAAGGTACTGGGAGAGTGACAGTATTGGGAGAGTGATGATTCTGGGAGAGTGACGATACTGGTAGAGTGACGATACTGGGAGAGTGAGACTACTGGGAGAGTGACGATACCGGGAGAGTGATGATACTGGGAGAGTGACGATACTGGAGAGTGACAATATTGGTTGTGGGTCGGTACTGGGAGAGTGATGATACTGGGTGAGTGAGAGTACTGGGAGAGTGTTGGTACTGGGAGAATGATGGTACTGGGAGAGTGATGGTACTAGGAGATTGACCGTACTGGGTGAGTGACAGTATTGGGAGAGCGATGATTCTGGGAGAGTGACGATACTGGGAGAGTGACAATACTGGTAGATTGAGAGTACTGGGAGAGTGACGGTACTGGGAGAGTGACGATACTGGGAGAGTGACGATACTGGGAGAGTGACAATATTGGTTGTGGGTCGGTACTGGGAGAGTGATGGTACTGGGAGAGTGGGAGTACTGGATGAGTGATGGTACTGGGAGAGTGGCAATAATGGTAGAGTGACGGTAGTGGGACAGTGACGGTACTGGGAGAGTGACAGTACTGGGAGAGTGATGATACTGGGAGAGTGGCGGTACTGGGAGAGTGATGGGACTGGAAGAGTGATGTTACTGGGACAGTGACAGGACTGGGAGCATGACGGTACTGGGAGTGTGACAGTACTGGGAGAGTGAGGGTACTGGGTGAATGACGGTACTGGGAGAGTGACGATACTGGGAGAGTGATGATACTGGGGGAGGGACAATATTGATTGAGGGTCGGTACTGGGAGAGTGATGGTACTGGGAGAGTGAGAGTACTGGGAGAGTGATGGTACTGGGAGAGGTACAATACTGGTAGAGTGACAATACTGGGAGAGTGACGGAACTGGGAGTGTGACGGTACTGGGAGAGTGACAATACTGGGAGAGTGACGATACTGGTTGAGTGAGAGTACTGGGAGAGTGACGGTACTGGGAGAGTGATGATACCAGGAGAGTGACGATACTGGGAGAGTGAGAGTACTGGGAGAGTGACGGTACAGAGAGAGTGACGATACTGGGAGAGTGACGGTACTGTGAGAGTGACGGTACTTGGAGAGTGACAGTACTGGGAGAGTGACAGTACAGAGAGAGTGACGGGACTGGGAGAGTGAGAGTACTGGGAGAGTGACAGTACTGGGAGAGTGAGAGTACTGTTAGAGTGACGGTACTGGGAGAGTGAGAGTACTGGGAGAGTGACGGTACTGGGTGAGTGACGGTTCTAGCAGAGTGACGATACTGGGCGAGAGACAGAACTGGGAGAGTGATGGAACTGGGAGAGTGAGGGTACTGGGAGAGTGATGGGACTGGGAGTGTGACGATACTGGGAGAGTGATGTAACTTGGAGAATCATAGTACTGGGAGAGTGATGATACTCGGAGAGTGACGGTACTGGGAGAGTGACGATACTGGGAGAGTAAGATTGCTGGGAGAGGGAGGGGATGGGAGAGTGAGGATACTGGGAGATTGATGGTACTGGGAGTGTGACGGTACTGGGAGAGTGATTGTTCTAGGAGAGTGACGATACTGGGAGAGTGACTGTACTGGGAGAGTGACGGTACTGGGAGAGTGACGATACTGGGAGAGTGATGATACTGGGGGAGGGACAATATTGATTGAGGGTCGGTACTGGGAGAGTGATGGTCCTGGGAGAGTGAGAATACTGGGAGAGTGATGGTACTGCGAGAGGTACAATACTGGTAGAGTGACAATACTGGGAGAGTGACGGAACTGGGAGAGTGACGGTACTGGGAGAGTGACGGTACTGGGAGAGTGACAATACTGGGAGAGTGACGATACTGGTTGAGTGAGAGTACTGGGAGAGTGACGGTACTGGGAGAGTGATGATACCAGGAGAGTGACGATACTGGGAGAGTGAGAGTACTGGGAGAGTGACGGTACAGAGAGAGTGACGATACTGGGAGAGTGACGGTACTGTGAGAGTGACGGTACTTGGAGAGTGACAGTACTGGGAGAGTGACAGTACAGAGAGAGTGACGGGACTGGGAGAGTGAGAGTACTGGGAGAGTGACAGTACTGGGAGAGTGAGAGTACTGTGAGAGTGACGGTACTGGGAGAGTGAGAGTACTGGGAGAGTGACAGTACTGTGAGAGTGAGGGTACTGGGTGAGTGACGGTTCTAGCAGAGTGACGATACTGGGCGAGAGACAGAACTGGGCGAGTGATGGAACTGGGAGAGTGAGGGTATTGGGAGAGTGATGGGACTGGGAGTGTGACGATACTGGGAGAGTGATGTAACTTGGAGAATCATAGTACTGGGAGAGTGATGATACTCGGAGAGTGACGGTACTGGGAGAGTGACGATACTGGGAGAGTAAGATTGCTGGGAGAGGGAGAGTGAGGATACTGGGAGATTGATGGTACTGGGAGTGTGACGGTACTGGGAGAGTGATTGTTCTAGGAGAGTGACGATACTGGGAGAGTGACTGTACTGGGAGAGTGACGGAACTGGGAGAGTGAGAGTACTGGGAGAGTGATGGTACTGGGAGTGTGAGTGACATTTCTGGGAGAGTGACAGTACTGGGAGAGTGGCAGTACAGAGAGAGTGATGGGACTGGGAGAGTGAGAGAACTGGGAGTGTGACGGTACTGGGAGAGTGATGGTTCTAGGAGAGTGAGGATACTGGGAGAGTGACAGTACTGGGAGAGTGACAGATCTGGGAGAGTGAGGGTACTGGGAGAGTGACGGTACTAGGAGATTGAAGGTACTGGGAGAGTGACAGTATTGCGAGAGTGACGATTCTGGGAGAGTGACGATACTGGTAGAGTGACGAAACTGGGAGAGTGAGACTACTGGGAGAGTGACGGTACCGGGAGAGTGATGATACTGGGAGAGTGACGATACTGGGAGAGTGACAATATTGGTTGTGGGTCGGTACTGGGAGAGTGATGGTACTGGGTGAGTGAGAGTACTGGGAGAGTGTTGGTACTGGGAGAGTGACGGTACTGGGAGAGGGATGGTACCAAGTGATTGACCGTACTGGGAGAGTGACAGTATTTGGAGAGCGATGATTCTGGGAGAGTGACGATACTGGGAGAGTGACGATACTGGTAGATTGAAAGTACCGGGAGAGTGACGGTACTGGGAGAGTGACGATACTGGGAGAGTGACGATACTGGCAGAGTGACAATATTGGTTGTGGGTCGGTACTGGGAGAGTGATGGTACTGGGAGAGTGGGAGTACTGGATGAGTGATGGTACTGGGAGAGTGACAATAATGGTAGAGTGACGGTAGTGGGACAGTGACGGTACTGGGAGAGTGACAGTACTGGCAGAGTGATGATACTGGGAGAGTGGCGGTACTGGGAGAGTGATGGGTCTGGAAGAGTGATGTTACTGGGACAGTGACAGGACTGGCAGATTGACGGTACTGGGAGTGTGACAGTACTGGGAGAGTGTGGTAAACCACTGTCATACCTGTCTGTGTCTGTATGTGTATTCCACTAGGTACAGGTCTGGACATGCCTCGGCTGACTCCTCCCACTATTCCAGGTATATAAGTGACTACCTCCCAGTCCCTTAGTATTCTGGACGGGTCGACCACTCGAGACAAGACCTTCATTCTTTAGTTAATAAAAGCCTGATTGTTACTCGCTCAACCTCAGTCTTTTGAGTAATTGATGGCGCATCAGAGAGTGAGGATACTGGGAGAGTGACGGTACCGGGAGAGTGATGATACCGGGAGAGTGACGATACTGGGAGAGTGAGAGTACTGGGAGAGTGACGGTACAGAGAGAGTGACAATACTGGGAGAGTGACGGTACTGGGAGAGTGACGGTACTTGGAGAGTGAGAGTACTGGGAGAGTGAGAGTACTGGGAGTGTGACGATACTGGGAGAGTGAGAGTACTCGGAGAGTGACGGGACAGGAGAGTGAGAGTACTGGGAGAGTGACGCTACTGGGAGTGTAAGTGACATTTCTGGGAGAGTGACAGTGCTGGGAGAGTGACAGTACAGAGAGAGTGATGGGACTGGGAGAGTGAGAGTACTGGGAGAGTGACAGTACTGGGAGAGTGGCAGTACAGAGAGAGTGATGGGACTGGGATAGTGATGGTACTGGGAGTGTGACGGTACTGGGAGAGTGATGATTCTAGGAGAGTGACGATACTGGGAGAGTGACAGTACTGGGAGAGTGACGGAACTGGGAGAGTGAGGGTACTGGTAGACTGACCAGACTGGGAGAGTGACGATACTGGGGGAGTGACGTAACCGGGAGAGCTAGAGTACTGGGAGAGTGAGACTACTGGGAGGGTGACAATACAGGGAGAGTGATGATACTGGGAGAGTGACAATACTGGGAGAATAATGGTACTGGGAGAGTGACGGTACTGGGAGAGTGACAAGCCTGGGAGGGTGACGAAACTGGGAGAGTGACGGTACAGGGAGAGTGACAGTACTGGGAGAGTCAGTGTACTGGGAGAGTGACGATGCTGGGAGAGTGATGATACTGGGAGACTGACAATACTGGGAGAGTAACGACACTGGGAGAGTGACGGTACATGGAGAGTGACGATCATGGGAGAGTGACAATATTGGGATTGTGATGGTTTTGGGAGAGCGTCGGTACTAGGAGAGTGATGGGACTGGGAGAGTGACAATCCTGGGAGTGTGACGATACTGGCAGAGTGACGGTATTGGGAGAGTGACGGTACTGGGAGAGTGACGTTACTGGGAGAGAGACGGTACTGGAAGTGTGACGATTCTGGGAGAGTGACAATACTGGGAGAGTGACGACTCTGGGAGAGTGACGGTACTGGGAGAGTGACAGTACTGGTAGAGTGATGATGCTGGGAGTTTGAGAGTACTGGGAGAGTGACGGGACTGGGAGTGCAACGATTCTGGGAGTGTGAAGATACTGGGAGAGTGACGGTACTGGGAGAGTGACGATACTGGGAGAGTGACAGTACTGGGAGAGTGATGGGTCTGGGAGAGTGAGGTTACTGGGAGAGTGACGTGACTGGGCGAGTGATGATACTGGGAGAGTGACGATACCTGGAGTGTGAGAGTACTGGAAGAGTGACGATCCTGGGAGAGTGACGATACTGGGAGAGGGATGGTACTGGGAGAGTGATGATTCTGGGAGAGTGAGAGCACTGGGTGAGTGATGATACTGGGAGAGTGACGGGACTGGGAGAGTGAGAGTACTGGGAGAGTGAAAATTCTGGGAGAGTGAGGATACTGGGGGAGTGATTGTACTGGAAGTGTGACGATGCTGAGAGAGTGATGATACTGGGATAGTGATGGTACTGGGAGTGTGACGGTACTGGGAGAGTGATGATTCTAGGAGAGTGACGATACTGGGAGAGTGACAGTACTGGGAGAGTGATGGAACTGGGAGAGTGAGGGTACTGGGAGAGTGACGATACTGGCGGAGTGACGTAACTGGGAGAGTTAGAGTACTGGGAGAGTGAGACTACTGGGAGAGTGACAATACAGGGAGAGTGATGATACTGGGAGAGTGACAATACTGGGAGAATAATGGTACTGGGAGAGTGACGGTACTGGGAGAGTGACAATCCTGGGAGAGTGACAAAACTGGGAGAGTGACGGTACAGGGAGGGTGACGATACTGGGAGAGTCAATGTACTGGGAGAGTGAAGATACTGGGAGAGTGATGATACTGGGAGACTGACAGTACTGGGAGAGTAACGACACTGGGAGAGTGACGGTACATGGAGAGTGATGATCATGGGAGAGTGACAATATTGGGATTGTGACGGTTTTGGGAGAGCGTCGGTACTAGGAGAGTGATGGGACTGGTAGAGTGACGATACTGGTAGAGTGACAGGACTGAGCGAGTGAGAGTACTGGGAGTGCGACGGTACAGGGAGAGTGACGATACTGGGACAGTGACGTTACTGGGAGAGTTAGAGTACTGGGAGAGTGAGACTACTGGGAGAGTGACAATACAGGGAGAGTGACGATACTGGGAGAGTGACAATACTGGGAGAATAACGGTACTGGGAGAGTGACAGTACTGGGAGAGTTACAATCCTGGGAGTGTGACGATACTGGCAGAGTGACGGTACTGGGAGAGTGACGGTACTGGGAGAGTGACGTTACTGGGAGAGAGACGGTACTGGAAGTGTGACGATTCTGGGAGAGTGACAATACTGGGAGAGTGACGATTCTGGGAGAGTGAGAGTACTGGGAAAGTGACGGGTCTGGGAGAGTGACAGTACTGGGAGAGTGAATGTACAGGGAGAGTGACGGTACTGAAAGAGTGACGATTCTGGGAGAGTGACAATACTGGGAGAGTGACGACTCTGGGAGAGTGACGATACTGGGAGAGTGACAATACTGGTAGAGTGACGATTCTGGGAGATTGAGAGTACTGGGAGAGTGACGGGACTGGGAGTGCAATGATTCTGGGAGTGTGAAGATACTGGGAGAGTGACGATACTGGGAGAGTGACGATACTGGGAGAGTGAGAATACTGGGAGAGTGACGGGTCTGGGAGAGTGAGGTTACTGGGAGAGTGACGTGACTGGGAGAGCGATGATACTGGGAGAGTGACGATACCTGGTGTGTGAGAGTACTGGGAGAGTGACGATCCTGGGAGAGTGACGATACTGGGAGAGGGACGTTACTGGGAGAGTGATGATTCTGGGAGAGTGAGAGCACTGGTGAGTGACGATACTGTGAGAGTGACGGGACTGGGTGAGTGACGATACTGGGAGAGTGACGGGACTGGGAGAGTGAGAGTACTGGGAGAGTGACGATTCTGGGAGAGTGAGGATACTGGGGGAGTGATTGTACTGGTAGTGTGACGATTCTGAGAGAGTGATGATACTGGGATAGTGATGGTACTGGGAGTGTGACGGTACTGGGAGAGTGATGATTCTAGGAGAGTGACGATACTGGGAGAGTGACAGTACTGGGAGAGTGACGGAACTGGGAGAGTGAGGGTACTGGGAGACTGACCAGACTGGGAGAGTGACGATACTGGGGGAGTGACGTAACTGGGAGAGCTAGAGTACTGGGAGAGTGAGACTACTGGGAGGGTGACAATACAGGGAGAGTGATGATACTGGGAGAGTGACAATACTGGGAGAATAATGGTACTGGGAGAGTGACGGTACTGGGAGAGTGACAAGCCTGGGAGGGTGACGAAACTGGGAGAGTGACGGTACAGGGAGAGTGACAGTACTGGGAGAGTCAGTGTACTGGGAGAGTGACGATGCTGGGAGAGTGATGATACTGGGAGACTGACAATACTGGGAGAGTAACGACACTGGGAGAGTGACGGTACATGGAGAGTGACGAGCATGGGAGAGTGACAATATTGGGATTGTGATGGTTTTGGGAGAGCGTCGGTACTAGGAGAGTGATGGGACTGGGAGAGTGAAGATCCTGGGAGAGTGATGATACTGGGAGAGCAAAGGTACTGGGAGAGTGACGATCCTGGGAGAGTGACGATCCTGGGAGACTGACGCTACTGGGAGAGGGACGGTACTGGGAGGCTGACGGTACTGGGAGAGTGATGACTCTGGGCGAGTGAGAGCACTGGGTGAGTGACGACACTGGGAGAGTGACGGGACTGGGTGAGTGATGATACTGGGAGAGTGACGGGACTGGCAGAGTGACAAATCTGGGAGAGTGAGGATACTGGGATAGTGATTGTACTGGAAATGTGACGATTCTGAAAGAATGACGATACTGGGAGAGTGACGGGACTGGAAGAGTGAGAGTACTGGGAGAGTGACAGTACTGAGAGAGTGATGCGACTGGGAGAGTGAGATTACTGGGAGAGTGATGGGAGTGGGAGTGTGCCGATTCTGAGAGAGTGATGATACTGGGAGAGTGACGGTTCTGGGAGAGCGACGATACTGGGAGAGTGATGGTACTGGGAGTGTGACGGTACTGGGAGAGTGATGATTCTAGGAGAGTGACGATACTGGGAGAGTGACGATACTGGGAGAGTGATAGTACTGGGAGAGTGACGGAACTGGGAGAGTGAGGGTACTGGGAGACTGACGGGACTGGGACAGTGACGTAACTGGGAGAGTTAGAGTACTGGGAGAGTGACAATACAGGGAGAGTGACGATACTGGGAGAGTGACAATACTGGGAGAATAACGGTACTGGGAGAGTGACGGTACTGGGAGAGTGACAATCCTGGGAGTGTGACGATACTGGCAGAGTGACGGTACTGGGAGAGTGACGGTACTGGGAGAGTGACGTTACTGGGAGAGAGACGGTACTGGAAGTGTGACGATTCTGGGAGAGTGACAATACTGGGAGAGTGACGACTCTGGGAGAGTGACGGTACTGGGAGAGTGACAGTACTGGTAGAGTGACGATTCTGGGAGATTGAGAGTACTGGGAGAGTGATGGGACTGGGAGTGCAACGATTCTGGGAGTGTGAAGATACTGGGAGAGTGACGGTACTGGGAGAGTGACGATACTGGGAGAGTGACAGTACTGGGAGAGTGATGGGTCTGGGAGAGTGAGGTTACTGGGAGAGTGACGTGACTGGGAGAGTGATGATACTGGGAGAGTGACGATACCTGGAGTGTGAGAGTACTGGAAGAGTGACGATCCTGGGAGAGTGACGATCCTGGGAGAGGGACGGTACTGGGAGAGTGATGATTCTGGGAGAGTGAGAGCACTGGGTGAGTGATGATACTGTGAGAGTGACGGGACTGGGTGAGTGACGATACTGGGAGAGTGACGGGACTGGGAGAGTGAGAGTACTGGGAGAGTGAAAATTCTGGGAGAGTGAGGATACTGGGGGAGTGATTGTACTGGAAGTGTGACGATGCTGAGAGAGTGATGATACTGGGATAGTGATGGTACTGGGAGTGTGACGGTACTGGGAGAGTGATGATTCTAGGAGAGTGACAATACTGGGAGAGTGACAGTACTGGGAGAGTGATGGAACTGGGAGAGTGAGGGTACTGGGAGAGTGACGATACTGGCGGAGTGACGTAACTGGGAGAGTTAGAGTACTGGGAGAGTGAGACTACTGGGAGAGTGACAATACAGGGAGAGTGATGATACTGGGAGAGTGACAATACTGGGAGAATAATGGTACTGGGAGAGTGACGGTACTGGGAGAGTGACAATCCTGGGAGAGTGACGAAACTGGGAGAGTGACGGTACAGGGAGAGTGACGATACTGGGAGAGTCAGTGTACTGGGAGAGTGAAGATACTGGGAGAGTGATGATACTGGGAGACTGACAGTACTGGGAGAGTAACGACACTGGGAGAGTGACGGTACATGGAGAGTGATGATCATGGGAGAGTGACAATATTGGGATTGTGACGGTTTTGGGAGAGCGTCGGTACTAGGTGAGTGATGGGACTGGTAGAGTGACGATACTGGTAGAGTGACAGGACTGAGCGAGTGAGAGTACTGGGAGTGCGACGGTACAGGGAGAGGGACGGTACTGGGAGAGTGATGGTACAGGGAGAGTGGCAGTACTGGAGGAGTGACGATTTGGGAGAGTGACAGTACTGGGAGAGTGAGGATACTGGGAGAGTGACGGTACTGGAAGGGTGAAGGTACTGGGAGAGGGACGATAATGGGAGAGTGACGATACTGGGAGAGTGACGATACAGGGAGAGGGACAGTGCTGGGAGAGTGATGTTACAGGGAGAGTGACGGTACTGGAAGAGTGACATTCTGAGAGAGTGACGATACTGGGAGAGTGACAATACTGGGAGAGTGATGATTCTGGGACAGTGACGGTACTGGGTCAGTGACGGGACTGGGAGAGTGACGTGACTGGGAGAGTGACAGTAGTGGGAGAGTGATGGTACTGTGAGAGTGACGATTCAGTAAGAGTGACGATACTGGGAGAGTGACAGCAGTGGTAGAGTGACGATACTGGGAGAGTGACAGTACTGGGACAGTGATGGTACTGGGAGAGTGACGGGACTGGGAGAGTGATGGTACTGGGACAGTGACAGTACTGGGAGAGTGACGGTACTGGGAGAGTGATGATACTAGGAGAGTGATGGCACTGGGAGAGTGAGAGTACTGGGGGAGTGATGGTAGTGGGAGAGTGATGATACTGGGAGACTGACGATATTGGGAGAGTGAGGGCACTGGGAGAGTGAAGATACTGGGAGAGTGACGACACTGGTAGAGTGACGGTACTGGGAGAGTGTCGATACTGGGAGAGTGATGATACTGGGAGAGTGGCGATACTGGGAGAGTGAGAGTACAGGGAGAGTGAGAGTACTGGGAGAGTGACGATACTGGGAGACTGACGATACTGGGAGAGTGACGGTACTGGAAGAGTGATGGCACTGGGAGAGTGACGATACTGGGAGAGTGAGAGCACTGGGAGAGTGACGGGACTGGGAGAGTGAGAGAACTGGGAGAGTGACAGTACTGGGATTGTGAGTTACAGTTCTGGGAGAGTGACAGTCCTGGGAGAGTGACAGTACAGAGGGAGTGACGGGACTGGGAGAGTCAGAGTACTGGGAGAGTAATGGTACTGGGAGAGTGAGAGTACTGGGGGAGTGAGAGTACTCGTAGAGTGAGAGTACTGGGAGAGTGATGGTACTGGGAGAGTAAGAGTACTGGGTGAGTGACGGTACTGGGAAAGTGACGATACTGGAAGAGTGAGATTACTGTGAGAGTGACGGGACTGGGACAATGAAAATACTGGGAGAGTGATGGTTCTGGGAGAGTGACGGTACAGGGACAATGAGTGTACTGGGAGAGTGAGGATACTGGGCGAGTGACGGTACTGGGAGAGTGACAATACTGGGAGAGGGACGATACTGGGAGCGTGACGATACTGGGAGAATGACGATACTGGGAGAGTGACGGTACTGTGAGAGTGAAGATACTGGGAGAGTGAGAGTACTGGGAGAGTGATGGTACTGGGAGAGTGACAATACTGGTAGAGTGAGAGTACTGGGAGAGTGATGATACTGGGAGAGTGACGGTACTGTGAGAGTGACGATGCTGGGAGAGTGAGAGTACTGTGAGAGGGAGGGGACTGGTAGAGTGACGGTACTTGTAGAGTGATGATACATGGAGAGTTACAGTACTGGGAGAGTGACAGCACTGGAAGAGTGACGATATTGGGAGAGTGACAATACTGGGAGAGTGACGATACTGGGAGCGTGACGATACTGGGAGAATGACGATACTGGGAGAGTGACGGTACTGTGAGAGTGAAGATACTGGGAGAGTGAGAGTACTGGGAGAGTGATGGTACTGGGAGAGTGACGATACTGGGAGAGTGACAATACTGGGAGAGTGAGAGTACTGGGAGAGTGATGATACTGGGAGAGTGACGGTACTGTGAGAGTGACGATACTGGGAGAGTGAGAGTACTGTGAGAGGGAGGGGACTGGTAGAGTGACGGTACTTGTAGAGTGATGATACATGGAGAGTTACAGTACTGGGAGAGTGACGGTACTGGGAGAGTAATGGTACTGGGTGAGTGACGGTTCTGGGACAATGAGAGTACTGGGAGAGTGCCAGTACTGGGAGAGTGATGGTTCTTGGAGAGTGACGATACTGGGAGAGCGTTAGTACTGGGAGAGTGACGGTACTGGGAGAGTGGGGGTACTGGTAGAGTGATGATACTGGGAGAGTGACGGTACCTGGGAGAGTGAGAGTACTGGGAGAGTGAGAGTACTGGGGGAGTGAGAATACTGGGAGAGTGACGGTACTGGGAGAGTGACGGGAGAGTGACGGTACTGGGAGAGTGACGGTACTGGGAAAGTGACGGTACTGGGAGAATGAGAGTACTGGGAGAACGACAGTACTGGGAGAGTGATGATTCTGGGAGAGTGAAGATACTGGGAGAGTGAGAGTACTAGGAGAGTGACGCTACTGGGAGAGTGAGGGTACTGGGAGAGTTACAGTACTGGGAGAGTGATGGTACTAGGATAGTGACAGTACTGGGAGAGTGACATTACTGGGAGAGTGAGAATACTGGGAGAGTGATGGTACTGGGAAAGTGATGGTACTGGGAGAATGAGAGTACTGGGAGAGTGACGGTATTGGGAGAGTGAGAGTACTGGGAGAGTGATGGTACTGGGAGAGTGACGATACTGGGAGAGTAACGGTACTGGGAGAGTGACAGTACTGGGAGAGTGACAGTACTGGGAGAGTGACGATACTGGGAGAGTAACAATAATGGGAGAGTAACGGTACTGGGAGAGTGACAGTACAGGGAGAGTGACGATCCTGGGAGAGTGATGGTACTCGGAGAATGATGATTCTGGGAGAATGAGAGTACTGGGAGAGTGACAGTACTGGGAGAATGATGGTACTGGGGGTGTGAGTGCCGGTTCTGGGAGTGTGACAGTACTGGGAGAGTGACAGTACTGAGAGAGTGACGGGACTGGGAGAGTGAGAGTACTGGGAGAGTGAGGGTGCTGGTAGAGTGACGATACTGATAAAGTGACGCTACCTGGAAGAGTGAGAGTACTGGGAGAGTGAGAGTACTGGGGGAGTGAGAGTACTGGGAGAGTGACGGTACAGGGAGAGTGACGGTACTGGGAGAGTGACGGTACTGGGAAAGTGACAGTACTGGGAGAATGAGAGTACTGGGAGAATGACAGTACTGGGAGAGTGATGATTCTGGGAGAGTGACGATACTGGGAGAGTGAGAGTACTGGGAGAGTGACGCTACTGGGAGAGTGAGGGTACTGGGAGAGTTACGTTACTGGGAGAGTGACAGTACTAGGAGAGTGACAGTACTGGGAGAGTGACAGTACTGGGAGAGTGAGAATTCTGGGAGAGTGACGGTACTGGGAGAGTGACGGTACTGGGAAAGTGGTACTGGGAGAATGAGAGTGCTGGGAGAGTGACGGTATTGGGAGAGTGACAGCACTGGAAGAGTGACGATATTGGGAGAGTGATGATACTGGGAGAGTGACAATACTGGGAGAGTAACGGTACTGGGAGAGTGACAGCACAGAGAGAGTGATGATACTGGGAGAGTGACGGTACTGGGAGAGTGATGATTCTGGGAGAGTGAGAGGACTGGGTGAGTGAGAGGACTGGGAGAGTGACAATACTGGGATAGTCACGGGACTGGGAGAGTGATGGCACTGGGAGAGTGACTATACTGGGAGAGTGAGAGTACTGGGTGGGTGACGGGACTGGGAGAGTGACAGTACTGGGAGAATGACGGTACTGGGGGTGTGAGTGGCGGTTCTGGGAGAGTGACAATACTGGGAGAGTGACAGTACTGAGAGAGTGACGGGACTGGGAGAGTGAGAGTACTGGGAGAGTGACGGTACTGGGAGAGAGATGGTACTGGGAGAGTGACGGTACTGGGTGTTGTGTATTTTGAATGTTGCATTTGAATTGTCCCACACAGCTTACCGTAGTTGTGATGTGCAATGCACAATGGGAAATAGAGTGCATGAGGTGGAGAAGATTCTCTGGAAAGATGGCTTTTAACTGAACTCTGTCTCCTGCGTACTCTTTTAATTGTTATACAAGCAATGTTATTAAACTCTTGGGCCTAGAAATTCAGTATAGCCACTTTTGGGGCGGTAAAGTCGGGCAGCCGCTGAAGTTTGCGCCCGGCGCAAAGTCGAGGCCACTTCGCCGATATTCAGTAGCATCGCCCGAAGAGGTTGCTGCAGCGCTAAAACTGGCGATGCACGACTATCTTTAGGCGCTAAGCCGGCGGTGCTGAGCTATACCGCCGAGGCCGGGCGCAGCGCAGCTGCGGTGATTTCTTCATTGACGGCAGACACGCTGGCGCCGGCCAGCTATTAAAGGGGGAAGGGTCGATTTTTTTGGCTGCCACGCCCTGGACACTGCAGCCCTCCACCTAGGCCTGAGCACTGCTGCTGCAACTCTTCACCGCCCAGGATGATGCAGAAGGCCCGGGAGAGAGCGCTGCGCTTCAGCGAGGGTGACCTGAGGCTGCTGGTTAGCGCAGTGGAGCGAAGGCGCCATGTTTTGTTCCCTGACAGTGGCAAGAAGCCGATGCCCAGCGTCTACCGCAAAGCCTGGAGGGAGGTCTCCAACAGGGTGACATCCAACAGTGTGGTTACCAGGAATCCTGTACAATGCAGGAAAAAGTTCAACGACCTCACTCGGATTGTCAGGGTGAGTACCCTTTCCAGTGTCCTCCTCATCCTTGCATGCGCACCTCACATTATGGACAAAGGGACCTGAAAGCCCTAATGGCCAGCCCTCATCCAGCAGCTATGGGACTGGCATGAACATCAATTGCACATTCTGCACTTTACACACTGTCCAAGCTATTCGACCATGGGAGGCAGTGCAGACAAGATCAGGGCTACACCCTGTCCAAGCTATTCGACCATGGGAGGCAGTGCAGACAAGATCAGGGCTACACACTGTCCAAGCTATTCGACCATGGGAGGCAGTGCGGACAAGATCAGGGCTACACACCATCCAAGCTATTCGACCATGGGAGGCAGTGCAGACAAGACCAGGGCTACACACCGTTCAAGCTATTCGACCATGGGAGGCAGTGCAGACAAGATCAGGGCTACACACCGTACTTAGAGGCCGTCCTTTCTCTTGCAGGCCAAGCTGGCTAACAACAGGCGTAGCCAGATTGCGACCGGTGGAGGCCGACCTCAGCACCAAGAGCTCACCGACCTAGACCAGCGCGTGGAGCACATTATGGGAGTCCGTGTGATTGGTCCCGTTGCCACTGGAGATGCCGACCCTGTTCTGGGCACCAATGGTAAGGACATCACCTTTTGGACCTCTCTCGTTCCACTTGCGCATCAGATCAACATCCTTTGCCACTGTCCGACCAATGCAGTGAATGGCACCACTCATGCCTCCCTCGCTGATGCCCTGTCCTCACTCTAAAGCTACTCTTGTGCCTTCCTGCTTTCAGATGGTGAGACGCCAGGTGAGGAGGCGGGCCTTGAAGCTGCCAGTGACAGCCCCTCGGAAGAGGAGGAGGAGGAGGAGGAAGAGGTAGCCGGCCCATCAGTGGCACCCTCAGCCGCGGCAGCCCATGGCGATGTAGGGGACACGTCTTCCCTGGAGTGGAGCCTGGGGGAAGGGTCGCAGGAGAGTGAAGTTCCTGGGCCCAGCGGCCTGCAGCAACGCGGGAGGGGTGGGGAAGCTCGGCGGCCTTCTCCCCAGAGGGTGAGTGCGGCCTCCAGTCCTGCGACGGTCAGCGCAGAGGAGGTGCGCCTCCTAGAGGAAATGGCCGTCGACTCGGAGCGCAGGCACACGGAGCTCATGGGGGTAGTGGCACGGATGCCTGACTCCATACAGTCACTGGCTCGGAGTGTGGAGGAATTCGGGGCAGCACAGTCGGCGAGTTCCCAAGTGCTCACTCGTGCCGTCCAGGCCCAGGCCAGGAGTCTCCAGGAATTCGGGGCAGCACAGTCGGCGAATACCCAAATGCTCAGTGGTGCCGTCCAGTCACTGGCTGGTCTTATGCGGTCACAGACCAGGGCAGCACGTGCACTAACTGGTGCCACACTGGCTGCATCAGCCAGGCATCGCCAGGGCACCCACCGCCCTGCAGCAGCCCAGCGGGCTGTCCTTCAGCAGTTTGCTGCGCATGCTGCAGTGCTGGCCCGGGCGACTGCCAGTGTATCAGGCGACCAGCGAGCGCCTGCCATCAGCCAGCTTGCCCCCATTCCTGCAGCCGACACTGCCACTCCACCAGTGCAGCTGCCACCAGCTGCTGGACACACTGATGCCGCCCAGCCACAGCTGCAGCAGTCACCAGCCGGCCCCTCGAGGGCCAAAGCTCGTGCAGGCCGACCCCCAAGGGCATCTGCCGTCTCGCCATGTGCCCCTCAGGAGCCTTCCCCCAGCCTTGCTGCAGCCACTGGGCTCCAATTGAGGAGGAGCAGCAGGGCGGGCAGGGGCCGCACAAGTATGCGCAAGGCATCGCCCTCGCGGGCCAAAAAGTAGAAGGTGTGGGCAAATGTGTTGTTTTTATGAAGGCCGAGGATGTTGTGTTTGTTTTTATGAAGGCCGAGGATGTTGTGTTTGTTTTTATGAAGGCCGAGGATGTTGTGTTTGTTTTTATGAAGGCCGAGGATGACGGTCTTTTTTGTTTCACTGTTCTGTTAATCCTCTCCAGGTTGTGGGAGCGAGTTATGTGTCTGACTGTTTTTGGGGGTTTTCTTCTGTTTCTGTTTGTCATGTGGGAAGGGCACAGAGTTTGTGGAATAAACAATTTTCTTTAATCAGATTGTCCATGTTTGAACTTTGAAGTTTTTGTTGCCTTGACCGGCTGAGGGCTTGCGGAGTGGCTGCATTCATGTTCTTTCATTGGCACAAGCCATTCCCTGAGAGGGAGCCGAGAACCTACGTTCAATAAGCCGCCGACGGGCGGCCCTTGGACCTTGTGCCTCCCTCCTGTGCTGGTCCTCCTCCTCCTGCTCCTCCTGCTCCTCCTCCTGAGGTGGTGCTCCAATCTGTGGTGGCAATGCCTGAGTCCTGCGGATAGCCAGGTTGTGCAGCATGCAGCAAACGACCACGAAATGGGAGACTCGCTCCGGCGAATACTGCAGGGCTCCGCCGGAATGATCCAGGCAGCGGAACCGTTCCTTCAGGACGCCAATTGTTTGTTCGATGATGTTCCTGGTCGCTTGATGGCTCTCGTTGTATGCCTCTTCAGCAGGGGTCCTGGGCGCGCGGAGCGGGGTCATGAGCCAGGTACACAAAGGATAGCCTTTGTCCCCGATAAGCCATCCTCGTGGCTGAGGCTGTGCCTGGAACATGTCAGCCACAGTAGTCTGTCACAGGATGAAGGCATCGTGGCTGCTGCCTGGAAAGCAGGCATTGACAGCTAGGATGCGCTGCCTGTGGTCACACACCAGCTGTACGTTGAGGGAATGGTAGCCCTTCCGGTTGCGGTAATCCTCGGCATTCTCCACAGGTGCCCGCAAAGCCACATGCGTGCAGTCAATGGTGCCCTGCACCATGGGGAAGTGTGCTATTCTTCCAAATCCCATTGCACGCTGTTGCTGCTTGTCCAGGGTCATGGGGAAGGAGATGAACTGACGTCTCCTTCTGAAAAGGGCATTGGTCACCTGGCGGATGCAGCAATGCACGGTGAACTGGGAGATGTTAGGAATGTCCCCAGCAGCGGATTGGAAGGAGCCGGTGGCATAGAAGTTGAGAGCCACCACCACCTTCACTGCCACCGACAGAGACATCCTGCACCTCAGCTGTGGCTGCAGATCTCTCCGAAGCAGCTGGCAGATCTCTGTGACAACCTCCCTTCGGAATCGCAGCCTCCTAACACACTGGTCGTCAGACATGTTGAGATAGGAGAACTGCTGGCGGTAGACCCTGGGTGGGTAAGGCCTCCCTTGGCAATGCCTGTTGCCCCCTCTCCGTCTAGCCAGGGCTCGCACTCTCTCACGGCGTCTGTGAGCCCTTTGGATGTAATTGTGAAAGCCAGCGTTGACACCCATTGCAGCCCCCATAATATGCTGGCAAACAATGAGCTATGAATGAAGGCAAAGACAATTGCAAAGCTGTGGCCTGAAGCCAGAAGTACCTGTCCTAGTGTTGGGCCAAAGCAGTAAGCTCTCTACCTTGGTCTCTCTCCAAAGATCCGTCTCACAAGAATGAGTGCTGCAAAATGGCAGCCTTTTATAGTGCAGGTGAAGTGCCCTTTAATTTGCGCTCCCCGCGGCCCGCATCGGCTGAGCACCGTTCCACTCAACAGTCGCGAGGGCCGCCAGGCGCTCAATGGGCCGGCGCGACTGAAGTTCCGGTTGGGGGCGCACAAAGGGCGTTGCACGAGGAAATGACGTCATGATCTGCGCGCGCAGCTGAGCGCGTGCAAAGACTTTGCGCCGGCGCTAAATGTCTACTGAAGTTGGGGCGAGGCGCAGATCGCACTGTGCCCGGGAGCTAAGCGGCTAGCGCTCGACATCTACTCCTCCTAAGGCGCTAACGGCTGGCGCAGCCAACTGAATTTCTAGCCCTTGAGATTTAACAAAAGTGGCGACGAGGACGTCTGAACTTACGTGGCTCTGTTGTGTGGAAGATAGTCGGGTTTTACGTGTTTAAAACTGTTATTTTTGACGTGGACAATTAATTAAAGTGTGGCTGGCTCGAGGATAAAGGAGCTTGAAATGGCGGGTAGGCGAGACGGCGTATAAGGTAGTAACGACTTGAGGAAGGGGAGGAAAAACAGTGAGTAAATCGGGAAGGGCATTTATTCAACTGTGAAACAATCTGTGAATTGAAGCACTTAACTGATAGTGTGTTTAGTTGAGTTCAACATTGGAAGGATCCTTAGTGAATGATAATTAGGAGCCTGAGAGAAGTAAAATGGCTGGAAACATCGGTAACATTGGACCGTTTGATGAGAATGTCGAACAATGGAGCTCATACACAGAACGAGTTGAATACTTCACACAAGCAAATGACATTGGAGGGAACAAAGTAGTACCTACATTGTTAAGTGTGATGGGACCAAAGACTTTCAATCTTTTGTGTACTTTAGTGCATCCAGATAAACCAGGGACTAAACAATATAGCGAAATTGTGGAGATAATAAAAGGGCCTTTTTCACCCAAACCCCTGGTCATAGCTGAGAGGTTTAGGTTCCACAGGCGTAACCAGGAAGAAGGAGAAACAGTGACATGTTTGTAACTGCACTAAAAAGACTATCAGAGCACTGTGAGTTTCATGACGTGCTAAATGATACAATAAGAGACAGGGAACTATTTTTTACAGCTCATGTATACTGCAGTACCGGCAGTGACCACACCTGTATATAACACTGAGTAGTAATCTGCACAGGTCAGTTCAACTGTGAGCCACATTGAGTAAACACCTGTTGTACCGTTTCTGCTGCAGTCTGTGTCTTATTATACCCAGACACAACATTGGCGATGAGGCAGGTTCGAACCTATCTGCAACTCTGCATCACCTCCCAGGGATTCGTTCCTGGAGATCAGGGGATTGGAGGTCAAGGCCAGAGACTCGGGCGTCAACCATGGGCAACCGCCCAGTCATCCAGCAGAGACTCGAGAATTGCGGGGGAGGCTGTCGAGAGCCAGGCTTGGCTTTCCAGTCGAGGTGGTCCAGCGAAACGGGCTGGCAACAGGTAGTGCGCAGACCCTTCCTGGACAGCGGCGGGCTAGAGCCCGACTGAGCGGCACAGCAAAGGGCCGAGCAGCGTCGACGGGGGAGAGAGAGAGAGGGCAGAGCGCACAGGGCGCAGCCGGTGTTCAGGGGCCGAGCAGCGTTGGAGAGAGGGAGAGACGCACAGAAACCCGCGAGGCGCCGCCATTGCCACGAGGACTGCCAAGGGAGGCGTTGGCAGCAGCGGGGGAGGAAGGAAAGTGCGGGAGACGCCATTTTAAGCCATTGGGAGACGCCATTTTAAACCACATCCAAAATACCGAAGAGTGGCAGTATCACCGCATTTGACAATGAAGTCGAAGATTGGACTACATATGTCGAACGAATAGAGGTGTACTGCAAGGCAAATGAGGTGTCAGATGACAAGAAAGCATCGGTATTGTTAAGTTTAATGGCTGCAAAGACGTATGGTTTATTACGAAATCTAGTAACCCCAACGAAGCCAATGGAAAAGAGTTTTGAAGACATAGTAACGATACTAAAGGAACATTTAAACCCCACACCGCTGCTGATAGCAGAAAGATTCAAGTTTCACAAATGGAACCAGCATAAGAATGAAAGCAATGCTGATTATTTAACAGAACTGCGCAAACTATCGAAACACTGCCAGTTTGGAGCGGGACTGGCAGATACCTTAAGGGACAAGTTTGTATGTGGGCTTCAAAGTGAAGGAACCCAGAAACGGCTTTTATCTGAAAAGGACCTTACGCTGGAAAAGGCTTTCAGCATTGCGGTATCATATGAAGCAGCAGCACGGGGCGCTGCAGAGATACAACAGAGACCGCAAGAATATGGCACAAACGACATGTCATATGGAACAGAGAAGTGCTATCGCTGCGGCAGAACAACACACGACCAGAATGATTGCTGGTTCAAAGGCAAAGTGTGCAGACAGTGTGGAAAAGTAGGACACATAGCACGAGTTTGCAGGTCGGGAAAGAAAACCAGCAATAAGAAACCTACCAAAGGAAAGTACAAGAAGGTACATAAGATGACGGAGAATAGTTCAGATGAACAAAAGAGAGATAACGACTCCGAAAGCAGGGAACTGAGTTGTCTGAAACTACATAATGTGATCACAACGGAGGATCACCGAACCATTTGGGTCACTCTCAAGATAGCAGGAGTCCAGGTAAAGATGGAATTGGACACAGGATCAGCCCTAACAGTCATAAACCGACGGGACTATGAGCGGCTATTCTCACACATACCCTTGAGAGACACAAAAATTATTTTGAAGACGTACACGGGGCAAAAAGTCTACCCCAAAGGAAAAATAAGGGTGACCGTTATATATAACGGTAAGGAAACACCAAAACTAGACCTGTATGTATTGCAAGATGGAGGACCACCATTACTGGGAGGTGAATGGATCCGGAAAATACAACTGGATTGGCATTCCATACAGGCACTGACTGTGGCTGACAAAAAGGATGACGACGTCACACCTGGGCGACTGTCAAAGATCCTAACTGACGCGAAAGAAGTGTTCCAGCAAGGACTCGTAACACTAAAAGGCATGACGGCGATGATTAAAATTGAAGAAAACGAAAGCCCAACATTTTTTAAGGCCAGGCCGGTACCTTATGCGATCCGCCCAGCCGTCGAAGCAGAGCTGGAGAGTCTGGAACATTCAGGTGTACTGTCAAAGGTAGACTGGAGTGAGTGGGCTACACTCATCGTCCCTGTGATGAAAAAGTCGTTGAGCAGCACGCCTGGGGAACCAAGGAAGGTTCGCATCTGTGGGGACTTTAAGGTAACAGTGAACCCGGTCCTTCACACCGTACAATATCCACTTCCGCGGATTGAAGATATTTTCGCCTCGCTATCTGGAGGGAAACGCTTCACTAAGATTGATCTGGCCCAGGCGTACCTGCAAATGGACGTAGAAGAAGCATCAAAAAAATACCTCACAATCAACACCCATAAAGGTCTCTACCAATGCAACCGGCTGATATTCGGGGTAGCATCAGCCCTGGCTATTTGGCAGAGGGCAATGGAACAAGTCCTGCAAGGGATCCCAGGGACCCAGTGTTATTTGGACGACATCCTGGTCACGGGCGAAAATGACAGTGATCACCTTGCCAACCTGAAGCAGGTGCTCGCTAAATTGCAGGAATATGGGCTCCGAGCTAACCACCCCAAATGCGAGTTTTTAGAAAACAGATCTCGTATTGTGGCCACGTTATCGATAAAGAAGGGTTACATAAGTCCCCAGAGAAGATTGAGGCAGTAGTCAAGGCTCCAGCACCGGAAAATGTGTCACAACTGAGGTCGTTCCTCGGGCTGGTAAACTACTACCATAAGTTCTTGCCAAATTTGTCTACAATACTACACCCACTGAACACCCTACTGCAAACTGGGGTGCCATGGAAGTGGAGTGACGAATGTAGACGAGCGTTCCAGAAGAGCAAAACACTAATCACATCAAAAGAGGTATTGGCCCATTACAACCCAGCATTACCAATTCGGTTGGCATGTGATGCGTCACCCTACGACATTGGAGCGGTGCTGCCGCACAAATTCTCGGACGGCTCAGAGAGGCCAATAGCCTTTGCGCCACAATCACTAACCTCAGCCAAGCGTAACTACGCCCAGATTGACAGGGAGGCCCTCAGCCTAGTGTGGGGAGTGAAAAAGTTCAATCACTATCTGCACGGGCAGAAATTCACCATGCTGACTGATCACCAGCCTCTTGTCTCCATTTTTAATCCGAAGAAGGGCGTTCCGGTGATGACTGCGCAACGACTACAAAGATGGTCACTTTTTCTAGGGGTGCACCACTATGAGATTGAATATAAGGGCACGAAACAGCATGGAAATGCTGATGGGCTATCACGCCTGCCACTGCCTACTGCGGAGGAAGCACCAGCAGTGGATCCTGTCAAAATATTCCATTCGACTATAGTTGAATACCTACCGGTAACTAACGCTTGTATCGAAAAGGAAACCCGAAATGACCCGACACTGTCTCGGGTATATGATTTGACGGTGAAGGGATGGCCAGCACATGGCAACTCACTGTTGCCAGCATTCTCGACAAGGAGAGAACAGCTGTCAGTGTGCCGGGAAACCTTGATGTGTGGATCCCGAGTGATAATTCCACCCAAGTTAAGGGATAGAGTGCTCAATGAGCTTCATGAGGGTCATCTGGGAGGGGTAAAAATGAAAAGCCTAGCTAGGGCTTATGTGTGGTGGCTGGGAATCGATAAACAAATCGAGGACCTGACCAAGAGCTGCTCAGGATGCCAGAAAGTCCAAAATGCACCACCACAGGCCCCTCTACACCCATGGGAGTGACCCTCATCTCCATGGCAACGGATGCATATTGATTTTGTTGGTCCATTCATGGACTCAATGTTTTTAATAGCCGTGGATGCGCACTCGAAATGGCCTGAGGTCATCAAAATGTCCTCCACCACCACGGAGAAAACTATTGCAGTCCTACGGACCATTTTTGCCAGGAATGGCTTGCCAGAACAGATTTGCTCCGACAACGGACCACAGTTTGTGTCCGAAGAGTTCCAGAGGTTCTTGAAAAAGAATGGGGTAAAGGCATTACACATCTGCCCCGTATCATCCAGCCATAAATGGATTGGCTGAGAGGTTCGTACAAACCTTTAAGAAGGCAATAAAGGCTATGTAGAATGACAACATTCTGCTGCAGCACAAGGTGGACAATTTCCTGTTCGCCTACCGGTTCTTTAACCGAAGGTTAAGATCTCGCCTGGATTTGCTCAGACCAAACGTACGAAGAGATGTTGAGAGTAAGCAATTCCAGCACATCCATGAGAAGCCAACAAGGAGTTTCAATGTAGGGCAACCAGTCTTGGCCCGCGACTACCGAACAGAAAAATGGCAGCCAGGAACGATATGCACACGGCAGGGCCCACTAATGTACACAGTGGACGTTGGGGAGAGCATCGTGAGATGCCATGCTGACCAGATCCTAGAGTCACAGGAACAAGTCAACCCCATGCCTCGCCCATTCGTACCTGGTGATGAACCCGAAGTACAGGTCGCATCTACCCCAGAAACAGTAGCATCGGAAGCTGATGAACCAACCGATGACAGGGGGCCAGAATCGCCTCCGCACCAAGAGCAAGACACTTGGGAAAGGCGCTATCCAGAAAGGATCAGGAGGCCTCCCCAAAGACTGAATATATAAATAGACTATTTTCAGCTAATGTTGCATGTTAAAAGTGTTAATTGTAATTAGTTTGATATTTAATTGTTAAATGAGTGTTATGGTACTGTTAATCTAAAAGGGGAGGAATTGTAATGTATATACCTTTAAGGAGGGAACTATTTTTTACAGCTCATGTATACTGCAGTACCAGCAGTGACCACACCTGTATATAACACTGAGTAGTAATCTGTACAGATCAGTTCAACTGTGAGCCACGTTGAGTAAACACCTGTTGTACCGTTTCTGCTGCAGTCTGTATCTTATTATACCCAGACACAACATAGTGTGTGGTATGAGAACTGAAGCCATACAGAAGAGACTATTAGTGGAGAGTAATCTGACTCTACAAAAGGCCATTGAAATCAGTATTTCCATGGAATTGGCAGCTAAGGAAGCTCAACAGTTGGGTGCAACAGAAAAAGTGCACAAGGTAAGAACAGAGAGCCAAGGGCCATGCTTCCGTTGTGGCAAAACGGGGCATCTTGCGTCTGCATGCTGGTGTGTGGACATGGATTGCCACAGCTGTGGTAAAAAGGGACATATTCAGCGCGCATGCAGAAATAAAAGGGACACAGAAAACGTCAAAGACGGAAGGAAGAAAAAAAAAACATTCAGACAAAAGACAAAGAAGCATGTTCGCTCTGTAGAACAGGACAAAACAGAGGCAAGTGACACTTCAGAGGAGGAACTATTACTGAATGTGCTGACTGTAGCTGGGGATTCGCATGGCTACTGGGTCTCACCCTTGCTAGAGGGGCAGCCTGTGCAAATGCAGATCGATACCGGGGCAGCAGTATCTCTTATGTCAGAGACAGTCTACAAAAAGACATTAAAGCACCTTCCACTTCAGCCAGCTAACATAGCGTTGAAGATATATACTGGTGAAAGACTAACCGTGAGAGGTATCACTGAGGTCACAGTTCAGTTGAATGGATAAACTAGGAAGTTACCACTCTATGTAGTTAAAGGAGACTACCCCTCCCTGCTGGGACGTTCGTGGATGGAGAGAATAAAATTAGACTGGTTATCAGTCTACATGATGTCACACAATGATCCAGGCTTACCCGCCATCTTAAAGAAACATGCAGAAGTCTTTAATGGAGAACTGGGTAGCATGAAAGATATTACTGTGAAGCTTCGTATTAAGCAGGATAGCAAACCCAAGTTCATGAAGGCACGACCCGTACCTTATGCCATCAGACCAAAAGTCGAGGCTGACTTAGAAGCCCTAGTTGAAAGCGGAGTACTAGAACCAGTCAGCGTGAGTGAATGGGCAACGCCCATCGTACCAGTGCTCAAGAAAGGGGGTGGAATTAGGATATGTGGAGATTTTAAAGTAACTGTTAACCCTGTATTGTCAGTGGAGCAATATCCGCTTCCCCATATTGATGATTTGTTTGCGGGACTTGCTGGGGGCCAGAAGTTTAGCACAATCGACCTCTGTCAAGCCTACCTGCAAATGCATGTGGATGAACAGTCACGAGAAATGCTGACTATTGTGACGCACAAGGGCCTATTTAGGTATCGTCGACTTCCTTTCGGAATTACATCAGCTCCAGCGCTTTTCCAACATGCTATGGACTAGACCCTTAGTGGATTGCCTGGAGGCCAGTGCTACTTAGATGATATCTTAGTTACTGGGTGTGATGACCAAGACCATCTGCGTAACTTGGACGCAACGCTACAGAGACTGAGGGATTACGGACTTAGAGTTCACAGGGATAAATGCGATTTTTTTCAGGCATCAGTTGAGTACCTCGGTCATGTGATCGATGCCACAGGCCTTCACAAGGCACCGTCCAAGACCAAGGCAATCGTGGATGCCCCAGCACCTGAAAATATCAGCCAGCTGCATTCTTTTTTAGGGTTACTGAACTACTATGGATGGTTCATACCGAACCTAGCCTCGATGCTGTGGCCGCTGCATTGGTTGCTATGTAAAGACAAGAAGTGGGAATGGACTAACAAGTGCCAGGAGGCGTTCATGACAGCAAAGGACATGCTCCTGACGTCAGAGGCTTTGACGCATTTTAACCCTTCATTACCAATACAGTTAGCTTGCGATGCATCGTCATATGATGTGGGAGCGGTCGTTTCTCATATCATGCCAAACGGAGAAGAGAAGCCGATAGCATTCGCATCTAGGACTTTGAACAGAGCTGAAACTAACTACGCCCAAATAGAACGAGAAGCACTGAGCATCGTTTTTGGCGTTTGCAAGTTTCACCAATATCTGTACGGGAGACAGTTCACCCTACTAACAGATCACCGCCCTCTCACGATCATCTTCGGGCCACATACAGGGATTCCGTCACTTGCTGCGAGCAGAATGCAAAGGTGGGCGCTGCTGTTGTCTGCACACACATTTGACATTAGATATCGCAAGTCTGACCTGCACGGCAACGCCGATGGTCTTTCCAGGTTGCCACTGCCTGTCACCAAGCCTATGACGCGTAGCATGGACATCTGCTATTTTAGGCAGGTGGAGAACGCGCCTGTTACTTCGACACAGGTCCGACGAAACACCAGAAATGACCCAGTGTTGTCTGCAGTGCTGGACATTATCGTCAGGGGCAAGCTTGACAGCGATGATCCAAACCTGAAACCATGGCCTAGAAATTGGGTTGGGGCGCCAAAGTGGCGCAAAAGTCGCCTGAGCGCAGGATTTAGCGCAGCGATCGGAGTGATACCGATCACCAGAAATTCAGTTTCAGTGCCCCTCGAGGGACACGGGGCGAGGCTCGAGGCACTCCGCGTCCCTCTTAGGGCGCTGAAACTGATTATCGCAGCGCAACGTGCCGCAGCGCCACATGCTGCGGCACGGCACGCTGCGGTACTGCAGGCCTTCCTCCCACTGTTAAGGGGGAGGTGCCTGCAACAGCGCGATCCCCGATCGCGAGTGCCGGCAAATGAGCCCGGCACCAAGGAGAAGTGCCGGGCTCTCGGGAAACAGCCGGCAATGCCACGGGGGGGGGGTGGTTAGGAGGCCGGGGACGGAGGTGCTGGCAGGCGGCTGCCGAAAAAGCGGCCGCCCCGCACCTCCACCTTAACTTGCGCCGCTGCCGGCACAGTAATGCCCCGTGAACCGGGTGCGGGTAGCGAGCGGCGCAACTGCGGCGTTCGCTACCAAATATCGCGAACGGGGCATGAATGGGGCGCTGCGCACACCGATGACATCATCAGTGGCGGCGCAGCGCAAATGCCTAATGCCACCATTAGCGCCCCTACTGAATATCACCGGAGACGCAGCCAGTGGTGCTACAGCCACTGACTGCCTCTTTAGGCGCTAACAGGTGGCGCTACTCACCCAACTTCTCCCCCCATATCTCTTAAGGAGAAACGAACTGTCGGTGCAGTCTGGATGTTTGCTGTGGGGGAGGAGAGTGGTTATTCCACCATCGCTACAGCAACCAGTGTTACAGCAACTACACTCCGGCTCTGCGGAATGGTTTGTATGAAAGAAATAGCGAGGAGCTACTTCGGGTGGCCGGGTATGGATGGACAGATTGAGGACAAAGCTAAAACCTGTTCCTCATGTCAGAGAGTGCGTAATGTGCCACAGCTTGCACCTCTTCATCCCTGGGCCTTTCCGGAGGAAGCATGGCACCGCATTCATGTAGACTTTGCAGGTCCATTCGAGGAGAGAATGTTCCTGGTGGCTGTTGACATGCACAGTAAGTGGCCAGAGGTTGTTATAATGAGGTCCACCACCGCTGAGAAGACCATCGAGAAGTTAGGTGAGGTGTTCAGCCGATTTGGATCTCCGATGCAACTTGTCTCAGACAACGGTCCACAGTGGGTGTCACAAGAAATGGCTACATTCCTGCAGGTGAATGGCGGACAACATATCAGGGCTGCACCATACCACCCTGTGACCAATGGTCTAGCTGAGAGGTTTGTTCAGACCATGAAACACTCTCTAAAGGCATCGCAAGGCCAGGGAATGCTTCATCAGCGCCTGAATAGTTTCCTGTTGAGTTACAGGAACACACCACATGCGACCACAAAAGCATCACCTGCCACTCTAATGCTCAAAAGAGAGCTACGAACCAACTTTGACCTGCTGAAACCGCCAAAGGTGAAAGACGTGGTACAGTATCAGCAGGACAAGCAGATCAAGCGACGTGAACAACGCTCCAAAGACAGAGGGGGTGAAATTGGGTATAGCCCCGCTTGGGGCGCTAGAATTGGCGGTGCGCAAATTCTATTGCCAGGCGCAACTTATCGTCACCTCGAGCGATATTGGGTTGCATCGCCCCTGAAGGTGATTGCGGCGTAAAATCAGGTGCTGCACGGGACTCCTAAGGCGCTAACCTGGCGGCGCTAGTCAATATCTGGGCGGCCAGACGCAGCGCAGGTGCTGTCAATAATCGATGACCACGAGACATGCTGGCGCCGACCAGCTCTTAAAGGGGCGGGTCATTTGGAATCAGCAGCCACACTCATCGCCCTGTAGGCCTCAAAATCGGCGCTGTGCATTCTGTGGCGTTACAAACTTTGACCAGATGGAGAGGGTGAGGCAGAGAGTGGAGCGCTTTACCGATGGGGCATTGGATGCTTTGGTTGGCACAGTGGAGCGCCGGCGAGCAGTGCTGTACCCTGACAATGGCAGGAGGCCTCATCAGAACGAGTACCGCGGAGCTTGGAGGGAAGTTTCGCAAATAGTCAAATCCAGCAGCGTGGCGCCCAGGACTCCTGTGCAATGCAGGAAGAAGTTCAACGATCTCACTCGGGTCGTTAGGGTGAGTGGCTTTTTGGCAATCTTCTTCATCCCTCCATCTGCACCTGACTTTATGGCCAGAGGGTGCGCGATGCCCCAATGGCCATCTGTCAGCCAGCACCCATGGCCCTTTCTGGGAACGCACATGCACATTCAACTCAGGGCATACTGTAAGGGCTGTTCCACCATGGGGGGCATGAGATGACAACTCAGGGCATACTGTAAGGGCTGTTCCGCAATGGGGGGCATGAGATGACAACTCAGGGCATACTGTAAGGGCTGTTCCACCATGGGGGGCATGAGATGACAACTCAGGGCAGCATGTTTCATCACTTCCCATCCTTTCTCCTGCAGGCCAAGCTGGCCAGGAACCGGAGGGAACAGATTCGTACCGGAGGAGGCCCTCCTCAGCTGCAGACACTGACGGACCTGGAGGAAAGAGTCCACCAGATTGTTGGAGGCCGGATGAATGGTCCTGTCACCACTGGAGCTGCCGACCCCATTGTGCACAGCGATGGTAAGGTCATCACCTTTTTGAACTGTCTCCTTCCACTTGTTCCCCCCACCAGCATGCTTTTCCACTCTGGACCCATGTCAGAGCATTGCAGCACTCTTGCATCCCTTGCTGCCACCCTGTCCTTTCGCTAAAGCCACTCTTCAACCTCCCTGCTTTCAGATGCTGCATCACCAGCTCGGGAGCCGGGCCATCAAGCTGCCAGGGACACTGACTCCGGAGGCGACGAGCAGGAGGAAGCCGGACCATCCGTACCACCCTCAGGCGAGCCAGCCCACCTGCAGACTGGGGATAGTGCTTCCCTGGAGGGGAGCGGGGGGGATGGCTCTGAGGAGGAACCAGTTGCAGGAACCAGCGGGCTCCAGCAACGCAAGGGGGGTAGGGAAGCTCGGGAGCCATCTCCCCGGAGGGCGAGTCAGGCCACGATGACTGCTGCACAGAGCGCAGAAGAGGTGCGTTCCCTCACAGAAATGAGCGCCCAGGCTCGGCTCAGGCACACTGAGCTGATGGCTGCAGTGGCAAGGATGCCGGAATCCATCGAGACACTGGCAAGGAGTGTGCAAGGCTTCGGGGCAGCACAGGCGAGGAGTGTACAAGACTTCGGGACAGCACAGGAAAGGAGTGCCCAGGGCTTCGGGGCAGCACAGGAAAGGAGTGCCCAGGGCTTTGGTACATCACTGGAAAGGACTGTCCAGGGCTTCGGTACATCACTGGAAAGGACTGTCCAGGGCTTCGGTACATCACTGGAAAGGACTGTCCAGGGCTTGACCGAAGCACTGGAAAGGACTGTCCAGGGCTTCACCGAAACATTGGCACCTGCCACGCAAGTGCTGAGTGCTGCCACGCAGTCACTCGCTGGCCTCATGCAGAGGCAGATTGAGGCCATGCAAGCACTGACTGCTGCCACCCTCGATGGATCAGGCAGGATTACCCGGGGCCCTTGCAGCACCACAGCAGGCCAGCAATCTATGGACTAGCCGATTGGTTCGCATGCTGTGGTGCTGCCCCGTCAGAGTGCCAGTGTGTCGGCTGACCACGGAGCAGGTCTCCGCTCTCAGGATGTCAGCATTCCTGATGCCACCGCTGGCACATCTCCACTGCAGCTGCCATCACCTGCAGGACAGACTGCTTCCACCCATGCCCAGTTGGAGCAGTCAGCATCCGGGCCCTCCAAGCCCAGAGTCCGTCCAGGCCATCCCTCAGGGGCATCTGCGCTTTCGGACAGTCAGCAGGCGTCCCCCAGCCTTCATGCAGCCACTGGGGTCTCATTACGGAGGAGCTGCAGGGAGGGAAGGGGCCGTTCTCGCAAGAGAAGTAGATTACCATCAAAGGGGAAAGAGTAGAAGGTGCTGCTGAGACGCCTTATTTCTAGAAATCAAGGCCGTGGATGCTGGTCTGAATGTTAGTAATGTTTTGGATAGTCTCCCGGGTGTGCAAGCCACTTGGTCTGAATGTTAGTAATGTTTTGGATAGTCTCCCGGGTGTGCGAGCCACTTGGTCTGAATGTTAGTAATGTTTTGGATAGTCTCCCGGGTGTGTGAGTCACTTATGTGTTTGTTTGTTAGTTAAGCTTTCTGGTGCCATTGCTTTGTCATGTTGGAAGGAAGCACTTTTTTCAAAATAAACTAATTATTTTATTGACATTGGCCATGTCTGCTATTTACATTCATACTGGCCTTCATAGGCTTTGGGTTATCCGAATGGTTCCATTCCTGGGGCTAGATTTTCAGTTGCTTGCGCCAGCAATTAGCGCCTTAAGAGAAGTGATTTTCGGGCGCTATGCGTGTAGCGCCCGGGCGCAGCGCAGTTTGCGCTCCGCCCCAAATTAAGTTGCC
Source organism: Somniosus microcephalus (assembly GCF_052327205.1). Classification (NCBI taxonomy): domain Eukaryota; kingdom Metazoa; phylum Chordata; class Chondrichthyes; order Squaliformes; family Somniosidae; genus Somniosus; species Somniosus microcephalus. Next base: position 99,732,008 of record NC_140995.1, on the reverse strand, counting down.
CGTTAGCGCCGGCGCAAAGTTTAGCGGCCGCCCGGATGCGCGCGCAGAAAATGACGTCACATCCTCGTGCAACGCCCTTTGGCCGCCCCGAATCCAAACTTCAGTCGGACCGCCCCATTGTGCGGCTGGCGTCCAGAGCGTTCGTAAAATGGAACGCAACACACCCTGGGGAGCGCAAATTAAAGGGCGCTCCTCCTGCACTATAACAGGCACTCTGCATGTGTTGTGTGGAAGGCTCCAGTGTGTTGTTGTGAAGGGTGTATTTATGTTTCCGGCCACCACCACCACCACCACCACCACCTCCTCCTCCTCCTCCTCCTCCTCCTCCTCCTCTTCTCTCTCTTGACCTTTCCCCCCCAGACTCTGCCTTTGAAAAAAACACATGCACCCTTCCCCTTTAAGAGCTCACTGGCACCAGAGTGTCTGCCGTGCGCTGCGCCCGAGCTCGGGCGCTGCGCTCTGCACCGCCGGCTTAGCGCCTAAAGATAGTCGTGGAACGCCTCTTTTAGCGCTCCACCAACCTCTTAGGGCGAAGCCACTGAATTTCCGGCAACGGGGCGCTACTTTGGGGCGGGCGCTAACTGCGAGCGGGCGCTAAGGTTAGCGCCCCAAAACTGTCTATACTGAAAATCTAGGCCCTGGTCTTCGATTGGCACCAAGCATTCCATGAGAGGGGCCTAGAACCGACTCCTTATCAGCCTCTGACGGATGGCCCTTCCAGTTTCTGGGACCCTCCCATCTTGGTCCTCCTCCTGCTCCTCCTCCTCCTCCTCCTCCTCCTCTGCTGGTCCTTCAATGTCTGCTGGCATTGGCTGGGTGCGCAGGGTGGCGAGGTTATGGAGCATGCAGCAGACAACGATGAAATGGGAGACTCGCTCTGGTGAGTACTGCAAGGCGCCTCCCGAATGGTCCAAACAGCGGAACCGCTGCTTCAGCACACCGATTGTGTGCTCCACAATGTTCCTCGTCGCCTGATGGCTGACGTTGTAGTGCTCTTTTGCAGGGGTGCTGGGCGAACGGAGCGGGGTCATCAGCCATGAGCACAGAGGATAGCCCTTGTCACCGAGAAGCCAGCCTTCTGGGTGAGCCGGGGCCTCGAAAACGTCTGCTACTGAAGTCTGGCGCAGGATGAATGCGTCGTGGCTGCTGCCTGGGAACTGAGCATTGACCGCGAGGATCAGCTGCCGGTGGTCACAGACCAGCTGCACATTCAAGAAGTGGAACCCCTTGCGGTTGCGGAAGTCCTCAGGATTCAAAACAGGCGCCCACAAAGCCACGTGCGTGCAGTCAATGGCGCCCTGCACCATGGGGAAGTCCGCTATTGCCGTGAAGCCCTCTGCGCGCTCCCGCTGCTTCTCCGGTGTCGCAGTGAAGGAGATGTACTGCCGCCGCCTTTTAAACAGGGCATCTGTTACTTGCTGGACGCAGCTATGCACCGCAAACTGTGAGATGCTGGCAATGTCCCCAGTTGCTGCCTAAAAGGAGCCGGTTGCATAGAAATTCAGTGCTTCTGTAATCTTGACAGCCACCGACAGAGAGGTCCTGCACCTTATCTGCGGCTGAAGATCTGCCTGAAGCAGTGGCACAGCTCAGTCACCACCTCCTTTCTGAATCGCAGCCTCCTAAGACACTGCTCCTCCGACATGTTGAGGTAAGAGAACTGCTGCCTGAATACCCTGGCAGCGTAAGGTCTGGTGTGGCGACGTCTGTTGGCCCTCCTCCGTCTGGCCATTCCTGGCCCTCTCTCCCTCCATCTCTGTGCCCTTTCCAGATGGTCGAGCAGCAGGACGTTCCCCTCCAAAGCAGCCCCCATAATAATAGGCAACAAGAAATTATACAGGGTGTAAACGCTCACCAGCAGCAGGGTGATGGTCTGAAGGCTGAAGGTCCTCTGGCAGCGCTGGGTCACTAGTGATATGGCTCTCAGAGTGCAACTCTGCAACTCTGTGAAAATCTCAAAGAAGTTGTGCTCCCAAAATGGCTGCCGCTTTTATACCAGTGCAGTCCCCTTTAAAGAGCGCCCCCCTAAGCCCGAGAGCGACTGGGGAATGTTCCAGTAAGCTGTCCTTATTAGCGCCAGGCGGAACAAAGGGGCGCACCACTGAATTTCCGGTCCGGGGCGCCAAAAAGGCGTTGCACACTGAAATGATGTCATGATCTGCCTGTGCCCGCGAGCGGGCACTAAGATTTAGCGCCGGCGCTAAAACCCACTCAATATGGCAAGAGGCGCTGGGTTCACTGCGCCCGGCCGAAAATTGGCTAACGCCCCACTTCTCGGCCTCTTTAGGCGCTAATCGCTGGCGCTACCAACCGAATTTCTCCCCCAGAGTCTTCAGTCCAGGTGAACATGTGTTGGCACGGAACTACAGTGGTGGACCTAAGTGGGTTCCTGCTACTGTCGTTGCACAGACTGGTCCAGTATCCTACACTGTACAGACACCCGAGGACATTGTCTGGAAGAGACACCGATCAGCTTCTACGAAGTGCAGCAACACCCACTGAACCACCAACAGCAGTTTATCTGCCATTGGGTGACGCTGTGGGTCATCCGCCTTCTACACCGAGAGGCTCACCTTCTGAGGAAGCAGCCGCTTCCACCCCTATCTCATCAGCAAGGGAGACCTGTATGCAGGCACCTCAGCTGACTACACCTGTGTTGACGTTGTGATGAAATATATTCCATTCATCACTGCCTGTTTTCTGTGTCTTGTAACTGCCTGCTTTCTGTGTCTTTTCCCTTCCCCCAGTCCTCATGTATTATGTATTGGAATGTGCTGGAACTGGTTGTGTGCAGGGCTCCGCCCATACCTGGCTCCTTTGTAATCTAACTTCAGTCGGGCATCAGCCTCCTGAAGGTAGACATCTCTCTATTTTACGTGTTATGTTCTGAGTTAATAAAAGCCTTACTTTTGCTCTGCTAACTTTGAGTCTCGGAATAATTGAGGCACATCAATTTTATTAACTCAATTTTCAACACTATGGATCAACTCCTGAAACCCGAACGTTTGGATTTGGATCAACATGCTCCGGACGCATCAGCATGCTTCGGACACTGGTTTGACTGTATGGAATTCTTCCTGGACAATTCCGCAGCCGTCAAAGACGCTACGGACACTGCGAAGATGAGACTCGGAATGCTACGGAATTGGGTAAGCCACCGGGTTTACCCCCTCATCCAAGACGCCGATACGTACCTGGCCGCCTGCAACACCTTAAAGGCGCATTACCAGCAGCCTACGAATGAGGTGTATGCTAGGCATCTACTCGCTACTCGCGCACAGCGACCTGGGGAATCGGTGGAGGAGTTCCTAAGCATCCTGAAAAAGCTTGGCAAGGACTGTAAGTGCCGAGATGTAAAAGCCGCAGTGTACACCGACGAGCTTGTTCGCGATGCCTTTATCACAGGCCTCAGCTCCACTCACATCCGGCAAAGACTGCTGGAAAAAACGGAGTTGGACCTGAAACAGGCTGCGGACACCGTGCGGTCCCTGGAGATGGCCCAGAGAAACTCGGACGCCTACTCTTCAGCCCGCGCCGCCCACGCCGCCATGTGTGCGCCGAGGGCACCGCCATCTTGGAAGGCATCCTCCCCGCCCGGCAGCCCGACATCGGCGGGGCCCAGCTCTCCCCCCAGAAGCCCTACGACAGCCGCGACGCGTCAAGGACCCAACTGCTACTTCTGCGGGCAGCCAAAGCACACCAGAAACCTGTGCCCGGCGAAAGGCACCACCTGCTTTAAGTGCGGTAAGAAGGGGCACTTCGGGAAGGTGTGCAGAGGGAACCCCGCCGGAAAACCAACCGCCGGAAAACCCGCCACCGCCGCGTGTGCGCCGTGGGAGCGGCCATCTTGGACGCCATCTTGCCCGACCTCGTGGGGTCCGCCATCTTATGAGCAGACAGCGTGGACGCCATCTTGTCTCGATCAGGGCCCTACAGTGGCATCGGTCACAGTGGACCAGACCAGGCCGCATCCGCTATCCAAATCAATGGTGGACATCGAGGTAAATGGGTGCCGGGTTAAATGCTTAATTGACAGTGGAAGCACGGAGAGTTTTATCCACCCTGAACTGGCACAACAACTCTCCCTAAAGGTGGTTCCTGCTCAGGGTACCATCTCTATGGCCGATAAAACCCAGACATCGACCATTCTGGGTTATTGCACGGTACAATTGTGCGTTAACGGAACTGTGTATGATAATTTTAAAGTATTAATCATGAAGAATCGATGTGCGAGCGTGATCTTGGGTTTGGATTTCCAGTGCAACCACCAAAGCATCACGCTCAAGTACGGTGGGTCCCAGCCGCCCCTCACAGTGTGCGGTCTGGCTACCCTGAAGGTAAAGCCGCCTTCGCTATTCGCGAACCTTACCCCTAACTGCCGGCCAATAGCGACCAAAAGCAGGAGGTACAGCTGGGAGGACAGGCGGTTTATTGCGACCGAGGTAGACAGGCTCCTGAAATAGCGCATTATTGAACACAGCAACAGCCCGTGGCGCGCCCAAGTGGTAGTGGTAAGGGGTAGCAAGAAGAAACGGATGGTGATCGACTATAGTCAAACGATCAACAGGTACACCCTACTAGACGCCTACCTGCTACCCCGCATATCAGAAATGGTGAACCAAATCGCCCAATACCGGGTGTTCTCCACCATCGACCTCAAGTCAGCGTACCACCAGCTCCCTATCAGACCAGAGGACCGCCCGTACACCGCCTTCGAGGCGAACGGACGCCTCGACCAATTCCTCAGAGTCCCCTTTGGGGTGACGAACGGGGTCTCGGTCTTTCAGAGGGAGATGGATCGCATGGTCGATGACCACCACTTGCAGGCAACCTTCCCCTACCTCGACAACGTCACCATCTGCGGTCACAACCAGCAGGATCACGACTCGAACCTCGAGAGGTTCCTGAAAACCGCACAAAAACTCAACCTCACCTATAACGAGGACAAGTGCGTTTTCAACACCACGCGCCTCTGCATACTGGGCAGCGTGGTGGAGAATGGGGAAATCGGACCAGACCCCGACCGATTGCGCCCCCTACGGGAGCTGCCCCTGCCCAACACTCCCAAAGCCCTGAAAAGGTGCCTGGGGTTATTTTCTTACTATTCCCAATGGGTCCCCAACTACTCCGACAAAGCCTGCCCCCTCTTGAAAGCATCCTCTTTTCCGCTCTCTGCTGAGGCCCACGCCGCCTTCAAAAGCATTAAGCAGGATATTGAGCGGGCCACGCTACAGGCAGTGGACGAGAACACTCCATTTCAAGTGGAAAGTGATGCGTCCGACTTCGCCTTGGCGGCCACCCTCAACCAGGCGGGGCGGCCCGTAGCTTTCTTCTCGAGGACCCTCCAAGGCCCCGAGATCAGACACTCCTCCGTGGAAAAGGAGGCCCAAGCCATCGTGGAGGCAGTGCGCCACTGGCGCCACTACCTAGCCGGCAAACGCTTCACCCTACTTACCGACCAGCGATCGGTAGCATTTATGTTCAACAATAAACAGAGGGGGAAGATTAAAAATGATAAGATTCTTAGGTGGCGGATCGAGCTCTCCACTTTCGAGTACGACATCATTTACCGGCCAGGGGCCCTTAACGAATCCCCTGACGCCCTCTCACGAGGGATGTGTGCCAGCGCCACCGAGGATCGGCTACAGACCCTCCACAACGACCTCTGCCACCCAGGGGTCACGCGGCTGTTCCACTTCATAAAGTCCCGTAACTTACCCTACTCGATTGAGGAAGTTCGGTCTCTGACCAGGAACTGCCGCACTTGCGCTGAGTGCAAGCCTCGGTTCTACCGCCCAGATAGAGCCCACTTAATCAAAGCTACACGGCCCTTCGAGCGGCTCAGCTTAGATTTCAAGGGCCCACTCCCGTCCGTCGACCGCAATGTTTACTTCCTGAACATTGTGGACGAATACTCCCGTTTCCCATTCGCCTTCCCCTGCCCAGACATGACCAGCGCCACGGTCATTAAATGCCTCAACAGCCTGTTCTGCCTGTTCGGTATGCCGAGCTATATCCACACGGATAGGGGGGCGTCCTTCATGAGTGAAGAGCTACGCCAGTACATGCTGTCCAAGGGGATCGCCACGAGCCGTACCACCAGCTACAACCCCCGGGGTAACGGCCAGGTGGAGCGAGAGAACGGGACAGTGTGGAAAGCAGTCACTCTAGCTCTAAGGACCAAGGGCCTCCCTATCTCCCGCTGGCAGGAAGTCCTCTCGGATGTGCTCCATTCGATACGGTCGCTATTGTGTACGGCCACTAATGCCACGCCTCATGAACGAATGTTTGTCTTTCCTCGGAAATCCACCTCAGGCGTATCCATGCCGTCATGGCTCTCCACCCCAGGTCCGGTACTCGTGCGAAGGCATGTGAGGGGCCACAAGACGGACCCTCTCGTGGAGCCAGTACACCTACTCCACGCCAACCCCCAATACGCATATGTCCGGCACGCCGACGGAAGGGAGGACACCGTGTCCATAAAAGACGTCGCCCCAGCCGGCATCGACAACAACCACGGCAATAGCAGCAACGACGATCACAGCAACCCTTACCCACCCACTATTCTTTCATCACCCCCGGAAGAACATCGACCAACGGCACCCCCACCAACTACCCCTTCAACAACCCCGGCGGCACCCCCAGCAGAGACCCAGGAGGCTACCGGGGACACCCAGCCGACACCCGCGGCACCACAACAGCCACGTCGGTCGCAGAGGACTATCAAACCCCCGAACAGACTAAATCTATAGAAGGGGTGAATGTGATGAAATATATTCCATTCATCACTGCCTGTTTTCTGTGTCTTTTCCCTTCCCCCAGTCCTCATGTATTATGTATTGGAATGTGCTGGAACTGGTTGTGTGCAGGGCTCCGCCCATACCTGGCTCCTTTGTAATCTAACTTCAGTCGGGCATCAGCCTCCTGAAGGTAGACATCTCTCTATTTTACGTGTTATGTTCTGAGTTAATAAAAGCCTTACTTTTGTTCTGCTAACTTCGAGTCTTGGAATAATTGAGGCACATCAGATGTCACCTGTGAGAGACAATGAACTGGAGAGCCAGGTTGACCGCCGGTATCCTACCAGAGAGCGGCGGCCCCCTATACGTTTGAACTTATAGTTCAGAGGCTTATCCGTTATCTGTGTTTTATTGTGTTATTACTGTGTTTTAAAAATTTTGAATTATTATTGTGTTTTTAATTTTGTGGTTCTATTGGGACATCTAATGTAAGAGGGGAGGAGATGTTGTGTATTTTGAATGTTGTATTTGAATTGTCCCACATAGCTTACCGTAGTTGTGATGTGCAATGCACTATGGGAAATAGAGTGCATGAGGTGGAGAAGATTCTCTGGAAAGATGGCTGTTAACTGAACTCTGTCTCCTGCGTACTCTTTTAATTGTTATACAAGCAAGGTTATTAAACTCTTGAGATTTAACACTGGGAGAATCAGAGTACTGGGAGAGTGACAGTACTGGGACAGTGATGGTTCTGGGAGAGTGACGATACTGGGAGAGCGATAGTACTGGGAGAGCGACGGTACTGGGAGTGTGAGGGTACTGGTAGAGCGACAATACTTGGAGAGTGACGGTACCTGGGAGAGTGAGAGTACTGGGAGAGTGAGAGTATTGGGAGAGTGACGGGACTGGGGGAGTGAGAGCTCTGGGAGAGTGACGGTATTGGGAGAGTGACGGTACTGGGAGAATGAGAGTACTGGGAGAGCAACAGTTCTGGGAGAGTGGCGATACTGGGAGAGTGAGAGTACTGGGAGAGTGATGGTACTGGGAGAGTTACGATACTGGGAGAGTTACGGTACTGGGAGAGTGAGGGTACTGGGAGAGTGACAGTACTGGGAGAGTGACAGTACTGGGAGAGTGAGAGTACTGGGAGAATGATGGTACTGGCAGAGAGACGATACTGGGAGAGTGACGATACTGGGAGAGTGACTGTACCTATGAGAGTGAGAATACTGGGAGAGTGGCAATACTAGGACAGTGACGGTACTGGGGGAGTGACTGTACTGGGAGAGTGTGAATACTGGGAGAGTGACGATACTGGTGAGTGAGAGTAATGGGGGAGTGATGGTGCTGGTTAGAGTGATGGTACTGGGAGATTGAGAGTGCTGGGAGAGTGAGAGCAATGTGAGAGTGATGGTACTGGGAGAGTGACGATACTGGGAGAGTGATGGTATTGGGAGAGTGACCTTACTGGGAGAGTGAGAGTACTGGGATTGTGAGAGTACTGGAAGAGTGATGGTACTGGGAGAGTGACGGTGCTGGGAGAGTGACGGGACTGGGAGAGTGACGATACTGGGAGAGTGAGAGTACTGGGGGAGTGATGGTACTGGGAGAGTGATGGTACTGGGAGAGTGACGATACTGGGAGAGTGATGGTACTGGGAGAGTGAGAGGACTGGGAGACGGAGAGCACTGGGAGAGTGATGGTACTGGGAGAGTGACGATACTGGGAGAGTGAGAGGACTGGGAGTATGAGAGTACTGGGAGAGTGATGGTACTGGGAGAGTGAGAGTACTGGGAGAGTGTCGATACTGGGAGCGTGCCGATACTGGGAGCGTGTCGATACTGGAAGAGTGATGATACTGGGAGAGTGACGATACTGGGAGAGTGACGATACTGGGAGAGTGTTGATACTGGGAGAGTGATGGTACTGGGAGAATGAGAGTACTGGGAGAGTGAAAGTACTGGGAGAGTGATGATACTGGGAGAGTGACAATACTGGGAGAGTGAGAGTACTGGGAAAGTGAGAATATTGGGAGAGTGAGAGTACTGGGAGAGTCACGATATTGGGAGACATAGAAACATAGAAACATAGAAGATAGGAGCAGGAGTAGGCCATTCGGCCCATCGAGCCTGCTCCGCCATTCAATGAGATCATGGCTGATCATCCAAATTCAGTACCCTGTCCCTGCCTTCTCCCCATATCCCTTGATCCCTTTAGCCTCAAGAAATATATCCAATTCTTTCTTGAATATATTTAATTAACTGGCCTCCACCGCCCTCTGTGGCAGAGAATTCCACAGGTTCACCACTCTCTGGGTGAAGAAATTCTTCCTCATTTCGGTCCTAAATGGCTTACCCCTTATCCTTAGACTATGACCCCTGGTTCTGGACTCCCCAGCCATCAGAAACATCCTTCCTGCATCTAGTCTGTCCAGATCTGACAGAATTTTATAGGTTTCGATGAGATCCCCTCTCAATCTTCTAAACTCCAGTGAGTATAAGCCCAATCGACACAATCTCTCCTCATACGTCATTCCTGCCATCCCAGGTATCAGCCTGGTGAATCTTCGCTGCACTCCCTCCATGGCAAGAACGTCCTTCCTCAGGTAAGGTGACCAAAACTGCACACAATACTCAAGGTGCGGTCTCACCAAGGCCCTGTACAACTGCAGCAAGACATCCTTGTTCCTGTACTCAAACCCTCTTGCTACGAAGGCCAACATACCATTTGCCTTCTTAACCGCCTGCTGCACCTGCATGCTTACCTTCAGTGACTTGTGCACAATAACACCCAGGTCTCTTTGCACTTCCCATTCTCCCAATCTATTGCCATTCAAATAATAATCTGCCTTCCTGTTTTTGCCACCAAAGTGGATAACCTCACATTTATCCACATTATAGTGCATTTGCCATGTTTCTGCCCAATCACCCAACCTGTCCAAATCGTACTGGAGTTTCACGACATCCTCCTCGCAGCTTACCCTCCCACCCAGCTTTATGTCGTCTGCAAATTTGGAGATATTACATCCAATTCCCTCGTCCAGATCATTAATATATATTGTGAACAGCTGGGGTCCTAGGACCGATCATTGCGGTACCCCACTAGTCACTGCCTGCCACTTGGAAAACAACTCGTTTATTCCAACTCTTTGCTTTCTGTCCGCCAACCAGTTCTCTATCCAAGTCAATACCTTGCCCCCAATCCCATGTGCCTTAATTTTTCACGCTAATCTCTTATGTGGGACCTTATCGAAAGCCTTCTGAAAGTCCAAATACACCACATCCACTGGTTCTCCTTTATCTATTTTACCAGTTACATCCTCAAAAAATTCCAGTAGATTAGTCAAGCATGATTTACCTTTTGTAAATCCATATAGACTTTGTCCGATCCTGTCACTGCTTTCCAAGTGCTCTGCTATTACATCTTTTATAATAGACTCTAGCATTTTCCCCACTACCGATGTCAGGTTTACCGGTCTATAATTCCCCGCTTTTTCTCTACCACCTTTTTTGAATAGTGGGGTTACATTAGCTACCCTCCAATCCATGGGTACCGTTCCAGAGTCTATCGAGTTCTGGAAGATGACCAGCAATGCATCTACTATCTCTAGGGCCACCTCCTTAAGTACCCTGGGATGTAGACCATCAGGCCCTGGGGATTTATCGGCCTTCAGTCCCATCAATTTTCCTAACACCATTTCCCTACAAATACTGATTTCTTACAGTTCCTCCCTTTCATCAGACCCTATGTTCCCCGGCATCTCTGGAAGGTTATTTGTGTCCTCCTTTGTGAAGACAGAACCAAAGTATGTATTTAGTTGGTCAGCCATTTCCTTGTTTCCCATTATAAATTCCTCTGATTCTGACTGTAAGGGACCTACGCTTGACTTCACCAATCTTTTTCTCTTCACATATCTATAAAAGCTTTTACAGTCAGTTTTTATGTTCCCTGATAGCTTACTCTCATATTCTATTTTCCCTTTCTTAATTAATCCCTTTGTCCTCCTTTGTTGACTCCTAAACTGCTCCCAATCCTCAGGATTATTGCTTTTTCGATCCAATTTATATGTCCTCTCCTTGGATCTTATGCTATCCCTAATTTCCCTTGTTAGCCACGGTTGAGTCACCTTTTTGTTTTATTTTTATGCCAAACTGGGATGAACAAATTCTGTAGCTCATCCATTCGGTCTTTGAATGTTTGCCATTGCCTATCCACCGTCAACCCTTTGAGTAACATTCCCCAATCAATCCTACCCAATTCGCTCCTCAGACCTTCGTAGTTTCCTTTATTTAAATTGAGGACCCTTGTCTCTGAGTCAACTACTTCATTCTCCATCTTAATGAAGAATTCGATCATATTATGATCACTCCGACCCAAGGGGCCTCGTACAACAAGATTGCTAATTAATCCTTTCTCATTACATAATACCCAGTCTAAGATGGCCTGATCTCTGGTTGGTTCCTCGACATATTGGCCCAGGAAACCATCCCGTAAACACTCCAGGAATTCCTCCTCCACAGTATTGTTACTAATTTGGTTGGCCCAATCTATATGTAGGTTAAAGTCACCCATGATGACTGCTGTGCCCTTATTGCACGCTTCTTTAATTTCCCTTTTAATGCCATCCCCAACCTCCGCCTTACTGTTTGGAGGTCTATATACCACTCCCACTAATGTTTTTCTCCCCTTAGTATTTCTCAATTCTACCCATACAGATTCCACATCATCAGAGCTAATATCCTTCATTACAATTGTATTAATCCCTTCTTTAACCAGTAATGCTACCCACCTCCCTTTCCGTTTTGCCTATCTTTCCTGAATATCGAATACCCCTGGATGTTGAGTTCCCAGTCTTGGCCATCCTTGAACACGTTTCCGTAATCCCAACCAAATCATATTCGTTTACCTCTATTTGCGCAGCCAATTCATCCACCTTATTACAAATGCTCCTCGCATTAAGACACAAAGCCTTCAGGCTTGTTTTTTTAACGCTCTTAGACCTATTAGAATTATTATTTACTGTGGCCACATTTGATTTAAACTGTTGATTTCTCTGACTGCCACTTTTGTTTTTCTCCTTCCTATCTTTTGCTTTTATCCCTGTTTTCCTTTCCTCTGTCTCCCTGCTCAGGTTCCCAACCCCCTGCCATTTTAGTTTAAACCCCCCTGAACAGTGCTAGCAAACCTCCCCGCAAGGATCTTTGTCCCGCTCTGGTTCAGGTGCAACCCGTCCGACTTGTACAAGTCCCACCTTCCCCAGAAGCAGGCCCAGTGATCCAGGAAACTAAAGCCCTCCCTCCTGCACCAACTCTTTAGCCATGCATTCATCTGCTCTATCCTCCTATTCCTATACTCACTAGCATGTGGCACTGGGAGTAATCCAGAGATTACAACCTTTGAGGTCCTACTCTTTAATCTGCTACCTAGCTCCCTAAATTCTTGCTGCAGGACCTCATCCCTCTTCCTACCTATGTCGTTCGTCCCAATGTGAACCACGACCTCTGCCTGTTCACCCTCCCCCTTCATAATGCCCTGCAGCCGTTCAGTGACATCCTTGACCCTGGCACCAGGGAGGCAACAAACCATCCTGGAGTCACATCTACAGCCACAGAAACGCCTATCTGTTCCCCTTACGATAGAATCCCCTACCACTATTGCTCTCCCACTCTTTTTCCTCCCTTCCTGAGCAGCAGAAGCACCCCTGGTGCCAGGAAGTTGGCTGCTGCTGCCTTCCCCTGGTGAGTCATCCCCCTCAACAGTATCCAAATTGGTATACCTGTTTGAAAGGGGGATGGCCACAGGGGTCCCCTGCACTACCTGCCTGCTTCTATTGCTCCGCCTGGTGTTCACCCATTTCCCTTCTGCCTGTGCAGCCCTACCCTGCGGCATGACCAACTCATCAAACATGTAATCCATGACCCTCTCAGCATCATGAATGCTCCACAGCCCATCCATCCGCAACTCCAGCGCCTCAATACGGCCCGTTAGTAGCTGCAGCTGGATGCATTTCTGGCACATGTGGTCGTCAGGGACACTGGCAGTGCCCCAGACTTCCCACATAGAGCAAGAGGAGCATAACACGGGGCTGGGCTCTCCTGGCATGACTTAACCCTTTAATTAATTTAAATTAATTCAATACCACCAGTTAAAGATATACTCTAGGGCGCTTATTTACCAACTGTCCCCACTACACCACAGAGACCCAAGAAAATATAAACCGCAGAATTTAAGCTTGTAATGAAAAGGAGAAAGAAATACTCACCAACCAATCACTTACCTGCTTCCTGGTGACGTCACACTTGGATTACTTTTTGCTTCCCTCTCCCGGAACCTGGATTGGTAAGCCACCTCTGGTGCTCCCTCGCAGGTCCGCCAACTCTCCGCTCTCTCAGGGCTCTGGGCCTCGCTGCTCACCACCTCTGGTGCTCTTTATGTGCCGCCTCTGGTGCTCCCTCGCCGGTCCGCCGACTCTCCGCTCTCTCAGGGCTCTGGGCCTCGCTGCTCACCACCTCTGGTGCTCTTTATGTGCCGCCTCTGGTGCTCCCTCGCAGGTCCGCCGACTCTCCGCTCTCTCGGGGCTCTGGGCCTCGCTGCTCGCCGCCTCTGGTGCCCAGACTGATGGTGCTGGGAGAGTGACGATACTGGGAGAGTGAGAGTACTGGGAGAGTGAGAGTACTGGGAGAGTGATTGTACTGGGAGAGTGAAAATACTGGTTAATGGCTGCAAAAACTGTTTAACTTTCTATTTTTGTTGAATTTTTGTACTCATGAAGTTGTTGTTTATTGGACAGTGATATTGTCAAACAGCTGGTGTGTATAAATGAGAAGCTTTTGATGATTCAAGTAAATTTCTTCACTGTCAGAAAGAATCACAAATAAAAATCTCATAATCTGCTAAGTTTGTTATCTTAAACTCAGTTTCTTGGCACTATCAGAAGAGACAAATGTCTTCAGAGTCGTAGGGGGAGAAATTCAGTATAGCCCCATTTGGGGTGCTAACTTCGCCGGGGCGCAAAAGTAGCGCCCCGGAAAAATTAGCGGCCCCGCGCCGGAACTTGGTCGGTTGCGCCCCCAAAGGGAAGTGGGGCGCTACTGGAGGCGCCCCGCCTCCCTCTTGGGGCACTGCGAGTGAATATCGTGGCGCTACGTGCTGCAGCGCCACGCACTGTGGCGCGTCGCGCTGTGGTATTGCAGGCCTTCCTCCCCTTCTTAAAGGGGAGGGACCTTGCGCAGCGCAATCTGGGGCCCAGCTGGGCCCCCAGGGATCGGGAGTGCAGGCAAAAGAGCCCGGCACCCAAGAGAAGTGCCGGGCTCTTGGAGCGCAACCGGCACTCCGCGGGGGGGTGTGGTTTCCGGAGGCCGGGGACGGGAGCGCAGGCAGGTGCTGGCAGGCGGCCAACAGCAAAAATGGCCGCCCCGCACCTCGCCTTTAATTTGCGCCTCCCCGGCTGCAGGTACGCCACCCTGACCCTGTCGGACATGGCGTCCGGCGGTAAATCAGGGGGCGCTCCCGAAGATCGCGGCCGGGGCGTGAGCGGGGCGCTGCGCACACCGATGATGTCATCGCCAGCGGCGCAGCGCTAACGGTTAGCACCACCAGTAACCTCCCGCTGAATTTGGCGGGAGGCGTGGGCAGTGCCGCGCCCGGGCGCCAATTGGTTTGTGCCCCACTTAGCGCCCTCTTAAGGCGCTAACGGGTGGCGCAACCAACTGAATTTTTCCCCCGGAGAGTCATAGGGGGAAAAATTCAATTGTTTGCACCTCCTGGTTGCGCCCTAAGAGGGCGCTAATGGGACGCAAAGCAACTAGCGCCCAGGCGCGGCGATGTTTGAGCCACTCGCGAAATGAACTAGATATTTTGCGGCGGCGCTAAACACTGCTGCCATGATCTCCTGCGCCGGCAGATTGTGGCGTCAGTCGAGTGCGCAACGCCCCGGTAGCGCCCCGGACCGGATATTGAGTGGCGCCCCCTGCCTTACCGCCTGCCGTTGTCAACGACAGGTTGAGGGGAGCGCTTTGCAGTCAGAAAGGGACTGGGGGAGTGCTATTTAAAGGCGACCGCTTCCTCCCTTTTTTTGTTAGTGACATTTTTGCATCACGCATTCTGAGAGAGAGAGAGAGACTTCTGGAGAGAATCAATGCTGTGTGAAGGAGTTTTGGGTATTGAGCAGCACTTTGCAAGTTCATTTTGATTTGCCCTTCCTCGCTTCACCAGCGCTCTGAGGTAGCGCCTCGCTCCTCAGCCTTTGCGCCTTAAGACAGGTGTGAAGTGTCTGATTTAGCGCTCCAATCACCTCCAGGGGCGATAAAATCCAAGTTTGCCGTTGGAGGTGATAATTAGCGCCAGGCGCTAAACTTTGCGCACGGCCGATAATGGCGCCCCAAACGGGGAGATACTGAATTTTTCCCCCATAGAGTTGTACAGCACAGAAAGAGGTCCTTCGGCCCATTGTGTCCGCACTGGCCATCAAGCCCTGTCTATTCTAATCCCATTTTCCAGCACTTGGTCCGTCGCCTTGTATGCTATGGCATTTCAAGTGTTCATCTAAATGCTTCTTGAATGTTGTGAGGGTTCCTGCCTCTACCACCCTTTCAGGCAGTGAGTTCCAGATTCCAAACACCCTCTGGGGAAAAGTTCCTTTCTATCTATCCTTTCTATGCCCCTCATAATTTTGTACACCTCAATCAGGTCCCCCCTCAGCCTTCTCTGCTCTAAGGAAAACAACCCCAGCCTGTCCAGTCTCTCTTCATAACTGAAGCGCTCCAGCCCAGGTAACATCCTGGTGAATCTCCTCTGCACCCTCTCCAATGCAATCACATCCCTCCTATAGTGTGGCGACCAGAACTGCACACAGTATTCCAGCTGTGGCCTAACTAGCGTTTTGTACAGCTCCATCATAACCTCCCTGCTCTTATATTCTATGCCTCGGCTAATGAAGGCAAGTATCCCATATGCCTTTAAACCACCTTATCTACCTGTCCTGCTGCCTTCAGGGATCGATGTAAATGCACACCAAGGTCCCTCTGATCCTCTGTCCTTCCTAGGATCCGATCATTCATTGTGTATTCCCTTGCCTTGTTAGTCCTCCCAAAATGCATCACCTCACACTTTTCAGGGTTAAATTCCATTTGCCACTGTTCAGTCCATCTAACCATCCCGTCTATAACATCCTGTAGCCTGAGGCTTCCCTGCTCGCTATTTACCACTCCACCAATTTTCGTGTCATCTGCGAACTTACTGATAATGGCCCAGAAATTCAGGTTGGGGGCTTCCCGTGGGTGTAAGCCCCCGACCTGCACTTAACTTGAGCGCCGGCTGTAGTGTATGTACCTTTAAGAGAGAACTACTTTTACAGCTCCTGTATACTGTAGTACTGGCAGTGACCACACCTGTATATAAGCCTTGAGCATGCCTCTGTACCCCAGTCTTGAGACTACCCTACTCCAGTAAATACCTGTTGATTGTTAAGTTACAGCATCCGTGTGGTTATTGAAAAACATCATACTCTCAGAATCACGGATCTAACAGTGGCGACAAGTGTCGATTCGAATCTACCTGCAACTCTGCATTTCCCTTCGAGGATTCGCTCCGGGAGGGCGGTGGAAGAAAGTCGAGGCCAGAAACACGGGCGTCGACCACGAGCAACCGCCCAGTCGTCTGGCAGAGAGTGAACATTGCAGGGGAGGCTGTGGAGAGCCGGGCTTGGTTCCCCAGCCATGGCGATCAGCAATAGACTGACGAGAGGTACAGCGCAGACCCTTCCCGGACAGCAGCGGCTGGAGCCGACCGACGGCAGAGAGAAAGCCGAGCAGCATCGACGGGGTAAGACAGAGGGTGAAGCGCACAGGGCACAGCCGGGGGTTGAAAACCGAGCGGCGTCGAGGAAAAACAAAACAGAGAGAGAGAGGGTAAAGCAACAGCCGGGTTCAGGACCGAGTGGCGGAAACGGGAAAGGCGCACAAAAAAAAAAAAGAACGCGCAGAGCACAGCCAGGGCTCAAGGGCTGAACAGTGTCCGCGGGGAGAAGAAGGGAGAGCGCGGGAGACGCCATTGAGCCGCGGAGAAGAAGGAAGCGCGCGGGAGATGCCATTTTTAGAAACCGCAGCGGAGAAGAAGGGTGAGCGTGGGAAGGAAGGAAAGCGCAGGAGACACCATTTTGTGCCAGCGGAGAAGAAGGGGAAGCGCGGGAGACGCCATTTTTGACAGTTAAATCACACCCAGGGATGCAGAAGAGTGGCAGTATCTCTACGTTCGACAATGAAGTCGAAGATTGGGCGACATATGTGGAACGTATTGAGGTGTACTGCAGGGCGAATGAACTGCCAGGTGCTAGAAAAGCACTGGTTTTGTTAAATTCCATGGGTGCAAAAACTTATGGGTTACTGCGAAACCTAATAACCCCAGAGAAGCCTGTGAACAAGAATTTCGAAAGCATAGTAGAAATCCTACAGGACCACTTAAACCCCACACCGCTGCTGATAGCAGAACGATTTAAGTTCCATAAAAGGAACCAACACAAAGACAAAAGCAATGCTGAGTACCTAACGGAACTGTGCAAGCTATCGAAACACTGCCAGTTTGGAGCGGGACTAGCAGATACGTTAAGGGACAAGTTTGTGTGTGTGCTGCAAAGTGAAGGAGCCCAGAAACGGCATCTATCAGAAAAGGATCTTACGCTGGACAAGGCTTTCAGTATGGCAGTAGCACATGAAGCAGCCGCAAGGGGCGCTGCAGAGATACAACGGCGACCGTAAGAATATGGCACCAATGAAATGTCCTATGGAACAGGGAAGTGCTATCGCTGCGGCAGAACAACACATGACCAGAAGGATTGTTGGTTCAAGGACCAAGTGTGCAGACAGTGTGGAAAAGCAGGACACATAGCAAGAGTCTGCAGGTCTGGGAAGAAAACCAACAGTAAGAAATCTCCACAGGAGAAGTACAAAAAGGTACACCAAGTGATGGACAGTAGTTCAGACGAACAGAAAAGTGACACAGACTCCGGAAGCAAGGAGCTGGTTTGTCTGAAACTACATAAGGTAACCAAAATGGAGGATCACCAGACTATCTGGGTTACACTCAAGATAGGCGGAGTCCAAGTGAAAATGGAATGGGACACAGGATCAGCCCTAACAGTCATAAACCAAAGGGACTACAAGCAGCTATTTTCACATATACCCTTGAAAGCTACAGAGATTGTCTTGAAGACGTACACGGGGCAAAAAGTCTACCCCAAAGGAAAAATAAGGGTGAAAGTGATATATAAAGGCCAGGAAATACCTAAAATGGATATATATGTATTGCCAGATGGAGGACCACCACTGCTAGGACGTGAATGGATCCGGAAGATACAATTAGATTGGCATTCCATACAGGCACTGAAGGTTGAGGCCAAAAAGGATGACGACGTCACACCTGGACGACTGTCAAAAATGCTAACTGACGCAAAAGAAGTGTTCCAGGAGGGACTCGGAACACTAAAAGGCATAACAGCAACGATGAAAGTAGAGGAAAATGCAAGCCCAAAGTTTCTTAAGGCCAGACCAGTGCCTTATGCGATCAGACCAGCTGTCGAAGCAGAGCTGGAAGTGTTGGAACGTTCAGGAGTACTGTCCAAAGTAGACTGGAACGAGTGGGCTACACCCATCATTCCTGTAATGAAGAGGTCGTTGAGTAATACGCCTGGGGAACCAAAGAAGGTCCGCATCTGTGGGGATTTTAAGGTGACAGTGAACCCAGTCCTTCACACGGTACAATATCCGCTTCCACGAATTGAGGATATTCTCGCCTCGCTATCTGGAGGTAAACGCTTCACCAAAATTGATCTAGCCCAGGCGTACTTGCAAATGGAGGTAGAAGAAGCCTCGAAACAATACCTTACGATTAACACTCATAAAGGTCTTTATCAATACAACCAGCTGGTGTTCGGGGTAGCATCGGCTCCGGCTATTTGGCAAAGGGCGATGGATCAAGTCCTGCAAGGGATTCCAGGGACCCAGTGTTATTTGGACGACATCCTGGTCACGGGCGAAAATGACAGTGATCACCTCGCCAACTTGGAGAAGGTGCTCACCAGATTAAAGGAATGTGGGCTACAAACTAATCGCCACAAGTGCGAGTTTTTCCAGACGCAGATCTCGTATTGTGGCCACGTCATTGATGAAGAGGGGTTACATAAGTCCCCTGAAAAGATTGAGGCAGTAGTCAAGGCTCCAGCACCCAACACCGGAAAATGTGTCACAACTGAGGTCGTTCCTCGGGCTGGTAAACTACTACCATAAGTTCTTACCAAATTTGTCCACGGTATTATACCCACTGAACACCCTACTGCAAACAGGGGTACCATGGAAGTGGAATGACGAACGTAGACGAGCTTTCCAGAAGTGTAAAGAATTGATCACATCAAAAGAGGTGTTGGCCCATTTCAACCCAGCACTACCAATTCGTTTGGCATGTGATGCATCACCCTATGGTATTGGAGTGGTGCTGTCGCACAAATTCCCAGACGGGTTGGAGAGGCCAGTAGCCTTTGCGTCTCGGTCACTAACCTCAGCCGAGCGCAACTATGCCCAGATTCACAGGGAGGCCCTCAGCCTAGTAGGGGGAGTAAAAAAATTCAACCACTATCTGCATGGGCAGAAGTTCACCTTGCTGACTGACCAACAACCACTTGTCTCCATCTTTAATCCTAAGAAGGGCGTTCCAGTAATGATGGCACAATGGTTACAAAGATGGTCCCTGTTTCTAGGGGCGAATCAATATGAAATAGAATATAAAGGCACGAAACAGCATGGAAACGCTGATGGGCTATCGCGCCTGCCACTGCCTACTGTGGAGGAAGCACCAGCAGTGGACCCTATCGGGATATTTTATTCGTCAATAATTGAAAGATTGCCAGTAACGAACGCGGATATAGAGAAGGAGACCCGCAACGATCCGACGCTGTCTCGGGTATATGATTTGACGGTGAGGGCATGGCCAACACATGGCGACTCACTGTTGCCAGCATTCTCATCCAGAAGAGAACAGCTGTCAGTATGCCAGGGGACAGTGATGTGTGGATCCAGAGTGGTGATTCCACCCAAGTTAAGGGAGTGAGTGCTAAATGAGCTACATGAAGGTCATCTGGGGGGAGTGAAAATGAAAAGCCTTGCTAGGGCTTATGTGTGGTGGCCGGGAATCGATCAACAAATCGAAGACCTAACTAAGAGCTGCTCAGGATGCCAGATGGTCCAAAATGCACCACCACATGCCCCTCTACACCCATGGGAGTGGCCCTCCTCTCCATGGCAATGGGTGCATATTGATTTTGCTGGTCCATTCATGGACTCAATGTTCTTAATAGCAGTGGATGCTCATTCGAAGTGGCCTGAGGTGATAAAAATGTCCTCAACCACTACAGAGAAAACGATTGCAGTCCTACGGACCATATTTGCCAGAAACGGCTTGCCAGGGCAGATTTGCTCTGATAATGGACCACAGTTTGTGTCCGAAGAGTTTCGAAAATTTATGAGAAGGAATGAGGTAAGGCATTACACATCCGCCCCGTATCATCCAGCCACAAATGGATTGGCTGAGAGGTTCGTACAAACCTTTAAGAAGGCGATAAAGGCCATGTGCGATGATGAAATTCCACTACAGCATAAGGTGGACAATTTCTTATTAGCCTACCGAAATGCGACACATGCAGTTACCAACCAGACCCCGGCCATGATGTTCTTTAACCGAAGGTTGCGATCTCGTCTGGACTTGCTTAGACCAAATGTGCGGAGAAATGTTGAGGATAAACAATTCCAGCACATCAATGAGAAGCCGACAAGGAGCTTCAATGTAGGACAACCAGTCTTGGCCCGTGACTACCGAACAGAGAAATGGCAACCCAGAACGATATGCACACGGCAGGGGCCATTAATGTACACAGTGGATGTCGGGGAGAACATTGTGAGACGCCACGTTGATCAGATCTTAGCGTCACAGGAACGAGTCAACCCCATGTCTTGCGTACCTGGGGATGAACCCGACATACCGGTAGCATCTACCTCCGAACCAGTAGCAGTGGAACCCGATGAACTAACCGATGAAAAGGGGCCAGAATCGCCTCCGCACCAAGAACAAGAACCTCAGGAAAGGCGCTATCCCGAAAGGATCAGGAAGCCACCCCAAAGACTGAATCTATAAATGGACTATTGTTGTTTAATGTACATGTTAAAGTGTTAATTGTTATTTGAATATTATGGGTACTACTAATCAAAAAGGGGAGGAATTGTAGTGTATGTGCCTTTAAGTCAGAACTACTTTTACAGCTCCTATATACTGTAGTACCGGCAGTGACCACACCTGTATATAAGCCTTGAGCATGCCTCTGTACCCCAGTCTTGAGACTACCCTACTCCAGTAAATACCTGTTGATTGTTAAGTTACAGCATCCATGTGGTTATTGAAAAACATCATACTCTCAGAATCATGGATCTAACACTGGCCGTTGAGCTGTGGGCCCCCATGGAATTGCGATCCTGGGCCTGCTCCAACTGCCGGCACGCAGTGCTTGCGTATCCCAGGGGCGCAGTTACTTCAATGCATCCCCTGGGATCACGTAGGCCATGGGGAGCCAATCGGAGCAGGGAATGCCCATTCATAAGTTTGACAGGAAGAGCTGTCAAAACTTATAAATACTACGGGCCCCAAAACATCACTAAATCTTCAAATAATTTTTTTTTTAAATCACATTTTTTAAATAAACTATAAATTACATGAAATAACTATTTTAAACAATAAGAACATAAGAACATAAGAAATAGGAGCAGGAGTAGGCCATATGGCCCCTCGGGCCTGCTCCGCCATTCAATAGGATCATGGCTGATTTGAATCTAGACTCACGTCCACTTCCCTGCCCTCTCCCCATAACCCCTAATTCCCTTATCTGCTAGGAAAATGTCTATCTCCATTTTAAATTAATTTAATGTTGCAGCTTCCACAGCTCTCTGGGGTAGCAAATTCCATAGATTTATTACACTCTGAGTGAAGAAGTTTCTCCTCATCTCAGTTTTGAAAGGGCAGCCCCTTATTCTAAGATTATGCCCCCTAGTTCTAGTCTCAACCATCAGTGGAAACATCCTCACCGCATCCACCCGATCAAGCCCCCTCACAATCTTATATGTTTCGATAAGATCGCCTCTCATTCTTCTGAACTCCAATGAGTAGAGTCCCAACCTACTCAACCTTTCCTCATACGTCAACCCCCTCATCTCTGGAATCAACCGAGTGAACCTTCTCTGAACCGCCTCGAGAGCAATGATATCTTTTCTTAAATATGGAAACCAAAACTGCACGCAGTATTCCAGGTGTGGCCGCACCAATACCCTGTATAACTGCAGCAAGACTTCCCTGTTTTTATACTCCATCCCCCTTGCAATAAAAGCCAAGATTCCATTGGCCTTCCTGATCACCTGCTGCACCTGCATACTAACTTTTTGTGTTTCATGCACCAGGACCCCAGATCCCTTTGTACTGTAGCACTTTGCAGTTTCTCTCCATTTAGATAATAACTTGCTCTTTGATTTTTTCTGCCAAAGTGCATAACCTCACACTTTCCAACATTATATTGCATCTGCCAAATTTCTGCCCACTCACTTAGCCTGCCTATGTCCTTTTGCAGGTTTTTTATGTCCTCCTCACTCATTGCTTTCCCTCCCATCTTTGTATCGTTGGCAAACTTGGATAATTTAAATTTTTGAAAAAAATAATTTTATTTTCTAACGGTGCTAAAGATAAACTTACCTTGCTTTAAAGTATTTAAAAATAATAAACCTGTGGAAAAAATGTTTTAATTTTAATTAATTCACCACTTACCTTGTAAAAACCAGGCCTTACACCTGCTTTTTATGTGTGTAAATTCTGCAGACTTACCATCCCGGGGAAACCTGCAAAAAAAACCTAAGTTCGATGCGCATGCGCAGCCTCTCCCGTGCACGCGTTCGAACTCTGAGCCCCTTCTTTCAGGGGAACGGAACAATGGTACTACGTTAACTGTTCTCCAGTTCTCTGGCACCTCCCCTGTGGCCAGAGAGGTTCTGAAAATTTATGTCAGAGCCCCTGCAATCTCCTCCCTTGCCTCACACAGCAGCCTGGGATACATCTCGTCTGGGCCTGGGGATTTATCCACTTTTAAGCCCGTTAAAACTGCTAGTACCTCCTCCCTCTCAATACTAATTTGTTCAAGTATATCACAATCCCCCTGCCTGATTTCTATGCCTACATCACCCTTCTCCATAGTGAACACAGATGCAAAATATTGATTTAAAACCTCACCTACATCTTCCGGCTCTACACACAGATTGCCACTTTGGTCCCTAATGGGCCCTACTCTTTCCTTGGTTATCCTCTTGCCCTTAATACACTTATAAAACACCTTGGGATTTTCCTTTATTTTGCCCACCAGTGATTTTTCATGCCCCCTCTTCGCTCTTCTAATTTCTTTTTTAAGTATCCCCCTGCACTTTCTAAACTCCTCTAGGGCTTCCACTGTTTTTGGTCCTTTGTATCTGCCAAAAGCCTCCCTTTCTTTCCTAATCCATTCTTGTATATCCCTTGACATCCAGCGTTCCCTGGGCTTGTTTGTCCCACCCTTGACCTTTATGGGAACTGTGGTGTATGTAACCGTTCCACCTTTAAGAGAACTATTTTAAGAGATGCACTACTTTATCTTGGCTGCTGTATACTGTAATACCGGTGGTGACCACACCGGTATATAAGTGCTGTGTAATGATTTATTGGGCAGTTCAGCCTGACCTTCGACTAGTAAAGACCTGTTGAATTTATTCTTGTGGTCTGTGTGCAGTGATTCTTATTAGCAATAACTAGAACACACAGACTTAACAGTGGCGACGATGACGATCTTACCCTGCGGCAGAAATATATCCAAGGCAGTTTAACGGGCGTCGAGGAGAGGCATCCGCCCTCATCATCCTGCTGAGAAAAGACTCGGGTCTGAAGAGCAAGGAAGAATCCTGACACGAAGCCTTCCATCAGCAACAGGCAGTGATCATCCCTTCTATCACGGTGGTGGGTAAGCCGATCAGCGACGAGCAGCAAGTCGGCCACGTTGGTTGTGAAGTAGGGGAGGGAAAAATGGAGGATATAAGGGCGGAGAACTCGACCACGGCCGGGGAAAAGAGCCGGACAGAAGTCGGGGCCAGAGGCGCTGAGACTGGGGCAGCATAAGGCACGGGAGCCGCGGTGAATGCAAACGCAGCCGGTGTAAAAGACTGGGCTGCAAGCGGGCTGGGAGACACAACAGCGTCGAGAGAGAGCTCGACCGTGACCGGGGAAAAAGGCCGGGCAGCTACCGAGGCCGCGAGGCGCGGGAGAAAATAAAAATAATTTTTTAAAAAACTGCGGAGAACTCAGCCGCAGCCGGGGGAAAGGACTGGACTGCGAGGGGCTGGGAGGCACGATTTGAGAACCGCTGGGGAGGGCGAATGCAGCAATACGGCAATCACCATTACAGCCAGCGGGGGAGAAAGGCAAACGCGGGAAGCCGCCATTTTCGTAGGCGGGGGAAGAAGACAAGCGCGGGAAACCGCCATTTAAAAAAAAATAAAAGAAAAATTTCTTTTCGTTTCTCAAGAAGATTGCGAGGATGCCTAAGCGTGGTAACATCAACGATTTCGATGCCGATGTTGAAGATTGGGCCACGTATGTAGAACGCATAGAGATTTATTGTAAGGCAAATAAAATATCAGATGAAGATAAAGCACTAACCTTACTAAACTCAATGGGTGCGAAGACATACGGGCTATTTAAGCATCTTCTATCACCAGCTAAACCGGCAGATCAGGCTTTCGCTAATATTGTTGCTGTCCTGAGAAATCATTTGAACCCCACACCGCTGATGTTAGCGGAACGATTAAAATTTTATGCGAGAACGCAACTGAAAGAGGAAAGCAACGCGGAGTACTTAATTGAACTGCGTAAGCTAGCGAAATACTGTCAGTATGGGGAAAGACTGACAGAGGCACTGAGAGACAAATTCGTGTGTGGATTGTCAAAAGAAGGAACACAAAAGCGGCTGCTTGAAGAGAATGATCTTACACTTGATAAGGCTGTCACTATTGCAGCATCGCACGAAGCCGCAGCGAGAGGCACTGCGGAAATGCAGCTGAAGGCAGCGGTACTCAGCGTACATCAAATGGCTTTGGGTACAGCGAAATGTTATCGTTGTGGAAAGACAACACACGATCAGAACCAATGCTGGTTTAAAAATCAGGAATGTAGAAAATGTGGCAAGCTTGGTCACATAGCTAAAGTATGCCGGTCAGGAAAGAAGACCAGCAACAAAAAGTCACCGCAGGAAAAGTGCAGAAAGGCACATAA
Source organism: Somniosus microcephalus (assembly GCF_052327205.1). NCBI lineage: Eukaryota > Metazoa > Chordata > Chondrichthyes > Squaliformes > Somniosidae > Somniosus > Somniosus microcephalus. The sequence goes on along the minus strand of NC_140995.1, from coordinate 99,706,896 downwards.
GGTGGCTGAGAAGAGTTCGGATGAACAGAATTCGGATTCAGACTCCAACAGCAAGGAACTGGGTAGTCTGAGAATTCACAATGTGAGTAAGGAAGCTGACCTACAAACTATCTGGGTCACACTTCAGATAGCAGGAGTCCAAGTGAAGATGGAATTGGACACCGGATCGGCATTGACGGTCATGAATAAGCAAGATTACAAAAGGTTATTCACACATATTCCCCTACGGGATACGGAGATAGTATTGCAGACATACACGGGGCAAAGAGTATACCCCATCGGAAAGATAAAAGTCAAGGTGGTACACAAGGGCAAAGAACACCAAGGAATGGACTTATATGTACTACCTGAGGGAGGTCCACCACTTCTGGGACGGGAGTGGATCAGGAAAATAAATATGGACTGGCACTCCCTAAAAGCAATAACGGTAGATTCCGGAAAAAAAGATGTCAAACCTGAACGATTGTCCATATTATTGGATGAGGTTAAAGAGGTGTTCCAACAGGGACTGGGAACAATGAGAGGAATTACGGCAAAAATCAAGATTGCAGAACATGCAAACCCAAAATTTTTCAAAGCCAGACCGGTACCTTATGCGATATGACCTGCTGTGGAAGCTGAGCTGGAAGGGCTAGAACATTCAGGAGTACTGTCTAAGATGGACTGGAGTGAGTGGGCCACGCCCATTCAGAATCACAGAATCTACAGTGCAGATAGAGGCCATTTTGGCCCATCGAGCCTGCACCGACACATATCCCACCCTATCCCCGTAACCCCACGCATTTAATCCCCTAACACTAAGGGTCAATTTATCATAGCCAAATCAACCTAACCTGCACATTTTTGGACTGTGGGTGGAAACTGGAGCACCCGGAGAAAACCCACGCAGACACAGGGAGAATGTGCAAACTCCACACAGACAGTTGCCCGAGGCCAGATTTGAACCCGGGTCCCTGGCGCTGTGAGGCAACAGTGCTAACCACTATGCCACCGTGCCCATCATGTTCCCGTCATGAAGCGTTCATCGAGTAACAAGCCAGGGGAACCAGGGAAGGTCCGCATCTGTGGAGACTTCAAGATCACGGTTAATCCGGTGCTTCACACGGTGCAATATCCACTTCCGCGGATTGAGGATATCTTTGCTTCATTGTCTGGCGGGAAACACTTCACCAAGATAGACCTGGCGCAAGCGTACTTACAGATGGAAGTTGAGGAAGAGTCGCGCCAGTATCTCACAATCAACACGCACAGAGGCTTGTATCGATATAATAGACTGGTTTTTGGAGTGGCTTCAGCTCCAGCAATTTGGCAGAGGGCCATGGAGCAGGTATTACAGGGAATTCCAAGCACTCAATGTTACTTGAACGATATCCTGATTACAGGAGATGACGATGAGGAACACCTTGCAAATTTGAAACTGGTGCTCACCAGATTGAAGGAATATGGACTTCGAGTTAATCGCCAGAAATGTGAGTTCTTTCAGAAACGGATCTCGTACTGTGGTCATGTCATTGACCAGGAGGGGCTGCACAAGTCACCTGACAAGATCGAAGCTGTTGTGAAGGCTCCCGCTCTGGAAAATGTATCCCAGTTGAGGTCGTTCCTAGGGTTGATTAACTATTACCATAGGTTTCTGCCAAATCTATCCACGGTGCTGCACCCGCTGAATGCTCTTTTGCAGAAAGAAGTACCATGGAAGTGGAGCGAGGACTGTAAGAAGGCCTTTCGCAAAAGCAAGGCATTGATCACCTCAGAGGAAGTGTTGGCTCACTTCAACCCAACGCTACCTATTCGTTTAGCTTGTGATGCTTCTCCTTATGGTATTGGAGCAGTACTCTCACACAAGTTGCCAAATGGCTTGGAAAGGCCAGTCGCATTTGCATCCAGATCATTGACCTCCACTGAGCGCAACTATGCTCAGATAGATAGGGAGGCTCTCAGCCTTGTGTGGGGAGTAAAGAAGTTGAATCATTACCTGCAGGGCCAGAAGTTTACACTGCTGACAGACCACCAGCCGTTGGTATCCATTTTTAACCCTAAGAAGGGTGTTTCGGTGATGACAGCACAGAGGCTCCAGAGATGGTCCCTTTTCCTAGGGGCACATCAATATCAGATAGAATTCAAAGGTACAAAGCAGCATGGTAATGCTGATGGGCTGTCGCGCCTGCCACTACCTACTGAGGAGGAGGCACCGACGGTTGACCCGGTGGAGTTATTTCACTCGACCATCATCGAATGTTTACCTGTCACCAATGCAAATATTGAAAGGGAGACTAGGAATGACCCGACACTGTCCCGGGTCTACGAATTGACAGTAAAGGGATGGCCAGCCCATGGTGATCCACTGTTACCGGCATTCTCAGCAAGACGAGAACAGCTGTCCATCTGTCAGGGAACATTGATGTATGGAACAAGGGTGATTATCCCTCCTAAGTTAAGAGAGAGAGTTCTAAAAGAACTACATGAAGGTCATCTGGGGGGAGTCAAGATGAAAAGCCTTGCTAGGGCTTATGTGTGGTGGCCGGGTATCGACCAACAGATAGAGGATCTGACGAAAAGCTGCTCAGGGTGCCAAAAAGTCCAAAATGCACCTCCAATTGCACCGCTGCATCCATGGGAATGGCCTTCAACCCCATGGCAACGTGTACATATTGACTTTGCTGGTCCATTCATGGACTCCATGTTTTTAATTGCGGTGGACGCACATTCTAAATGGCCAGAAGTGATTAAAATGACTACCACTACCTCGGAGAAGACGATCGCGGTGCTAAGAACGATATTTGCAAGAAATGGATTGCCAGAGCAAATATGTTCAGAAAACAGACCACAGTTCGTGTCAGAGGAATTCCAGAAATTCCTGAAGAAGAATGGGGTGAAACATTATACCTCTGCCCCATATCATCCAGCTACGAATGGGCTGGCCGAGAGGTTTGTACAGACGTTCAAAAAGGCAATAAAGGCCATCAGCGAAGATCAGATTCCACTGCAACACAAGGTGGACAATTTCCTACTGGCATATCGAAACGCCACCCATGCAACAACAAACCAAAGTCCTGCCGTGATGTTCTATAACAGGAGGTTGCGGTCCGGGTTGGACTTGTTAAAACCAAATGTGCGGAGGGAAGTCGAAAACAAACAGTTCCAGCATATCAACAACAAGCCCACTCGAAGTTTTGAAATAGGACAACTGGTGTTAGCCAGGGACTATAAAAACGAGAAATGGCAATCTGGAACAATTCGGGCCAGACAAGGACCCCTGATGTACACGGTAGCTGTTGGTGAAAATGTAATGCGACGTCATGCTGACCAACTGGTGGGATCGAGAACAAGGGTCGAGCCCATGGTTACGACAGAGACAACCGTGGAGGAAGTTAGTGAACCTGAAGCATCTACCTCAGAAGTGAATATACCTGATGATGATGTCCTATCCATAGGGGATCAACTAGATGAGTCACCCCAGCAACGAGAACCAGAGACCCCTGAAAGGCGTTATCCATCTTGGATCAGGAGGCCTCCTCAGAGACTGAATCTGTGAACTGTTTTTACATGAAGTTGTGTATATATGTTATTATGTTATGTTAAATGGAGAATATATACTGTTAAGCTAAAAAGGGAGGATTGTGGTGTATGTAACCGTTCCACCTTTAAGAGAACTATTTTAAGAGATGCACTACTTTATCTTGGCTGCTGTATACTGTAATACCGGTGGTGACCACACCGGTATATAAGTGCTGTGTAATGATTTATTGGGCAGTTCAGCCTGACCTTCGACTAGTAAAGACCTGTTGAATTTATTCTTGTGGTCTGTGTGCAGTGATTCTTATTAACAATAACTAGAACACACAGACTTAACAGGAACATGTTGGCATTGTACACTCTCTATTTCCTTTCTGAAAGACTCCCATTGCTCTGATGTGGATTTTCTTATAAGTAGCTGATCCCAGTCCATTTTGGCCAGATCCTGCCTTATCATATTAAAATCAGCCTTCCCCCAATTTAGAATCTTTATTTTCGGTCCATCTTTGTCCTTTTCCATGACTACCTTAAATCTCACTGAGTTATGGTCACTGTCACCAAAATGCTCTCCTACTGACACATCTACCACTTGCCTGGCTACATTCCCTCGAATTAGATCCAGTACTGCCCCCTCTCTTGTAGGACTTTCTACATGCTGGCTCAAAAAGTTCTCCTGGATGCACTTTAAGAATTCCGCACCCTCTAAGCCTTTCACACTCAGACTATCCCAGTTAATATCAGTTAAGTGTAAATAAAATATTACTAATTATCGCCTCCGATGACAAACTTGGCTTTAATCACCCCTGGAGGTGATTGGAGCACTAAATCAGGCACTTCACACCTGTCTTAAGGCGTAAAGGCCGAGGAGCGAGGCGCTACCTCAGAGCGCTGGCGAAGCTCATGTGATGTCAGTCAGCAATGGAACACAGACACACTGGCGCCGGTCAGTTCTTAAAGGGGGGTTCTGACGAAAGGTCATCGACCTGAAACGTTAACTCTGTTTCTCTCTTCACAGATGCTGCTTGACCTGCTGAGTTTCTCCAGCATTTTCCGTTTTTATCTTAAAGGGGAGGGTTGATTTTGCTCTCCATCCACACCCTGCTCATTGCAGCCTTGAATCTCGGCCTGGAGAGACCTGTACATCAAATCTGCTGGAAAGAACAATGGAGAGATCCCAAGGAAAGAGCTCAGAGTACAGCCCCCACAGTCTCTTCTAAATCGATACAAGGAAGGGCAAATCAAAATGAACCTGCAAAGTGCTGCTCAGTACCCAAAACTCCTTCACACAACGTTGAATCTCTCCAGAAGTCTCTCTCTCTCTCGCTCTCTCTCAGAATGCGTGGAGCAAAAATGTCACCAACAAAAAAAGGCAGGAAGCGGTTGCCTTTAAATAGCACTCCCCCAGTCCCTTCCTGACTGCAAAACGCTCCCCTCAACCTGTCGTTGCTAGCGGCAGGCGGTAAGGCAGGGGACGCCACTCAATATCCAGTCCGGGGTGCTACCGTGGCATTGCGCACTCGACTGATGTCATGATCTGCCGGCGCAGGAGATCATGGCGGTAATGTTTAGTGCTGCCGCAAAATGTCCAGATAATTTCACGAGCGGCGCAAACATCGCCATGCCCGGGTGCTAGTTGCTTTGCGCCCCTTTAGCGCCCTCTCAAGGTGCTAACGGGAGGCGCAAACAACTGAATTTTCCCCCCCAAGCATTCTAAATGTCAGGTTAGAATAAAAATATGACGACTGTTGCAATTATTTTCCATTTTGCGTGTACAAGCAATGGACAGTTCTTAGAAATCCGTAGACAAATATCTAATGCAACTAATAGAATATCTTTGAAAATCAGGTCAAATAATAATGTTACAGAGCGACTTTCTTTCGATATTTTATTGTGTCTTGTTCTTGGATTAACTCACTGAGATTGGGCCTGATGCTTGCAGTTGGTTTGCATGATCCTACTAATATTATAATCGGTTTAACTTACTGTTGAGCAGACTTTACACCAGTCACTTCCTCCTTTGTTCAAAATGGCTGCTCACCTAATACAGCCGTGAGAGAGTGGGGCAATCGAGGGTGCAGGCGTCCGTGAGTCTGTCAGCAATGCTACTCTAATCCATTAGCAGGAAGTGCACTTGCAGCAAGATAAATCAGGCTACATAAGTTCTGTTATTTTTATTGTGAGGCCTTTCACCAACGAGCTCAATTGAAACCTTCTTGAACCTGCTAGGCTCTGTTTTCCAGATGAGAAGCCATTCTCTGTTTCTGAATCGTGAAGTGAACACCTCTACTTATGCCAGTTGCAGAAGGATGTTGAACAAAATAAATCATTTTAAATCTCCTTACTTTTATGCAAAACAGATACAATTTTTTGGATCTCCTTGTTATTCATGCCACACCAAGTTCCATTCCGATACATGAAATGGCATAAGCTAGCAAAGCTAAGGCATCAGAATTTGTTCTCCCTACACAAACAGACAATCAAATATATGTATACCACTACCACCAATGCAAAATCAGCACCACATTTATCTGCAAGCTGGGGGAAGTAAGGTTACTATGAATGGATAACTTTTAAAAAAAATCAAACTTTACTATATCAATGGTCGTTTATAGTTAGATAATGAATTTAGATATTTTAAGAGTTTAATATAAAACTATATCTGTTTGATCGCTGCCAGAATACAAAAAACCTTGCGCTCAAGCAAGCTCTTCCTCCAGATTTAAATATGGCCTTTTTACATATTCTGTGATTTTTTAATCTCAATTATCGTCACACAATACATAGCAGAACTCAGCAAAACCTCTCATATGTATAATTATCAACAGCCACTACTGTGAAACCTTTCCGAGTCTACATAATTGACACTAGCTCCAGAGGGTACCTCACCTCCATTCAGCAATAAAATTACACAGAAACACTTTAACGAGTTATGTATAATAAAGAAGCACTCCAGGATCACTTAAGTTGCTACAGTGATATAATTTATTCTAATAAAAAATGTGGTAAATACGGATGATCTATGATTAAAATTATTTGAAACTCATATGTATATAGTTTGAGGAATTGAGCCAGTGAGTGCATATGAATCCAGTGTCAGCCAGAACACACATTTTTTCTAACTTCAATGTAGTTTGAATAATGAAAAATTGACAAGACAGGTAAAATATTCTTACCTCATCAAATTGTGCCTCATCTTCACAGTTTTCTACAACTCTTGTATAAAATGAGAGTCCTTGAAATTTCATAAAAAAACAAGTCAGTCAAGAAAGACAACTGGAACAGAATTTAATGACATTTTACAAACTAAATTCAATTATAGTTATAGTTACAATTTAAAATAAACATTAATCTGCCAAAATCACCCAAAGTGACTCTTGATTGGGCCTTGTCAGTTTAACTAATGCATTCTGAGCACTTTAAACAAATTTGGGTTGGCATGTTCTCAGTGAAATAATGTGTGACAAAACTCAGGGTTCCTGAGTCCTAGTTTATGTTGTGTACATGCGTGAAGGGCAAATGGCTATCTGCTTAATAGTAATTTGAATATGCTAGCATTGGTTTTAGATTATAGTAAAGGTAGGTGATGATTTTGAGGATGAAGAAGGGAAAGAAATAAGCTGGTATGAAGAAACCATTAGAGGAATATTTCATTGGTGAAGCATCAGTGAATTAATTTCTGAGATGCTGCATTCTGGAATCTATTCGAGAAACGATGGGGCGAGGCACATGTAACCACAATTAGAAAAGGCCTAATCAGGAATCCCTATAATATGCATGTCTGAAAGTAGGGAGGTTTAGAGAGTTAATATTGGCATGTGTTTTTCCTGTTGTTTTTCAGTGGAGAAGAATGGACTTAAAGTAACATATTCTCGCTACGTATTCAATTGTTTGGTTATTTTGATTCCAACTGAATTTAACTACTGAGTCGAGCCTATATTGCTCATCCCAAATGATATGTTAATTGGCAAGTCACTGCCAACTCCTAATAATGGTCTGTAAGCATCACAGAACATTAGTAGAGATTAGAGATTTCTGTCAGTGATTGTAGCAGACAAGGCTCAACATGTACAGCAGCTGTTTCTCCACTCATTATTTTAACAAATAAGCAGGTTAATAGTTTTGTTAAAATAGCAGACAGAGGAATGCCATACAAATATGTTAATTGTTCATCTGCTATTATGACCAATGTTTTCACATTGGTGGTTAAAGTAGTATGAGCAATTTTATACATTCAAAATAGACTCAAACTTGCACAGCTTCTTTCCCCAATTATCTATATGGCCCTCAGGGATATCTTTAGGAGTCTTGGCTACCACAAGGAAATCAAATAACTTTGGAAATCAGCTATTAGGGGCCACAACAAAGCCAGGCAAAATCTAAAAACACCTATGAGTTCCTTCCTAAAAATTGTCTAGTACTTTAGAACCATGGAAGAACGGCACAGAAGAAGGCCATTTGGCCCATTTTGTTTGTATTGGTCTTTGTTAGAGCAATCTAAGGCTAATCCCAGTGCCCTGCATTCTCCACATAGCCCTTTACTGTTGGACCTTCAAATGGATCACCAACTAAAAAAAAAAGAATCACAAGCAACACAGCTTACAATTAAAGGACATGTCAGGAGGAGGACATCCCTTATGAGGCGAGAAATTACTGTTGATTAGTGGAAGAACATTTAATGCATTTGTATGACTCCCAAACACTGCCCCCCCCCCACCCCCCGTCGATCCCTCCCTCTCTCCTCTCTGCGGCCTAATGCCGCAGTCCTACCCGCCGGCAGCCAGACTGGCTGCGGACAGGAAACAGAGCTTTGAAATGTTAATCAGGCCCTGCTGTTAAATTCAGCAGGGCCTGCAGGAAACCCATTCTCCCAGGTTTCCCGACCGCTTTCTAGCCCCCTCCCTGCTCATGATCTGCCTCCAGATTAAAATTCCGGCCTTAATGTGCAAATGCAGCAACTTCATGAAATTTGCGGGGAGGTTAAGTGCTTTGTGCCATTTCTGCAATGCTAATGGCGGGGCGGCGCAAATCGGCCAGAAACTTGTGGCGATTTGCAATTCATGGGGTATCTCTTCCTTGCTACAAGTTGCTGGCCAATTTGCACATTAATAACAGCGTGCTTTGTTAACACACCATTATTTTATCAGCAAAATCTGGCCCAATATTTAATCCAAAATGCAGATTGCTAAATTTTCCACCAAGTAAGGATCCAACCTGATTCTTGTATGACCTTTCCCTGGTGGAAATAATGTCTGCCAGGTACAAACACTTTCCTACAGCTAGTGAGTTACTGAGAAAATAACGAGTGTCAGGAGATTTATGGACTTGTGCCCAAATCTTACTTTGAAACTGAAAATGCATCCTTTAAAGACCACTTTTCCAAGCAATTTTGTTATTCCCCTCCCCCAAAGAGAACACTTCTTGGACTCTCAGATAACCAATTACATCCCTGCCTGTCCACATTAGTTTAATAGATGTGTTGCCAATGTACTGAGATAGTGTAATTCACTGCAATACCTGATTCAAGACCCAACTGAGAACTGCTCAGTTCAATATGCTTTTGGCTGTAGATCTTGAATGTAGAATAGCACTGGCTCTGAAGAATCATCATAGGCTAGAAATGTAATGTTGGCATTAATAGTGCATAACCTGCATAAGAAATCGCTCTGTCCAATATTTTAATGGAAGCTTTAATCCATTTAAAATTAATGAATCTTCCAACATAAGGTCAGAAATGGGGATGTTCGCTGACGACTGCACAGTGTTCAGTGCCATTCACAACTTCTCAGATAATGAAGCAGTCCATGCCCATATGCAACAAGACCTGGACGACGTTCAGGCTTGGGCCGATAAGTGGCAGGTAACATTCGCGCCACAGAAGTGCCAGGCAATGACCATCTCCAACAAGCGAGAGTCTAACCACCACCCCTTGACATTCAATGGCATTACCATCGCCGAATCCTCCACCATCAACACCCTGGGGGTCAACATTGACCAGAAACTTAACTGGACCAGCCACATAAATGCTGTGGCAACAAGAGCAGGTCAGAGGCTAGGCATTCTGCGGTGAGTGTCTCACCTCCTGACTCCCTGAGGCCTTTCCACTATCTACAAGGCACAAGTCAGGAGTGTGCTGGAATACTCTCCACTTGCCTGATGAGTGCAGCTCCAACAACACTCAAGAAGCTCGACGCCATACAGGACAAAGCAGCCCGCTTGATTGGCACCCCATCTACCATCTTAAACATTTACTCCCTCCACCACCGGCGTACCGTGGCTACAGTGTGTACCATCTACATGATGCACTGCAGCAACTCGCCAAGGCCTCTTTGGCAGCACCTCCCAAACCCACGACTTCTTCCACCTAGAAGGACAAGGGCAGCAGGTGCATGGGAACACCACCACCTCCAAGTTCCCCTCCAAGTCACACACCATCCTGACTTGGAAATATATCGCCGTTCCTTCATAGTCGCTGGGTCAAAATCTTGGAACTCCCTTCCTAACAGCACTGCGGGAGTACCTTCACCACACGGACTGCAGCGCTTCAAGATGGCGGCTCATCACCACCCTCTCAAGGGCAATTAGGGATGGACAATAAATGCTGGCCTTGCCAGCGACGCCCACATCCCACAAATAAATTTTTTAAAAATTGCCCATTAAACTCAACAGAAAAAGTTAAGTCTTGTAATTAACAGGGTAAGTACACTTTTAATGATGTGATACTTGTTAATGACTATCAATCAACCTCTCTTGCCCAGAAAGTGAACAATTATAGGTGTGGTGTCTCATTCCTTCAGGTTGTTTATTGTTTGAGGAGATTTTATAAATGTCAAATTTAAAAAAAAGTTCTTACTTTTCCTGTCTGTCTCTTTTTTTCTCTCTCTCTCTTAATCCAATCTTTCTTTCCCTCTCTTTATCTATCTTATTTGACATTGAATTCACCCACTCTAATTCACCCTCTTTCTCAGTCATTCCTGTTTATTTCTCAATACTTAAATCTCATTGGTTAAAGAGATCTATAATTGGTTCCATCGATCACCAAGGCCCCAGATGTCCTGCTGCCCTCACTGCGCCGTTATCAGCTCACACTTCCAGCAACTTTGTGGGCAAAAATGTTTAAAACCTAAGTGTCACTAACCGGGAACGCTATGAGGTGCCCTGCTCCAGCAAAATCTGGGCCAATACTTTAACATTTGGCATTCTGTAAATACATGTTATCCTCAGTACTGAACCATGCCTTGTAGAGGACTAAATTTACAAATGTGCACATTCAATAGAGAGCCTTGGTCACCAAAGGCCCGTATTAGGAAACTGTTGGCATGCTCCCCTTGATTTTCATCCATTTGGATGTTGTAGTTAGGTGCCACTTCCATATCTTTGCTTCAATAAGATAAAGAGAATGAAGAGTTTACATGGGACCTGCTTCCATGGAGAATGGTACAGAGCTTTTGATTGGAGCTGGTTTGATCGTTTTATTTATTTTTGGAAGCAGAAGTTGCAGAATTTCTATATCAGATTCTATTTTTTAACTTCTTGTGGGGATAATAAACTGCTGATTAAATTAAAGGGGAATCTCATTGTTTTGATATTTACAGGCAACTCAATGTTCAGTTTGAAAGCACAGCATGAAACAATTGACACAAGTACAGCCAAGATTAGCTTAAGCATGGGATCCGAGGTATTAACTCATCCTTAAAAGGAAATTTCAGTAGTGTTTTGATCAAAGTATCTGATTAATTGTGACTCACTAATAAACATTGCCAACGTTACAGCTCTAATTATAGTGATCCTAATATAGAAAATAGAAACAAGTTAAATTAATGCCAACAATTAATTTTTTTTAAACTCACAATTAACAACTTACATAAAATCAATGAGCTATTTCATATAGTGTGTGTTTGGGATGAAGGGATTGAGAGCCAAAATAAGAATACATTTGAGAAACTGTCTCTAACTATTTTTGCTCACTTTCTGCTATCACTTTTAATGCAGAGGATCTCCTCATTGACCTAGCTCAATATTCTCATTGTTAATTAATTTAAAATAGTTTTTCCCAGCATAGACCAAAGGTAGTTTGCATAAATGAAAACATGGATTTTTCATTTTAACATATTGTGTGACCTATTTTGCAGATGATTGCAAACAAGCATGAACATGCTTATTAGGTTCTCTTCTTGGAGTTTCCCTTTAAAAGTACCCAGTCCATGCTAACTACAAGAAGGCACTCTACACCCAACAACAAACATGTGGTTGAAGCATCCAAAATGCTGCTGCCCATGTCCTACCCTGCAGCAAGTCCCGCTCGCCCCTCTCCTCTGTCCTTGTTGCCCTACATTGACTCCCAATCCTCCAATGCCTCAAATTAAAAATTCTTATTCTATGTTGAAATCCCTCCATGACCTTGTTCCTCCCTATCTTTGTAGTTTCCTCCATTGCTTGAACCCCTGAACTCTCTGTTCTTCTGACTCCAGCTTCTTATGCACCCCCTCTCCCTTCGCCCCACCATTGGCAGCCATGCCTGCAACTACCTACAGCTCATGCTTTGGAATTCCTGTTCTAACCCTCTCCACCTCCCTCTCTTCCTTTAAGACCCTCCTTTACATCCACCTCTTTGACCAAGCCTTTGGTCATGCCTGCTGATTGGTTCACTGTCCATGTTTTCTCATTATGCCTCTGTGAAGTACTTTGGGACTTTTTTTTTAATTTTAAAGGGACTATACAAGCATGAATAAATGTGGGATGGGGTGTTTTTGTTGCAGAGCTTGACAACTAAACTATTTTCAATCAAGTATAGTTTTTCAGCAAGACAAAGTAGTCTGCCCTGTACATAGCATTAGCAATATGCTCTGCCTTTGATGGAGATCAAAAGTGAAATATTGTACTTAATCCTGCAGGACAAGAAACCTTGTGGGAAAAATTAGGTTAGCGTTAATCAATGGTACTGCTGCCCACCGCCTTGGAATATCAGCAAGTGACTTCCAAGTACACTCCTTTTAGGTAAAGAGAGAATCTCTTGTACTGTTTCTAAAGCATATCTTTCTGAATATTAAAAAAAACAATTTTGTTCTTATTGTGTTTTATTTTTTGTTATCTTTTTTCTGCAGTAAGAGATTTGGAGCTTTCAGTTATGAATCTTCAGTCCAGATATTAGTTGGGTTCATTAAAAATGTTGGTTAGTATTGAATGATGGAGTGGAAGACATAATCCGAGATGAACAGCTTTCAGTAATGTACCAATAAATAATCAAAATAGATATCTTTATTAGAAAAGTTTCTTTAGCAAGATTTCCAAGCGAACTTAAACGAAATATAGGGAGGTTTTCCATTTTTATAGTTATGGAATCAATATCTGAGGTAGCTACCACACATCAATCGATCCTTTTCATTGTGTATCACTACAATTTTGACTGTGCTTATTGATTCAGCAATAAGAATCTTGGCAACTTTTCAAAAAGTTTACTGGTAAATCTATCCAGCTCAGGAGCTTTACAGGATATGGGGGGAGTGGATAGTTTGGCATTCCTTTCACTATGATGGATTGGTCGAGCATTTCCTTTTCAACTTGATAGGTTAAGGGGGATGCATTGTTAAAGCCTCCAACACTTCTCAATAGGGAAAATAGTTTGAGAAGTTAATTATTTTGTTGGAGCTGATCATTTCTGAAATGTTCATTGTTATCTGGTTATCATTCATTTTAATTGCCAGGAGGGAGTGTTTAGTATCTTCATTCTCAATGAGGGGGGCTCCGCACGTCTACATGCCTGACTTTGACTTTCATACATATGAATGTAATAAAATACCAATGTATTGGATAAGTTCATCTAGCCCATCTTCCAATGTCCCACCAGGTTCCTTATTATGATTCTGAAACTAATAACCTTGTATTACCTTACCTATTAGAAATTTATCCAATCCTTTCTTAAGAACGATTAGCAATGGTTTTCAATTCCACCATCCGCATTGATAATCTATTCTATGGGGGTGATTTTGCCAATGCGGTCACAATGAAGGCGGGACTGCTGCTTGTCGGGTTTTAGTCCCGCCTCCATTGACTTGTGGCCAATCCACGCTATTTTCCCTTGATTGACCTTGTTAAGCCCGCCCAGCGGGCTTAGCAGGCCAATTAAGGGCAAGCCGGTTACAGAGAACATCAGCGTATGACGCTTCATCTGTCAAAAATTTTTGACAGATGAATTGTCATCGTTTGACAGCTTTGAGAAGCTGTCAAACACTGACATTCTCTGTTGTTTGGTAAGTCCTTGTACTCGAGGCTCACCAAACCTATTTTGTGAGCAGAAAGCAGACGGCTGTTGCATCGGAGAATGCAGCAGCCATTCTGTCATCTCTGCCATTGAGATGAGGAGCCTCCGGATCTCCAACGATTGAAGCCTGCAGGAAGAAACAAAGGTAAGGAAACTTTTTCTATCACTTTTCATTCACCTCACATACTTACCTCTCCACACTTGCACCCCTCCGACCTCCACAGACCCACTGCTAGCCTCACTGACCCTGGCGGGGTTTCCCGACGTCGGGAAGCCCACACCTCTGCTGGAAAAATGGGGATAATCCTCTTAACTGCCTGTTAAGTACCTGTTAACAGACAGTTAAGTGGCTGTAATCCCCTTCCCGTCTCCAGGAGATGGGATCCGGCATGGGTCGGATACCCACCTCCTGGGAAGATGGCACGGAGGCAGGTTGGGGGCGGGATGGATACCCGCCCCCAGATTCTGCCATTTTCCCAGCAGTCCCGCCTCCAAACCTGCCTCCCCAGGGCTGACAAAATTGGCCCCTACAATTCTATCACCCTCTTACTAAATTTTTTAATCTATATTTCTTATTTTTTTCTTACTTATTTCTAACTTTAAACTGTGTTCCATAGTCCTTAATTTCTGTGCCTGGCGGAAAAACTTTCCAGAAACCAAATTCTGCACAGAACCCTTAATCTGCTAACAGCCACCAGTCCAGTCGATCTGTTCGCTCTGTTCCTTCAAATAAGGATAGCACAGCGGACTGCCACATAATGATGGCATATCGTTCCCGTGGGTATCACTTGTTTAGCTGCATTGTTTAGTTCTTACAGTTATGCAATGGAAACATTTCCTATTCTTGTAGGCCATGGGATTGTTGGTAGGGGCCCAGATGACTACATTGCTGTTGCCAATGTTGAAAGTTATGCCATATAGTTTATAAATTTATAAAGGATGTGGTTACATTCATGAGTGGAAATAAAAATGATAGGCTAGAAATTTCTGGGTTTTTGAGGGAATAAAGAAAGCTGTTTAACATGATGTTACTGATTTGAGTGGGTGTACTGAAACATTCACTTTAACACCCACACAGTGGGGAGTCGAATGAATTAATGCGGAGGAGTACTTGATAAGTGCAATGATGAAGGATTTAAACCATTGAAACAACACAGGAGCCACGCCACAGCAATCTGAAGAACGCAGCCATCAAAGCAAAGGAAGACCAGATTCACAGCCTTGCTTGAAGGAATGAAGGAGGGGAGTGAGACACTCTATGGGACAAATGTCTCCAACGCCTCCTCACCCACTCCCAAAAGCACATTTTGCAGCAGGCATGGGAGCAAATCATAGAAAGGGCAATGCTGTCTAAACCCCCTCAGGTCATAGAATGACATACAATGATATCAGGCTTGAAGAAATCTGTTATGGTAAGCTAACAATATCATCATATATGACAAGTGCCTGCCACAGGTAGATATGAACGTTCTCTCCGCTCTTTCATTCTTTCTTACTATAGCATGTTAATCTCTAACAGGAGGTTATCCAGATTCAGTCATGCCAGAATATAAGCAGCCCAAGGAATACTTTGTATGCACAAAAACAGTTAGAGTGTATGTTCTATTTACAAGTGTTTACGACAACTTGTGTGCATATCAGCAATTCTTAAAAGAGTTTCACACGCAGAATGTGCATCTTCAAGTTCCAGCCCCTGAAGTTGTGCAGCTGTGTGACATTGCCGCTGCTCTATGCGCTATCTCTGAAATATTCTTCTGTTTGCTGGACAAGATGGCATATAATTGGTGAGAGCAGATTCACACTGGTTGGGCCCAATGCATTTCGAGCCCCTCACACCTTTGAGGAGGCCAGTCTGGAAATCATTGGTTTGGAGAGCATCAAGGGAGCAAAGGACAGTGAATCTGGAGGCACCCTTAGAGCTCATGACTAGTACCATAATGTTCATGTTATTTAACAATGGTCAGACAGTTACACACACAGGGCTGGATTTTGCCAATGGGGAGCTTTTGGAGGCGGGACTCCCACTTGTCGGGTTTCAGCCCCGGCTCCATCAACTCCTGGCCAACCCACGCTATTTTCCCTTGATTGACCTTGTTAAGCCCGCCCAGCAGGCTTAGCAGGCCAATTAAGGGAAAGCCGGTTACAGAGAACGTCAATGTATGACGTTTCATCTGTCAAAAAATGTTGACAGATGAGTTGTCATCATTTGAAAGCTCTGTGAAACTGTCAAGCACTGTCATTCTCTGTAGTTTAATGAGTTCTTGAATTCAAGACCTCATCAAATGTCTTTCTTTTTTAGAAATTAGATGGTTGCTGCATTGGCGAATGCAATGGCCATCTGTCATCTCTACCCGCCTCCATGCCATCTTGCCAGGAGGCGGATAGCCGTCCTGCACCGGATCCCATCTCCTTGGAGGCGGGAAGGGATTACAGCCACTTAACTGCCTGTTAACAGACAGATTGAGGTGCGAGACTCTCCGCATACCCACTGATTGAAGCCTGCAGGAAGAAACAAAGGTAAGTACACTTTTTCTAACACTTAGCACTTACCTTAGATACTCACCTCTCCAAACTTGCACCCATCACTCACCTCCACAGCACACTTTTGGACCCCTCCGACCCCCGCAAACCCACTACTCGCCTCGGTGACCCTGGTGAGTTTCGGAGCCTTCAGGAAGCCCGCACTTGTGTGGGCAAAATGGGGATAATCCTATTTTCTGCCTGCTAACTATCTGTTAACTGGCAGTTAAGTGGCTGTAATCCCTTCCTGCCTCCAAGGAGACGGGATCCGGCGCAGGACAGCTACCCGCCTCCTGGCAAGATGGCATGGAGGCCCCCAAATTCTGCCATTTTCCCGGCAGTCCCGCCTCCAAACCTGCCTCTCCAGGGCTGGCAAAATCCAGCCCACAACTTCTATAACATCACTGGAGAGTATCACTCAATGGAAGTAGTGCTTGAAGGTGCTTAAGTTTCAAGCACTAGGGACTTGACTGTAATAGGAACTTATTGTAGCAGCTTTCGCTCAAGGAAATGCCACATCTGATCCATCAAGCTGTAAATTACAGCAGATATAGCAGAAAGCAAGCAGGACCTCAACAGTAACGACTAATGGCTAACTCAGATGGAGGACTATCATAATGTGCATGAGGCCTCGGGCCACCAAATCCCAGCAGACTGTCAGTGAAACCTTGCAACCAGCCAGCACACTTCATTCTTCCACAAGGGAATCACTTCAAGCAGTAGTAGGTTAGGTGTCACATGTCAAAAACCACAAAGGGGAATCCCCATGGCAAATCATGCCAACAACAGTCACATAGGAGACAACAGAATAAGTGCAATGCAGTTAATTTGAACATTGTGCTGAGTATTTATTCAAATTTACAGGAGCCATGCAAAAGATGCTAATTTATGGTGGTTGATAAAATGGGCAGGAAACTGCAGCAAAATGTGTTATGGGCAATTTTATTATAGATACACACAAGAGATTTCAGAGAGGGGGCAGCTTAGGCTCTTAAAATGTATTTTGTGTACGTGCCTGGGGCACCATTCTTCCAGGCTGCAATGATGTTTCAGCAGCTACTTCTTGGGTGTCACTGTCGCCCTCCTGCTCTGGCATGGTTTAAGCATTCTACTGTCCTTATTCTAAGCTGAGGCCCCATTTCACAGCAAAGCTATGCAGCAGATATTAATGATTCTTGATACTCTGGAAGGGATTGTACTGCAGTGCACCCGAATCTGTCAAAGCATTTGTAGTGGTGCTTCAAAATTCCAAAAGTATGCTCTATAATCATCCTGGTTGCAGAATAGACCTCATTGTATCTATGTTTAGTTTCTGTCCTTGGTTGGTGCAAGGGTATAAGCCATGTTCCCAGAAACCATCCTTCCACTCTTCCACCCCCTTTAGGTAAGGCTGATAGAGTTGATTTGTTTAAAAAAAATCACTGTAAGAACTGCAGGGAAGCAGGCAATGACCTGCATGATTCTGTGCATGAACTGCACACTGATAGAGTAAAATTCCTTTTGGCTCATGGAGGCCACAGTATTGTACACAAGTGCCTAACTGTACAGCGCAGATTCACTAAGATGCTGCCCGGTATGAGGAAACACAAGTCGAAAGACTTGGAAAAATTGGGGCTGTTTTTACCAGAAAAGAGATTGTGGGGTGATTTGATACAAATGTTTCAATTATGTTACAAAGCAGATAGAAACAGACTGCCTCCAGGGGTTGAGGGGTATATAATGAGGAGATACAGTTACAAGATTAAAGGCAAGAGGTTTAGGATAGCGAGCAAGAGAAATATTTTTTTACAGAGGACCTTTAATAAGTACATGTACTGACCAATATACAGGTACTAACATCATTCTCGTTGAAATATTTTGGGATAATTTGGGGGTATGCCTTTCTCCTATAATTATATCTGTCACTGAGCCATTTGAGGATTTACATATTATTTCAATTATAAATTCAATAAATTGTCTATTTCAACAAAAAACGAACAAGATAGTTTTAGCATTCATTCCTAATAGTTTCTAATCACATTATACAAAAGATAACAATACAAATAATATGGTGGGAAATAATTTTTGTAGATCACTGATATTTTGCCGAAAGAGTTTCATCTCTATACATTGTCACATGTAGCCAGTGATGAAGAGGGGAAGTACAAGACAATCAAAACCAATTGGGACATAGATTGTTTTACATTTGGCAAGTAATTGAAAAATAAAATGCAAAATAATAATATTCTGGGGGGCTTCGGTTCTCCTTTGGTGCAGTTACGTGTAGAAAAATGTGAAGTAATATATTATTGAATTGAGAATAGAAAAAGTAAATACACCTTAAATAATAATATTTTAAATGGAACAGAGGAGTAGATAGATTTGGTGTGCCGAAGATTGAAGGTGGCAGCATAGTTGAAAGACCATAAAAAGGCTTGCCAAATACTTGGTTTTGTCACTAAAGATAGATAATACAAAAGCAAAGAGATAATGTTGATAACATACATGACCTGAGGTCGCAGTTAGAGTAGTGTGTGCACTGCTGGGCACTCCATTATAGAATTGATATAAAATCAATGGAAAAGTGCAGTGTAAATTCATTAAGATGTTATCAGGGATGATGGGTTATTGTTGAAGAGAGACTTGAGAACTTAAGATGAGAAGCTTAAAGAGTGACCTAATAGAAGCCTTTAAGATTATGAAGGGTCATGATCAGGGAAAATGCAATAGATTGTTTCCACTAGTTGGTGAGATGGTAACAAATAGGCACAAATTTAAGGTAATCACAAAAAGAATTAAAGGAGAGGTTAGGAAAAATTTGTTTGCACAGAAGTTGATGTAAAAAAAGTTAAATTCTCTATCACAAGCTTGTTGAAACAGCGTCCATGGCCGAGATTTACCAAGGGATCAGCGAGCGTGATCGGTGGCGGGTCAGGTGGGAACGTTTTTTTTTCCCCAGCGGGACAGAACACCGCTGTGCAACCGCCACCACACGCCTTTCCCAATGTTGGGTCTGTCTACGCTGAGCAGACCCGACACGCATTGGCGCGGACCCAATTCAGGTCATTATGACCTTGTTTAGAGAACATTAAGAATACATTTGAGCGCACCTTTTGATTTTACGTGCTCACCCACGGGGTCCATGCTGGTCGTGGACCACGTCTGTCAAGCTGAAGCGGGAGTTCAGTGGTCTTTGAATCAGTTGTTGAGTTGACAGGTTCAAATGTACAGTAAAGCTCTCACCTTACAGAGATATCTTCACTCAGCCACAAGCTCTTCCTCACTGCATTTCCACAACAGTTTCAGCATGCTGTAAGTCTTTACACAAGTCTCCATCCAATTTGACCTCATTACCTCTCTCACCATTGACAGATCGCTCCTGTCATCTCTACTTCACCTGCCATCTATCCCATCTGCATCATTGCCCTTTATACTCTCTCACCTTGGTCCTCAGAATCCCACCACGATCAGCCCCAACACCAACAGCACCAGGCACACCAGTAGCACCAACAACAACACCACCAATCTCCTCCGCAATCACCTGATGCTGCACAGGACAGAGGGCATCAGCACCCGATCACATTGCTGCCTGGGAGGCCAGGGATGGCCTCACCATGGCCAGATTTACTTCACTTGATGCTGTACAACCTGGCTACCACATGATGTGCCAGGTTGGCACCACCCCGCACCAACACTATAAAGCATCCCTATAATGCCCAAGCCATTCTTTCCACACTCATCAGCATTGCGGGGGCACCGTTATGTCTCACCATTCACTGCAACTCACTAAGCTATTTCAAAAGGTGCACACAAATCTGCCCAAGAACACAAAGTTTTGAAAATAAAGGTTTCAATGTTTGACACCACATTAACAGAAACGTTACATGAGCATTGCATAAAACACCCAAGTGTCTACCCTTGTGTGTTGTTAGTTGGTATGATTGGACTAAGATGAGGGTGAGTGTGAAGGATGGCTAATGAGATGGGGATGAGATAATGTAGATAGAGAGGGATGGGTGGAGGTGCAAGGTAAGTTGGTGTGAGTAAGGATGTGTGGGGATGTGATGAGAGGCATAGCAGGATGAGGTTGAGTGTGGCTTTGTACTAACGTTTTGTGATCTACTGAGATAATTGAAAGGCTTGCAGCACTGCACCCAGGTCCTCCTGACGACATCTGTTTGTGTCCTCCTCTGCAAGAAGCATATGGAGGAATCATGGGTGAGCCTGGGTGCAGCCCTGTGAATTTGTTCAGTCATTGTCAGTGTTTGCAGCACCTCAGTGCTGTAGAACACTGACAGCACAAATGTCAAATTAAAGTTGGCCATGGTCCCTTTAAGGAAACCGGCTGATGATGCGTCATCAAATGACATCACCAGACCCACTTCCTCTAATTGGCCGGGAAACAGCTGGGTGGGTTTAACAAGCCCAATCTAGGAAATCATTTTGCAGAGCGGGCTGGAGCCAGCAGCGAGCTCGCGACCCGCCACCGATGTCGCCCGCCACCGACCCGCCGATGTTAGTAAAATCCCGGCCCATATGTTCTTCTAAAAAGGAAATTGGGTAATTGCTTCAAAAAAAAAGAATTATAAGGAGCAGGCAGATGAGTGGGATTAGACGAGGTGGTTCATGCAGAGAGCACCACCAGTACAGACTTGATGGGCCAAATGGCCTGTTTCTGGGCTGTAACATTCTGCGATTCCTTTTTTTGCCTGTGTGGCCATGTCCCACCACCCATAACACACCCTCAAATCAGACAAACCATCCAGACGTTATTAGAAAAATAAAGATCAAGGTATATCATTCTTCAGGCTAGAAAGAACCTGTATTTTCATAAAATACATTGCTTTATGACATATCCTACATCAGGACTGTTCATGCTGTTTGTCTTTGTGGACTGCTTAGCTGCATATCACAGAGCATCGTGAGCCACATATAAAATTGAAGTCAATGCTCTCATTAATGTGAATTTGTCTCAAACTGTTCATTCTTTGTGTTCTGATTGGAACAGCACTAAAAATAGCCCTTTCCAAACCGCCAGGCCCATCAAGTTGAACCAGAGCAAATCAGAGAGTAAGAAGTATAGAAGTGAGTTGCTGGGTTTAGTGGGCTGGATTGGCAAGGTTTTCTGGACACAATTGGTGCACAGACAGCAGTTTGGACACCCTTGCACTACCTAAATGGTGCCTCAGTTACCCAAGCCTCAACAACTAATCCCGAAATTAAAATTGCTCTAATTGCAGCATGTGGAATAAAATGCCCAATACACTCTTTGTATACACCACTGCAATAAAAGCTGGTTTTCAGAATGCGTATTACCAGTGGGGAGCCTCACCCACCAGCCACACATATCGGGAAATTACAGAGGCCCTGCTCATGATTTTCTGCCATTTATTAATGGACAAAGAAAGTGTGTGTGCAAGACTCCCCATTGGTAGTGCACATTTGGGGAAATTAGCCCTGTAGTCTCTTATTGTTTTGTACACAATCATTAAATGATCTTCACCTATCCTGCTTAGCAATTCATTTCCATTGAAAGCCCTTAGTGAGATTCCTGTTGTTATCCTCCAAGAGTAATACTGTATAACAGTTTTGTTAACTTTTTCTTTACCTTTTAATCTGAATAAAATATTCGTAAAATCAGCCCATATGCAACCTTTTCTCCCAATAGCTATAACCTTGTTGAAGTAAACACATTTCAGAATGTAATCTGTTACCCATCATAATCCTGCTTAAAAATGTTCAATATTATATAGTAATATAGCTGTGTGCGATTGAGAGGGTATCAGCTTCCATTGTTTATGTACTGAACAGTTTCCTGTTATTTAAATATATATTGTCATGCCAGGTACAATTTTACTTTAGACAATTTTTTTTCTGTTGATAACCAGCTGAGAAAGTTTTCTGATTGAAGATTTCTCTGTGTGAGAAAACATGTTCATCACATTTCCTGTCATGCCAACAAAGTCACACTGCAGCTTAATCACGCTAAACAGCCTTTGGAATGATATGAAATGTATTACTTGAGCAGAATCTTAGACACAACAAACCAAACTAGTAATAAATGTGGCCTAATACTGAACATGAGAGCTAAATAACAAGAAATGACACTGGATAAAGTGTCTTGATCTTCATTGTAACTATACTGAATGTTGCTATGTTATGTATTGCTGTTAATGGAAGTTATTGTGACAAAAGGAAATTATTTTTGTATTACATTTAGGTTCACATTGGATTCTTTAATTTTCTTAAAGTACATAAAGGATTAAAAAAACAACTTCAATCATAGAAAAATATTGCCGTTAACTCTGTTGGAAGAATGAGTCAATTTTGTATGAGGAACAGGTGCCCATGGGAGGACCCAATCCATTTAGTTAAAGTACATTCTATGTGATTTGTTCAAAGGAATGTTTGATGGCATCTCGTCTTGAATTTAACAGACAATTATTAAATTCACATGGCCCAAGTGACTATTTCAAAGGTGTTTATCAGCCTCCCTTTTAAATCAGTGAGCCTATCTGGAATCTTTGAAGAGAGGCAGCTGAGCTAGATAATTTCGGTAATTGGTGACAAAAAAGATCCATACATTGAAATTGCAAGCTATTTATTATTTTCTATGACAACAAAAATACTGTAAAAATAGACAGTGTTACTCCTGCTATTTGCTACTTCTATTATTTTTAATACAACTGTTTGGAAGTTAAAGCTGGAAAAATGGTCTAGTGTAGTGTTATTCTTCTTCCTTCCAAAGAAAAGAAGAATTTCTTCTTGAAGACTTGGGATAAAACCAGAAGTTCAGGTAATCTGAAATGGGATTTTCTGTTCATTTCCTGGGGATGCTATGAATTTTACTTAGTTATCAGGGCATATGAAAATATTCTCTGGGACTTGGGCTGTGAGTGTAGTTTGAAATGCAGAGGTCACAAATATCTAGAGTAAAAGGGGTAAAAACAAAATCCCAAACATAATGCCCATTGCAAATGAGCTTCTGTTACAAAGTTATGGCAGTTCAGATATATTATATGCACATTACAGCTTATAACATCACAGTTATAAACTGTGTTATCTTATGTGAATTCAGTAAATGAATAGTACATCACTGGCATCAAATGTATGCTTCACACCCTTCATTTCTTTGGTTTTCAAGTTGCAGAATGCCTTAAAAAATTACAAGCTGTCTAATTTCACTCAAACTTTGGTAAATTGAAATCTCTATGTATTGATTTTTAGTAATTTCCTTGAAAATCTTTTGTTCAGTTGTCAGACTGACTAAAAGCCTTTGTGAAAAAGAACACTATAGATTTTTATTTGCTTAGCCCTAATTCGTTCCCGTTTAGATGCATGGAATTCAGCGATGCCTTGACAACATAATGTATATGTACAAATGATACTTATAAGAATGAAACTGTGAATCAGAAATAATTACACAGGTATTTCAAACTATATTTGGGTTATTTTTAACTGATCTGGAATAAAAAGCAAAATGAGTAATGATGTCTGGATTTAAAGGCTGCTGTTATACTGCCACTTTTACATTGATCTAAAACTGTTTCAAATGCTTTTCAATGTGAAAATACCGGTATAACCCTCTAGGAGGCTGCCTGATACTGCCTGGGCTTCACAATGCATGGAGTACAACTCCAGCTTGATGCAAAACCAGAATTAAAAATGCTCAGATAATCAGTTAGATCTCCTGGGTACTTTATAAACTTAGTATTGAATCATTTTAGGTATCAGCCTTGGTAACACTCTCACCTCAAAGTCAGAAAGTTTTAGGTTTGATTCCCACTCCAGAGACTTGAGCACATGATCTAAGATGACACTTCCGTGCAGTACTGAGAGAGTGCTGCACTGTTGGAGGTACTGCCTTTCAGATAAGATGTTAAACTGAGGTGCCATCTGCCCCCTTCGGTGGGCATAAAAAATGATGTGGCACTATTCAAAGAATACTGGAGTTCTCCCAATTTCCTGGTCAACATTTATCCCTCAACCAACATCACTAAAACAGTCATTAAAACAGTCTGGTCATTTATCTTACATTTATCTTGTTTCCTACATTACAACAGTGACTACACTCCAAAAGTAATTCATTGGCTGAAAAGCACTTTGGGACATCCGGTGGTCGTGGATGGTGCTATATAAATGCAAGTCTTACTTTCTTTCTTTACCTTACTGGTGTTTGTGGGACAAACTGTTTGCAAATTGGCTGCTGTGTTTGCCTACGTTATCATATTTCATTGCCTGTGAAGTTCTTTGGGACATCCCAAAGACATGAAAGCTTCTATATAAATGCAAGTTCTTCTTTAAAATAAAGTGACTCTTCACATTAAAATATAGCTGCTGGGTGAATAACGCTCTGGACATACATATAAGGATGCATGTGCAGAACTGTCTACTGGCAGGCAGAGTTTTAGGCCACAATTTTCCCTATCTCGACGGGTCTGATGTGGCTGGGGTCGGTGGCGGGGTGCAAACTCGCTGCTGGCTCCAGCCCGCTGTCCAAGGTGATCTTACGCTGATTGGGCTTGTTAAGCCCGCTCAGTGCATTTCCCAGCTGATTGAAGGAGGCAGGTCTGATGATGTCACTTGATGATGCATCATCAGCTGGTTTCCTTAAAGGGACCATGCACAAATTCATTTTGACAGTTGTGCTGTCAGTGTTCTACAGCATTGAGGTGCTGCAAACACTGACAAGCATTGCACAGAGGTGCATGGCTGCACCCAGGCTCTCCCATGACTCCCTCCACATGCTTATGGAGGGAGTCACAGCATGCAGGGAGGATCTCTTCCCTTCCCATGGGTAGAAGAGACCTCCCCAGGACACCATCGAAGCCTGGTTACACATTACACAGGAGAACACAAGCAGGGATGTGGCCAGGATGACCTGGCTGCAGTGGCGCAAACCTTTCAATGATCTCAGTAGATCAAGAAATGTTACGGCAAAGCCACACACAACCTCATCCTCCTGTGCCACTCATCACATCCCTATCACTCTCCCTTCCCTACCCTACTCCTGCACATCCTTACTCACACCAACTTACCTTGCACCTCCACCCATCCCCCTCTCTCTATCTACATTATCACATCCCCATCTCACTAACCACCTCTCACACTCACCCTCATCCTAGTCCAATCATACCAACTAACAACACACAAGGGTAGGCACTTGGGTGTTTTAGCCAATATTCATGTAACACTTCTGTTAATGTGCTGTGAAACATTGAAATCTTTATGTTCAACACTTTGCATTCTTGGACAGATTTGTGTGCACCTTTGGAAGTGTCTTAGTGAGTTGCAGTGAATGGTGAGACATAACGGTACCCCCAACAATGGCGATGAGTGTGAAAGGAATGGCTTAGGCATTGTAGGGATGCTTTATTGTGTTGGTGTGGGGTGGTGTCAACCTGACGCATCATGTGGCAGCCAAGGTGTACAGCTTCAAGTAAAGTAAATCTGGCTATAGTGAGGCCATCCCTGGCCTCCCAGGCAGCATTGTGGTTGGGTTCTGATGCCCTCTGTCCTGTGCAGCATCAGGTGATTGCGGAGAAAGTTGGTGTTGTTGTTGGTGCTGCTGGTGTGCCTGGTGCTGCTGGTGTTGGTGCTGATCGTGGTGGGATTCTGAGGACCAAGGTGAGAGAGTATAAAGGGCACCGATGCTGATGGAAAGATGGCAGATGAAGTTGAGATGACAGAAGCGATCTGCAATGGTGAGAGAGGTTGACCCAATGAGGTGGCATTGGATACAGAGTTTGCTCCAAACACTTGAAAGCTGCATAAAGCTCAATCTGTCTTCCAAATTCAGTAAGCAACAACTTCTAACCTTGGAAAGTGAACAGCTATGAAATGGGAGCTTTTATAGAACATTTGCAGCTGTCAAGTTATGAAATCATCCCATGCTGTTGGGGATCTCCCTACCCGCTGTCAAAAAAAATTCCCATCTGACCCGCCACCAAACGTGCCCACTGAACCCCCGAAAGATTCTTCCCTTAGTGACAGCTCACAGTATAACTCAGGTCTCTCTAGCAGCTACCAATCTCAGACTAGGAGTGCAGTATAATTTGAGCCTTAAAAGGGAGATGAAAGCTTCATTTTGCACAACCTCCAATCTTCCCTATAGTGACATTGAACTCTGCATTTAATGGAATATATTCTGATTAAATAATTGAAACTAAACAGGGAGAAAAATGATCTTGCTCATTGCACTGTATGACATTTTTTACAAAATATTCAGCAGTAATCTTGGTTCCATTGTGTATTCGTGGGCAAACAGCATCCCTTTATTGATCAGCAAGGGCCTGATAGTGTGATAGTATCGCTCCTGTTTAGCTGTTGGACTTAGTTGTCAACAGAATGATGAGAAACGGAAAACGCGGAAATTCTATAAATCACATAGGTTAAAAATTATTGTTGGCCATGTTAGTGTACCAATGCTAAACATATTCAGGCAACTATAGTCTGCCCACTATTTCAATGGAAGTATTAAACCGTTCAGTTAAGGGGCCTAAAAGCTCCATTAAATTAATGGGCTGAAGAATGTCATCCCATGCAGTAAACATCCGTTCACTATTATCACCAACAGCAATCTCTATTCTTATATTCTTTTAACACAACAGTTTTTAAAGTGCTTGGATATTACTGTGGCTGAATTTTTTTTTTAATTCACACAAGTTTGATTTGAATGTTTTCCCCAAACCTAGTCTCACATTCTTGCACAACCTGATTATTCCCTTCTTCACTCGCCGCAGAACGGGAAATCGGGAATGGGAGGAGCCACCCACACGGTCTCTTTCGGGATTTTCCCGTTGACTTGATTTGCTTTCCCTTTCAGTCTGCTTTTCTTCCAATCTCGGGTATACATGTCATTCTTGTTATTTGGCCACTTGATGACTAACCGCCTTCCCATCAGATCCAACTTTCAACATCCAAACCTCTGCCTCCCCTTTTCTCCTCCTTCCCTCTTTGTCTACTCCACGTCCCTCATCCCGAGCCACCAGTCCCAGAAACCGGAATAACAGCTTTCAAAACCTGAACTCGTGCAAATCAATCTCCAGACTTGATTTTAGGAAAATGAGCGCCGAGATCCAATAATCTGCGGAAGACATGGTCCAGCAGACATGGAATCACACATAGCTCGCCCCACACTTGCCCAGTACAACGGAAAACATTGGAATAAGTACCAGGGCACCAGCGACTTCCTCCAGCCATGACGCCAATGGCTGCACAAGTAATAGAGATTTTAGCCGAGGGTTTGTGTGCACATCACAGTGCATAATACAGTAAAATAGTCCAACTGCTGCTGCTGTAACCAATAGTTATATATATTAAACCAGAAACAACTGGCATCTATATGGTGCATATATATGTGTGTATATCTATATGTATAAATATATATAAAAATAATAGATGAATTGCCATAACACTCCATAGTTAGCATAACTAGTTAAATAGACGAACTGCCATAATACCCCATAGTTAGCATAACTAGTTAAATAGACGAACTGCCATAATACTCCATAGTTAGCATACCTAGTTAAATAGACGAACTGCCATAATACTCCATAGTTAGCATAACTAGTTAAATAGACGAACTGCCATAATACTCCATAGTTAGCATAACTAGTTAAATAGACGAACTGCCATAATACTCCATAGTTAGCATACCTAGTTAAATAGATGAACTGCCATAATACTCCATAGTTAGCATAACTAGTTAAATAGACGAACTGCCATAATACCCCATAGTTAGCATAACTAGTTAAATAGATGAACTGCCATAATACACCATAATTAGCATAACTAGTTAAATAGATGAACTGCCATAATACTCCATAGTTAGCATAACTAGTTAAATAGATGAACTGCCATAATACACCATAGTTAGCATAACTAGTTAAATAGATGAACTGCCATAATACTCCATAGTTAGCATACCTAGTTAAATAGATGAACTGCCATAATACTCCATAGTTAGCATAACTAGTTAAATAGATGAACTGCCATAATACACCATAGTTAGCATAACTAGTTAAATAGATGAACTGCCATAATACTCCATAGTTAGCATAACTAGTTAAATAGATGAACTGCCATAATACTCCATAGTTAGCATAACTAGTTAAATAGATGAACTGCCATAATACTCCATAGTTAGCATAACTAGTTAAATAGATGAACTGCCATAATACACCATAGTTAGCATAACTAGTTAAATAGACGAACTGCCATAATACTCCATAGTTAGCATAACTAGTTAAATAGACGAACTGCCATAATACTCCATAGTTAGCATAACTAGTTAAATAGATGAACTGCCATAATACTCCATAGTTAGCATAACTAGTTAAATAGATGAACTGCCATAATACACCATAGTTAGCATAACTAGTTAAATATATGAACTGCCATAATACACCATAGTTAGCATAACTAGTTAAATAGATGAACTGCCATAATACTCCATAGTTAGCATAACTAGTTAACTCGGCTTGGCACCGCTGTTTAGACTGACTTCAATCCGCGGAGCCCGAATCTACAGACGCAGCGCCAGCTCTCCGGGCATCACAACTTTCTTTGGTGCCAAAATTGGATGGATTTCATCAGGGTCAGACCGCATCCCGGTACAACACAGTCAATACACTCCGTCTGGCTCAGCTGTTACTTGACACATGGGCACCTTGGTCTGTGCCACCTCTTATGACATCGCATTAAAAACACGCCACTGCATCCAGATGCGGCGTATCGCCGTGTATATTTAGTTATAAAAAGGTCTCTCGATTTACCTCGAAAGGCTACTTTGGCGATCCTGTCGCCTTTCCCCCGAAGATCGGTGACGGTTTTCAGGTGGACTATGAGAGCCATGCTGACTCGAGTCCGGCCGGAGTTAGTGTTGCTCTCGGAGTAAGCACCGCTGCACTCTGACTGGCTTTTCTCGGTCAGTTACACACACAGCGAGGAGCAGTTACCGAGAGAACCTGCTGCCCAGCGTCTCCGCCCCTCGGTACAAGTCACTGCAGTTCATCCAGTTTGTTGTTAGGAATCCCTAAATAATTTAGAAGCTTCATTAACAGAGCGGGTTTCGTGTGTCGTTGACATATATATTTTTTAAGCTGCTCTGCTATCGTATTTACTGTAATTCCATAGAACGTCAGTTGAGTTAATCCAGCTGTTGGGGGCGTTGACTTGCGTTTTGAAACTGCCGCAGATGTATTTTCAATGTGTGCACTGGGTCTCTTTGCACCTTTGTCGATACACATAAATGTTGAAAGGGGTTCCTGGTGCATTGAGGGTTATGATGAATTGTGACACATAATGAATTCTATTTCTGTCATATTCCTGTCCTGCTATATCCTTGGAAGCCCCGAGGACCGGAATATGGCGGTGGTCTCACATATTGTGGTAGAAAGTGACACGTTGGAGATTTGGAATGTGCATTCTGTAATCTAATCTATTAGTTGCCCAGTTAGACAAGACAGTCAATACATGGACATGAATTAAAAAGGGAAGTGGAACAGAAAGGAAAAAGTAAGACTTATCCTTTCCCATGGAACTGCTAACGAATATAGATCCAGGTCAGGACATGAGCAAGCAGGGATAAGCTATACAGCAGAGATGAAGACTGCCCAGAAAGGAAGACCAGTGCTGTCCATCCAGCAAGTCCAGCTCATCCAAGGATAGGCCTGATTTACAAGATGACAACAGAATTACCGATGAGGAAGGCATTTGGCCTATTTGATTCATCATCGCATCGGAGAGATCGCAAGCACCACCCGCCGCCCCATTGTAGCATCCACATGTTTGATAAATGATACCAGCGTTTTGCTTCCACTACTTTATCTGGAAGCTCATTCCACATGTTGATTACTTTTTGTTTTTAAGAAGGATTTCCCGATATCTGTCTGAAAAGTATCCTTCTCCAGTATGAACCTGTGTCCCCTAGTTGTATTCCTGCAGTTAATTTAACGTAATATTCCAGGTAAAATTTTTCTTTACCCTTAACAATCTTATATAACTCTATAAGATCACCTTTCAGATGGCTCATTTCCAAGCTGAAGCCAAGTTTATTTTTTGAATCTTTTCTCATAACTCATTCGCCTGACACTGCGAATTAACCTCGCGACCAAAAGACAGTGCTTGTGACCGCCAGTTTACAATGTCTGCCTCTAATTTATTGAGTGAGGACCTGCATTGATAGCATCACCTTCCAACACTTACTTTGAGCTTGTTATCCGAAGTTGAACAAAATGTCTAGGCAGAAAATGTACAGTTCAGAAAACGAACCTATGGCATAAGTTTTTTTTACTGGAACTAGCAGAGGACAGTGATTAGTGCATTTGGCATACTGAGATGATGCTATAAAGATATCTTGGTTCATGACAAATTTATCATGAAATCCATATGAAAAATTAAGCAACACTGTCCCTAAGTAAGAAATGTTGAAGCTTTTTGCATCTGTGAGCAGTGTATTTACAGATCAGTGTAGATTTACTGCATGTGCATGGATTGAGAAGGAAGCAAGTGCAGCAAATCTTGCACCTACTAGAGTTGCACATGCCTAAGCCTGCCAAATCTCCTGGGATTCGGCCTAAATATGTATGTGCCACTAGTTCCCAGCATGGAATATAGTAGGCAGTGGGAGCCTGATGTTTGGGTGGCAGGATATCTAGTGCTGGTGCAGGGATTTAGAAACATGAAGCAGTAGTTTAAAGAACAGGGCACTTTTGGTAGATAAAACTTTGACTACAATGCAAATCATTGCCTAAATGGAGCAGAGACTGACATAAATCCCCTAATTTGCCAATGCATCAGTCCATGTACTGCTAGAAGAAATGTGGCAAAAGACCCAAGCTCTTTTTCTGTCACCTTTGCCTCTGTGTGCCCACTTCTTTGGCCAGGTGTCTTCCCCCCTCACAACGGACCCTTTCTCCCATTTTCAGAATTCTCATTCTACCTGGACCCCTCCCTCTGGCTTCTTGCCCTCTCTAGATCTTTTCATTGCAAACTGCAGGTATGATGTTGGCCGTCTCAATTTCTCTGCTCCCCTCACTGACTCCAACCTACTGCCCTCTGAACTTGCAGCACTCCATTCTCTCAGATTGAACCCTAACATTGTCATTAAACCTGCTAACAAGGGTGGTGCTGTTGTTGTTTTGCGCACTGACCTCTACCTTGCAGAGGTTGAATGCCAACTCTCCGACACCTCCTCCTACCTCCCCCTGGACCATGACTACCGAACATCAAGCCATCATTTCCAAGACTGTCACTGACCCCATCTCTGGACAGCTTCCCTCCATGGCCTCCAACCTCATAGACCCCAACACCGCACAGCTCACTTCCATCTCCTTCCCAAGATCCACAACAGGGCTGCCCTGGTAGACCCATCATTTCAGCCAATTCTTGTCCCACGGAACTGATTTCTTCCTATCTCGACTCTTTTATTCCCCCTTGTCCAGTCTCTTCCCACCTGCATCCATGACACTTCCGATGCCCTCTGCCACTTTAACAGTTTCCAGTTTCCTGGTCCTAAGAGTCTCCTTTTCACTATGGACGTCCAATCGCTCTACACCTCCATCCCCCACCAGGACGGCCTGAGGGCGCTCCACCTTTTTCCTTGAACAGACGCCCAACCAGTCCCCATCCACCACCAGCCTGGCTGAACTTGTTCTCACATTGAACAACTTCTCCTTTGACTCCACTCACTTCCTCCAAATAAGAGGTGTTGCTATGGGAACCCACCTGGGTCCTAGCTATGCCTGCCTTTTCGTGGGATATGTGGAACATTCTTTGTTCCAGTCCTACTCAGGTCCCCTACCTCATCTCTTTTTCCAGTACATTAATGACTGTATCAGTGCCATTTCCTGCTCTCGCCCTGAACTGGCAAATTTCATTCACTTTGCTTCCAATTTCCACCCTTCCCTCACCTTCACATGGTCCATCTCTGACTCTTCTCTTCCCTTCCTCGACTTCTATTTCTCCATTTCTGGGGATAGGCTATCGACCAATATTCACTTTCAGCCCAGTGACTCCCACAGCTACCTTAACTACACTTCCTCCCACCCCGCTTCCTGTAAGGACTCTATTCCATTCTCCCAGTTTCTCCATCTCTGTCGTATCTGTTCTGATGATGCCACCTTCCACACCAGTGCTTCTGATACGTCTTCCTTTTTCCTCAACCAAGGATTCCCCTCTACTGTGGCTGACATGGCCATCGACCGTATCTGTTCCATTTCCCGCACTTCTGCTCTCACCCCTTCCCCTCCCTCCCAGAACCACGATAGTGTTCTCCTTGTCCTCACCTTCCACCCCACCAGCCTCCACATTCAATGGATCATCCTCCGCCATTTCTGCCACCTCCAGCGTGATCCTACCACCAAATACATCTTCCTCTGCCCTTTCAGCATTCTGAAGGGACCATTCCCTCCGCGACACCCTGGTTCACTCCTCAATCACCCCCAACATCTTCCCATGGAAGCACAGGAGATGCAACACCTACCCTTTTACCTCCTCCTTTCCCACCGTCCAGGGCCCTGAACACCCTTCCAGGTGACACAGTGATTTACTTGTACTTCTTTCAATTTAGTATACTGTATTCGCTGCTCACGAAGGGGTCTCCTCTTACATTGGGGAGACCAAACGCAGAATGGGTTCAGTCCGCAAGCGTGACCCCAAGCATCCGGTCGCCTGTCACTTTAATTCACTGCTCCACTCCCACTCTGACCTCTCAGTCCTCGGCCTCCTTCACTGTTCCAATGAAGCTCAACGTATGCTTGGGGAACAGAACCTCATCTTTTGATTAGACACTTTACAGCCTTCTGGACTCAACATTGAGTTCAACAATTTCAGATCATAACCTCTGCCCCCATTTTTTTTGGATGGCAGCTGTTGATGATTTTGCTATTCCCATTTACACCTCTTCTAGACTCATCTTTTGTTTCTTTACTTGTCCCATTACCATTTCCTTCTGCCTTGTACAGTCATACCTTTTGTCATTTAATCTCTCCTGCCTTCCACCCTATCACAGACCTTCCCTTTTGTTCTTCCCTCCCCTCCCCCCTTTCCCTGCCTCTGCACTTGCTTAAAACCGGTTATATCTCTAACTTTTTCCGGTTCTGACAAAGGGTCATCGATGTGAAACGTTAACTCTGTTTCTCTCTCCAGAGATGCTGCCTGACCGGCTGAGTATTTCCAAAGTTTTCTATTTTTATTTCAGATTTCCAGCATCCGCAGTATTTTGCTTTTGTATTGTGGCAAAAGAGGGATGCCCTGTTGTGTACTGCAGGGCACCATGCATATAGGCAGGCTGTAGAATGTGTACGGGAAGATGTAGCAGTCTCTGATTATACTGTTCCCACCACACAAAAGAGTTGGCTACAAATCAGACAAGGTAAGATTACTCATTACCATATACCAAGTAGACTGGCAATTAAGTATGCTACAAATATTTCCCTCTCACTCAGATTACCTAACAACCCTTAAATGCTCACCATGCATACCTATTCTGTACTATCTTACCACACTGACATCCTGAAAGGGTTTTATGCAAAAAATGCTTCAAACAAAATATAGTTGTATTATTCATGTGCATGTACTCACAACCATGACAGGCTGCAAAATGTGTGTGTAAAATAGGTGTATGGCTGCTTAAATATGTAAATCAGGGACCTTTGTCAATTGTAGGACCCTGATTGCAAAATTCAGGTAAAAAAAGGGATAGCTGGAGGTTGTTCAAAAAACTGCGGCAGGAAATTTTGAGATTTTATTTTTGTGGGCCCGGAAGAAGCAAGCGTTCTCCTCCTGGGCCCACAAAAATTCTCTGGCCCACTAAAGACACATTCGAGCTCCAATCCAGGATCGCCTCTCTCCAGGTACAGGGATCCAGGAGGTAGTGTTGGAGGAGCCGCAGCCCTTGCTCTTGTCCAACAGGTTCGAGGCTCTTACTCCCTGTGGGGACGGGAGCAGGGGCTGCAGGGAGGATGAGCAACCTGGCCACAGCACCGTGGAGCGGGGGGCCATTCAAGAGGGGGGAGTAAATAGAAATGTTGTAGTGGTAGGGGATAGTATTATTAGGGGGATAGATAGAGTTATCTGCAGCCAAGAGCGAGAGTCCCGTAGGCTGTGTTGCCTACCCAGTGCCAGGGTTAAGGACATCTCCTCTGGGCTGGAAAGAAACTTGCAGTGGGAGGGGGTGGATCCAGTCGTCGTGGTCCATGTTGGTACAAACGACATAGATAGGACTAGGAAGCCGGTTCTGTTAAAGGAGTATGAGCAGCTAGGGATCAAATTAAAAAACAGAACCTCAAGGGTAATAATCTCTGGCTTATTACCTGAGCCACGAGCGAATTTGGCTAGGACAAATAAAATTAGAGAGTTAAATGCGTGGCTCAAAGACTGGTGTGGGAGAAATGGGTTTTGCTTCCTGGGACACTGGCACCAGTACTGGGGCAGGAGGGAGCTGTTCCGTTGGGATGGGCTTCACTTGGCCAGTGCTGGGACTAGAGTCCTGGCGGATCACATAACTAGGGCTGTAGAGAGGGCTTTAAACTAACTAGTGGGGGGGAGGTTCCTAGAGAACAAATAATAAAAATGACAACAGAGAAGGTCATAGACTTAGGTAGCAGTGGGGAAATTAAAAACCAGAGCGTGTCAGGAAGGGGCAGAAGGTATGGAGTAAAAGGTAAAGTAATAAAAAGGGCAACTAAGTGTCACAAAACACATTTGAAAGTTCTCTATCTGAATGCACGTAGCATTCGTAACAAAATAGACGAGTTAATGGCACAAATAGCTACATATGGGTATGATCTTGTGGCCATTATAGAAACATGGCTGCAGGGTGACAATGCCTGGGAATTAAACATACCAGGTCATTTAACAATCAGGAAGGACAGGCAGGAAGGAAGGGGAGGTGGGGTGGCTATGTTAATAAAGGAAGGAATCACTGTAATACAGAGAAATGATATTGGGTCAAAAGATCAGGATAATGAAACAGTTTGGGTGGAGATAAGGAATAATAAGGGGAAAAAAACACTAGTGGGCGTAGTCTATAGGCCTCCGAACAGTCGCAACTCGGTTGGACGGAGTATCAATCAGGAAATAGTTGAGGCTTGTAATAAGGGAACAGCTATAATTATGGGGGATTTTAACTATCATATTAATTGGACAAATCAAATTGGGCAGGGCTGCCTTGAGGATGAGTTCATTGAGTGTATTAGGGATGGGTTTCTTGAGCAGTATGTAACTGAACCGACCAGGGGGCAAGCAACCTTAGATCTGGTCCTGTGTAACGAGACAGGATTAATTAAAAATGTCCTAGTAAAGGATCCCCTTGGAATGAGTGACCATAACATGGTTGAATTTCATATTCAATTAGAGGGTGAGGAGGTTGTATCTCAAACAAGTGTGCTAAGCTTGAATAAAGGAGACTATGAAGGTATGAGAGCGGAATTGAGTAAAGTGGATTGGGAAAATAGATTAAAGGGTAAGACGATACATGATCAGTGGTGTACATTTAAGGAGTTATTTTACAACTTCCAAAAAAAGTATATTCCACTGATAAAAAAAGGGTGTAAAAGAAAAGACAGCCATCCGTGGCTAAGTAAAAAAATTAAGGATAGTATTCGACTAAAAACAAGGGCATATAAGGTAGCCAAATCTAGTGGGAGGATAGAGGATTGGGAAAACTTTAAAAGACAGCAAAAAATAATAAAAAGATTGATTAAGAAAGGGAAGATAGATTATGAAAGTAAATTAGCAAAAAATATAAAAACAGATAGTAAGAGTTTTTATAGTTATATAAAAAGAAAAAGGGTGGCTAAAGTAAATGTTGGTCCCTTAGAGGATGAGACCGGGAAATTAATGGTGGGAAATATGGAGATGGCAAAAACACTGAATGAATATTTTGTATCAGTCTTTACAGTAGAGGACACCAAGAATATCCCAACACTGGACAAGCAGGGGGCTATGGGGGGGAGGAGACAAACACGATCAAAATCACTAAGGAAGTGGTACTCGGTAAAATAATGGGACTCAAGGCGGATAAATCGCCTGGACCTGATTGCTTACATCCTAGGGTCTTGAGGGAAGTGGCGGTAGGGATTGTGGATGCATTGGTAATAATCTTCCAAAACTCCCTGGACTCAGCAAAGGTCCCGGCAGACTGGAAAACTGCTAATGTAACACCCTTATTTAAAAAGGGCAGTAGACAGAAGGCTGGAAACTATAGACCGGTTAGCCTAACATCTGTAGTAGGTAAAATTTTGGAGTCCTTTATTAAGGAGACAGTAACAGGACATTTGGATAATCATAATTTAATAAGACAAAGTCAGCATGGTTTTATGAAGGGGAAGTCATGTTTGACAAATTTGCTGGAGTTCTTTGAGGAAGTAACATATAGGGTGGATAAAGGTGAACCAGTGGACGTAGTGTATTTAGACTTCCAAAAGGCATTTGACAAGGTGCCACACAAAAGATTATTGCTTAAGATAAAAAATCACGGGATTGGGGGTAATATTCTGGCATGGATAGAGGATTGGCTATCTAACAGAAGGCAGAGAGTTGGGATAAATGGTTCATTCTCAGACTGGCAATCAGTAACCAGTGGTGTTCCGCAGGGGTCAGTGCTGGATCCCCAACTCTTTACAATCTATATTAACGATTTGGAGGAGGGGACCGAGTGTAACATATCAAAGTTTGCAGATGATACTAAGATGGGAGGGAAAGTAGTGAGTGAGGAGGACATAAAAAACCTGCAAGGGGACATAGACAGGCTAAGTAAGTGGGCAGAGATTTGGCAGATGGAATACAATACTAGAAAGTGTGAGGTTATGCACTTTGGCAGTAAAAATCGTAGAGCAAGTTATTATCTTAATGGCAAGAAACTGGAAAGTACTGAAGTACAAAGGGATCTGGGGGTCCTGCTGCACGAAACTCAAAAGATTAGTATGCAGGTGCAGCAAGTGATTAAGAAGGCCAATGGAATGTTGGCTTTCATTGCTAGGGGGATAGAATATAAAAATAGGGAGGTATTGCTTCAGTTGTACAAGGTATTGGTGAGACCGCACCTGGAATCCTGCATACAGTTTTGGTGTCCATACTTAAGAAAAGACATACTTGCTCTCGAGTCAGTACAAAGAAGGTTCACTCGGTTAATCCCGGGGATGGGGGGATGGACATATGAGGAGAGGTTGAGTAGATTGGGACTCTACTCATTGGAGTTCAGAAGAGTGAGAGGCGATCTTATTAAAACATATAAGATTGCGAAGGGGTTGGATCGGGTGGATGCAGGGAGGATGTTCCAGATGATGGGTGAAACTAGAACTAGGGGGCATAGTCTTAGAATAAGGGGCTGCTCTTTCAAAACTGAGATGAGGAGGAACTACTTCACTCAGAGGGTGGTAGGTCCATGGAATATGCTGCCCCAAAAAGCTGTCGAAGCTACATCATTACATAAATTTAAAACAGAAATAGACAGTTTCCTAGAAGAAAAGGGAATTAAGGGTTACGGGGAGCGGGCAGGAATTTGGACATGAGTCTAGGTTCGGATCGGTCATGGCCCTGTGGGTAGCGGAGCGGGCCCAGGGGCTGTGTAGCCTGATCCTGCTCCTGTTTCGTGTGTCTAATTCTGTTAGATTCAGGAGATGGTCCTGTCATAGTGGATTGGCGGTTAGGATGAGATCAGCCATGATCTTATTGAATGGCGGAGCAGGCTCAAGGGACCAATTGGCCTGCTCCTGCTCCTATTTCTTATGTTCTTATGTTCTTATGTTCCCCCCACCCCTCCAGACCTGACCTTCTGGCTCTGCATAGGAGCTGCTGATTTCCTGCCCTCCCACAACCAGCGAACTGCAGCGGGGCATCGGTTTGATACCTGCAGCTCACCGGGAGCATTTATATTAAGCCTGAAACTGAATTTGGTTGGGACCTCACGCTGGCCCGAACCAACTGGCAGAGTGGCTACTTCATCAAGGAGAAAGAACAGGAGTACAATACACTGAGCATTTAGCGAAAAATAAATTGGGATTCACTTATAATTGCTTTGTCCAGAGAGTTTAATTCTCCTATTGCACGTTAAAATGCCAGCAAATATCTTAATTTTAGTGATTGCTTCACTTTTCACACAGCTCCTAACTTAACCGAACAGTAACTTGCCAAAGGGCACTTGAACTCTGTAGCTTCCAGTTAATGGCCTGGTGCACCCTGAGGTGGAATGAACATTTGAATTGTGATTACCACTTTACACATCACCTCTTTTTAAAGATCTTCCTATTCTGTTCAATTTTGAAAAGGATTTCTTCATGGTCAGCTTTTCTTTGAGACTGGCAATAATGACTGGGCTTCTTGTCTACTAGCAGAAACATTTCCTCTATGTTGTGATCCAAAACACAAAGGAAAATATATCCAAAATAACCTCAAGAGCTATATTGGAAAAATGCATCTAAAGTATTTACCTAAAAAAGCCAGTGTCCTTTTAAGTTGACTTACCTGTGCAGCTTATCTTTAATGCCTCGTCTGAATGGCTGTAAATAATGTTATGCAGTACTTCCACCCAAACATTAGGAGATCCATTGGGCCTTGTAGAGGTACTGGCCTAAGAATTGCCTTAAATGTGTCCTCAAAATGTAATCAGTAGTTAGACTGAATGCTAGGAAAGAGTTAATGCTAATTAAACTATGAAGGCTTATGTAAACAAAACGTTCCTTACCTGAGGTAGAAGACAAGCCTTCAAGATCACAGGCTTGGCGATGGATTGTTAAGGGGGACATGAAGATGTCCTGACTTATCTGGATCTGTGTGAGACCTTTTGTGAGAAAAGACCTGAGAATGTAAGGAATAAACAAGTGCCAGGCATGTCTGAGTGGAGGTCAGCAAAGGACCTACCGGGTTGTGCGAGGTGATTGACACCAAGGTCGTGATTTCCCTTACCTCAGTATGTCTGGTGCGGGCGACGTCTGTGGCGGGTCCCGACCCCGCTGCTAGCTCCAGCCCACTCTGTGAAATGATTTTACGATGATTGGGCTTGTTAAGCCCGCCCAGCGCGTTTGCTGGCCAACTGAAGGAACCGGATCTGATGATGTCATTTGATGACGCGTCAATAGCCAGTTTCCTTAAAGGGACCATGCGTAAATTGATTTTGACAGTTGTGCTGTCAGTGTGCTACAGCATTGAGGTGCTGCAAACACTGATAAGTACTGCACAGAGGTGCACGGCTGCATCCAGGCTCTCCCATGACACCCTCCATATGCTTATGGAGGGAGTCACAGCACATAGGAAGGTTCTCTTCCCTTCCAATGGGCAGGTGAGACTTCCCCAGGAGACCAACGCAGCCTGGTTGCACATTGCACAGGAGGACACAAGCAGGGTGTCATTAGGAGGGCCAGACTGCAGTGGCGCAAACCTTTCAGTGATCTCAGTCGATCATGAAACATTACTGCAAAGCCACACTCAACCTCATCCTGCAGTGCCACTCATCACATCCCCATCACTCTGCCATCCCTACCCTACTCCTGCATAACCTTACTCATACCAACTTACCTTGCACCTCCACCCATCCCTCTCTATGTACATTATTTCTTCCCCATCTCACTAGCCACTCCTCACACTTCAGTTTCAGTCTTCACTCCTAGTTCAGGAAACTCTCGTTTAAACGGCACCTAAATATCCGGAAATCTCTAATAACCGGCAAAATTCATACTCCGAAAACAACACCTCAATAACCGGAAATGTTGCCGAGTCCGAGTCTGAGTCTCCCACGGTGGCCGAGTTAGTCAGTGGGGTAGTTCTCCAAACTGCCACTACACAGCTTCTTGGCGCTGTCGGAAGTCTCTTCCGATCCGAACACCTCAATAACCGGAAATGTTGCCAAGTCCGAGTCCATTTAACACAACATTCTGTAGGTGAGTACCCAATTATATTGCACATTTCTTGATTTTTTAAATTTTTGTTTGTTAAAAATAGCCTTGGTAGATATCTGGAATTTTTAATCAACCGGCAACATACCGGTCCCGTCGGTGAAAGAGTTTCCTGTTCTTAGTCTAATTCTATTTCTATTAGTTGTTCTAGTACAGTTTTGCAGTAGAAGGTGTATCAGTACTTTGTCTAGTATATGTACAAAGGGTGTCTCTGTAGGAACATAGGAACAGGAGTAGGCCATTCAGCCCCTCGAGCCTGTTCCGTCATTCAATGAGATCATGGCTGATCTGTGACCTAATTCCATATACCTGCCTTTGGCCCATATCCCTAATACCCTTGGTTAACAAAAAGCTATCAATCTCCGATTTAAAATTAACAATTGATCTAACATCAATTGTCATTTGCAGTAGAGAGTTCCAAACTTCTACCAACCTGTGTGTGTAGAAGTGTTTCCTAATTTCACTCCCGAAAGGTCTGGCTCTAATTTTTAGGCTATGCCCCCTGGTCCTAGAATCCCAAACAGCTGAAATAGTTTCTCTCTGTCTATTCTATCTATTCCCCTTAATATCTTGAAAACTTCGATCAGATCATCCCTTAACCTTCTAAATTTTAGGGAATACAATCCTAATTTGTGTAATCTCTCCTTGTAACTTAACCCTTGAAGTCCACGTATCATTCTGGTAAACCTACACTGCACTCCCTCCAAGGCCAATATATCATTCCTAAGGTGTGGTGCCCAGAACTGCTCACAGTACTCCAGGTGTGGTCTAACCAGGGTTTTGTATAGCTGCAGCATAACTTCTGCCCCCTTGTACTCTAGTTCTTTCCATATAAAGGCCAGCATTCCATTAGCCTTTTTGATTATTTTCTGTACCTGTTCATAACATTTCAATGATCTATGTACCTGGTCCCCCAAGACTTTTTGGACATCCACTGTTTTTAACTTTATACTGTTGTGTATGTACCTTTAAGAGAAGAACTGATTTTATACTGCAGTGCCGGCAGTGACCACCCCTGTATAAAAGGTCCTAGCAGGCTCTGTACTTCAGTCTGCCGTTCCCCTCCTGTTCAGACCTCATTCTCAGCATTGCTGGCTGTGCAGCTGCCTCAGTCAGCAGGAGGAGAAGGAGCAGCCAAACCAGGAGAGTGGAGAGTGGAAAGTGGTGGTCTCCTGACCAGGAAGAGGAGGACAACGATAGGTCACCACCACCACCTCCACCATCATCACCACAACAACAGAGGTGCCTGGAGAGAGAGGACAGAGGAGGAGAAGGAGAAAGGAGGCCAGCAACAACATCAACCAGGGGAGAGGCCTTTCCCATTACTGCATCCCCAAATTGGCCTCCACTTCAGGAGAGGGAGAGAGGGGAGAGAAACCACCATCAACCAACGCCAACTGTTTGGAAGGAGGGAGGAATATCATCTTTCAGAACATCTACAGGTGGGTGTTATTTGGGGCACTCTCCCAAAGACTTTGTATTTTAGGTGGGGGCAGAAAAGAAGAAACAAGGCCGGATCATCAAGGGGTGTCTGTGTGTGTGTGGCTCTTGTTAAAAACTAGGCCACACACACCACTAATAAGCACCCCTTCTATTGCCTGACCTGGGACAGCTGGAGCTGCCTAGGTAAAGTCCAAGTTCATTTATTACATCGTTAAGACCTGGTGTGGGACTGAGCCTGGGGCATCTCCAGCTTTCCCAGGTGAAGACATCTTCTCCCCCTGCCAGAAGACCACTACCATCAAAGACTTTAAATTTCCATCGGAGAGTGCACCCCTGCCAA
The DNA here is from genome assembly GCF_052327205.1 of Somniosus microcephalus. Lineage (NCBI taxonomy): Eukaryota > Metazoa > Chordata > Chondrichthyes > Squaliformes > Somniosidae > Somniosus > Somniosus microcephalus. Next base: position 99,664,943 of record NC_140995.1, on the reverse strand, counting down.
CACCCACCCACCCACCATCCTGAGTGGCAACCCTGCCCTTGCGGCCTCCCTCCTTCCCACCCCCTCTCTCTCTCTCTCTCTTTGTCTCTCTCTGCCTCTTTCTCTGAGGCACCTCAATTTCATCTCTATTTATTAATTGCCTTTTGAGCAGAGGGGAGCAGGCCCCTCTCCCAATTTCAATCAATAAGGGGAGAGGTGTGCCTTCATTTTAAACAGCTCCCTCTGCTCAATAGAGGAACAAAAAAATACCTGAGGCCATTAACACCTTCAGGCCTGTGACTTGGGGTGAGTGTAGCCCTTATAAAAACACCCCATAATGGCGACTGCATCTTCGCCGGTGGCGGGGCCAGCCAGGACTTATGCGGGAGTGGCAGCCACAGCCACAGCTGCTCCCGCTGCTTCTGCTGCCCCGTCACCTTTTAAACTCATGACAAAAAAGCTTGGAGTGAAGAGCTACACTCACCCCGCTATGACCATTGAAGCCTGCGTTAAAGCCATGGCTGGGGTTGTCGGCCCCTCAGCCATCGTCGCGGCCTCAAAAATGTACGGGAAGGCTGTGTTCTTCCTGGGGTCGGAGCGGGCGGTGTCCCTGGCCGTCGCCAAGGGGCTCACCGTGGGCGGGACCTTCCTGCCGGTGGATCCTCTCGAGGCCAGCGCGCAGAGGATCGTCATCTCGAACGTCCCGCCCTATGTTCCTGGTGAGCTCCTCCTCCCCCATTTATGCCAACTTGGGGAGGTGAGGTCGGGGATCACACCCATCCCGCTCGGCTTCCGGGAAGCCAGCCTTCGCCACGTCTTCTCCTTCCGGCGCCAGCTGTTTATCCAGCTGGCGCGGGAGGAGGACACCGACGGGGCGTTCGTTGTCCACCACGAGGGGACCACCTATCGTGTCTTCTGGACGTCGGACGGTGTGCGGTGCCACGCCTGCAAGGAGGTGGGGCACATTCGGAAAAACTGCCCTGCCTCCAAGGCCGCCAGATCATCTAGTGCGGCCGAGGCTGACGCCGCCGCCGCTTCTCCCCCCAGATCTGCCCACGTGTCGGGAACCGCTGATGCGCGGTCGACGTCGGAGGCCGATGCTACCAAGGCCTCCGGCAGGGGGGAGGGATCGCGTCCGGCCGGAAGGAAGGCGCGGCAAAAATCAAAACACCTTAGGGCGGGTCCCCCCGTGGAGGGCCAGCCCTTGCCCCTTAAGCCCCTTACACCCGCGCTCCTCGCGGAGTTAATCGGGGCAGACGCGAGTGGGAGGGGCCTCGTGCCCGAGCCTGTGGCCGCAACCGCTGTAGCGGAAATGCCAATACCTGCGGCCGGGCTCGGGCCCGAGGAACCCGACAAACCTGCTCCGCCGGAGGGAGCTGAGGAGGAGGCCTCTGCAGACATGGAGGTCTCCCTCGCTCCCTCCATGCTAAAAAGAAGGCACGACCCCCTGGAAGAGGAGGAGGACCGGGAGGAGGAAGGTCCCTCTGAGCAGGGGGAGTCGTCGCCCACCGCGGGTACTGTGCCCCCCCCCCCGCTGTCATCACCACCGGCGATTGGCAGGGGTCGCCTGTCCCTCGGGAGGCTGAGGCAGATGTGTCTGTCCGGCACGTGTCTCCCGGGGATGGGGATGAGACCTTGCCCTTGGGGGTGGGCACGGGACAACCCGCGGCGGAGATTGACATTTTATCGGTGCCGTTACCCCTCGCCGGGTCGGGCGGCCTGGGGTCTGGGTCGGGCGAGCTCGAGGAAAATGAGCTCGCCCAATGCGACCCGGACATCTCCCAGGGGCTGCTCGTCCTGGTAGAGGTTTAAATTCAAAACACCCCATCCGCTGGGTCGGAGGTTGGTGGCGGGGAGGAGGATGGCCCCCTGGCTGCGTCTCTGGTGCCGGACGTACTGGAGGAGCTGGGAATTGTTCTCTCCCCGGTTTCTCCGGTCGTTCTGGTGTCTGAGGCGGGGGGGGGACTCCGAACCGCCGCCATCTTCTGGCCCGGTGCCCCTAGAGGAGCCCAGGGAGGAATCCTCTGCCGCCGATCCTGGGGGTGGGATCCGGGCGGAGGCGGGGCCGGCTGGTGTGGCCGAGCCGTTCACTGCGCACTGCGCGACGGACGGGTCGGCCGCTGGTGACGACCCCCTGGAGGAGGATGGGGACTCGGTGATGGGCATGGAGGACGATTTGGACTCCAGTGCCGACGAGGCGCTGGATGACCTCGTGCCCCTCGCCGAGTCTCCCCTCATTCCCGTAAGGGAACTCCAGGACTTTATGGCCACGTGCCTGGGTCGGCACAATAAGATCCGGCTGGCCCTCGACAGTTGGTCGGAGCTGGCGCTGCTCACCGTGTCCGTCCGCGCCGCCGTTAAAATCTTGGGCGCGGACGAGGGCGTGATCCCACTCGAGCTGCGTCGGCTCAGAACGTTCCTCACTGGGCTTCTGAGGAAGTGGCGGCTGACCAGCGGCTGCGCTCCCTCCCCCCGTTATGTGTAGGTAGAGGTTGCACTATGCTTCTGACATGAAGATAACCATAGCCAGCCTCAACATCAACGGCAGCAGGGAGGCGCGCCGCAGATTCAATAATTTCTCGGTCCTTTGGGACGGGAAGTATGCGGTGTGCTTCCTGCAAGAAACCCACACTGTTCTGGGAGATGAAGCCACGTGGCTCCTGGAGTGGCAAGGAGGGGTCAGCATGAGTCACCTCTCCAACAATTCCAGCGGGGTGGCTATCTTGCTGGCCCCGCATTTTCAGCCGGAGATCTTGGGGGTCAAGGAGCACGTGCCGGGCCGCTTGCTCCAGGTCACTGTTTGCCTGGGGGGCGTGCCGCTCCATCTAGTGAATGTGTACGCCCCTCAGAAGCAAGTGCGCTTCTTCGAAGAAGTGTCCGCTCTTTTGGGCTCCGTCGACGTGGGCGAGTGCGTCATCCTCAGGGGGGATTTTAACTGCACCCTCGAGGCGAGGGACCGTTCGGGTCCCCCGCGAAGCCCGGCGGCGATGGAGAAGTTGAGGGACCTGCTCGGGTCCTTTGACTTGGTGGACGTCTGGTGAAATCTCCACCCCGACTCCAGCGCCTTCACTAGCGTGAGGTCTGGGGGAGGAAGGTCCAGAATCGACCGCCTCTACATTTCCCGGGCGTACGTCTCCTGTGTTCCAGCGGCTTCCATGCGGCCGGTGCCATGCACGGACCACCACCTGGTGTGGGCGGAGCTCGCTCCGCTGCGCGCGCGGGGTGGGTCCGCGTACTGGCATTTTAACAACCTGCTGCTGGAGGACACGCGGTTCCGGGATTTGTTTCGTCGGTTCTGGGCCGACTGGAGAAGGAAGATGGGGGGCTTCCCCTCCTTGAGGCTATGGTGGGACATGGCTCACGTCCATCTCTTCTGTCAGGAGTGCGCAAAGGGGTCGACCAAGAGGCGGGAGGCCCGGGTCGGGCGGTTGGAGAAAGAGGTGCTCGACCTGGAGTCCCGTCTCGGTCAGGTCGTCGAGGACCCGGCCCTGCGGAAGGTGTACGAAGAGAAGAAGGGGACGCTGAAGGACCTGCAGCTCGTCGGGTCCCGAGGCACGTACGTGAGGTCGCGGATCCAGCTCCTGCGGGACCTGGACCGCGGCTCCCCCTTCTTCTACTCGCTGGATAAAAGACGTGGGGTCCGTAAGCAGCTCTTGTGGCTACTGGCCGACGACGGATCTCTGGTCTCGGATCCGGAGGGAATCAGCGCGGAGACCCGCGCCTATTACGGGGCTCTGTTCTCTCCGGATCCGTCCAGCGAGGATGCGCGCAGAGTTTTGTGGGAGGACCTGCCGAAGATCAGCCCGGAGGGCGCCAAAAAATTGGATGCTCCGCTAAGCCTGGCGGAGCTGACTGGCGCCCTCCGCCAGCTCTCCAGGGGAAAGTCCCCGGGGCTGGACGGGCTGACCGTGGAGTTCCACAGGGCATTCTGGGATGTCTTGGGGGGCGACTACGCGTGGGTATTGGGGGAAAGTTTGGCGACCGGGTAGATGCCCCTCTCTTGGCGCAGGGCAGTCATTGTCCTGCTGCCTAAGAAGGGCGATCTCTGCCTCCTTAAGTACAGGCGCCCGGTCTCCCTCCTCAGCACGGACTTTAAAATCTTTGCCAGGGCCATGTCTGCTCGCCTTGGCACCGTGCTGGCCCACATGATCCACCCCGACCAGTCATACACGGTCCCGGGCCGGACCATCCACGATAACATCCATCTGGTCCGGGACCTGGTCCACCACTCCCAGAGGGCTGGTCTGTCGGTCGCCTTCCTTTCCCTGGATCAGGAGAAGGCGTTTGACAGGGTGGATCACGAGTATCTCTTCGGGGCTCTGCGCGCATTTGGGTTCGGGATGCATTTCGTCGCCCGGATCCGACTTCTGTACGCCGCCGCGGAGTGTCTGATTAAAGTTAACGGGTCCTTGATGGCGCCCCTTCGCTTCGGGAGGGGGGTGCATCAGGGATGCCCCATGTCCGGTCAGTTATACGCCGTTTGTGTGGAGCCTTTCCTGCGCCTCTTGCGGAAGAGGTTGACGGGACTGGCTCTGCAAGGGCTGGGCGTGGAGGTGGTCCTCTCGGCTTACGCCGATGACGTGCTCCTCACGGTCACGGATCCCGCTGACTTGTGGAGGATGCGGGAATGCCAGCAGATTTACTCGGACGCATCCTCTGCCAAGATCAACTGGGAGAAATGTTCCGGACTCCTGGTGGGTCAGTGGCGGGTGGACTCCCTGCCGGAGGAGTTCAGGCCTTTCGCCTGGAGCACCACGCACCTCCTCTATTTGGGAGTCTACCTTAGCCCTGCCGAGGATGCCTGGCCGGCGAACTGGCAAGAGCTGGAGGCCAAAGTCACCGCTCGCCTAGGACGCTGGACAGGACTGCTCCGAGTGTTGTCCTACAGGGGTCGAGCGCTGGTCATAAACCAGCTGGTGGCCGCCATGTTGTGGTATCGGTTGGTCACTTTGATCCCTCCCCCTGCGTTTGTCGCCAAGATGCAGAAGAAGCTCATCGACTTCTTCTGGGACAAAAGGAAGCACTGGGTCTCTGCCGCGGTTCTGAATCTCCCGCTTCAGGAGGGCAGTCAGGCGCTGGTGTACCTTCGCACCCAGGCTGCGACTTTCCGTCTTCAGACGCTGCAGAGATACCTGTACGTCAAGAATCCTCCGAGATGGTGTGCGCTGGCGACGTATTTCTTCCACCAGCTGCACGGCCTCAATTACGACACGCAGCTCCTGTTTGTCAAAGTGGGCGGCATGCGTGCTGGCCTGCAGGAGCTGCCTGTCTTCTACCAGGAACTGCTATGGGTTTGGAACTATGTCGCTTCCAGGCGGAGCTCTCCCCCGTCAGGAGCGGCGGCTCTCCTTCGGGAGCTGCTGCTCAGGAATCCGCAGCTCCACGACCGCGGGTTCGGGTGGCTGGCGGAGGGCAGGGCTGTGCCTGGCAAGGTGACCAGAGTCGGGGACCTGCTCGATGGCGGAGGAGCGGGCTGGATGGCGCCGGAGGAGCTGGCGCGGTGCCTGTCCTGGGCTAACGTCTGGCTCGCGGTTGAAGCCATTGAGTTGGTGAAAGTGGCACTGGGCCCCGAAACCACTAGGTGTATCGAGGCGGCTCAAGCACGTGGGGCGATCCCATCCGAGCTTACCCCCGTTCGGACGGAATTCCTCATCGGCGCCCGGCCCCGCAACTCCCCTCGGGAACCGGCGCCTCACAACTTGAGCCATCTCGAGGAAATACCCTCCGTGCCTTTTCATTCAGCGCGGAGGGGTTTCCTGTACGGGCTGCTCCTGCACACTCTCCACTTTGTCATCTTCATCTGCCGTCTGGACACGCCTTGGCGTGGCGTCTTGCCGACCGGCGGAGGCGGAGGTCCCCAATGGAGGGTTCTCTACGCGGGAGTCCTCCCTTGTTCCATCGGGGACTTGGCCTGGAGGGTGTTGCACGGAACAGTCCCGTGCAATATGGTTTTAAGTAGGTTCACGGACTCCCAGGCCGCCTGCATTTTTTACAGCCTGGAGGAGTCCGTGTTTCACGTTTATGTCGAGTGTGAGAGGTTGCAGCCCCTCTTTCACTACTTGAAGGGGCTGCTCCTCGATTTTTGGTTGCACTTCAGTCCCACGCTCTTGATCTACGGTCACCCAGTATGGAGGGGAGCGGGCAGGTTGGAGGACCTCCTTGTAGGCCTGCTCCTGGTCCTGGCTAAAAGAGCCATCAATTGGTCCAGGCAGCGGGCGGTCGAGTGGGTCGTCCGGCCGGATTGCCTGCCTCTCTTCCGCGGCCATGTTCGCACCCGGGTGGCCCTGGAGATGGAGCACGCGGTGTCCGCCGGCACGCTTGAGTATTTCCGCGACCGGTGGGCGCCGCGGGGACTGGAGTGCATCATCAACCCGGAAAACCCAATTTTTATTTGATTTGTTAAGTTTTAGTTGAACTTTTTTTAATTTACAGTCCAATTTGTTTTTTGTTTTTTTTGGGTCCAAACAAAAGAATACCCTCTGTTCAGTAAAATACCTGTTTAATTGTTCTCCCAAAGTCCGTGTATTATTGAGGCGCGGACTTTACAGTGGCGACGAGCAAGTTCGAACTCACCTGCAGCACTGCATCACCTCACGGGGTCCTTTCCCTGGGAAGAAGTTTCTTGGAGGTCGAAGTCAGAGCAACGGGCGTCGACCGCGGGCAACCGCCCAAGGATCCATCGGTGTTCGGAGAATTGCGGGAGAGGCTGTGGAGAGCTGAGCTTGGCTCCCCAGTCAAGGTGTTCCAGCAAATCGTGCTGGTAGCAGGTAGTGCGCTGACCCTTCCGGACTGCGGCGGGCTCGAGCTCGATCGAGCGGCTCTGCAAAAGGGGCCGCGCAGCGTCGCTGGGAGGAAAGAGAGAGAGAGAGGGTGGAGAGCACAGGGCACGGTCGGTGCTGAAGAACCGGGCAGCGGAGAGAAAATAAATGAGGGGAAGGAAAAGTGAGACGCACCGAAGCCGCGGGTCGCCGCCATTACCCTGTAGAATGCTAGGAGCAGCGTGGCAGCAAGGGGAAGAAAGAAAAGTGCGGGAGGCGCCATTTTATTCCATTGGGGAAGAAGGAAAAGCGCGGGAGGCGCCATTTTATTCCATTGGGGAAGAAGAAAAAGTGCAGGAGGCGCCATTTTAAATCACCCAAGATGCCGAAAAGTGGCAGTTTCACTGCTTTCGACAACGAGGTAGAAGACTGGACCACGTATGTGGAAAGAATTGAAGTGTACTGCAAGGAAAATGAGGTGGCCGATGGAAAGAAGGCATCGGTATTATTAAATTTGATGGGCGCGAGAACGTATGGCCTATTGCGGAATTTAATTACCCCAGCTAAACCAATGGAGAAACACTTTGAGGAGATTGTTAATATCTTACAGGAACACCTAAGCCCTACACCGCTGCTGTTAGCAGAAAGATTCAAGTTCCATAAAAGAAACCAGCACAAAGATGAGAGCAATGCTGACTATCTTACGGAACTGTGCAAGTTATCGAAGCACTGCCAGTTCGGAGCAGGACTGGCAGACACTTTACGGGATAAGTTTGTCTGCGGGCTCCAGAGTGAAGGAACCCAGAAACGACTACTTTCGGAAAAGGACCTGACGCTAGAACAGGCTTTCAGCGTGGCAGTATCCTACGAAGCAGCAGCACGGGGAGCTGCGGAAATACAACAGAAACCACAAGAATACAGCGCTAACGAAATGGCGTATGGAGCAGAAAAGTGCTATCGCTGCGGCAGAACAACCCATGATCAGAAGGACTGCTGGTTTAAGGACAACGTATGCAGGCAATGCGGGAAAATGGGACATATAGCAAGAGTCTGCAGGTCGGGAAAGAAAACCAACACTACAAGAACTACTAAGGAAAAGTACAAGAAAGTAAAAAAAATGACAGACAGTAGTTCGGAAGATCAGGAGAGTAATAACAACTCCGGGAGCAGGAGATTAAATTGTCTAAAGTTACACAACGTGATCGCAAAGGAGAATCACCGAACCATTTGGGTCACCCTCATGATAGCAGGGTCCCAAGTAAAGATGGAATTGGATACAGGATCAGCCCTAACTGTCATGAATCGACGAGACTATGAGCGGCTATTTTCACACATACCCTTAAAGGACACGTCCATTGTATTGAAGACATACACGGGGCAAAAAAGTCTACCCCAGAGGAAAAATAAGGGTGCCAGTTAAATATAACGGCAAGGAAACACAGAAACTGTATCTATATATACTACAAGATGGCGGACCACCATTATTGGGATGTGAATGGATCCGAAAAATACAATTGGATTAGCATTCCATTCAGGCGCTAACTGTGACTGACAAAAAGGATGATGATGTCGCACCTGGACGTCTGTCACAAATTCTAACTGACGCGAAAGAGGTGTTCCAACAAGGACTTGGGACTCTAAAAGGAGTAAAGGCAACGATAAAAATCGAAGATAACACAAACCTAAAAATTTTTAAGGCCAGACCGGTGCCGTACGCGATCCGCCCAGCCGTCGAAGCAGAACTGGAGAGTTTGGAGCGTTCGGGTGTGCTGTCCAAGGTGGATTGGAGCGAGTGGGCCACACCCATCGTTCCTGTAATGAAGAAATCATTGAGCAGCATGCCTGGGGAGCCGAAGAAGGTTCGCATCTGTGGGGACTTCAAGGTAACTGTGAACCCAGTCCTGCACACAGTACAATATCCACTTCCACGGATAGAAGATATTTTCGCCTCACTATCTGGAGGGAAACGCTTTACGAAGATTGATCTGGCCCAAGCGTATCTACAAATGGAGGTGGAAGAAGCATTTAGGAAATACCTCACGATAAACAATCGACTGGTATTCGGGGTAGCATCAGCCCCGGCTATTTGGCAGAGGGCAAGGGAACAAGTCCTGCAAGGGATCCCGGGGACCCAGTGTTATTTGGATGACATCCTGGTGACGGGCGAAAATGACAGTGAACACCTTGCCAACCTGGAGCAGGTGCTCACTAGATTGCAGGAATATGGGCTACAAGCCAACCGCCCCAAATGCGAGTTCTTCAGGAGACAAATCTCATATTGTGGCCACATGATTGATGAGGAAGGGTTGCATAAGTCGCCAGACAAGATTGAGGCTGTAGTCAAGGCTCCAGCACCAGAAAATGTGTCGCAACTGAGGTCGTTTCTCGGTCTGGTGAACTACTACCATAAGTTCTTGCCGAATGTATCTACAATTCTGCACCCACTGAACGCCCTGCTGCAAACTGGAGTAACATGGAAATGGAGTGATGAGTGTAAGCGTGCCTTTCAGAAATGTAAATGCCTAATCACTTCAAAAGAAGTATTGGCCCACTACAACCCAACACTTCCAATTCAGTTGGCATGTGATGCGTCTCCCTACGGCATTGGAGCGGTGCTGTCACACAAATTCCTTGACGGTTCAGAGAGGCCAATAGCCTTTGCGTCGCGCTCGTTAATCCCAGCCGAGCGTAACTACACCCAGATTGACAGGGAGGCCCTCAGCCTGGTGTGGGGGGTGAAGAAGCTCAATCACTATCTGCACGGGCAGAAATTCACCCTACTGACTGATCATCAGCCCCTGGTCTCCATTTTTAACCCAAAGAAGGGCGTTCCGGTGATGACGGCGCAATGGCTGCAAAGATGGTCACTTTTTCTAGGGGCACATCAGTACGACATAGAATACAAGGGTACGAAGCAGCATGGAAACGCTGATGGGCTGTCACACCTACCGTTGCCTACGGTAGAGGAAGCACCTGCAGTGGACCCTGTTGAGATATTCCATGCGACCATAGTCGAATGTCTGCCTGTTACAAACTCAAGTATAGAGAAGGAAACCCGAAATGACCCGACACTCTCTCGGGTCTATGATTTGACGGTGAAGGGATGGCCAGCACATGGCGACTCGCTGTTGCCAGCATTCTCGCCAAGGAGAGAACAGCTGTCAGTGTGCTGGGAGACCTTGATGTGTGGATCCCGAGTGGTAATTCCACCCAAGTTGAGAGACAGAGTGCTCAATGAGCTTCATGAAGGTCATCTGGGAGGGGTAAAAATGAAAAACCTAGCCAGGGCTTATGTGTGGTGGCCGGGAATCGATAAACAAATTGAGGACCTGACCAAGAGCTGCTCAGGATGCCAGAAAGTCCAAAATGCACCACCACAGGCCCCTCTACACCCATGGGAGTGGCCCTCATCTCCATGGCAACGGGTACACATTGATTTTGCTGGTCCATTTATGGACTCAATGTTTCTAATCGCCGTGGACGCCCATTCGAAATGGCCAGAGGTCATCAAAATGTCCTCCACCACCACGGAGAAAACTATTGCAGTCCTACGGACCATCTTCACCAGGAATGGCTTGCCAGAACAGATTTCCTCCGACAATGGGCCACAGTTTGTGTCCGAGGATTTCCGGAGGTTTCTGAGGAATAATGGGGTGAAACATTACACATCTGCCCCATATCATCCAGCCACAAATGGATTGGCTGAAAGGTTTGTTCAGACCTTTAAAAAGGCAATAAAGGCGATGTATAATGACGACATACCACTACAACACAAGGTAGATCATTTCTTGTTTGCTTACCGGAATGCGACACATGCAATCACCAACCAAGCTCCAGCCATAATGTTCTTCAACCGAAGGCTAAGATGTCGCCTGGATTTGCTTAAACCAAACATAAGACGAGATGTTGAGGATAAGCAATTCCAGCACATCAACGAGAAGCCAACCAGGAGCTTCAAGATAGGACAACTAGTCTTGGCCCGCGACTACCGAACAGAAAAATGGCAGCCAGGAACGATATGCACACAGCAGAGACCACTAATGTACACAGTGGACGTTGGAGAGAGCATCGTGAGATGCCATGCTGACCAGATTCTAGAGTCACAGGAACAAGCCAAACCTATACCACGAGCATGTGTACCTGGTAATGAGCCCGAAGTACAGATTGCGTCTACCTCAGAAGCAGTGGTATTGGAAGCTGACGAACCAACCAATGACAATGAGCCAGAATCGACTCCACCGCAAGAACAGGATACTCGAGAAAGGCGCTATCCAGTCAGGATTAGGAAGCCTCCTCAAAGACTGAACTTATAAATGATTATTTCAGTTGATGTATATAGTATTGAGAAAATTGTAATTGTAATTAGTTATTATTTAGTTGTTAAATGAATGTTATGTACTGTTTATCTAAAAGGGGAGGAATTATTTTGTATGTACCTTTAAGAGAAGAACTGATTTTATACTGCAGTGCCGGCTGTGACCACCCCTGTATAAAAGGCCCTAGCAGGCTTCTGTACTTCAGTCTAACGTTACCCTCTGTTCAGTAAAATACCTGTTTAATTGTTCTCCCGAAGTCCGTGTATTATTGAGGCGCGGACTTTACATATACCATTTAGAAAGTACCCTGTTCTATCCTCTTTAGGTCCAAAGTGGATGACCTCACATTTGCTTATATTGAAATGCATTTGTCACAGTTTTGCCCATTCACTAAATCTATCGATATTCCTTTCTAATTTTATGCTTTCAGCTACATTGCCTGCAATGCTGCCTATCTTTGTGTCATCTGCAAATTTGGATATATGACTTTCTATGCCATCATCTAAGTAATTAATAATATTGTGAATATTTGAGGCCCCAACACAGATCCCTGCGGGACACCACTAGTCACATCCTGCCAATTTGAGTACCTACCCATTATCCCTACTCTCTGTCACCTGCCAATTTCCTAACCAGGTCAGTAATTTCCCCTCAACTCTGTGGGCTTCTATCTTAGTTAACAGTCTCTTCTGAGGGACTTTATCGAATGCCTTCTGGAAGTCTATATAAATAACATCCATAGACATTCCCCTGTCCACTATTTTAGTCACCTCTTCAAAAAATTCAATCAGGTTTGTCAGGCATGACCTACCTTTCACAAATCCATGCTGGCTCTCTCTGATCCACTGAAAATTTTTGAGGTGTTCAGTCACCCTATCCTCAATTATAGACTAGCAATTTCCCCACAACAGATATTAGGCTAACTGGTCTATAATTCCCTGGTTTCCCTCTCTCGCCATTCTTAAAAAGCGAAGTGACATGCACAATTTTCCAATCTAAAGGAACGGTCCCTGTCCCCGATTCAATGTTAGTTTATTTGAGATTTCGGGCATGCTATCCTCTCCTATGTAAAATTGGAAAGTGCATCTCTAAAATAGAGACACAAAGATTGCAGAGCTTAAGAGTTTTGAAGTGTAGTCACTGTTGTAATGTAGGGAAATGCGGCAGCCCATTTGTGCACAGAATGGTCCCACAAACAGTAATGAGATAAATAACCTGATAATCTTATTTTTTGGTGATGGGATACATATTGGCCAGCACACCAGGAGAACTCCCATGCTGCTCTTCGAATATTGCATGTAATTATTTACATCCACTTGAGAGGCCTCAGTTTCATGTCTCATCTGAAAGACAGCACCTTTGACTGTGCAGTGTTCTTTCAGTACTGCACTGAAGTGTTAGCCTAGATTATGTGCTCAGGTTTATAGAGTGGGGCTTAAGCCCACGCCCTTCAAACTCAGAGGTAAGAGCACTACCACTGGCCTAAGGCGGACCCCTTGTATATAGCTAATATAATCTAAAGATTGTTCCAATTGTAGAAGTGCCTTACTTCTTAGCTCTGGGTAATGACTCAATACACTCTTGGATTCGTCAGACGGACAGGCCTTTTATTTCTCTTGCAAGGGGAATCAGCACCTCTACTCAAGGGGTGAGGCTACTATTCCAATGATACAGCGTAAGCGTTCCATATTTATACAGTGTAACAAACAAGTTTGATTGACATTCCTTTGTTCCTCTATCAGGATACATTTTAGATTAATCATCAGGTATTAATGACATATTGACAGAAGGATCCTGGACACATAATTCAACCGTTAATCTATAACAGGGCATGAATCGTGTAACCGGAGGTCCTCTTTAATCTTATACAGTGTATTGGGAGGGTAGGTTTGCTTACGGTCGCAAGTTGTCAGGTCACTGGTTACTTCAAAGGAACCCATTGTTTCACTTCTACATTCTCATTAGGTGGGCAGACATCTGTTCTTGGCTGTAATCCAAGTACGTGCAATAGCTCTAGTTACACATCGACTCTTGACCGGTGTCAAGTCTGAAAACTTTTACCCAGCAAGCACCTGAAATTAACCCCTTACAATATGTAGATTTCCTCATTCCCCCCTTTTGTCCTTTCTAAGGACAATCTATTTCGCTAAGTTTAAGAAATTCTACATCAAAGGTCTCACCCTTAATATCCTCATATTCAGACATCATTGGTATTGGAGGAGTTGACGTCAATAAGGAAAGAACTTTTGTACACAATAATTTTAAACAACCAATCAATAAACTAATTAGAATTATTATCATCACAATTGCAATTAAGACTTCCAAAATGTGATTTCCTAGTGCTCCTCCCCACCCTGAAATCCAATTCCACATGGACCACTGTTCAGGTTGACGTAGTTTCTTTACGGCCTCCTTCATGTGGTTTACCAGGTTGGTGATATTTTCTGAGCTATCTGGAATATAGGTGCAACATTTGGTTTTTATGATTGCACATGTGCCCCCTTCTTTTGCCAACAAATAGTCCAGAGCCATGCGGTTTTGTAAGGCAACAGTGCGCAAAGCCACCATTTCTGCGTTTACATCACTAAGAGCATCAGCAGTATCATTGGCTATTTGTTCCAACACTGCTGCCATGTTTATAGATTCTCTTGCTAACTTCCCTGTTCCATACCAGGGAAATGCTATAGCAAAGAACCTTTCGGTTTCTGTAATGGCTCGTTTTACTCGTGTCCCAGGGTGGCTATCCAAAGATGAAATATGATGTATATAGGGCACTACATATCCCAAATAACATGACCCAGTCCAACTTTGTGGTAACCAAGGGTATGCTCTATGCCCACAGATGAAATAGGTGTTATTATAGGCTTCAAATTTGTTCCATATCTGGTGCAAATAACTCATGTATACAAAGGTATTAACATGATGATAGTTATGCTTATTTAACAGTCTTCCACCTCTCCCTCCTTGTTTCTTAGCGGTCCTATTAATTTTTCTTTTCTGAGTAATTGATGTTGAAACGAGGGGTTGAGTAAAAGGATTATCACAAAACATTGACTTAGCTGTCAGGGCCAGTCCTCCTCTTGAATTACCGTGGCAGATAACCCCTCCGTTCGCAGTTCTGTCACTTGGTAATACAGTATCAGGGCATGTGACCCATAGCTTATCAAGCTTCTGTCCACTATCTTCTTCTACTATCTTATTCTGCCTAATCCTAAGACTCAGGGGTTGATACGGGGGTACCTGCATAGTGTGATCCTGAAGCTGAACCTTCATAGTCTCGTTATAGCATATAATATAAAAGAAATCACTGTTTAAAAGTACACATTCTTCTATGCATGGTTTGCCCTTCAGGTGATCTGGGTAAATCAATATGACAGTTTCAATTATCGTTGACAAAGAGAACAGTCTTGTTAAAGTCCAAATCCAGTTCATCTTGGCAGTGTATTGTCTTCAACTGATGCCTTCTTACAATGGGACGCATGTATCCATGTTGGTCGCTCCTTTACTTTCACAGCGGTGTTTGTGGTCAGGAGTACTTGGAAGGGTCCCTCAAATCTGGGTTGAAGGCTATTCTTTCGCTTGAAGATTTTTATATAGACGTTATCTCCTGGCTCGAAAGTATGGCACTTTCCTTCAGCGGGATCGACCTGGGCTTCCTTCACCTGTTGATGGAAACTAGAAATGCATTTGGTTAGTGCAATGCAATAACTCAACATATCTTCCTCCATTTTATGAATGTCCATTTGTTTAGCTGTTAAAGGTGCCGAAAAGGGCAATCTTTGTGGTCTTCCCATGACGATCTCGTGAGGCGACAATCCTGTAGTTCTGTTGGTAGCAGACCGCATTGTCATTAAAGCTATGGGTAACAGATCAACCCATTTAAGTCCAGTTTCTTTACACAGTTTTGCAAGCTTGTTTTTCAGCATCCCGTTATATCTTTCCACTAGTTCAGCCGACTGTGGATGATAACTGCAATGGAGGTGCTGGTTAATCTGTAAGGCTTTGCATAGTTCCTTAATCACTGTTCCCGTAAAATGGGACCCATTGTCACTTGACAGTTTTGCTGGTATCCCAAAGCGAGGCACAATGTCCTTCAATAAACATTTAGCAACAGTAGTGGCGTCACTCTTTCTACAAGGAAACGCTTCAATCCATCTTGAAAACATATCAACAATAACTAATACATATTTAAAGCTCATACACACAGGTAGTTCAATAAAATCCATTTGCAAGTGTACAAAAGGGCCCATGGGGTTTGGGTGGGATGCGGGCTGTACCTTCTTTATTTTCCCTGCATTCATGGTCTGGCAGATAGTACAATTTTTACATATTTGTTTTGCCAACTTTGAGATTCCTGGTGCATACCAGGTCTTGAGGATACAGTCCGCCATCCCCCTTTTGCCCGCATGGGTGAATTTATGAACACATCGGGCAATTGGTGATAGTAATGATTTGGGTGCCACCATGCGGCCATCATGATGAACCCATAAGCCGTCAGTGTTTTTTAAAACAATGATTAACAACCCATTCCTTTACTTCATCAGAACTGGCCCTATCTTGATGGGTCAGCACATCATCTAAGGACGGGGGCTGCGGTATCTCTGGCTTTTCCCTAACAGGGAAGGCTGAAACTTGTCGTTCAGTACTTGATATAGCTACTGTCTTAGCAGCGCTATCTGCAGCAGCGTTTCCAAGTGCAACCTTGTCCAAATGCCCCGTGTGCGCTTGGCACTTAATAATTGCAATCTGTTTACGTCTCTGAATAGCTAGTAAAAGATTTTGCACTTCTTGTGCATTTTTAATCTGGGTTCCCGAGGAAGTCAGGTAACCGCGAATTTTCCAAATTTGTCATGCTCATGTCTGGTTATTTCTGAATAGTTCAATATCCATTGTCTACAATAGCCAGTCATTCCTAGAAAATGCTTCATTTCTCTTTTAGTTTTTGGCAACGATGTGTCGCAAACGACCTTTATTCTATCCGGCGTTAACTCCCTGTTTTAACAATGATTCCATCACTGGCTCAATTCCTTTTTCTGCTTTCTCTGACAATGGATACTGTGACCTTTTGGGTAATGGTGCAGCTGGATTAATTGTAACTTTATAGGGCTGTGCAGTCTAATAGTTAGGAGGTATTTTAAATTTAAAAACGGCTGATAATCTTGTCCTGTTTTGTCATAGCAGGCCGTGCAGTGCAATTTTGGATGCCATTTCCCTAGTTTCAGGGATTCCTGGTATTGTTTTATGGAGCTTGCAACGAATCCCCATGCTCCTAACAGACTGACAAGTTTGGGACTCAAACTTGGGTCGGCAATTTCCCATGCGTAAAGAACAGGGGGCTAGATTTTCAGTTGCTTGCGCCAGCAGTTAGCGCCTTAAGAGAAGTGATTTTCAGGCGCTATGCGTGTAGCGCCCGGGCGCAGCGCAGTTTGCGCCCCGCCCCAAATTAACTTGCCCGTTAGCGCCGGCGCAAAGTTTAGCGGCCGCCCGGATGCGCGCGCAGAAAATGACGTCACATCCTCGTGCAACGCCCTTTGGCCGCCCCGAATCCAAACTTCAGTCGGACCGCCCCATTGTGCGGCTGGCGTCCAGAGCGTTTGTAAAATGGAACGCAACACACCCTGGGGAGCGCAAATTAAAGGGCACTCCTCCTGCACTATAAAAGGCAGTCTGCATGTGTTGTGTGTGGAAGGATCCAGTGTGTTGTTGTGAACGGTGTATTTATGTTTCCGACCACCACCACCACCACCATCTCCTCCTCCTCCTCCTCCTCCTCCTCCTCCTGTTTTCCCTCCCCAGACTCTGCCTTTGAAAAAAACACATGCACCCTTCCCCTTTAAGAACTCACTGGCACCAGAGTGTCTGCCGTGCGCTGCGCCCGAGCGCGGGTGTTGCGCTCTGCACCGCCGGCTTAGCGCCTAAAGATAGTAGTGGAACGCCTCTTTTAGCGCTCCACCAACCTCTTAGGGCGAAGCCACTGAATTTCCGGCAACGGGGCGCTACTTTGGGGCAGGCGCTAACTTCGGGCGGGCGCTAAGGTTAGCGCCCCAAAACTGTCTATACTGAAAATCTAGCCCACGGTGTTTTATTTCTGTTACTGGGTATGCATATGCCTTATCTACTTGGATTTCTACCGTTACTCCTGATGAGGAGCAAATGATTGTAGCATTCATTTTGCACAGCAAGTCTCTTCCACATAAATTCACAGAGACATCTCCTGATAACAGAAAGGAGTGTTCTTCCTCAAATTCTTCTACTTTTACTGTGAGGGGAGTCAATTGATTCAAGCATTGTAGTATTCCAGCCAATCCAGCTATCGGGGTCTTTTTCCCATTAATAGGCATTCCTTCAGAATATCCTTTCCCTAACACCGAAAAGGTTGCTCCTGTATCCACTAAAATGACATAGGTCTCCCAGCTATTTGCATTTTAATTTCAGGTTCGCTGCGTGAATTTAAAGAAACAACGGGCATTTGGTGGTCTGTGGCGCCTGGGGCTGCTGGTGTCAGTCAGTAATTCTGATCTCTATTTCTCCTAAATCCCTGTCCGTTTGTAGGGTAACCTCCTGACTGGTCCAAAAAAGGGTTATGGACAGTGAAATTAGGACCTTTATTCTCTAACGGAGGTCCATTATTGGAGGTTTTGTTCTGACGATTTTTCGCAGGGCATTGGTTTGCCCAATGTCCGGGTTGTCCGCAATTGTAACAATTACCAGATCGTCCATACCCTCTTACTCTACCACGTCTTCCTCTATATTCCCCTCTATTCATCCTTCTATAGTTACCTTGTTATCCTACCATAATAGAGGAGAAAGGTGTTTCTTCGGGGTAATTAATTATTTTTTTCTTCTGACTCAACAAACATAGAGGCAGTCTTTTTATCTGGCTGTTCTCTATTTCTCTGTTAAACATTCCTCGAGGCAAGTAATTCTTTCTATGTTAAATGAACCATCTGAGGGAAAGGGTCTAGTCTTATTTACAGTCCATTTGGACCAATTTGGTAGGTGATCAATGGATGATTGACCAGTTCTTTAACATAAAGGCTGCTGGCGTGCCTTTCTCGGGTGGCTTACTGGTGCTAGCACTCATTTTAGCAGCTTAAATGGTTCACTTAAAACAATCTAAACTCCCGTGACAATCCATGATCTGCGTTGTACGCCCCTACAGATCAGATTAATAAACTATACATACGTATAAAACTCGAGGGTTCTCAACCCTCGTGGAAGGTATTTCTAACTGGGGAAAATACTGAATCCACAATAGCTTAGTGGATCATGTAAAAGACATCACTATTTTCTCAACAATACATTCCGCCACGGGACTCACTTCCCCGGCTTGGGTCTTTTCCAACCCCTTCTGCAGTTTTTTTTTTCAGCTTAAATATTTTAGTTAAAACATACAACAATTCCGTAACACTCTATGATCTGCGTGGGACGCCTCTACAGATCAGACATGACTAAACATTAATACATATAACAATAAACAATAAACAATACACTTGTTAAACAATATCCAAAGTGTTACTAAATCCCCAACCTATGCAACCTTACTGGACAAAGTTGCAAAGTTGATTGATAATAACAAGTAGTTAAATACTCACTCTCATAAACATTAAACATTGACACTGTGTTTCAGACAATCGCCCACTCTTCTCTCCTTTTACCCTATTCCCTTTAGCCAAATCTTTAGCAAAAAGGGCCTTCAATTTGTCCCAGCTAACTTCACCCACTCGCTCTCCCTCTACCCTACTCCCTTTAGCCAAATCTTTGGCAAAAAGGGCCTTCAATTTGTCCCAACTAACTTCAAGCTGGAACCTTGCTAGTTCAATTTCCAGTAAATCGCTAGCTCCTTCGTTAATCAAATTCCTGACTTAACCTTTTCTCTCAGCAAGCTGGAACCTTGCTAGTTCAATTTCCAATAAATCGCTAGCTCCTTAGTTAATCAAATTCCTGACTTAACCTTCTCTCTCTGGTACCTTTATACAGTCCTTTTCTGCACGATCCTGTTCGCGGGGCGTCAGCGCCTCATGGCTGGTCCTCTGTTCCGTTTCTGAAAGGGAAGCAGTCACAACGGCAGTTTAACCTCCGAACCTTGTGAGTCAATTACCCGATGGCAGTACTGTCCAATGGAATAAACAGACTATGCGCAGCTATGCTTCTGGCAGGGAAAGTCCCAAAAATGTGGCAAAACACCACCTTCGGCCGATGGGATTTTCCCAACCGAGCAATGTACTCGGCGTCTGTTAACTCACCAATTGGTACAGCAAGCCATCTCGGTGGGACCTCCAAATTGTAGAAGTGCCTTACTTCTTAGCTCTGGGTAATGACTCAATACACTCTTGGATTCGTCAGACGGACAGGCCTTTTATTTCTCTTGCAAGGGGAATCAGCACCTCTACTCAAGGGGTGAGGCTACTATTCCAATGATACAGCGTAAGCGTTCCATATTTATACAGTGTAACAAACAAGTTTGATTGACATTCCTTTGTTCCTCTATCAGGATACATTTTAGATTAATCATCAGGTATTAATGACATATTGACAGAAGGATCCTGGACACATAATTCAACCGTTAATCTATAACAGGGCATGAATCGTGTAACCGGAGGTCCTCTTTAATCTTACACAGTGTATTGGGAGGGTAGGTTTGCTTACGGTCGCAAGTTGTCAGGTCACTGGTTACTTCAAAGGAACCCATTGTTTCACTTCTACATTCTCATTAGGTGGGCAGACATCTGTTCTTGGCTGTAATCCAAGTACATGCAATAGCTCTAGTTACACATCGACTCTTGACCGGTGTCAAGTCTGAAAACTTTTACCCAGCAAGCACCTGAAATTAACCCCTTACAATATGTAGATTTCCTCACCTTAGACAGAAAACGTTAAGGGGAGACCTAATAGAGGTATACAAAATTATGAGGAGTTTTGATAGGGAGAAAATGTTTCCTTTGGCAAGTGGGGCAGTAGCCAGAGGTCATAGATTTAAAATAATTGGCAAAAGCACTAGAGGGGAAATGAGGAGAATTTTTTTCACAGGGCGTTATTAAGATCTGGAATGCACTACCTGAAAGGGTAGTGGAATCACATTCCATAGGAACTTTTAAAAGGCTATTGGACATGTTCTTGAAGAGGACTAATTTGCAGTGTTATGGGGAAAAAGCTGGGGTGTGGGACTATATTGGACAGCCCCTTCAAAGAGCCAGCACAGGCATGACAGGCCAAATGGCCTCCCACTGTGCTGTAAGATTCTATGATTCTATACTGGGCAGATATAAATGCGTCACTTAGATGTACAAATTTCCCTGAGATCAAGGGAGGTGAGATTTAGGATACTGAAGGAGAATTTATCCAAGAGCAGAGGATGCAGGAAGAATGGATAGCACCTCCACTGATGGAAATTTATCACTGTGACATCTTAGAAAGCTAATACCATCCTCCGAGAAGAAGGTGAGGCAACTAGTTCATCACTGACAGTTCATAAGGATGAGGTGGTATAAATTCTGGAAACATTGCTAACTACAAGCACATATCTGTTCAACAGACTAACAATCTAATGCTGTTAACTGGTCAGCTATCCAAGGAGTCTAATCCTAAAATAATCTCACCAATTTATAGTAATTTCAGACATTTATCTCAACTGTAAATTTATAATCAGAAAGCAGTTAATGCTGAATTACTGTAACACAACCGAAATGCCTTTGTAACTTCTTATCTGTCTCATCAATCGACTCTATTTACTAATTATTTGCATTCTGTGGCCTTGCTTTTCTGTTAGTTTGCGTTAGTTTTATCAGCACAATCCGGGTGAAATCGGCTGAACCAGCGCAAAAGATTGCGGAAAATCAAACGTAAGTTATGTCGCGCGCAAATCGAGTTTCCGCGCTCTTTGACGCTGATTTAGAAATCAATGTGCTGGAAGCTGGCCTCGCCCTCAAAACTGGCCACGGCCCCAGGTCAAAATAATGAGGTTGAATAGTTTCCGCCGATTGCGCCTGTTTGAGGAGTGTCATCAAATTGCGCTTGTTTTTCCGGCGCACAGGCACCAGCAGTCACGTGATTCCAGCATTCCTGCAGTGACCAGCAATCATTTCAGCAAGGTACAGACCCGCAGATAATAGTTTAGATAAATTGAGCCATATACATCAGAGGGTGGTGAACCTATGGAATTCTCTGCCACAGAAGGCTGTGGAGGCCAAGTCACTGGATATATTTAAGAAGGAGATAGATTTCTAGACACAAAAGGCGACAAGAGGTATGGGGAGAGAGTGGGAATATGGTATTGAGATAGCGGATCAGCCATGATCATATTGAATGGCGGAGCAGGCTCGAAGGGCCGAATGGCCTACTCCTGCTCCTATTTTTCTATGTTTCTAAATAATTAAATAGTTTAATATAGTTATTATTTACATTGTTATAACCTCACTATTTTGTTAGGAGTTTCTGCTTTGTTTATTTTCGTTGAGTTATAATCGAGAGTTTAAAATGGTACTCGTACTCGGTATCCCTCTCGTCTTTGGAGGAGGAGGAGAGAGAGTTGCAGAGACTCAAAGCCCTAGACTTGAGGCTCACAAGAGCAGTTTCCACAGCTACTCCACTCATGTTTGCAAGCCATGCTTGAGTTACAAGGAGATGTTGGAGGAGCGGGTCATGCACTATCTACACTTCACCCAGTCGGCAATCAGCCAGCTCTGTGATTTACTGAGGGAGGATGAGGCCTCGATTGTTGACCAGCACGGCCATCACTATGGAGATGAGGCTCACATTAGGAGTGGCTCATTCCAGGCATTGACAGGCTACCTGTGTTGGAACAGCCACGGGGCCATGAAGGCCAGCAATTGGCAGGTGACTGATGCAGTTCCACAGGGTGAAAGACTTTATTACATTTGATTTAACACTCGTGGAGCAATGGCAGAGGTCACTGGGATTTTATAGAATAGCTGGCTTCCCCAAGTTGCTAGGGTCAATTGATGGCACTCACGTGGCATTGAAGGTCCCCTGTGAGGACTCACAGAACTACCTGAACAGGAAGGAATTCCACTCCCTTAATGTTCAGGTAGTGTGTGAGGCCCATCTGCGAATCTTGCACGTTAATGCCATGCACGCAGAATCAATCCATGATGCCTTCATTGTGAGGAACTCATACATAGTCTGCATATTCGGAGAAGGTGATTGGCCTGTTGGTTGGTTAAATGGGGACAAGGTCTACCCCCTGCTGCCATGGCTGATGACACCATTTCGAGCACCAAACACTGAGGCAGAGATGAAATTTAATGAAGCCCATTTTTCCAGGTCATGGAGAGAGCTGTTGGGATCCTGAAGAGCTGCTTCAGGTGCTTGGACAGATCTAGGGACATACTGCAGTATTCCCTGAAGTGAGTGGCTAGGGTCACTTTAGTGTGCTGCGCCTTGCATAACTTTGCTCTCGAGCAAGGTCTCGACCTGGACATCCCAGGAGAGGAGCCGGTCGAGCTAAGTGTCATGCCTCGGGAACAGCTCGATAGAGCAGGACTGCCAGAGCTCAGTTGCTCCAGCATATCTTTGTTTAATGAGCCCCACCTCATGCACCCCACCCCCAACCCCCGTACTGAAGCAGAAGACTTGGAAATCAAGAGATTTATTACAGTCTCCAATTATTAACTGTTAATGTTAAATGAATAGAATTTTGCAGTTCAAGAATATAGATAAATTTATTTCTTGTTCACATGTTACAGCAAATGTTGATTTTGTTTTCATAATACTGTATTAACACTTTGTAACATTTTATAATCAACAAGAGTGGGAAGAGAGGCAGATACATCCTCCATCTCCTCCAAGTTTTCCACCGCCACCGTGCTGCTGAAGTCAAATGCCTGAGAGCTATCACGGCACAGAAGTACTCTCCGAGCACAGTCATGTGAGTCTGTGCTGGTGCCAGGCTGTCCTATTGTTAAATCCTTTGAATATGTTTTGCTCCAGAGACCTATCATCACTCAGCAGTCTGGGATTTGCACTTAGTCCCTTTCTGGAGCTTGCTGTAGTCTGCTGTGCCTTCCCTCTTGGATATGTTTTGACCCTCTGCCCACGTCTAGCTTTTGAAGCTTTGGTTTGTGCACAATCTGAGTACCAAGGCCTTTCCTGCTCCTTCACTGGGATTTTCGTAAATTAATTTTTTTCTAGTCCTCAGACTTCCTCACTTTGCGCAATCTATCCCACCAGGCCACAAATGTTTCCTTAAATAGCCTTCCTTAACCCAGCCTAATGTTCTTCCTAACATGGCTCGGCCTGACTCAGCCTCATGTACTTTCTGGTCTGTTTCTCCCGAGTGGTCTGGCCCAACCTATCCTAGTATACTTCCTGTCCTGGCCAATTCAAAAATTCTTTTCATTTGAACCTACATTTTCATTTCGTACTCTGATTCCACTTCCTGGTTAGACCTGAAAAGCTCTCAGCCAACTGACTACTACCATCCTTCCCAGCATCTCAGCTTCCTCTGTCACCACCTGTGCTAGTTTTCCACCAGTGCTCCAGCTCTATTTCTGACTGACACCTATGCTCCAACTCAACATGAGCAATGGCATGGGAGAGCCACTAGTATTTCATAAAACGAGTAAAGCATTCTCTTGCACTGTACCTTGTCATGTATTGGGTAAAATATTAAGATTATGCATCATAATTTTCTAGGAACCAAACACAGAATGAGAAAGGGGTAATTATCCCATTGAAATCTGTCCTGCAGAATCTCTCAATGGCGCTACACAGTAGTTAATGGTCCTCTGAGTACTAACACCTATCCACAACCCCTTCTCCATTGCCCTCTTAGTAAAAATGGTAACAAGTTTTGTTGCCCTCACCTGAATCCAATAACTTTCCATATTGCCTTGAGAGTTATTGAGCTTGTACCTGATAAAATATGTCCACTTCATCACCTATTAGCGATTATGATTTTGTTTTACCATAGCCAGAGTTTTCCTTCAGGGTGGAATAAAGCCCATTATAGGGCAGATTGTACATGGTCAGTGAAAGGAACAGCTTTGATGGGTCAATTACCCTTTTTGAATTTCATGCTTTCTTATGTCCTTACTGTAGCATATTATATTTTCATAGCTGTACCACTGAAGGCTCCATGATTTCCATCAAACTATCTGTGAGTACAATCATAGTATGCATTGCTCATGTGTTGATTAATATGATGTAGTAACGTTCATAATACTTCGTGTACAGATCAAGAATACTGACCACGTATGATAGCAAAATACTGCAGATGCTGGAAATCCAAAATAACAACAGAAAATGCTGGAAAAACTCAGCAGGCCCAGCAACATCTATGGAGAGAAAATAGAGTCAACGTATCGGGTGAAAACCCTTTGTCAAGACTACTGCCCAGTCTGGTATTGTTCAAGCAATTATAACTTCTACAGATTAAAACAAGGTAAGTCAGCTTTTAACATTCTCAGAACCTAAAACCATGTGGGGCTGTTTAATGAAAAGGCCATATGAATGTGTCACTTAAAATAACAACTGAAAAGTTGTTGATCACTATTTATAATCTTTACACTAAATGTTCTTTATTATTGTCATGAATCTTTACCATTCATGTAGAAATGACTCATGAGATAACACTGGGCGGCCAGCTGGTGGCGCCATCCAGGGAAAGTATAAATACTCGGGCGTGGGCCCAGCTAGCTCAGGACGTTTTTGTAACCAGGAACTAGTGATGTAACAAGAACTCATGGTTGTGAAACAGTTGATTAATGTAAGGTTCTCAAAATTCCAACATTCCCCGAAGTTATTAATTAAAAGGGACCCTGGATGGACTTGATTTTAAAACCAGGGTACCCAAAATGGCTGCAGTAAACCTCGTGACCAGGCCAAATGGGATTTTAAAACAAAGGTTCTGCAAAACAAGCAGGTCAAGGAGTTCGATTTTTAAACTAAAAGACTTTGTAAGGACTGATAAATGAACAAAAGACTGTACATTCCAGTCATTAAGTTGGAATGGGCTCCATCAAGCCATTAGGCTTTCTGCATTTTAAATCGGGGACCGCTCACCAGAGACATTAAGCCTGAATGGGAGCAATTCACAACTTGTCTTTAACAACGGCCAGGGTTTCGAGGCTACTTTAGACATAACAACTATCACTCTACAGGTCATTTTTATAAATGTTTTTAAACATTTAAACGAGCTCACCCAAATCAGACAAAGGACTGAACTGATTTGGAGCGCAGATAAGGGCTTCCGACGGGTTGTATGAAGAAGACTGTGTGGGGCTTCGAATAAACGGGTCCTCAGTCCAGCTCATTCAACCCAACAAGATCAACCAAGGAAGAACATCAACTGAAGAAGAGCCCGTCCTGCGAGGTAAAATACCCAGGCAGAAACTTTAATATTGGGGTAATTTACCTGGACGGCACCCTTGCAGCGCGCTGGAACCATGTGATGTCGGCAGGCCAGAGAGTGCACAAGGAGTGAAACCAAAACCTTCAACTGTTTTTTTTTAAACGTAACAAGTTCTTGGATTGGTGCGCATGAAGTTCTGGCCCCTCATAGTCTAATCTAGTTAGGTATAGGGGGTGGGAATTAAGGGGATTGCTAATATAGTTGTTTTCCCTCGATTGTGCCGTGTGTTTCCCATTCCCTTTAAGTATAAGCATTTTATGTCTGTAGTGTGCTGTACCAGTAATTTTCTCGTGTAAGATCGTTATAATTTTTCAGTTCAATAAAATCTTGGTTCTTTTACACCAAACCACTTGTCTGCTCGATTTTCTGTATTGCTGCCTGTATCTAAGTCCGGTGTCCAGAACCCAGGGGGCGAGCAATTCGAACCGCTCAAAGAAGGTAGTCAGAGGCAAAGCTGACTGACCGAACACGCCTGTGCAAACCCCCTACATTAAAGCCTTGTTTTATACTCAGACCAAGTGCTTAGTAGTTTTCTTATGTCAATTATCATTAGTCATGTTCACAAAAACTGACCTTTTAAATGGCAAGCAACTGTTCCAGATAGATTGTGGACCAAAGGTAGGCATGAGAAGAGATCAGTCAGCCCATTAAATCTCATACATCTGACCATTGGAGTAGATTTTTGTCTTAAGCCCCCTGGGAGGTAAACTGGTGGAGTGGATTGCCTGCCCTTTATATAACTCATCTGATTTTCATTCCATTTCCATGAATAGAGAGAGGGAGAGATAAAAATAATTTTGTGAAAAAGCACTCTGTGTGCAGGGGTACAATTTGACTTAATAAATTCATGATTCACTTGCAAGAGGCTGGTATTATCATGGATCAGGGGCTTCCTTTGGGGATAGTGGATTTTACAAATAGGATAGCAGAACATTGTAGTTAAACTTGATTATGCTTTATGGATTATATCAATAAAAAGTGGTAGAAATGGAAAAGAAAATAAAGATTTGCATTTATATCACACCTTTTTGTGGGTCTCAGAAACATTCCAAAGTATTTCCTGTACATTGAAGAGCAGTGAACAGGCAGACTGTCAATAGAAGGATGTCACTTGGGACAACATGGAACTCTTTCAATATTGCACTCAAGTATTGGCCTAGTTTGTGTGCTCCAGTTCCGGACAGTCGGTTATTCAGCACCTGAAAGAGAAAGATTAGTTAATCTATTCTGTTAGACCCTTCAGCAGAACTGGACAGTTCTGATAAAGGAAACATTAAACTATCTTTCTCATTCAGACTTGATTCATTTGTTGTGCATTTTCTGTTTTTATATCAGATTTCCAGCATTCACAGTTTTTCTTTATATTTCTGTTTTATTGGTTGTTTTATTGGTCATTTCCTTTTAATTTTTTTAATGAAATCAAGTATCATTACATAAAGGAAGCATTAATCCATTCCTGGACACTAACAAATAATGCTGAAGGCATTGGGAATATCCATGGAAAACAATGAGATCTCCAGGCATGCTTCCAGCACCCCCAATGAATCGTTCTCTGAAGGAAATCACTTAGTTGTAAACCAGATAATCCTGAGAATCTCCAGCTACCAACAATAAGCCTTTGAAATGGCGTTGTTAGTAAAAGATGAAATCAGAGCAATAGTGAGAATGGATATTCACTCAGAAAATCAAGATGTAGAATCAGTCTCAGTGGAGCTAAGAAGCACCAAGGGGCAGAAAACATTGGTGGGAGTTGTCTATAGGCCTCCAAACAGTAGTGGTAATGTAGGGGATGGCATCAAACAGGAAACTAGAGATGCATGTAACAAGGGTACTACAGTAGTCATGGAAGACTTTAATCTACATATAGACTGGCCAAACCAAATTAGCAATAATACTGTGGAGGATGAATTCCTGGAGTGTGTACGAAATGTTTTTTTAGACCAGTACGTTGAGGAGCCAACTAGGGAACAAGCTATCCTAGATTGGGTATTGTGCATTGAGAAGGGGTTCATTAATAATCATGTGGGGTCCTTTAGGGAAGAGTGACCATAACATGATAGAATTCTTCATTAAGATGGAAAGTGAAGTAGTCCAATCCGAAACTAGGGTCTTAAATCTAAACAAAGGAAACTACGATGGTATGAGGAGTGAGTTGGCTATGATAGATTGGGGAGCATCATTAAAAGGCATGACGGTGGATAGGCAATGGCTAACATTTAAGGAACGAATGCATGAATTGCAACAGTTATACATTCCTTTCTGGTGCAAAAACACAAAAGGAAAAGCGGCCCAACCATGGCTAACAAAAGAAGTTAAGGATAGTATTAGATCCAAAGAGGAGTCATATAAAGTTGCCAGAAAAAGCAGCAAGCCTGAGGATTGGGAGCAGTTTAGAGTTCAGCAAAAAAGGACCAAGAGATTGATTAAGAAGGGAAAAATAGACTATGAGAGTAAACTTGCAAGGAACATAAAAGTGGACTGTAAAAGCTTCTACAAATATGTAAAAAGAAAAAGATTAGTGAAGACAAATGTAGGTCCCTTACAGTCAGAACCGGGAGAATTTATAATGGGGAACAAGGAAATAGCAGAGCAA
The DNA here is from genome assembly GCF_052327205.1 of Somniosus microcephalus. Taxonomy (NCBI): domain Eukaryota; kingdom Metazoa; phylum Chordata; class Chondrichthyes; order Squaliformes; family Somniosidae; genus Somniosus; species Somniosus microcephalus. The sequence continues at coordinate 99,636,926 of NC_140995.1, read as the reverse complement.
TTAAACAAATACTTTGATTCTGTCTTCACGGAAGAGGACACAAATAGCTTCCCAGAAATGCGAGGGAACCAAGGGTCTAGTTAGAAGGAGGAATTAAAGGAAATTAGTATTAGTAAAAAAATAGCGCTGGAGAAATTAATGGGACTGAAAGCTGATAAATCCCCAGGGCCTGATAATCTGAATCCCAGAGTACTAAAAGAGGTAGCCATGGAAATAATGGATGCATTGGTTGTCATCTTCCAAAATTCTATAGGTTATGGAACAGTTCCGGCAGATTGGAGGGTGGCAAATGTAACCCCACTATTTAAAAAAGGAGGGAGAGAGAAAACCGGGAACTACAGACCAGTTAGCCTAACATCAGTAGTAGGGAAAATGCTAGAGTCTATTATAAAGGATGTGATAGCAGGACACTTAGAAAATATTAACGGGATTAGACAAAGTCAACATGGATTTATGAAAGGGAAATCATGTTTGACAAACCTACTGGAGTTTGTGAAGATGTAACTGGTAGAATAGATAAGGGAGAACCAGTGGATGTGGTGTATTTGGATTTTCAGAAGGCCTTTGATAAAGTCCCACTTAAGAGGTTAATGTGCAAAATTAAAGCACATGGGATTGGAGATAATATACTGGCATGGATTGAAAATTGGTTAACAGACAGGAAACAGAGTCGGAATAAATGGGTCTTTTTCAGGGTGACAGGGAGTGACTAGTGGGGTAACACAGGGATCAGTGCTTGGGCCCCAGCTATTCACAATATATATCAATGATTTGGATGAGGGAACCAGATATAATATTTCCAAGTTTGCTGACGACACAAAACTAGGTGGGATTGTGAGTTGTGAGGAGGATGCAAAGAGACTAGAAGGCGATTTAGACAAGTCGAGTGAGTGGGCAAATACATGGCAGATGCAGTATAACATGGATAAATGTGAAGTTATCCACTTCGGTAGGAAAAACAGAAAGGTAGGGTATTATTTAAATGGCGATAGCTTGGGAAATGCTGATGTACAAAGGGGCCTGTGTGTCCTTGTACACCGTGGTGTGGAGATGCCGGAGTTGGACTGGGGTGGACAAATGTAAGAAGTCACACAACACCAGGTTATAGTCCAACAGCTTTATTTGAAATCACAAGCTTTCGGAGCGCTGCTCCTTCTTCAGGTGAAGTGGAGAAATGCATAAAGACACAGCTTATATAGTCAGAGAATCATGTCAGATGTTTACAGGTAACCTTTCCAACTGCCATTAATCACACCTCGGCAGAGAGATAATCACAGCAGTCAAAGGTGTGAATGGTGTCCAAACAGGTCAGTCAGGGAAACATTACATCAAAGAACAATGAGGTGGGGTCACAAGGGGTCAAATATTGCAGATGCTGGGGTCTGTATGAAAAACAAAAAAACAGACAAAAAACATTTTTTTTGGCTGGAAATCACAGCAGGTCCGGCCGCATCTGTGTAGAGAGAACAAGCCAATGTCGACTCGAGTCTGGATGACCCTGCATCAGGAGGGGTTACATGTAGCGTGACATGAACCCAAGATCTCGGTTGAGGCCGTCCTCATGAGTGCGGAACTTGGCTATCAGTTTCTGCTCGACGATTTTGCGTTGTCGTGTGTCTCGAAGGCCACCTTGGAGAATGCTTACCCGAAGATCGGAGGCTGAATGTCCTTGACTGCTGAAGTGTTCCCCGACTGGGAGGGAACACTCCTGCCTGGTGATTGTTGCGCGGTGTCCGTTCATCCGTTGTCGCAGTGTCTGCATGGTCTCGCCGATGTACCATGCTCCGGGGCATCCTTTCCTGCAACGTATGAGGTAGACAACGTTGGCCGAGTCACATGAGTATGTACCATGTACCTGGTGGGTGGTGTCCTCACGTGTGATGATGGTATCTGTGTTGATGATCTGGCATGTCTTGCAGAGGTTGCTGTGGCAGGGTTGTGTGGTGTCGTGGTCGCTGTTCTCCTGAAAGCTGGGTAATTTGCTGCGAACGATGGTCTGTTTGAGGTTAGGCGGCTGTTTGAAAGCGAGTAGTGGAGGCGTGGGGATGGCCTTAGCGAGGTGTTCGTCGTCATCGATGACATGTTGAAGGCTGCGAAGAACATGGCGTAGTTTCTCCGCTCCGGGGAAGTACTGGACGACGAAGGGTACTCTGTTGGTTGTGTCCCGTGTTTGTCTTCTGAGGAGGTCTATGCGATTTTTCGCTGTGGCCCGTCGGAACTGTCGATCGACGAGTCGAGCGTCATATCCCGTTCTTACAAGGGCGTCTTTCAGTGTCTGTAGGTGTCCATCGCGTTCCTCCTCGTCTGAGCAGATCCTGTGTATTCGCAGGGCTTGTCCATAGGGGATGGCTTCTTTAACGTGGTTAGGGTGGAAGCTGGAGAAGTGAAGCATCGTGAGGTTGTCCGTGGGCTTGCGGTAGAGTGAAGTGCTGAGGTGTCCGTCTTTGATGGAGATTCATGTGTCCAGGAATGAGACTGATTCTGAGGAGTAGTCCATGGTGAGTTTGATGGTGGGATGGAACTTGTTGATGTTATCGTGTAGTCTTTTCAGTGATTCTTCGCCGTGGGTCCATAGGAAGAAAATGTCGTCGATGTATCTGGTGTATAGCGTTGGTTGGAGATCCTGTGCAGCGAAGAAGTCTTGCTCGAACTTGTGCATGAAGATGTTTGCGTATGTTTGCGTATTGGGGTGAGAATTTGGCCCCCAACCGAAGAGGAAAGAGTCAAATTGGACCCCTCCGGAGGGTCGCTGCCCTAAGCTTGACATATATGCTCAAGCTGTCAGGAGATGCATCAACGCCAGATTCATCAGCCGCACTCACAAGACAGTCCAGAATGTCACCCGAGCACAACGCAACGCCATCCACGCTCTCAAGACCAACCGCAACATCGTCATCAAACCAGCAGACAAAGGAGGTGCCATCGTCATACAGAGCAGAGCGGACTATTGCAAAGAAGTATACCGACAACTGGACAACCAGGAACACTACAGACAGTTACCCGCAGATCCGACCAAAGAACACACCCGCCAACTCAACAGACTGATCAAAACCTTCGATCCAGACCTTCAAAGCATCCTACATGCTCTCATCCCACGTACTCCCCGCGTGGGAGACTTCTACTGCCTCCCAAAGATACACAAAGCCAACACACCTGGACGTCCTATCGCATCAGGCAGCGGAACCCTGTGTGAGAACCTCTCTGGATATGTCGAGGGCATCCTGAAACCCATCGTACAGGGAACCCCCAGCTTCTGTCGCGACACGACAGACTTCTTACAGAAGCTCAGCACCCACGGACCAGTTGAACCAGGAACACTCCTCGCCACGATGGACGTCTCGGCACTCTACACCAGTATCCCCCACGATGACGGCATCGCTGCGACAGCCTCAGTACTCAACACCAACAACAGCCAATCTCCAGACGCCATCCTACAACTCATCCGCTTCATCCTTGACCACAATGTCTTCACCTTCGACAACCAGTTCTTTACCCAAACACACGGAACAGCCATGGGGACCAAATTCGCACCCCAATACGCAAACATCTTCATGCACAAGTTCAAGCAAGACTTCTTCGCTGCACAGGATCTCCAACCAACGCTATACACCAGATACATCGACGACATTTTCTTCCTATGGACCCACGGCGAAGAATCACTGAAAAGACTACACGATAACATCAACAAGTTCCATCCCACCATCAAACTCACCATGGACTACTCCTCAGAATCAGTCTCATTCCTGGACACACGAATCTCCATCAAAGACGGACACCTCAGCACTTCACTCTACCGCAAGCCCACGGACAACCTCACGATGCTTCACTTCTCCAGCTTCCACCCTAACCACATTAAAGAAGCCATCCCCTATGGACAAGCCCTGCGAATACACAGGATCTGCTCAGACGAGGAGGAACGCGATGGACACCTACAGACACTGAAAGACGCCCTTGTAAGAACGGGATATGACGCTCGACTCGTCGATCGACAGTTCCGACGGGCCACAGCGAAAAATCGCATAGACCTCCTCAGAAGACAAACACGGGACACAACCAACAGAGTACCCTTCGTCGTCCAGTACTTCCCCGGAGCGGAGAAACTACGCCATGTTCTTCGCAGCCTTCAACATGTCATCGATGACGACGAACACCTCGCTAAGGCCATCCCCACGCCTCCACTACTCGCTTTCAAACAGCCGCCTAACCTCAAACAGACCATCGTTCGCAGCAAATTACCCAGCTTTCAGGAGAACAGCGACCACGACACCACACAACCCTGCCACAGCAACCTCTGCAAGACATGCCAGATCATCAACACAGATACCATCATCACACGTGAGGACACCACCCACCAGGTACATGGTACATACTCATGTGACTCGGCCAACGTTGTCTACCTCATACGTTGCAGGAAAGGATGCCCCGGAGCATGGTACATCGGCGAGACCATGCAGACACCGTGCAACAATCACCAGGCAGGAGTGTTCCCTCCCAGTCGGGGAACACTTCAGCAGTCAAGGACATTCAGCCTCCGATCTTCGGGTAAGCATTCTCCAAGGTGGCCTTCGAGACACACGACAACGCAAAATCGTCGAGCAGAAACTGATAGCCAAGTTCCGCACTCATGAGGACGGCCTCAACCGAGATCTTGGGTTCATGTCATGCTACATGTAACCCCACCTGATGCAGGGTCATCCAGACTTGAGTCGACATTGGCTTGTTCTCTACACAGATGCGGCCGGACCTGCTGTGATTTCCAGCCAAAAAAAATGTTTTTTGTCTGTTTTTTTGTTTTTCATACAGACCCCAGCATCTGCAATATTTGACCCCTTGTGACCCCACCTCATTGTTCTTTGATGTAATGTTTCCCTGACTGACCTGTTTGGACACCATTCACACCTTTGACTGCTGTGATTATCTCTCTGCTGAGGTGTGATTAATGGCAGTTGGAAAGGTTACCTGTAAACATCTGACATGATTCTCTGACTATATAAGCTGTGTCTTTATGCATTTCTCCACTTCACCTGAAGAAGGAGCAGCGCTCCGAAAGCTTGTGATTTCAAATAAAGCTGTTGGACTATAACCTGGTATTGTGTGACTTTTTACATTTGTCCTTGTACACCAGTCACTGAAAGCAAACATGCAGGTGCAGCAAGCAGTTAGGAAGGCAAATGGTATGTTGGCCTTCATTGCAAGAGGATTTGAATACAGGAGCAAGGATGTCTTACTACAGTTGTACAAGGCCTTGGTGAGACCACGCCTGGAATACTGTGTGCAGTTTTGATCTCCTTACCTAAGAAAGGGTATACTTGCCATAGAGGGAGTGCAGAGAAGGTTCACAGCCTGAATCCTGGGATTGCAGGACTGTCGTATGAGGAGAGATTGGATCGGCTAGGCCTGTATTCACTAGAGCTTAGAAGAATGAGAAGGGATCTCATTGAAACGTATAAAATTCTGACAGGGCTAGACAGACTGGAAGCAGGGAGGATGTTTCCCCTGGCTGGGGGGGTTAAGAATGAGGGGTCACAGTCTCAGGATACGGCGTAGGACATTTAGGACTGAGATGAGGAGAAATTTCCTCACTCAGAGGGTGGTGAACCTGTGGAATTCTCTACCACAGAAGATTGTGGAGGCCAAGTCACGGAATATATTTAAGAAGGAGATAGATAGATTTCTAGACACAAAAGGCATCAAGGGGTATGGGGAGAGAGTGGGAATATGGTATTGAGATAGAGGATCAGCCATGATCATATTGAATGGCGGAGCAGGCTCGAAGGGCCGAACGGCCTACTCCTGCTCCTATTTTTCTATGTTTCTATGAAATCAACGTAACAGCTCCAGCAGCAGATATTAGCACAAGTAAACATCAGTCTGTTCAGATTGATTTTTTAGCATTTGATACTGGTGATGAAATAAACATTTGGGTATTTATATATGAATATCAACAAAAAATGAAAGTACTTGGTAGCGAACAGCAATAGAAAGTGTTATTTGGAATATAGATCATAAACATTGAATTCCATGACTCATCATTTATGGTATGAGTCCTTGAAAAAGGGTTTTGGTGTCATGGTAAAAGTCTCTTTTAAGGCTTTTTGTGTTATTTCTGTACCGAGGAGGGTTCAATATTAGATCGACAGTGATGGACGCATTGTTTTAGCTGTCATGTCTAGCATTGCAAATGAATGTTATTTTTAATTAATACAATAGTTAGTCCTTAAGTTAGTAGGGGAGCGCATTGTCCTTGGCTGTATTAAATATGTGATGTATTTTAATTTCAAATTTTGAACTCTCAATCAAGGAAAATATATAACTGGGGCTGTGATGATTGACCTTCAACCACCACAACCATCTTCCTTTGTGCTAGGTATGACTCCAGCCAGTGGAGCGTTTTCCCCCCCGATTCCCATTGACTTCAGTTTTACTAGGGCTCCTTGATGCCACACTCGGTCAAATGCTGCCTTGATGTCAAGGGCAGTCACTCCCTCCTCACCTCTGGAATTCAGCTCCTTTGTCCATGTTTGGACCAAGGCTGTAATAAGGTCAGGAGCCGAGTGGTCTTGGCAGAACCCAAACTGGGCATCAGTGAGCAGGTTTTTGGTGAGTAAGTGCCGCTTGATAGCACTGTTGATGACACCTTCCATCACTTTGCTGATGATTGAGAGTAGGCTGATGGGGCGGTAATTGGCCGGGTTGGATTTGTCCTGCTTTTTGTGGACAGGATATACCTGGGCAGTTTTCCACATTGTCGGGTAGATGCCAGTGTTGTAGCTGCACTGGAACAGCTTGGTTAGAGACGCGGCTAGTTCTGGTGCACAAGTCTTCAGCACGATAGCTGGGATGTTGTCGGGGCCCATAGCCTTTGCTGTATCCAGTGCGCTCAGCCGTTTCACGTGGAGTGAATCGAATTGGCTGAAGACTGGCTTCTGTGATGGTGGGGACCTCAGGAGGAGGCCGATATGGATCTTCCACTCGGCAATTCTGGCTAAAGATGGTTGCAAACGCTTTAGCCTTGTGTAAGATCTTAATGATCTCTGAGTTCTTGGACAAGACACCAATAGGCAGCAGCCAGTATGTTTGAGCAATAGATCACGATTTATTAAGCTTACAGCGTAATATACTTAATATTAGGCAATAGTTTTAATGAGTAGCTCGCAGCCCTTGGTCTCTGGAGTCTCTCGGACACAGATGACGCCATCTTATGTCTGTTCCTTTGTTCTCGCAGTAAGTCTGTGTAAAGTTGTTCTTTGAGTATCGAGGTTTTAACCCTTTTCTTATCAACAGTTGGTTTGGCCAGTGTCCATATATGGTCTTTAACAAAATCACCTTCTTTAATTGGTTCTAATGGTCAAAATACCATTGTCACTCAGACTAAGGTGGCATCCTGCCTTTCCAGTATTTTTCCGTCAACCCTATTCTGCTGTCTTGTTATCTTGTTTATAGTTTTTCACCCCACTGGAATTTACCATATCTCTTTCATTTCATAGCCTCCCTGGTACAAGACCTTTATACCAAGGGCCCATATCAGTGCTGTTTCACTAGTCTTGAGGTATCCAGACTATCTCACTTTAATTTACCAGATAAATATCTTAACTTCCATGATCTCTCTCATTTTATGTCCTTATACTAATTATCCTTTAAATATTGTTGCAATTAGTTTTGTTAAGCGAATTCTAAGTTCTACTTAGCATCATAGTATGTTATTTAATGATTTGAACTTCATTAGCAGCCTGTGACTGTTTGTTATCAAAGCTTAGTCAAAACTGCTTTTGACCGTCCTTCGCAGCTGCATTTTGAACAAGTCTTAGCTTTTTAGTTACCCAGAAGTAATTATGGGTAATATTATTTAGTCAATGGCTACACTTGAATTTATATGTATATGATACTCATCTACTAAATATCAGCCTTTCGTACAAGTCCCCACCTCGAGGATGAAATGTTTTAAACATTGATTCCTCAACTACTTCAATCTATTCTCTGACAAGCGTTGCTGCAAATTGGAGGCCTCTAATTGAGGGGAATGGAGCACTTCTCAAATGAGGTTTTATCCCCCTTTTTATTATAGGCCTGGGTGCTAACTATGACACTCACAGGGGCCGAACGCCTATCTTCATGGATGAGGGACACCCCAGGGTCTCCTCAACCATCATGTCAGCCGTGCTGATATGTCTTGCCTTCTAGTGCGTCCCAGTCTATCATTTCTCCTCCGCCTGCTGCTCCTATTATCATACGATCTGGCAGTAACGGCCCTGATCTGACCCCTTACTTAAATTCAATTCACTGTTCCAGTGTTCCAATTCTGCCCCACCTGGGGTATCCTCTGTTTCTTCAATCTTTCCTGATGTTACCCCGCCTAGGGTCTCCTCTACGTTGCTTCGGACCTTCTCTTTTGGTGTGCTCAATTAATTTGTTAGTGCTGGTTAGTCATAGGCATGAGTACACAATTGGCTTATGTAGCAAAGTCTTACTACACAGGGTATACATATATCAAATACACTATCATTACAAGTTGGAAAACTACCAGAGCGTGTGAAATAATACGAACCTAAGGGTGTGTTGATATATTAAGCCCAATATCCCACCAGTGTGAGTTGTCCCCTATGCTGTCAATTTCAATATCCATTCTCGAGTTGTCTTGCTCCAAAACATAAAAATGCTTCAGGGAGGAGTTCATTTGCATCACGAGGTTACTGAAACGCTCAGACAACAGAGGAATGTCGTATCCGAATTGTGCCACATAATTGTGCAGCTCATACTTAAGTATCTCATTTACTGTCAGTTTCACTTGAGCATAGGTTTTGATATTGAGTAAAACTTGTTGGTTGATGGGACAGGTCCTGTTAGACCCGTAAAGCATGGTAGTTGCGGTACTAGTGACACAGGAGGCACCACCAAAACCATCTCATACTGGATTTGTACTGGTTTTTCCCATGCTCTGTTATCTACAAAACACAATTATTACAGTCACAGTTAAATTCAGTCTTGCAATCATTTCAAGCGGTATTACAGTTCAACATCTAATCAACAAATCATGAACTTAAAAGATTCTCCAGATCTCTATTTTACTCATATCCATCTTGTGGATAATTCTTACTAAACATGATTTCTTCTTAGCCCGCAATTGTCCCAATCCAAATTCCATGTAACTCTCCACTTCAACTTCAATTTCAATCCCTCTAACAGGTACCAGTGTGTTTAACTCTATTCTGATTGTTTCATTAATTAGATAGTTTCTCGATGGAGTATGTGTCAATGCTTTAAAAGTTGTCTCACACTCCTGAGCCACATTAACCATTTCATGTCTTGCTGTTGTCAAGTAACTGAGCATGTCTGAGACCCGTTCTTCAGTGCAAATTCACCACGCATTTCCAGATGGTAATTGCTTCATATGTAACAAGTCACATTTGCACACTTATATCGGTATCTCCATAGTATGCCACAAGTGCCATCCAATACAAGCCTTTCTCGGGCTTTCAGGTGATCTTATCAAAAGATTGTCTGGAGGTCTTTGTTCATCTTCCACTGCATGGTTCTGATGTCTTGGATAGTGGCCAGACTATCAAATTCAGTTTCCTTAAAAAGTTAATTATAGGCAGGGACACAAATGTCTCCAAGAGAAAGCTATCAATTTACTATTCTTAACTACACTTTCCTGACTTTCACTAGAAAGTTTGGAAAATTCTCAATTGGTGGTGTAATTCTCCTGTTTCTATCTCACACCGTCAATCACTTCCTCTCTCCATTTTACACATCCCATTAATTATCATTCATATCTCATTATGAGCCCTGGAGGAACTTTACCGTCCAGTACAATATTTAAGATTGAAAACATAGATCAAACATTCTCACTTGGTCCAAGTTATTAACAGTTTTTACTTATCATTATTTTACAGGTTCTTTAATTTTCCCAAAAGTAACCCAATAGATAGTGCCTGCGTCCACTTTGTTATTTCAAAATTATCCCAAAATCTAAACAGCAGCACTGTTGAACTGACAGGTTTTATCAATGTTCAATTTCATTTCTATCAATTTATCTTCCATTTCCAATTTCAGAAACAAGTGATTCCCAGGCTAGGTGGTTTACACAGTGTTTTAACATTAGAGACAGAAGTGCTGCAATTAGTTTACAAGGTAACTTCCATATAACAAAAGAAAGAAGAGAATTCATTGTGATTCTGCTTAGAGCCCAAGGGGTTAATTAATCAAATCATAATTTTCCTTCTGTCACTCTGGGGAAATATTAACTTAAAATTAAGGAACTTAAATTTAATAAAGTCCAATATCTTTAAATTTCATACTAAAGTTGTTGCTTGGCGAACGTAAACAGCTGTCAGTGGAATGGGTTAACTCCTTTGCAGGTTTTTAAGAAGGTGGAGCAAAACATTGTCAGGCACACGCAATTGCGTCACTTCACATAAATAAAAAAACTTTCCCGATCGAAAAAGACAGTTGTGCTTTCACACTTTAACTAAACATGAACAGAACAGATAAAACAAAACAAAATAACACATGCTTGCAGAAAACAGTGCTGAGCTCCACCATCATTGAGGCTGGGGATATTCATGGAGCCTCCTCCTCCTGTTAGTTGTTTAATGGTCCACCACCATTCACGACTGGATGTGGCAGGACTGCAGCGCTTTGATGGTAATGGTAGAGTGAGGGATATGCCAGGCCATGAAGTTACAGATTGTGGTGGAATACAATTCTGCTGCTGCTGATGGCCTACAGCGCCTCATGAATGCCCAGTTTTGAGCTGCTAGATCTGCTCTGAATCTATCCCATTTAGCACAGTGGTAGTGCCACACAACACAATGGAGGGTGTCCTCAGTGTGAAGACAGGACTTCGTCTCCACAATGATTGTGCGGTGGTCACTGCTACCAATACTGTCATGGACAGATGCATCTGTGACAGGTAGATTGGTGAGGATGAGGTCAAGTAGGTTTTTCCCTCATGTTGGTTCTCTCACCACCTGTCGCAGGCCCAGACTGGCAGTTATATCCTTCAGGACTTGGCCAGCTCGGTCAGTAGTGGCGCTACCAAGCCACTCTTGGTGGTATAAGACCAGAAGGCTCCAGGTTGCATTCCTAGACAGTGGTGATCTCAGTTTCAGTACTGTTGCAAACAAGGGTGCAAAAAGCCAACTAAGGTTCTTGCTGTTGGTTGCTATCCATTGACCTTTGCTGGAAGGTGCATGTTTGCATTAGATAAGGAAGGGATCAGGCTTGCTAGTGAAGGTCCCCGTGCTTAAATGGACTGTCAATACTCAGTGCCCCAAAAAGAATAACGACTTGGATGAGGTATCCGAGCATAAGTTACTGCCCTACAGAAGGAGAACATTGCAAGAAGTATAGTGGGAAGCAAATAGTCAAGGACAAAAATGCAGCATATTATGAGAGAGAAGGAAAAGAGCAATCTCATGTCAGTAATGAAATAAAGAGGGAAGTGAATCATTACAAGGGTGACAGAAAATAAGGGAAAATATATCCAAGAAAGAAAGAGATGAAAATCAATAATAAAACTCAGACAGGTACTAAATGCAATTGATAATGTCAAAATTTCTCCAAACTCCAGACTTCTGAAGATGTATGTTTAAATTTTGTACATAGGAACTTATAAACACCTATGTTTAAAGCAGAGGTTTAGTTGAAAGAAACATAGAAAATCGTGAAGCACAGAATCCTTTACTCCACAATACACTTTGTCGAGCTTGTCAACAGAGGAATTGTTGTGTATGTGCCCTTAAGAGAAGAACTGATTATATACTGCAGTACCGGCAGTGACCACCCCTGTATATAAAGCCATAGCAGGCTTCTGTATTTCAGTCTTGAATTACTCTCTGTTCAGTAAATACCTGTTTCATTGTGCTCCTGCAGTCTGAGTATTATAGATCGTCGGACACTACAGTGGCGACGGGCAGGTTTGAACTCACCTACAGCACTGCATCACCTCACGGGGATCCTTTCCCTGAAGAGAAGCTTCTTGGAGGTTAAAATCAGAATGGCGGGCGTCGACCGCGGGCAACCGCCCAGGGATCCTTCGGAGAGTTGCAGGGGAGGCTGTGGAGAGCTGGGCCTGGCTCCCCAGTCGAGGTGTTCCAGCAAGTCATGCTGGTAGCAGGTAGTGCGCTGACCCTTCCGGACTGCGGCGGGCTCGGGCTAGATCGAGCGGCTCTGCAAAGGGGCCGTGCAGCGTCGTCGGGAGGAAGGGAGAGAGAGAGGGTGGAGTGCACAGGGCGCGGTCAGTGCTCAAGAACAGGGCAGCGTGGAGAGGATAGAACGAGGGGAAGGAAAAGTGATACGCGCTGAAGCCGCGGGTCGCCGCCATTACCCTGTAGAATGCTAGGAGCAGCATGGCAGCAAGGGGAAGAAAGAAAAGCGCGGGAGGCGCCATTTTATTACATTGGGGAAGAAGGAAAAGCGCGGGAGGTGCCATTTTATTCCATTGGGGAAGAAGAAAAAGCACGGGAGGCGCCATTTTAAATCACTCAAGATGCCGAAGAGTGGCAGTATCACTGCTTTCGACAACGAGGTAGAAGACTGGACCACGTATGTGGAAAGAATTGAAGTGTACCGCAAGGCAAATGAGGTGGCCGATGGAAAGAAGGCATCGGTATTATTAAATTTGATGGGCGCGAGAACGTACGGCCTATTGCGGAATTTAATTACCCCAGCTAAACCAATGGAGAAAAGTTTTGAAGAGATTGTTAATATCTTACAGGAACACCTAAACCCTACACCGCTGCTGATAGCAGAAAGATTCAAGTCCCATAAAAGAAACCAGCACAAAGATGAGAGCAATGCTGACTATCTTACGGAACTACGCAAGTTATCGAAGCACTGCCAGTTCGGAGCAGGACTGGCAGACACCTTGCGGGATAGGTTTGTCTGTGGGCTCCAGAGTGAAGGAACCCAGAAACGACTACTTTCGGAAAAGGACCTGACGTTAGAACAGGCTTTCAGCGTGGCAGTATCCTATGAAGCAACAGCACAGGGAGCTGCGGAAATACAACAGAAACCACAGGAATACAGCGCTAATGAAATGGCGTATGGAGCAGAAAAGTGCTATCGCTGCGGCAGAACAACCCATGATCAGAAGGACTGCTGGGTTAAGGACAAAGTATGCAGGCAATGTGGGAAAATGGGACACATAGCAAGAGTCTGCAGGTTGGGAAAGAAAACCAACACTACAAGAACTACTAAGGAAAAGTACAAGAAAGTAAAGAAATTGACAGACAGTAGTTCGGAAGATCAGGAGAGTGATAAGGACTCCGGGAGCAGGAGACTAAGTTGTCTAAAGTTACACAACGTGATCGCAAAGGAGGATCACCGAACCATTTGGGTCACCCTCATGATAGCAGGGTCCCCAGTAAAGATGGAATTGGACACAGGATCAGCCCTGTCATGAATCGACGAGACTATGAGCGGCTATTCTCACACATACCCTTGAAGGACACGTCCATTGTATTGAAGATATACACGGGGCAAAAAGTCTAACCCAGAGAAAAAATAAGGGTGCCAGTTGAATACAACGGCAAGGAAACACAGAAACTGTATCTATGTATGCTACCAGATGGAGGACCACCATTAATGGGACGTGAATGGATCCGAAAAATACAATTGGATTGGCATGCCATTCAGGCGCTAACTGTGACTGATAAAAAGGATGATGACGTCACACCTGGACGACTGTCAAAAATTCTAACTGACGCGAAAGAGGTGTTCCAACAAGGACTTGGGACTCTAAAAGGAGTAATGGCAATGATAAAAATCGAAGATAACGCAAACCCAAAATTTTTGAAGGCCAGACCGGTACCTTATGCGATCCGCCCAGCCGTTGAAGCAGAGCTGGAGAGTCTGGAGCATTCAGGTGTGCTATCCAAGGTGGACTGGAGCGAGTGGGCCACACCCATCAGTCCTGTAATGAAGAAATCATTGAGCAGCACGCCTGGGGAACCGAAGAAGGTTCGCATCTGTGGGGACTTCAAGGGAACTGTGAACCCAGTCCTGCACACAGTACAATATCCACTTCCACGGATAGAAGATATTTTCGCCTCACTATCTGGAGGGAAACGCTTTACACAGATTGATCTGGCCCAAGCGTATCTACAAATGGAGGTGGAAGAAGCGTCTCGGAAATACCTCACGATAAACACTCACAAAGGCCTTTACCAGTACAATCGACTGGTATTCGGGGTAGCATCAGCCCCGGCTATTTGGCAGAGGGCGATGGAACAAGTCCTGCAAGGGATCCCGGGGACCCAGTGTTATTTGGACGGCATCCTGGTTACGGGCGAAAATGACAGTGAACACCTTGCCAGCCTGGAGCAGGTGCTCATGAGATTACAGGAATATGGGCTACGAGCCAACCGCCCCAAATGCGAGTTCTTCAGGAGACAAATCTCGTATTGTGGCCACATGGTTGATGAGGAAGGGTTGCATAAGTCGCTGGACAAGATTGAGGCTGTAGTCAAGGCTCCAGCACCGGAAGATGTGTCGCAACTGAGGTCATTCCTCGGGTTGGTGAACTACTACCATAAGTTCTTGCCGAATTTATCCACAATTCTACACCCACTGAACGCCCTACTGCAAACTGGAGTAACATGGAAATGGAGTGATGAGTGTAAGCGTGCCTTTCAGAAATGTAAATGCCTAATCACTTCAAAAGAAGTATTGGCCCACTACAACCCAACACTACCAATTCGGTTAGCATGTGATGCATCTCCCTACGGCATCGGAGCGGTGCTGTCACACAAATTCCCTGACGGTTCAGAGAGGCCAATAGCCTTTGCATCGCGCTCGTTAACCTCAGCCGAGCGTAACTACACCCAGATTGACAGGGAGGCCCTCAGCCTGGTGTGGGGGGTGAAGAAGTTCAATCACTATCTGCACGGGCAGAAATTCACCCTACTGACTGATCATCAGCCCCTGGTCTCCATTTTTAACCCAAAGAAGGGCGTTCTGGTGATGACGGCGCAACGGCTGCAAAGATGGTCACTTTTTCTAGGGGCACATCAGTACGACATAGAGTACAAGGGTACGAAACAGCATGGAAACGCTGATGGGCTGTCGCGCCTACCGTTGCCTACGGTAGAGGAAGCACCTGCAGTGGACCCTGTTGAGATATTCCATGCGACCAAAGTCGAATGTCTACCTGTTACAAACTCAAGTATAGAGAAGGAAACCCGAAATGACCCAACACTCTCTCGGGTCTATGATTTGACGGTGAAGGGATGGCCAGCACATGGCGACTCACTGTTGCCAGCATTCTCGCCAAGGAGAGAACAGCTGTCAGTGTGCCGGGGGACCTTGATGTGTGGATCCCGAGTGGTAATTCCACCCAAGTTGAGAGATAGAGTGCTCAATGAGCTTCATGAAGGTCATCTGGGAGGGGTAAAAATGAAGAGCCTAGCCAGGGCATTTGTGTGGTGTCCGGGAATCGATAAAGAAATTGAGGATATGACCAAGAGATGCACAGGATGCCAGAAGGTCCAAAACGCTCCACCACAGGCCCCGCTACACCCATGGGAGTGGCCCTCATCTCCATGGCAACAGGTACACATTGATTTTGCTGGTCCATTTATGGACTCAATGTTCCTAATCGCTGTGGACGCCCATTCGAAATGGCCAGAGGTCATCAAAATGTCCTCCACCACCACGGAGAAAACTATTGCAGTCCTACGGACCATCTTCACCAGGAATGGCTTGCCAGAACAAATTTGCTCCGACAATGGGCCACAGTTTGTGTCAGAGGATTTCCGGAGGTTTCCGAGGAATAATGGGGTGAAACATTACACATCTGCTCCATATCATCCAGCCACAAATGGATTGGCTGAGAGGTTTGTTCAGACCTTTAAAAAGGCCATAAAGGCAATGCATAATGACGACATACCACTACAACACAAGGTGGATAATTTCTTGTTTGCTTACCGGAATGCGACACATGCAGTCACCAACCAAGCTCCAGCCATAATGTTCTTCAACCGAAGGCTAAGATGTCACCTGGATTTGCTCAAACCAAACATAAGACAAGATGTTGAGGATAAGCAATTCCAGCACATAAATGAGAAGCCAACCAGGAGCTTCAAGATAGGACAACCAGTCTTGGCCCGCGACTACCGAACAGAAAAATGGCAGCCAGGAACGTTATGCACACAGCAGGGACCACTAATGTACACAGTGGACATTGGAGAGAGCATCGTGAGACGCCATGCTGACCAGATTCTAGAGTCACAGGAACAAGCTAAACCCATACCACGAGCAGGAGCCCCTGGTAATCAACCCGAAGTACAGATTGCGTCTACCTCAGAAGCAGTGGTATTGGAAGCTGATGAACCAACCAATGACAATGAGCCAGAATCAACTCCGCCGCAAGAACAGGATACTCGAGAAAGGCGCTATCCAGTCAGGATCAGGAAGCCTCCTCAAAGACTGAACTTATGATTATTTCAGTTGATGTATATAGTACAGAGAAAATTGTAATTGTAATTAGTTATTATTTAGTTGTTAAATGAATGTTATGTACTGTTTATCTAAAAGGGGAGGAATTGTTGTGTATGTGCCTTCAAGAGAAGAACTGATTCTATACTGCAGTACCGGCAGTGACCACCCCTGTATATAAAGCCATAGCAGGCTTCTATATTTCAGTCTTGAATTACTCTCTGTTCAGTAAATACCTGTTTTATTGTTCTCCTGCAGTCTGAGTATTATTGATCCTCGGACACTGCAGGAATGGGCAGTCATACAATGGCGACGCAACAATATTATTGTGCTGCAGGTAAATAAGTTGTTAGAAACTGCATAACTCTACCTAAAATCTAACCAGAATAATCACATTTCAAAATTTGTATTGGCAGCAGATATAGTGCAGGATGAATTTACCCAGCAGCCATAAGGCAACAATTTGAGCTGAGTTTCCACTGCAGGGTGCTCCAAGAACACAGCTCCCTACGGGTGTGTACTCACCCGTAGAGCCAACGGAAGTGCCAGTTTTAGGCATGCACTGCGCATGCGCTGGAAACAGGAACTTCCGTTCTGTGAAGAAAGGGTTTGACAGGTCAAACGCCTGCGCCGGATAGGCAGCACATACGGCTGAAACTTTAGTTTATTGCACAGTTGCTTCAGTCTAGGTAAGGGAAACAGCTACGCCTGGAAAAGAAGGCGCAAGGCTTGCTTTTATCAGGCTAAGAGTTGAAGAAAGTAAAAAAACATTTTTCCACTGATTTATTATTTTAAAATACTTTAAACAAAGGTATGTTTATTTTTAGCCCCGTTAAAAACTTTAATTATTTTTTTTAAAAATTTAAATTTATGTAATTTACAGTCATTTTAAAAATGTGATTTAAAAAAAATGTATTTGAAGTTTTACTATTGTGTTTGAGCGACATTTCTTTTGATTGGAAATCAAATAGATAAACTGCATTGAAATACACTTCAGAATGATGTCGCCAGGACAAAGTGACGTCCAGTTCTTTTCGCTCTACTCTTTCTTTCAAAACCAAAACAGTCAAATACGCTTATTACAAGAATACAGGCGGGTCTTATTAGTGTGTAGTAATTATAATAATTAAACCACAGTTTTGTTGAAGTCCCCTACGCATATGTATAGCTTGCATCCATGTCAGCACATTATTTAGCAGAGAAAATAATGTTAATTGATAACTGTCCTTTTTATATTGATAAATAATATTAGGAACACACGTCTTTTATTCCGTAACTGTTTAAATGATATTTGGATTGCATAAAGAGTCTTAAAAAAACCAAGGAAATACAGGCCATGGCTATTGGAGGGGAGTGGAATTGACCAAGTGGATTATGTAAACCAGCCTTTCTAAAGTCGGGTTCAGCGGAGAATGCTTCAGGATGGGAGAAAGCTCCTTGCCTGTCCCGGCTTCACTGATGCTTCCTGTTCATGTGATGCAGTCGGGCAGCGCGGCCAGGTTGCCTGGTAACAGTTTGTTACACAGAGGACAGCTACCGCTCACAGGGCACCGGGGAAACGTTGTGTGCAAGAAAAAAAAGAAATAAAAAGCAGATAGTTTTCATTCGTTTTGGTTGGCTCTCAATATTCCCGAGGCAAACGTTGTGGAATCATGGTTTCCCGTAGTGCTGGGACCCTCATAACTGACTACAATGCGACATACATTCCTCCAGCCTTAATGCCCGGGTAAGAATAATGGTGCAGCGTGATAATATTAGATGTCAGAATTTGTATTCGGCAATTCTAATAATGACTGTAACGACTGCCAGTGTTATTGTTTACTTTATTCAGTCACAGAATCCAGTATTTGGAGATTTTCAACCACTGCAGAAATAACATAGCAACCTTAAGAGAGGTCACTACTTTTTAGGTCTGTTATAAAAGCTAAGTTTTTTTTATTATACAGATAAACAAATGTTTGGCATATTAAATTACCAAACATGTCTGTTCCAGTTCATAATGCTTCAGAAGCCACAGCTGCCCTGAGATTTCCAGAGTCATTCAGTCATTCCCAAACTCATCCAGTTTTGTCTTGAAATCGAGTCAAAGAAAGTCACACACAAATAAAATCACCCCTCCCCACATAAAAGACAAGATTCAGAGTCACTGATTGAGACTGTACTTTGCATCTGTACAAACATACATTGAATGTGCACTGTCAGGGTCTGGTTAGGATAGCAGTTGCTCAGATTTAGATTTATGGGCCTTGGTTTAGATTTATCATAGATCATAGTTTAGTTTTAGATGACATTAAATTTGTGAAGTCAGTAAGCAGGCTACACTAGTTATACATATTCACCGTTTGACCTACCAAAGATATGAATATATTCACCCTTGCCGTTCATACGGTTTCCTCCCACAGTCCAAAAGATGTGCAGGTTAGGTTGATTGGCTATGATAAATTGACCCTTAGTGTTAGGGGGATTAAATACGTGGGGATAGGGTGGGATATGTGTTGGTGTAGGGGTTAAGGGGATCGGGTGGGATATGTGTCGGTGCAGGCTCGATGGGCCGAAATGGCCTCTATCTGCATTGTGGGGATTCTGTGATTCTGTGAACATTAATAAACTTGCAGAATGGGCATATAATTGGCAAATTAATTTCAACACAGATAAATGTGAGGTATTACATTTTTGTAAGAAAAATAAGGAGGCTACATATTACATGGAAAATAAGAATCTAGCTGGGGTAGAAGAGCAAAGGGATCTCGGAGTACAAATACACAAATCATTAAAAGTAGCGATGCAGGTTAATAGGGCCATAAAATATGCAAACCAAGCACTCGGGTTTATTTCTAGAGAGATAGAATTCAAAAGTAGTGAAGTTATGCTAAACTTGTATCGAACCTTGGTTAGACCACACTTGGAGTACTGTGTACAATTGTGGTCACCATATTATAAAAAGGATATAGAGGCACTGGAGAGGGTGCAAAAAAAGATTTACAAGGATGATAAGAGAAATGCGAGGTTATACCTATTGGGAAAGAATGAACAGGCTGGGTCTCTTTGCTTTTGAAAAGAGAAGGCTGAGGGGTGACCTAATAGAGGTATTTAAAATTATGAAAGGTTTTGATAGAGTAGACACAGAGGGCTGGATTTTGATACTGGGGCGAGCTGGGGTCGTGTAATCCACATTTCGTGTTAGCCACCCGATTCTAAATCGATGTGGGAGAATGATGCGATTTTAACTTAATTGGCCAATTAAGTTCCAACGTGTGGGAACCCATGGCCAATGAGTTTTTCCAGTCTGAAAGTCGCCTCCGATGACGTCATCATTGCTGCTGCATTTAAGGTCTGCAACAAGCCTTGCTTCTTCTGCAGACTGCCAACCTTTGGCTTTTGCAGTGAGAGGCACCTGCAGGAAGAATTGCCAGCCAGAGGCCTAGGTCTGCACCCCGCTTCGATGACGTTGCCCTGCAGGCTTTAGTGGAGGGAGCAAGAGCACATAAAGAGGTGCTCTTCCCTTCTTCAGGGAGGAAGAAGCCTCCCCAGCAAACCAAGGTTGTGTGGATCCAGGTGGCAGAGGAGGTCAACTCGTTGTCAGTACCCTGCAGAACCTGGCTTCAGTGCAGGAAGAGATTTCATGACCTGCGCACTGGAAAAGTGAGTATGAATTTCCCATCACCCTCAATCTGATCCCCATTGCCTCTCCTCACCAGCACTCAGCTTTAGCAATCTCTTCCTCCACATCCCACTTGACACTGACATCCATGCACCCTTACCCATTCCCCCTCTCTCTATGGTCACATTCACCTAACTATTCGACTATGCAGCTCTCACACTCCCTATCACTGTGATGCTATGAAAACAACTGACAACACACAGGGAGGGCCCTTGGTCTTGCCACCTCACTCCATCTTTGTATCCTAAGCATCTATGCTATGGATTCTCTACACTCACTCCTTCATTCTCACTCAACCTCCACTTGCCTCCCTCATTGCAGGAAAAGAGAGCTCACAATAAGAGAGAAAGAGCGAGGACAGGAGGAGGGCCACCCTCAGTAGCCCACCTCACCCCCTGGGAGGATGCGGTCCTGGAGATTGTGGGAGTGGAGGACGATGCGCAAGTGGGAGACAGACAGATGGGTACATCACAGCAAGCTGGTGACAGAATAGTTTTCCATCTCTCTCAATGACATTGCATGAGTCGCTGATAATGATTCTGAAGCTCTAACAGATGGACTTATGATCATCTGCAATGTGCATGTAACCTTGACCTCACATCTCTGACTCTTTCCTTTGCTCCCCCACAGGACCATCGCAAGCACCCATCCCCACTAGCCAGGAGGAAGAACCTGAGCTTCCAGACTCCTCAGAGAAAGCTGCAACCTCTGAGGGTGCAACGTCAGCAGAATTCAGCGCACCCAGCACCAGTGCAGACACTCACACCTTGGTGGGACCATTGCGAGATATAGTGTTGTCACCTGGTGTATCACAGCTCACAAGTGAGCATCAGCAGATTATGGAGACCGGGACAGCAGTGGAGAGTCCTAGTTGGAAGGCGCAGGACTCTGCCAGCTCGGCTCAGCTGCATGTCGACCCTCTGCCTCTGGGTCCATCCATAAGATCAGCGGTGCTGGAACTCCAGGAACAGATGCAAGAGTCTCTGGCAGGTTTTGTCTCCAGGGTCGCTGCGAGTGTGGAGCGAATGGAGGAGTCCATTGCGACATGAGCAGAGCCTTTGTGGAGTCATTGGCGCATGAATGCATCAACATGGAGGTGATAAGTCGCCAGAGTGCAGAAAACATGGTGAGTGTTCTGAATAGAATGACATCTCTTGAAGAGTGATGGGCATCTATTGAACAGAGAAACCAGACCTTCATGGAAGTCCTTCTGAGTAGGACTGCCAGTGGAGATACGGGTCCCCATGGCCCCCCTGATATGCAGCAAGGTGCTCTCAAGCCACTTGCAAGCGCTGAGGGGGACCTGACCCATGAGAGGGAAGTTGGTGGCAGACATCAAGGAAGTGGGGGCTCCTCTCCAAGCGCTCACACTTCCATGCCACTGCAGGGCCCTCGGTCAGAGCCCCACCAGAGTCCACACCCATCTGAGATCGGTGTCTCAACCCCTGCACAGCCGCAGGAGCAGCAGACTGTTGACAAGCCCTCACAGGTTCGCAACCCCAGAGGACGCCCACCAAAGGTGTCGAGACAGGAGCAGCAAGAAAGTGAGCAAGGGGCCTCCACATCTGCTGAAGCCACAGGGGAAGCACCACGTAGGAGCACGCGTAAGATAAAAATATTGCACAAATAGTCACAAGTGTAGTCACTTGGGTGAAATTTGATGTTTTATGTTAAAAAGCCATCAGATGACTACTGTAAATAAAAAATCTGATGGCTAGTGCTGTAGTTGTGGCGTGTGTCATTTCACGAATGGGACTTCCACATTGAGAGCTTAAGATTACTTGGTATATGCCTCAGTTGAGGAAGCGCTCAGTGAAGGTGGCAAGAGGGTTTTCCCAGGAGGTCATACTGGAGATGGGTGTCAGGCTCCAAACTTCCACAGCTGTGGTTATGCCTTCTAAAAGTTCCCCCAGACCTGAGACAACAAAGTCCTGCCACCTGCAAATGGTGACTGGTCAAATGTCCTATTTAATGTTGGAGCTGCAGCTAATAGTCAGCAATCCAATTGTGCTCCCGCCAGGTTTCACCGTCGTGTTTCAGAACAGGCGTGCTTCACGTTGGAAAAGGGTTAAAATCACCAAGGCCTATCAAAATGGCATTATAGAGGCAATTTAGAGCTTGTTAAGGGCCTTAATGGCCTATCCCTCCTCTTGGAGGCGGGACGGAGACGGGACCAGTAGACACAATTTAATGAAAATTGCTTGGAGGCGGGGTTGGCCCGCCAGTTTTTGCAATTTTAACCCCCCACACGCCTCCAATCCCAAACTAGAGGCCATCAATATAAGATAGCCATCAAGAAATCAAATAGGGAATTCAGAGGAACTCGTTACCACAGGGAGTGGTTGAAGTGAATAACCTAGATGCATTTAAGGGGAGGCTAGATAAGTATATGAGGTAGAAGGGAATAAAGGGTTATGATGATAGAGTTAGATGTTAGATGAAGAAAGATGGGAGGAGGCTTGAGTGGAGCATAAACTTTGGTATGGACTGGTTGGGCTGAATGATCTGTTTCTGTGCTGTATATCCAATGTAATCTTATGTAAGTACAGCACAGAAG
This sequence comes from Somniosus microcephalus, assembly GCF_052327205.1. Lineage (NCBI taxonomy): Eukaryota > Metazoa > Chordata > Chondrichthyes > Squaliformes > Somniosidae > Somniosus > Somniosus microcephalus. The sequence goes on along the minus strand of NC_140995.1, from coordinate 99,614,271 downwards.
GAGGTCACTTGGCCTATCAAGTTCATGCTGGCTCTTTCGAAAAGCAATCCAGTTAGCCCCACTCCCCAGCTCTTTCCCCATATCCCTGCAATCTTTTCTCCTTTAAGTATTTATCCAATTCCCTTTTGAAAACTACTATTGAATCTGTATCCACCACCCTATCAGGCAGTGCATTCCAAATCCTAACCGTTTTTCCTCATGTTGCTGGTTCTTCTGCCAGTTACCTTAAATCTGTGCCCTCTGGTTATCTACCCTTCAGCTACTGGAAACAGTTTCTCTTTATTTACTCTATCTAAACCCTTCATGATTTTAAATACCTCTATCAAATCTCCTCTTAGCCTTCTCTGCTCTAAGGAGAACAACCGCAGCTTCTCCAGTCTATCCACGTAACTGTAATCCTTCGTCCCTGGAACTACCCTAGTAAATCTCTTCTGTACCCTCTACAAAGCCTTTACATTTTTCCTAAAGTGTGGTGCCCAGAATTGAACGCAATTCTCCAGCTGGGACCGAACTAATGTTTTATATATAAGGTTTAGCATAACTTCCTGGCTTTTGTATGCTATATCTCTATTTATAAAGCCCAGGTACCATATACTTTATTAACTGTTTGCTAATCTGTCCTGACACCTTCAAAGATTTATGCACAAGCACCCCCAGGTCTCTCTGTTCTTGCACCCCCTTTAAAATTGCACCATTTAGCTTGTATTGTCTCTCCTCATTCTTCCTACCAAAATGTATCACCTCACACTTTTTTGCATTGAATTTCATCTGCCATGTGTCTACCCATTCCACTAGACTGTCTGGCCTAGAAATTCAGTCGCGCCACTTTTGGGGCGCTAAAGTCGGGCGGTCGCTAAAGTTAGCGCCCGCCGGAAAGTGTAGGCCACTTCGCCGAAATTCAGTAGATTTGGCCAAGGAGTTTGGGCGAGCGCTGAAACTGGCGTTGCACTCCTATCTTTAGGCGCTAAGCCGGCGGTGCGGACTGATAACGCCGAGGCCGGGCGCAGCGCAGGTGCGGTCATGTTTTGATTGACAGCAGACACCCTGACGCCGGCCAGCTCTTAAAGGGGGAAGGGTCGACTTTGTCTGCTGCCACGCCCTGGATAGTGGAACCCTGCAGCTAGGCCTCAACACTGCTGGTGGACCCAAATAGCGCCTGAAGCCATGCAGAAGGCCCGTGAACGAGCGCAGCGCTTCTCAGAGCCTGCTTTGTGGGTGCTGCTTAAGGGTTTGGAAAAGAGAAGAGAGATCTTGTGCCCGGACAGTGGCAAGAAGGCTCCCAGGAGGCAGTTCAGGAGAGCCTGGAGGGAAATCGCCCACAGGGTGTCAGCCACCAGCGATGTCCCCAGGACTGGTGACCAATGCCGCAAGAAGTACAACGACCTCACTCGGTTGGTCAAGGTGAGTAGCCTTTCCAGTGTTCTCCTCATCCTTGCATGTGCACCTCACATTATGGGCAAAGGGACCTCAAAGGCCTAATGGCCATCCCTCCTCCCGCAGCTATGGCACTGGCATGATCATCAATAGCACTTTCTGCACTTTACACACTGGCCAAGCTATTCGACCATGGGAGGCAGTGCACACAACAACAGGGCACCACACTGGCCAAGCTATTCCACCATGGGAGGCAGTGCACACAACAACAGGGCACCACACTGTACTTAGAGGCCGTCCTTTCTCTTGCAGGCCAAGCTGGCCCAGAATATGAGGAGCCGGACTGTCACCGGGGGAGGCCGTGCCCAGTTCCAGGAGCTCAGTGAGCTGGAGGAGCGCGTGGCTCGACTCATGCGTGGCCGGGTGGTTGGCCCCGTTGCTATTGGTGATGCGGACCCTGTGCTGGGCCCCAATGGTAAGGACATGACCGTTTGGACCTCTCTCGTTCCCCTTGCGCTTCAGATCTACATCCTTTGCCACTGTCCGACCAATGCGCATAATGCCACCACTCATGCCTCCCTCGCTGACGCCCTGTCCTCACTCTAAAGCTACTCTTGTGCCTTCCTGCTTTCAGCTGGTGAGGAGGAGGTCCATGAAGCTGAGAGTGCCAGTCCCTCGGAAGAGGAGGACGACGAGGACCAAGAGGAAGGCGGCACATCGGGGGAACCCTCATCCGCGCCAGGGGATGGCAATGGAGGGGACACGTCTTGCCTGGAGGAGAGCCAGGGGGAAGTGTTGCAGGGGGTTGTAGCTCCTGGGCCCAGTGGCGTCCAGGCACGCGGGAAGGGTCGGGCAGCACGGCTGCCTTCTCCCCAGAGGGGGGAAGTGTTGCAGGGGAGGGCAGTTGCTGGGCCCAGTGGCGTCCAGGCACGCGGGAAGGGTCGGGCAGCACGGCTGCCTTCTCCCCAGAGGGGGGAAGTGTTGCAGGGGAGGGCAGTTGCTGGGCCCAGTGGCGTCCAGGCACGCGGGAAGGGTCGGGCAGCTCGGCGGCCTTTTCCCCAGAGGGAGAGTCCGCCCTCCAGTCCGGAGACGGTCCTCGCCCAGGAGGTGCGCCTCCTTGATGAAATGTCTGCGGCCTCGGAGCGGCGCCACAACGAGTTCATGGGGGTTGTGGGACAGATGCCTCAGGCCATTGAGTCCCTGGCTCATAGTGTGGCCGCTTTCGGGGACTCACAGGCCAGGGGTGTCGACCAACTCGCGGCAGCACAGGCCAGGGGTGTCGACCAACTCGCGGCAGCACAGGACGCGAGTCGCAAGTTCATGAGTGGTGCCGTGCAGACACTGGCTGATCTGATGCGGGCACAGACCAGGGCAGTTCGGGCACTCACTTCTGCCACACTCGCGGTGTCACGGAAGCATCGCCAGGGCACCCGCCGCCCTGCTGCAGCACAGCGGCCTGGCCTCCACCAGATTGCTGCGCTTGCTGCAGTGCCAGCCCGGCCGAGTGCCAGTGTCTCTGGCGACCAGTGAGCGCCTGGCATCAGCCAGCTTGCCCCCATTGCTGCAGCCGCCACTGTCACTCCCCCAGCCAAGGTGCGACGAGCTGATGCAGAGACTGATGCTGCCCAGCCACAGCTGCAGCAGTCAGCAGCCGGCCCCTCCAGGGCCGGACCTCGTCTAGGCCGACCCCCAAGGGCATCTGCCGTCACGCAGTGTGCCCCTCAGGAGCCTTCCCCCAGCCTTGCCACACCCACAGGGCCCAGGTTGAGGCGGAGCAACAGGTCGGGCAGGGGCCGGAGATGCCTGCACAAGGACTCGCCCTCTCGGCACACCAAGTAGAGTGTGTTGCCAACTGTTTTTTTTATATGGGGGTGTTTGTGTTCTGGGGGGGGGGGCTTATTTTGGGAAGGCCGAAGATGAAGGCAAATGTTTTTTTATATGGGGGTGGTTGTGTTCTGGAGGGGGGGGGGCTTATTTTGGGAAGGCCGAGGATGAAGGCAAATGTTATTGACAAGTTTTGTTATTCCTCCCCAGGTTGTGGGAGTGAGATATGTTTTTGACTGTTTTTTGGGGGTCTTGTCTGTTTCTCTGTTTCATGTGGGAAGGGCCCTGAGTTTGTTAAATAAAGCTTTTTATTTATTCAGCTTGTCCAGGTGTCATGTTTCAAGTGGTTGTTGCGTTAACCGGCTGAGGGCTTACGGAGCGGCTGCATTCAGGTGCGTTCATTGCCACAAGCCATTCCCTGACAGGGGGCCTAGAAGTGCCGTTCAATAAGCTGCCGGCGGACGGCCCTTGGACCTTGTGGCTCCCTCCTGGGCTGGTACTCCTCCTCCTCCTCCTCCTCATGGTCCTCCTGCTCGTCCTCCTGAGGTGGTGGTCCAACGTGAGGTGGCAGTGCCTGAGTCCTGCGGATAGCCAGGTTGTGCAGCATGCAGCAAACGACGATGAACTGGGAGACTCTATCCGGCGAATACTGTAGAGATCCGCCGGAACGATCCAGGCAGCGGAACCGTTGCTTGAGGACGCCAATCGTTTGCTCTATGATGTTCCTTGTGGCTTGATGGCTTTCGTTGTATGCCTCCTCCGCAGGGGCCCTGGGCGCGCGGAGCGGGGTCATGAGCCATGTACACAAAGGGTAGCCCTTGTCCCCAATAAGCCATCCCCTTGGTGGAGGCTGTGCCTCGAACATGTCAGCCACAGTAGTCTGGCGCAGGATAAATGCATCGTGGCTGCTTCCTGGAAAGTGGGCATTGACAGCTAGGATGCGCTGCCTGTGGTCACACACCAGCTGTACATTGAGGGAATGGTAGCCCTTCCGGTTGCGGTAATCCTTGGCATTGTCGATAGGTGCCCGCATAGCCACATGCGTGCAGTCAATGGCGCCCTGCACCATGGGGAAGTCGGCGATCCTGGCAAATCCGACTGCACGCTGCTCCTGCCTCTCTAGGGTCATGGGGAAGGAGATGAATTGGTGTCTCCTTGCGAAAAGGGCATCAGTGACCTGCCGGATGCAGCGATGCACGGCGAACTGGGAAATGTTCGCTATGTCCCCAGCAGCGGCTTGGAATGATCCGCTTGCATAAAAGTTCAGAGCCACCGTGACCTTCACTTCCACCGACAGAGACGTCCTGCACATCAGCTGTGGACGCCGATCTCTGTGAAGCAGCTGGCAGATCTCTGCAACCACCTCCCTTCTGAAGCGCAGCCTCTTAACACAATGCGCGGCAGTCATGGTGAGATAGGACACCTGCTGCCGGTATTCCCTGAGTGGGTAAGGCCTACGTTGCCGACGCCTGATGGCCCCTCTGCGTCTAGGCATGGCTGGCCCTCTCACACAGCGTCTGCGAGCCCTTCGCACATAATGCTGGAACTGAGGGTTGGAACCCCATGCAGCCCCCATAATAAACTTGCAAACAGTGAAATCACAATGAGTGAAAGTTCCAAGCTCTGGCCAGAAGCCAAAAATACCTCTCCTATGTTGTCCCAAATCAGGAAGGTCTGTTCCTTGGTCTCTGTCCAGAAATCCAAAGCACTAAAGTCATTGCAGCAAAATGGCTGGCCTTTATAGTTCAGTGTAAGTGCCCTTTAATTAGCGCTCCCCGAGGCCCGCAGGGCCTCTGCTGCGTTCCACTTCACAGTTCTTAACAGCGCCATGCCCACATTGGGCGGGCGCCACTGAATTTCCGGTTTGGGGTGCACAAACAGCGTTGCACGACGAAATGACGTCATAAGCTGCGCGCGCAGCTGAGCGGGCGCAAACACTTTGCGCCGGCGCTAAATGTCAACTGAAGTTGGGCGTAGGCGCAGATCGGCCTGCGCCCGGGCGCTAAGTGCCTAGCGCTGGAAATCTACCCCTCTTATGGCGCTAACGGCTGGCGGACGCAACTGAATTTCTAGGCCTCTATGTCCTCTTGAAGTATATTACTATCTTCCTCACTGTTTGCTACACTTCCAAGTTTTGTGCCATCTGCAAATTTTGAAATTGTGCCCTGTACCCCCAAGTCCAAGTCATTAATGTATATCAAAAACAGCAGTGTTCCTAGCATTAAACCTTGGGGAACACAACTATATACCTCCCTCCGGTCGGAAAAACAGTTATTCACCGCAACACTGTTTTCTATCCCTTAGCCAATTAAATTGAAATTGAAGAGTTTGTCAAGTATTATAGACATAAAGCTTGGTGTGGCATTGCAGGAAACTAAAATTTTAAGTAATTCACAGTAAAAAGAGTGCTATTCATGCTTCCTCATTAATTAATACAAATAAAGCACACTTAAAATTCCAGTTATTGAAATGGCTTTTAGTTCTATTTAATGTGAAATCTCAATGGTGTCAATCTTTTATTACAACCACAATCACTATGCTGAATATTAATACAATACTGAATGTGCTGTGAGTCACCTAATATATCACATTAGATGGCTCTTTGAATGCATCTCCTGCAACTACAGCTGTTATATAGACTGTTAAGAAGCAGAGAAGGTCAAGGTGAGATTTAATAGAGGTGTTCAAAATCATCAAGTGTTTTAATAGAGTAAATAAGGAGATACTGTTTCCAGTGACAGAAGGGTCAGCAACCAGAGGACACCGATTTAGCAAGTTGTGATGATCTGGAATGCATGGCCTGAAAGGGTGGAAGCAATTTCCATGATAACTTTCAAAATTGAATTGGATAAATACTTGAAGGGGAAAAAATTGCAGGGCTCTGGGGAACGGGCAGGAGAATGGGACTAACCGAATAGCTCTTTCAAAGAATCAGCACAGGCACAATGGGCTGAATAGCCTCCTTCTGTGCTGTATCATTCTATGCTTCTATGTGGTCTGTAAAGACGTGCAGAACATGTTATTTAAAATTCAGATGATTGGATTAGTCAGGGTCCATTCATAGTGCATAGGTTCTCCTGTGAATAAGCAGCATTTACATTCTTTGTGTTTATTATCAGACTTAATTACAATATATATTTACAAGGAAGCAACCTGCCAATAATGGTGGATAAACTCTGTTGCTTTTCCCAAGATTTTCCCTGCAAAAAAAAGGTTGAGTGGATTATAAAGGCCAAAGAGCTCATTTCTGTGTCATTAAATTCATTAACACCCAGAGAAGTATGAAGTGATCACCCCTACCCCTTCCTCCCGGAATGACGATAGGGTTCCCCTGGTCCTCACCTTTCACCCCACCAGCCTCCACATGCAACGGATCATCCTCCGCCATTTCCGCTACCTCCAAAATGGTCCCACCACCAAACGCATCTTCCCCTCCCCTTTCAGCATTCCGTAGGGACCGCTCCCTCCGAGACACCCTAGTCCACTCCTCTATCACCCCCAGCACCCCTTCCCCTTCGCCTGGCACCTTCCCGTGCAAGCGCAGGAGATGTAACACCTGCCCCTATACCTCCCCCCTTCCCACTGTCCAGGGCCCCAAACACCCCTTCCAGGTGAAACAGCAATTTACTTGTATTTCTTGCAATCTAGTATACTGTATTCGCTGCTCACAATGCGGTCTCCTCTACATTGGGGAGACCAAACGCAGATTGGGTGACCGCTTTGCAGAACACCTCCGTTCAGTCCGTAAGGGTGACCCCGAGCTTCTGGTCGCCTGTCATTTTAATTCACCGCTCCATTTCCACTCGGACCTCACCGTCCTTGGCCTCTTGCATTGTTCCACGGAAGCTCAGCGTAAACTCGAGGAACAGCACCTCATCTTCCGATTAGGCACTTTGCAGCCTTCCGGACTCAATATCGAGTTCAACAATCTCAGATCATAACCTCGGCCCCGATTACATTTTTACTTATATTTTTTTTTTCCCCCACCCCTTTGTTTTGGGTTTTCCCTCCCCCCCCTTTCCTCTTTTTTTTTACATGGCAGCTGTCTCTCATTCTGCCAGTACACTTCACACCTAATCTGAGCCGTCTTTTGTCTCTCCACTAGTTCTATCACCATCTCGTCTCGTTTTGAATACCTCTTAATGTCTATTCACTTCTTTTGTTCCCTCCCCAGCCCTCCTTTCGATCTATTTCATTTCCTTTCCAGTTTTGAAGAAGGCTTTCGACCCGAAACATCGACTCTAATTTCTCTCCACGGATGTTGCCTGGCCTGCTGAGTTTTTCCAGCATTTTCTGTTGTTATTTCGGATTTCCAGCATCTGCAGTATTTTGCTATCGTACTAGTGTTTGGTTCACTGCCACACCTCTTCTAGGAATGCCTACCTTGAAGAAGTTCTGCTCTTCTCTTCGATGGGATCTCCGTTTGGCTCTTCAACCTTGTTCATCTTCATTACTTTCAGTTTCCCTTCTCGTGTTTGATCAGGTATCTGCCAAGACTCGGTTTCACAGCCACATCATTTTCCTCAGCAACTGTCTCTGATTCCAACTAAACTTCCACCCTTCGTGTTTCGGATCCACCCAGGATTACAAATATCTCCAAGATATTCATCGTTCCTCAAACTACTGCTCGCCGCGTCCTGAGATGCACGCTCAAAGCCATGCGGCGCCACATGAACACTCTCCACCTCTCTCTTCAGCAACACCGGCGCACTCTATCTCAAAGCTGTCCGGGTCCACAGTCCATTTCATCCTTTGACTCATCCGACGCTTCAACAAAAAACTTTTTTTCTTCCTTTCCGATGTCGAGGATCGCAAGCTTCATCAACTCTTGGACACCAACGCCCCTCCGGAACCTTCTTCCCCTTCACTTTCCTCTGACCCCACTTCTCACAATCACATCCCCTGCCGCGTTTTCACTATCCCCTCTGACCTTTCCCTCTCTGACCCCGAACGATCAGTTCTCAGCAAAGGCCTGAGCTTCATCCCCTTATGCCCCCACCTCAATGAATTTCGAGCTCGGCACGATGTTGAGCTCTTTTTCTGCCGCCTTCATCTCCGTGTCCACTTCTCTGGCCAGGAGTCTTCCCCCCGCACGACTGACCCTTTCTCCCGCTTTCAGAATTCCCATTCTACCTGGACCCCTCCCCCGGCCTCTTGCCCTCTCTAGATCTTTTCATCGCTAACTGCCGCTGGGACATCGGCCGTCTCCATTTCTCTGCTCCCCTCACTCACTCCAACCTACCTCCCTCTGAACTTGCAGCACTTCATTCCCTTAGATCCAACCCTGACATTGTCATTAAACCTGCTGACAAGGGTGGTGCTGTTGTTGTTTGGCGAACTGACCTCTACCTAGCGGAAGCTGAATGCCAACTCTCCGACACCTCCTCCTACCTCCACCTGGACCATGACCCCACTACTGAACATCAAACCACCATTTCCAAGACTGTCATTGACCTCATCTCCTCTGGAGATCTTCCCCCCGCGGCCACCAACCTCATAGTTCCCCAACCCCGCACAGCCCGCTTCTACCTTCTCCCCAAGATCCACAAACAGTACTGCCTTGGTAGACCCATCGTTTCAGCCTGTTCTTGCCCCACGGAACTTCTCTCTTCCTATCTCGACACTATCTTTTCTCCCCTTGTCCAGTCTCTTCCCACCTACATCCGCGACTCTTCGGACGCCCTCTGCCACTTTAACAGTTTCCAGTTTCCTGGCCCCAACCGCTTCCTTTTCACCATGGACGTACAATTCCTCTACACCTCCATCCCCCACCAGGATGGCCTGAGGGCGCTCTGCTTCTTCCTTGAACAGAGGCCCGACCAGTCCCCATCCACCACTACCTTCCTCCGCCTGGCTGAACTTGTTCTTACATTGAACAACTTCTCCTTTAACTCCACTAATTTCCTCCAAATCAAAGGTGTTGCTATGGGTACCCGCATGGGTCCTAGCTATGCCTGCCTTTTCGTGGAATATGTGGAACACTCTTTGTTCCAGTCCTACTCAGGTCCCCTCCCTCACCTTTTTTTCCGACACATTGATGACTGTATCGGTGCCGTTTCCTGCTCTCGCCCCGAACTAGACAATTTCATTCACTTTGCCTCCAATTTCCACCCTTCCCTCACCTTCACATGGTCCATCTCTGACTCTTCCCTTCCCTTCCTTGACTTCTCCGTCTCCATTTCTGGGGATAGGTCATTGACCAATATTCACTACAAGCCCACTGACTCCCACAGCTACCTGGACTACACTTCCTCCCACCCCACCTCCTGTAAGGACTCTATTCCATTCTCCCAGTTTCTCCATCTCCGCCGCATCTGCTCCGACAATGCCACCTTCCACACCAGTGCTTCCGACATGTCTTCCTTTTTCCTCAACCGAGGATTCCCCTCTACTGTGGTTGACACGGCCCTCGACCGTGTCTGTTCTATCTCCCGCACTTCTGCCCTCACCCCTGCCCTCACCCCTGCCCCTCCCTCCCGGAACCACGATAGGGTTCCCCTTGCCCTCACCTTTCACCCCACCAGCCTCCACATTCAACGGATCATCCTCCGCCATTTCCGCTACCTCCAAAGTGATCGCACCACCAAATGCATCTTCCCCTCCCCTCCCCTTTCAGCATTCCGTAGGGACTGCTCCCTCCGAGACACCCTAGTCCACTCCTCTATCACCCCCAGCACCCCTTCCCCTTCGCCTGGCACCTTCCCGTGCAAGCGCAGGAGATGTAACACCTGCCCCTATACTTCCCCCCTTCTCACTGTCCAGGGCCCCAAACACCCCTTCCAGGTGAAACAGCGATTTACTTGTACTTCTTGCAATCTAGTATACTGTATTTGCTGCTCACAATGCGGTCTCCTCTACATTGGGGAGACCAAACGCAGATTGGGTGACCGCTTTGCAGAACACCTCCGTTCAGTCCATAAGGGTGACCCCGAGCTTCCGGTCGCCTGTCATTTTAATTCATCGCTCCATTCCCACTCGGACCTCACCGTCCTTGGCCTCTTGCATTGCTCCACGGAAGCTCAACGTAAACTCAAGGAACAGCACCTCATCTTCCGATTAGGCACTTTGCAGCCTTCCGGACTCAATATCGAGTTCAACAATTTCAGATCATAACCTTGGCCCCTATTACATTTTTACTTCAATTTTTTTCCCCACCCCTTTGTTTTGGGTTTTCCCTTCTCCCCGCTTTCCTCTTTTTTTTACATGGCAGCTGTCTCTCATTCTGCCAGTACATTTCACACCTAATCTGAGCTGTCTTTTGTGTCTTTACTAGTCCTATCACCATCTTGTGTCGTTTTGAATACCTCTTAATGTCTATTCACTTCTTTTGTTCCCTCCCCAGCCCTCCTTTCGATCTATTTCATTTCCTTTCCAGTTTTGAAGAAGGGTTTCGACCCGAAACATCGACTCTAATTTCTCTCCACAGATGTTGCCTGGCCTGCTGAGTTTTTCCAGCATTTTCTGTTGTTATTTATGAAGTGATCAGAGCTGGTCAGCATGGTGTTGTGAGGGAAGATCATGCAAAACAAACCTGTTAGAATTCTATGAGGAGCTATCAGAACTTTTGCATAAAGATAATTCCATGGACGTTGTTTATCTAGACTTCAGTAAGGCTTTTGATACAGTACCACACAGGTGTTTAGTCCATAAGGTCGAAAAATCACAGACTAGGTGGGCAGTTATTGAAGTGGATTGGCAACTGCCTGCATGAATGAAGACAGAGGTGGTCATGCATGGAGCCAAGTTGGAGTGGTGGGGGATGACTAGTGGGGTGCGTCAAGGATCAGTGCTGGAACCTTTGCTATCCATATTGAATATCAATGATTTGGAAGTGGAGATAGACAAAACTGTTAAAGTTTGCCAATGACCCCAAGGTGTGTGTGTTGGGGAGGGAAGAGTGAGAACAATCATGCTGGCTGGCTGCGGGCTGAAAACTGAGGCTTCACATTCAAATTAGGCCCTGCCGGTAAAGTCGGCAGGGCGTGTGGGAAACCCAGCCTCCCGGATTTCCCGCCTGCCTCGGATGACCCCCCTCCCCCACCCGCCCCCCCAAAGAAAATTCCGGCCTTGGTGTCAATCTACAGCATACATCACAGGAAAAGTGATGAATCAGTACTCTTCCATGTTGAACACCACTTGGAAGAAGCACTGAGAGTAGCAAAGGTACATAACGTACCCTGGGTGGGGGACTTCAATGTCCATCACCAAGAGTGGCTCGGTAGCACTACTACTGACCAAGCTGGCCGAGTCCTGAAGGACATAACTGCCAGTCTGGGCCTGCGACAGGTGGTGAGAGAAACAACAAGAGGGAAAAACCTACTTGACCTCGTCCTCACCAACCTACATGTCGCAGATGCATCTGTCCATGACAGTATTGGTAGCAGTGACCACCGCACAGTCATTGTGGAGACCAAGTCCCGCCTTCACACCCAGGACACCCTCCATCGTGTTGTGTGGCACTACCATTGTCTGATCTTCACATTGAGGACACCCTCCATCGTGTTGTGTGGCTAAATGGGATAGATTCAGAACAGATCTAGCAGCTCAAAACTGGGCATCCATGAGGCGCTGTGGGCCATCAGCAGCAGCAGAATTTTATTCCACCACAATCTGTAACCTCATGATCCGGCATACCCCTCACTCTACCATTACAATCAAGCCAGGGGACCAACCCTGGTTCAATAAGGAGTGTAGAAGAGCGTGCCAGGAGCAGCACCAGGCGTACCTAAAAATGAGGTGCCAACCTGGGGAAGCTGCAACACAGGACTACGTGCATGCAAAACAGCGGAAGCAGCATGCTATAGACAGGGCTAAGCGATCCCACAATCAACGGATCAGATCAAAGCTCTGCAGCCCTGCCACAGCCAGCCGTGAATGGTGGTGGACCATTAATCAACTAACGGGCGGAGGAGGCTCCATGAATATTCCCATCGTCAATGATGGTGGAACCCAGCACGTGAGTGCAAAAGACAAGGCTGAAGCATTTGCAACCATCTTCAGCCAGAAGTGCCGAGTAGAAGATCTATATCGGCCGACTCCTGAGGTCCCCACCATCACAGAAGCCAGTCTTCAGCAAATTCGATTCACTCCACGTGATATCAGGAAACGGCTGAGCACACTGGGATACAGCAAAGGCTATGGGCCCTGACAACATCCCGGCTATTGTGCTGAAGACTTGTGCTCCAGAACTAGCAGCGCCTCTAGCCAAGCTGTTCCATTACAGCTGTAACGCTGGCATCTATCCGACAATGTGGAAAACTGCCCAGGTATCTCCTGTCCACAAAAACCAGGACAAATCCAACCCAGCCAATTACCGCCCCATCAGTCTATTCTCAATCATCAGCAAAGTGATGGAAGGTGTCGTTGACAGTGCTTTCAAGTGGTACTTACTCATCAATAACCTGCTCACCGATGCCCAGTTTAGGTTCCGCCAAGACCACTCGGCTCCTGACCTCATTACAGCCTTGGTCCAAACATGGACAAAGGAGCTGAATTCCAAAGGTGAGGTGAGAGTGACAGCCCTTGACATCAAGGCAGCATGTGAGCAAGTGTGGCATCAAGGAGCCCTAGTAAATCTAAAGTCAATGGGAATTGGGGGGAAAACGCTCCACTGGCTGGAGTCATACCTAGTACAAAGGAAGATGGTTGTGGTGGTTGAAGGTCAATAATCACAGCCCCAGGACTTTGCTGCAGGAGTTCCTCAGGGCAGTGTTCTAGGCTCAACCATCTTCAGCTGCTTCATCAATGACCTTCGCTCCAACATAAGGTCAGAAATGGGGATGTTCGCTGATGACTGCACAGTGTTCAGCGCCATTCACAACTCCTCAGATAATGAAGCAGTCCATGCCCGCATGCAACAAGACCTGGACGACGTTCAGGCTTGGGCTGATAAGTGGCAGGTAACATTCGCACCACAGAAGTGCCAGGCAATGACTATCTCCAACAAGCGAGAGTCTAACCACCTCCCCTTGACATTCAACAGCATTACCATCGCCAAATCCCCCACCATCAACATCCTGGGGGGGGGGGTCATCATTGACCAGAAACTTAACTGGACCAGCCACATAAATACAGTGGCAACAAGAGCAGGTCAGAGGCTAGGTATTCTGTGGCGAGTGCCTCACCTCCTGACTCCCCAAAGCCTTTCCACCATCTACAAGGCACAAGTAAGGATTGTGATGGAATACTCTCCACTTGCCTGGATGAGTGCAGCTCCAACAGCAGTCAAGAAGCTCGACACCATCCAGTACAAAGCAGCCCGCTTGATTGGCACCCAATCCAACACCTTAAACATACACTCCCTCCATCACCAGCGTACCGTGGCTGCAGTGTACACCATCTACAAGATGCACTGCAGCAACTTGCCAAGGCTTCTTCAGCAGCACCTCCCAAACCTGCGACCTCTTCCACCTAGAAGAACAGGGGTAGCAGGCGAATGGGAACACCACCACCACCTCCAAGTTCCCCTCCAAGACACACACCATCCTGACATGGAAATATATCACCGTTCCTTCATCGTCACTGGGTCAAAATCCTGGAACTCCCTACCTAACAGCACTGTTGGAGTACCTTCACCACACGGACTGCAGTGGTTCAAGAAGATGGCTCACCACCACCTTCTCAGGGGCAGTTAGGGATGGGCAAGAAATGCTGGACTTGCCAGCAATGCCCACATCCCATAAAACAAATTTAAAAAAAGGATTTGAAGGATTTGGGGTTATTGGTGGACAGATCATTGAAACCATCTGCATAGTGTGTAGGAACAGTAAATAAAGCAAATAAGATCTTGGGTTCTATATACAGGGAACTGTTCATGCCATTGGAGTACTGTGTGCATTTGTGATTGCCATCTTACAGGAAGGATATGATGGCCGCGATTTCGCTGACCGAGGTGGGTCCGGGGCGGGTGAGGTCGTTGTCGGGCCATGAGCCCGCTGCCATCTACATCCCGCTGAGAAAAAAGATTTTGCATTAATGGGCCTTGTTAAGCCCGCCCTTCGCATTCCCCGACCCTATTACAAGGTGCAGGTCAGGTGACGTCAGCGCTGACGCTTCTTTTGCCGGTATATTTAAAGGGCCCTTGGCCCCACTTCATTCCACTTCCTCAATTTCAAGCGCCCAGTGTAGAGATACTTTGTTTTCTTCAGAAAATGAGCTCACAAAGGCAGAGGGCTTGTCTTCGCCTCACTGATGACTCCCTCCATGCTCTTGTGTAGAGAGTCCGAGCACGCAGGGAGGATCTCTTCCCTGCCAGCGGGAGGATGAGACCTCCCCAGGAGACCAAGGCAGCCTGGCTGCAAATAGCTGAGGAGGTAACAGGCAGGTGTGTGGTGATGAGGACCTGGGTTCAGTGCCGCAAGCGTTTTCATGATCTTCTACGATCTGGAAAAGTGAGTATAAAGTCACATTTACCTTCATGCTGCTGTGCCTGTTATCACTTCCCCATCACTCACATTCCCAACCCTACTCCTGCACATCGCAACTCGATGCAACATCCCTTGGACCTTCACCCATCCCTCTCTATCTATCTACATTGTTGCATCCCCATATTACTATGCACCCCTCACACTCACCCTCATCCTAATGTAATGACACCAACTAGCAACAGTAAAGGATGCGACTTGTAACAGCCACCCCACTCCATTATAGTCTCCCTATAAAGATCTAACACAGCCATTCCTTACACTCATTCCATCAGTCTCACTCAACCTTCTCTTCTTTCCCTCCTTGCAGGAGAAGAGAGCAAGAGAGCCCACAACAAGAGGGAGAGGGAGAGAACGAGAGGTGGCCCTCAATCATTGGCCATTCTCACTATTGCAGAAGAGGCTGCCCTGGAGATCACTGGAGCAGCGGATCAGCCGGAAGTGGGGGACGGAGAGAGGGACTCATCAGAACAACCTGGCTCCAGAATCATTTCCCATACACCTACATGTCATTCATCAGTCACTCATATGGGGGCTGTTGTCAACAGGAATTGATTGCTCATAATGTGTAAATGGTATCTGTTTGCAATGGACATATATATCGAACTGATGTCCTTACTCTCCCACAGGTCCATCAAGAGCCCCCCACAATGTCCATGAGGAACTGGAGGAGCACATCTCAGAAGAGGCTCCAGCCTCTGAGGGCACAGCGACACCTCTGACAAGGCAAGCCAGCACCAGCATGGATACAATCACCTCGGTGGGTCCATTGCGAGATAGAGTAGTGTTGTTACCCGGTGTGTCTCACATCACACGTGAGCAAGAGCAGATGGTGGAGACAAAGTCAGCAGTGGAGACACCTCGTCGGAGGGTGCAGGAGCCTCCTAGTTCTGCTCAGCTGCATGCAGACGCTGAGTCTCGGGGGCCATCAAGGAAGAGGGTGGCCCTGGAGCTGGAGCAACAAGTGCAGGAGGCTCTGACAGGTTTTGCAACCGGGGTGACTGCGAGTGTGCAGAGAATGGAGGAGTCCATCTCAAGCATGAACACCACCGTGGCGCACGCACTCGCGACTGTTGGTTCCTCCATGGATAGGATGGCCACCTACATGGAGGACATAATGTGCCAGTTGCATGAGCTCATGGTCTCAATTCAAAATAGATGGGCATCTATGGAGGATAGATGGCCATCTATGGAGGAGAGAAACCACACGCTCATAGACGTCCTTGCTAGGAGGAATGTCAGTATAAGCATGGGTCCTCATGGCCCCACTGATGTGCAGCAAGGTGCTCTTCAGCTACTTGCTAGCAGAGAAGTGCGGGTGGCCCATGAGAGGGATGATGGTGGGAGGAAACATGGAAGTGGGGGCTCCTCTCCAAGCATTCAAACTTCAACCCCCTTGCCTACTCCTCAGTCAGAGCCCCAGATGCCTCCATGGACAGCGATGGCCGATTCTGCCACTGCACAGTCACAGGAGGAGCACACTTTGGTGGGGCCCACACAGGCTCCAAAACCCAGAGGACGACTGCCAAAGACATCTAAGCAGATGTAGCAGGGAAGTGAGCAGGCTGCCCCTACCTCTGCTGAAGCCTCAGGGGTTGCACCACGGAGAAGCACACGGAAAAGAAAAATGCCACACAAATAGAGTCACAAGGGTAGTCACTTGAGTGTTTCTTTCAATGTTATTGACAAGTTTCTGTTAAAGTGATTTTGTGGAATAAATTTGTTAACTTTGTGGTCCTTGGCAAATGTGTGTTGACATTTGGAAGTGGCAGAGTGGATGGTCAGAGCTATTTTAATCTCCATCAATGGTGGTGAGATTGATAAGATAGGACTGGTCATTGTCGGGATGGTTAATGGTGTTGATGTGGGCTGATGCCAATGTGGCAATGCATGTGGCAGTCACAGGTCTGTGTTGCGTGAACCTAACTAAATCTGGCCATGATGAGGTGATTCCTGGCCTCACGGGCAGCAATGTGGTCGTGTACTGGTGGCATTGGTACCGCCAGCTGCTCAAGGTCTTCATCATCCTAATCCTCAAGCTCATGCTCCTCCTCCTCCTCCTCTGAAGAGGCTGTGCGCTCTGCGCGTTCTTCATCATGCAGCGCTGATCCTCGCTGCTGCGCTATGTTGTGCAGGGCGCAGCAGACAACAACGATTCTGGAGACCCTGGCTGGTGCGTACTGCAGGGTTCCTCTAGATCTGTCCAGACAGCTAAATCGCATTTTAAACAACCCAATCGTCTGCTCTATAACACTTCTGGTCCAGATCAGGCTTTGATTGTAATGTTCCTCAGCCTCGTTTGTTGCCCTGCTCAAAGGTGTCATGAGCCATGTCTTTAGTGGATAGCCCTTGTCTCCAAGCAGCCAGCCGGAAAGACTGTTTGGGGGTCTGAAGAGCTGAGGAATGGTGGAGTGGCACAGGATGTAGGAGTCATGGCAGCTCGCAGGGAACTTGGCGCACACATGGAGAATGATCTTATGATTGCAGACCAGCTGCACATTGAGGGAGTGGAAGCCCTTGCGGTTGATAAACACTGCTGGGTTATGATCGGGTGCCCTGATGGCCACATGTGTGCAGTCAATTATGCCCTGCACCCGTGGGAATCTAGCCAGAACTGCAAAGCCAACCGCACACTCAGCAGCACTGGCTTCATCAGTGGCAAAGTTTATATAATTTGCTGACTTGTCAAAGGGGGCATCGGTCACCTGTGTACTGCATCTGTGTGCAGCCGACTGCGAGATGCCGCAAATGTCTGCTGCAGATGCCTGGAAGGAGCCTGAGGTGAAGAAGTTGAGGGAAAGGGTGACTTTCACAGCTACTAGTAAGGGGTGTCTACCCGCACCTCTGGGCTGCAGCTCTTGCTCCAGCAATCTGCAAATGTCCATCACGACCTGGCGCGATAGCCTAAGCCTCGTTGGCACTTCTGCTCAGTCATGTTGCGGAAGTTCATCCTTTGCCTGTAAACCCTGTGTTGGGGTATCGCCTCCGGCGAAGCCCAGCCCTGCTCTGATGCCCTCTGCCCTGTGCAGCAGCAGGTGGTTGAGGAGAAGGTTGGCGTTCTTGCTGTTGTTGCTGCTGCTAGGGTGCCTGGTTCTGCTGGTGTTGGGGCTCATCGTGGTCAGATTCTGAGGACCAAGGTGAGAGAGTGTAAACCGTACCCATTCTGATGTAATAGATGGCAGGTGACGGAGAGATGACAGAAGCAAATCTGTCAATGGTGAGAGAGGTTGTTCCAATGAGGTGCCACTGGATAGAGAGTTGGCTCCAAACACTTGCAAGCGGCACAAAGCTCTATGTCTTCCAAATGCAGTAACCAACAGTTTCTGAGCTCTGAAGGTGAACAGCTGCAACATGGTAACCTTTATATAACTTCTACAGCTGTCAGGTAATCAGATAATTCAATGCAGTCAACTCACGACGTGCTGAGCTGACATGTTCCCCGAGCAGCGGGTAACCCATGGGGGAGCACGTAAAATTGAAATGTAGGCTTAAAATAACAGTTAATTGGATGTAACAACCCATTTAATGATGTGAATTGCCTTCCCGCCGCTTTTTGTTGGGTCTGTTCAGCGCCGACGGACCCGACACCTGGGAGACTCGCGTGGAGGCGGGTTGACAGCGGGTTCCCTACCTACTGTCAATCTTTGCTATTTTGACAGCTGACCCGCCTCCAAACCCGACCCCTGAGCGCCGGCAAAATTCAGCCCCGTGGCACTGGAAAAGGTGCAACAAAGGGCTACCCATCTGATACCTAGCATCAGACACCTAAGCTACAATGGGAAGCTGAGTTTGTTTAAGCTAGAGAAGAGATGACAGAAATGGGGTCTTAATGAGCTAGTCAAGATCTTAAAGAGCACTAACAAGTTTAACCCTGTGAAACTATTTCCACGGCCTTGAGAATATGTTGGTTTGCAAAGGAAGAGCTCTTGCATCTTTTAACCACATGCCCATTCAATTTTCTCATAAACTTAATGGGGATTGTTAGCAGTGGCTTATACTGTAGTCAATTTTACACCACGCCCGATTAAAAAATGGGCTGCCAATTCGCTATAAGCCCATTTTGCACTACTGGTGTAGACCAATTTTGCCCCCCAATATCTTTTCAAAGCTTTTTTTCTTAAAAGAATTCCTGAAAGTTAATTTTTATTGCAGTATTCTCTTATTAAGACAGAGATTCCAACACTTTGAAATGTTTTTGTCATGTTAAATGGGCTGAAATCTAAACCATTTTTGATGGTCCATATATACCTAATGCTGCAAATGAAAACCTGATCTATTATGCATCAGCAGTGCAAGCATTTTCATAAATCTTCATGGATTATTCTCTGTTCCCTCTGGGAAATGATGTCTGATGTCATGGAAGAAGAGTTGAAAATAGTTTTGTATTTTTATTGACAAAATAAAATTCTGTACACTGAACGAATTGCATTGAATAAAGATCCTTAACCTCCTTTGATTGAAATAATAACATTCCTTTGTACTGAGATTACTGTAAGTAATCATTTCATTAGGATGAAATGAGGAGCCAGTCCATGTCATTTTTCATGAAGTATATTTGGATAGTCGTAATAGTCTGAGGATAGTCTTCATACCTGTACAGAGTGACAATCTGTGTCACTACTCTTTGGTCACAAGCATCCCAAATGCCAGTTTAATTTTAATGTTTATTTAAATGGTCAGAATATCATATGCAGCATGTGCCCAAATTTCTGATGTACACTCCTGATGAATGAGATTCCCCACTGGAAGCACAAAATCAGCATATGTCCCCTTGTTACCAATTTGCCAACCAGAAGAAATAAACGTTTGCTATTTACCCCAGCAAAGCATTCAGAATTTTGAAAACTTCTATTAGAACTCTCTTCAATCTTCCAGTGAAAAATGTCCTAATTTTTTGAGCCTTTCTTCATAACTGTAATTTCTTATTCCTGGTATCATTCTCGTGAAGTTTCACAGAACTTTTTCCATAGCTGCAATAACCTTCCTATAATGGGATGCACACATCTGCATACAATACTTCAAATGTGGCATAACTAACGTCTTGTACAAATTTATCATCACCTTTTATATTCAACAACTTACATTTATATAGCACTTTAATGTAGAATGTTGTCCCAAAGCACTTCAGAGAGCTGTAATCAGACAAAATGAGGCACTGAGACAAAGAAGGAGATATTAGGAGGAGTAACCAAATGCTTGATCAGAGGAAGGCTTTAAAGGAGGAGAGGGAGGTTGAGAAGTGGAAGGTTTTAGGGAAGGAATTCCAAAATGTGGATCTTAGGTGGCTGAAGGCATGGCCACCAATGGTGGGGTGAAGGGAGGGCAGATGCACATAAGACCAGAGTGAGATACTCAATGTCCAATATATAAAACCTAGAGTTCCATTTCCCTTTTTATGGTGTTTCCTTCCTGCACCTACTTTTAACAATGATGTATCTGCATCCTGGATCTCTGTTCCTCCACTCTCGAAAATTTTAATGTTTAGTACAGACTTCCTTTTACTGTTCTTTTTTCCTGAAATGTACTACTTCAGATTTATCTGCATTGAACTGTCTTTTCTATTTCTTCCCCAACTTCCCTCAGTATTCTGGGATACTTATCATTTGGGCCGACTGACTTGTCTTTTTAATTTCATTAATTCTTTTTAATACAGTTTCCTCTTTCACATTCTCCTCAAGTATTCCTCTAATCCCACTTTCACCCTCCTTTCACTGAAACAAAATATTCATCTCCATCATTCCCTCATTCTCAAGTACAAGATGGCACCAGTCATTGGTCCCACTGCTTCTTTGACGAACCATTTACTTCTGTTGGGAGTCAGGTGGGAGAGTTAGTTACATATTGCATTATGTCATTAGCACATAGGGATATTATCTGTTCAGCCCTCCAGCCTCTACTCTATGGATGTTTGGTCCTTTGAAGGATGCAGAATGCAGGAGAGCTGAGGTTATTGGTGCAAACTATAGATGTGGGTTGAGGACAGGATATTAATCCACTTCCTCAGTATAATACCAAAGTCCATTTCTTTTGACTACTGACAGAGGGAATTTCCACTCCACCTGCTTTTTCTGCAATTAGATAGAGCACCAATGAAAAGGTGTTGGTACTATCACAGTGGTTCACAACGTTGAAAACCCAGCAAGTGTTCCTCACTTGGTAGTGCTGTATAAAACTTATCTGATCTCTGTGGACCAGGCTGGAAACCAGAACATAAGAACATAAGAAATAGGAGCAGGAGTAGGCCATTTGGCCCTTCGAGCCTGCTCTGCCATTCAATGAGATCATGGCTGATCTTCTGCCTCAACTCCATTCACCGGCCCTATCTCCATATCCCTTGATGCCTTCACTAGTCAGAAATCTTCGACTTCTGTTTTGAATATACCCAATGACTGAGCCTCCACAGCCATCTGGGGTAGAGAATTCCAAAGATTCACCACCCTCTGTGTGAAGAAATTTCTTCTCATCTCAGTCCTGAATGGCCTACCCTTTATCCTGAGGCTGTGGCCCCTGGTTCTCAACTCCCCAGCCAAGGGAAACATTCTCCCAGCATCCACCCTATCAAGCCCTGTAATAATTTTGTATGCTTCAATGAGATCCCCTCTCATTCTTCTGAATTCAAGAGAATACAGGCCTAGTTTACTCAATCTCTTCTCATAGGACAGTCTCCCCATCCCAGGAATCAATCTCGTGAACCTTTGTTGCACTCTCTCTATGGCAAGTATATCCTTCCTTAGGTAAGGAGACCAAAATTGTACACAGAACTCCAGGTGTGGTCTCACCAAGGCCCTATATAATTGGAGTAAGACTTCTTTACTCCTGTACTCAAATCCTCTTGTAATGAAGGCCAGCATACCATTTGCCTTCCTAATGGCTTGCTGCACCTGCACATTCACTTTCAGTAACTCATGTACAAGGACACCCAGGTCCCTTTGAGCATCTGCATTCCCCAGTCTTTCACCATTTAGGAAATACTCTGCCTTTCTGTTTTTTCTACCAAAGTGGATAACTTCACATTTATCCACATTATATTCCATCTGCCATATTCTCGCCCACTCACTGAGCCTGTCAAGATCCCTTTGAAGCCTCTTCACATCCTCTTCGCAACTGACACTGCCACCTAGCTTTGTATCATCAGCAAATTTGGAAATGTTACATTTAGTCCCCTCATCCAAATCATTGATATAGATTGTGACTAGCTGGGGCCCAAGCACCGATCCTTGCGGTGCCCCACTAGTCACAGCCTGCCACCCTGAAAAAGACCCATTTATCCCTACTCTTTGTTTTCTCTCTGTTAACCAATTCTCAATCTATGCTAGTATATTACCCCCAATTCCATGTGCCCTAATTTTGTTCACCAACCTCTTGTGTGGGACCTTATCGAAGGCCTTCTGAAAATCCAGATACATCACATCTACCGGTTCCCCTTTGTCTACTCCACTAGTTACATCCTCAAAGAACTCCAATAGGTTTGTCAAACAGGATTTCCCTTTCATAAATCCAGCTTTATGATTTAATATTAGCTTATATTTTATTGTCAATGTTTGGAAGGGCACAACTCAACATTTTCTACAATAACCAAGAACAAGGGTTCCCAACAGAGGGAGACACCATTGTGGGAGGCCAGAGAGGTCTTCAGCATCATTGTCATTGCTGCCAAGAGTTACAAAGGGTTGCAAACCCAGAGAAAGAAATTTAAAAGCTTGAAACCAAACACAGGAGCCAAGAACATAGAGCATTGAATGAGCCCTGCTTTGAGACCAGATGGTGGGTAAAACAGACATTATAGAGTTCCTCTAGTATACCAGACCTAAGTACCATGAACAAAGCATAAGTTGGTACCTTGCATATATGCTACAACTATAAATGCAAAGCAGAATTGTTGCAGTAGGTACGAAAACTAACAGTAATCTAATTTCTCACCTTACTGAAATTAATAGGGAATTTACAAATGACTATACCTTGCTCCACACCTCTGAGCCCCATGCCATACAACAATAAACTGCACAATACTGACCTAGCCAATCCAGCCCTTTCCCAGCTCTCTAGGACAGTACACAATTACTCAATTCCCTAATCACACACAGTGATGCTGGCTATAAAAAGCCCCATTGCCCGATGATTTCCCACCCAAATTCTATAAAGTGCTGCCCCCTGAGATGACTCTTCTCCTGCTAAAACTTCTCCATTAATACTGCGGAGAGTAGCATGCTATTCCAGAACTTTTAAATCTCAGTCTGACAATGCGGATGTAATTGGATATCTGACCAGATCACCATGCATTCTCTAATTCATTACTCTATAATTTTTAAGTATCATTGGTGAATAATTGGGATGGTGCACTGTCAATGAGACATTTTATGGACTGAATAGAACTATTGATATTTATTATATTCTTGTTTCCAGATACCGTGGCTATGTCCCTACTATAAATTTTACATATGGTGATACCTATGGAAACGCCACCAGGAAATACTTCCACGATTTCCGTTTGTCAGCTTTAAATACAAGTCAGAGCCCTTACAGCAAAGGAGGACAATTCCCAACCATTTACACCAATGATCCCTCTCTTGTAATAGCAGATAGGGCCCACAACAGGAACAGATGGCTGTATGCCCCACAGTGGTCTAGATATGATGTGGATTTTGACAGGAATGAAGAACTGAAAACGTTTGCTAAGGTAAGACCAAATGACAAGTAATAATAGCATTTTCTTTTTAATGAGGAGAAACTAATGGTGCTGTTATACCACATGTACCAATTTGACACCAGTACCTACTTAGGGCGATTGGAGCCTGCATTCTTACTGGCTTCATCCTTGGCCCCCTCCTATTTCTCATCTGCATGTTGCCCCTTGGCAACATCATCCGAAAACACAGTATCAGTTTCCACATGTACGCCGACGACACCCAGCTCTACCTCACTACCTCTTCTCTCGACCCCTCCACAGTGTCTAAATTGTCAGACTACTTGTCCGACATACAGTTCTGGATGAGCAAAAATTTTCTCCAATTAAATATTGGGAAGATCGAAGCCACTGTTTTCGGTCCCCGCCACAAACTCCGTTCCCTAGCCACTGACTCCATCCCTCTCCCTAGCATCTGTCTGAGGCTGAACCACATTGTTCGCAACCTTGGTGTCATATTTGACCCTGAAATGAGCTTCCGACCACATCTGCAGCATAACAAAGACCGCCTACTTCCACCTCCGTCACATCGCCCATGTCCGCCCTGCCTCAGCTCATCCACTGCTGAATCTCTCATCCATGCCTTTGTTACCTCTAGACTTGACTATTCCAACGCACTCCTGGCTGGCCTCCCACATTCCACCTTATGTAAACTTGAGGTCATCCCTGTGCTCGCTTTGGGTCCCGGTTAAGCAGCGCCTCGATTTCAAAATTCTCATCCTTGTTTTCAAATCCCTCCATGGCCTCGCCCCTTCCTATCTCTGTAACCTCCTTCAGCCCCACAACTCCCCGAGATATCTGCGCTCCCCTAATTCTGTCCTCTTGAGGATCCCTGATTATAATCGCTCAACCTTTGGTGGCCGTGCCTTCTGTTGCCTAGGCCCTAAGCTCTGGAATTCCCTGCCTAAACCTCTCCGCCTCTCTACCTCTCTTTCCTCCTTTAAGACGCTCCTTAAAACCTACCTTTTTGACCAAGCTTTTGGTCACCTGCCCTAATTTCTCCTTATGTGGTTCGGTGTCAAATTTGTTGTCTTAAAATACTCCTGTGCAGTGCCTTGGGTCGTTTTACTACGTTAAAGGCATTATATAAATACAAGTTGTTGTTGTTGTTCACATTGTCCCTTGGCCATACAAAGCAATTCTGATCTGATACTCTACCACAGGCACATTGTTGGGCTGATGTTTGAAAGCTCTGGACTGAATGGCCATTCCCCCCAGAGCTCAGAATATTATCACAGGACTCCATTCGCCTGCGTACAAGAGCGTGTGAAAAAATTAATGTTTATAAAGAGCTTTAGGCTAGTCAGTTCCTTGCCAACATCAAACAATTTTAAAATCAAGTTTAAAAACTGCAGCTGATGCAGCTGACAGCATAAGAGCCTTTTACAGTTTGCTTTGCGCAGTTTGCAATTCTGCCGCTGATCAAGTGTTGTGAGATTGCTTCCTTGAAAGGGTCTCACATGGTTTGTCAAGAGTCAACCTGGATGATTTCATTACCCAGTTATCAGCGCAAAGCTGAAATTACTTTGCATTGCCACAAAATGTAAAGAAAATAGGCTGCAAAGATTAAAGTTCCATGGGTAATGCAATGCTACTGTGTAGAACAAATCAGGCTCATAGCGAATGGGCCGCCAGTTTTCCACTCTACCGGATTTTCATTTCCGTTGACTTCAATAGAAAATAAGATTGGGCGTGTTGTGAAACGGGTGTCCCATACTCTGAGCCCATTTCCCGCTACTGGCCTAGACCAATTTTAACCCCGTGTCGACTGTTGTGAATATATCTCAGCCTAGATTTTCCAATCATTTTCACCAGAAAAATGGCATAAATTGGGCAAAACCAACTGAAAATTCAAGTGGAAAATAGTTATATTGGTTTTCTGCCAATTTAACAACCCATGGACAAAGAGAAGGTAGACTAACAGAAGGATGCAACACAGGTCCGGCTGCATCACAGGCACTTTGTGTCTGCTGTCTACACCTTTGTACTCACAGTGAGGCACACATAGCAGAAGTGTCAGAGGAGCAGTGCTTGCAAAGGCTGCTATTCACAAGGGAAGTTGTGTCTGATTTGTGTCACATGCTATGGAGTGACCTTCAGCCAAATTTATCCATAGGCTTGTTCCTGCCGGTAGCTGTGACAACCATAACAGCCCTTAAATCCTATGCCTCTGGATCCTTTCCAAGTGCCACTGGTGTTATCAGCCATACTTGCCATCTGCAGGACAGTGATATCTATAAAGCAATTGATAGATGCTTTGTTTGCTCAAGCAAGCAATTTCATCATATTTTCTATGAACAACCAGGAAAGCACGAGAAGTTTATGGAATTTTAGAAAATGGCAGGATTTCTGAAGATCTGGAGGATTATAGTTTGCACCCACGCAGTTTGTCTGCTCCATTGCACAATGCCACTACCTACATGAATCTTGAAGGACTCCACTCTCTGAATGTTCCACTTGTTTGCGACCATTATCACAGGATTATACAAGTCAATGCTCACTTCCCATTCAGCGGTCATGGTCCTGATGCCAATAACAAGAACTGCATCTGGAATCCTGAATCCAACATTTATTTTCCTACTGGCTCTTTTCTATTTATTCTAGATCAAACAGCAGGCAGAAAAAATATTGCCCTGCTGTAACTGACTTGCATTGTCATTTGCCGGAAATATTCTAAATGAAAATGAAAGTCCAGAAAAAGAACATTTCTGGGAATGTGCTGAAACTTTATTTAGTGCTTTTAATTTACAAAGCTGAGCTGAGCTTTACACCCCATATCCAGTCTATTGCCAACAGCGCATTTTCCCATCTCCAGAACATTATCCTCTCCTGCACAAAGAACGAAACTCCACTGGCTCCTTAAGCCACACTGTATCAATTTTAAAATCCCTTTCCTTGTTCTTTAATGCCTTGTTTCACTCAGTCTGCACAATCTCCCCCAGTTGTGTGTCCCAGGCAGCATCCACACATTCCTCTGACTCTGGATCACTGCTTATTTCTTGTGCCCTCTGCTCCTCCATCAGAGGCCAATCTTTCAGTCATTACGCCCGTTCTCTCTTGAAATTCTGTTCCCAAACCACTACTGTATTACTGAGCTTCCTTGTTTTCCAAAGCCTATTAAAAACCCATCTCTTCAACTATATCTTCATTATACCCCTTCCCCCCCACCCCCCCCGAACCCCCCAAATTCTTTCTTTTCTGCTTGGACGCCACCTCTTGTATTAAAAAATCCCAGAGCACTTGACAAGAAGCGCCACATAAATGCAAGTTGTTATTCTAAAATACTGAAGAATTTTTTTCTGCTCCTGGTCTAAAATCATTCTATTTTTGAACATCAGGATAATATTAACCATCGGCAGATCTACCCTGTATGTTTATATTATGAACACAGCAACGTCACCTTAACACTCTATCATTCTATAAAGTGTATTCAGCATACATGACAAAGCTTCAGATTCCACTTCTCATGCCTGCCACACTCCTTCCCAAACATTGCCATTGCCCAGGCTCTATCCTTTGTACTCAGAAATTCAATGCATAGAGTTAACATTACCACATATATTCTCCAGAGCTTTTGAGTTCTTAGTAAGAATCAGGCTCCATTCTCATTAGATTTCCTTCTGACTGCGCTCGGTTATTATAGACCAATATAAACAATTAAAAAGTATTGTGAGAATTATATCTGACAAAATAATCTTCTCAATACTTATAAATTATTCAGTCATAATTAGTCTAATTACTCTTTTCTTTTCCAACGTTTGGGATTTTTGGTGACAAACCAAAGATTAAAACTGTTTGTACATGGTGATATTAAATTTGTGATGTTCTCCAAAATTAGTGGTACGGAGATTATAATGCAAAAGAAACAATGACATCATAATGCCAGACAAGAAGCAATGACGTCTTATTGCTGAACTGAAGTGTTAAAGGAAAAGGTTGGACATCACAATGTTGCCAAGGAAAATTATGGATTAACAAATTACTTAGGAGAACTTGAACATCATACTGATGCACAAGCAAACTGGGAGCAAGGAATAACACTAGACAGTTCTTAGTTATTTATTTATAATATAGTTAACAAAAAATGTATTTTCACTAGCTAGTCCAGCAACACCGGGAGAGCTACAAGGATAAGACGGGCACACTACCCAGAGTGGATCATTTTGTGTTGCCTGGAAAAGAGGAGTACACATTCCCTTGTTCACCGAATATGTGAGTATGACAGGGTGTAATGAACTCAAAATGAATTATTAAAGCATCATTTAAGCAGATCACTAATTATGCAAAATAGTGTTTAACAAATCTTTTATTTGAGAATGAAGAAAAGCCTGAGAGTTAAAAATAATTTTCTTTATAATGAACTTATACACACGTAATGGCACGTTTCAGTGCGATTTACACAGTGTCATGTACTAGTAAACAAATGACAAATATTTTCCAAATACATTTTCCAGGCACCACTGACCAGATACGTTTTCCATGAAGATAGGAAGGCTTCCTTAATGCATTACAGGCTCATGCAGAAACATGGATAGTGCAGTTAGTATAATTGGAAAATTTCAACTAGCAATTACAGTATATTAGTCTTCCTCTTGGGAGCAAGTTTCACAAGGTATTTTTTTTGTTCATGGTATGTGGTCAATGTGGGATGTGGTCGATGCTGGCAAGGCCATATTTATTACCCACCCATAGGTGTCCTAAAGCGGTGGTAAGACTTCTCTTTGAACAGCTGTAGTCCTTGTGGTGACAGTGCTTCCACAAATAGTGTTATTTAGGGAATTACAGGATATTGACCCAGTCACGATAAAGGAATGGCGATATATATCCAAGTCAGAATGGTGTCTGACTTGGAGGGGAACATGGAGATAATGGTGTTCTCACTACATTGCCGTCTTGTTCTTCTCAGTGGTAGAGATTGCAGGGGAGGGAAGTGCTTTTGAAACAACTCTGGTGAGTTGCTGCAGTGCATCCTGTACAAATGTTATGCCAGTGATGGGTGTGGATAATGACCTTGAAGACAGGAGCTACCAATCAAGTGAGTTGCTCTGTCCTTGATGGCGTTGAGCTTCTTGAATGTTATTGCGGCTGCACCCATCCAGGTGAGTGGAGAGTATTTCAGCACACTCGTGACTTGAGCCTTGTATTTTTTTTTATTCGTTTATGAGATGCGGGCGTTGCTGGCAAGGCAAGCATTTATTGCCCATCCCTAATTGCCCTTGAGAAAGTGGTGGTGAGCTGCCTTCTTGAACCGCTGTGTATGGTGGATAGGCTTTGGGGACTCAGGAGGTGAGTCACTTACTGCAGAATATCCAGCCTCTGACCTACTCTTGTAACCACAGTATTTATGTGGCTGGTCCAGTTGAGTTTCTGGTCAATGGTGACCCCCCAGGATGTTCATGGTGGGGGATTCAATGATGGTAATGCTGTTGAATGTCAAGTGGAGGTGGTTAGGCTCACTCTTATTGGAGGTGGTCATTGCCTGGCACTTGTGTGATGCAAATGTTACTTGCCACTTATCAGCCCAAGCCTGAATGTCATCCAGATCCTGCTGCATGCGGGCACGGACTGCTTCATTATCTGAGGAGTTGCGAATGGAACTCAATACTTTGTAATTAACAGCGAACATCCCCACTTCTGACCTAATGATGGAGGGGAGGTCATTGATGAAGTAGCTGAAGATGGTTGGGCCTAGGCAATGCCCTGAGGAACTCCTGCAACAATATCCTAGGGCTGAGATGATTGGCTTCCAATAACCACAACCATCTTCCTTTGTGCTAGGTATGACTCCAGTCAGTGGAGTGTTTTCCCCCTGATTCCCATTGACTTCAATTGTACTCGGGCTCCTTGATGCCACACTTGGTCAAATGCTGCCTTGATGTCAAGGGCAGTCGCTCTCACCTCACTTCTGGAATTCAGCTCTTTTGTCCATGTTTTGCTCAAGGCTGTAATGAGGTCTGGAGCTGCGTGGTCCTGGCAGAACTCAAACTGAGCATCAGTGAGCAGGTTATTGGTGAGTAAGTGATGCTTGATGCCACTGTCGACAACACCCTGCATCACTTTGCTGATGATTGAGAGTAGGCTGATGGGGTGGTATTTGGCCAGATTGGATTTGTCCTGCTTTTTGTGGACAGGACATACCTGGGCAATTTTCCACTTTGTCGGATAGACGCCAGTATTGTAGCTATACTGGAATAGCTTGGCTAGAAGCGCAGCTAATTCTGGAGCACGTCTTCAGCACTACAACTGGGATGTTGTCAGGGCCCATGGCCTCTGCTGTATCCAATGCGCTCAGCTGTTTCTTGATAACACGTGGAATGAATCGAATTCACTGAAGACTGGCATCTGTGGTGGTGGGAATCTTAGGAGGAGGCTGAGATGAATCATCCGCTCAGCACTTCTGCTGAAGATGGTTGCAAATGCTTCAGCCTTGTCTTTTGTACTCACGTACTGGGCACTGTCATCGTTGAGGATGGGAATATTTTTGGAGCCTCCTCCTACCGTTAGTTGTTTAATTGTCCAGCACCATTCACGACTGGATGTGGTAGGACTGCAGAGAATCATAGGATCATAGAATCATTGAATCATTGAATAGTACAGCACAGAAGGAGGCCATTCGGCCCATCAAGTCTGTGCTGTCTCTTTCGAAGAGCAATCCAGTTAGTCCCACTCCTCTGCTCTTTCCCCATATTCCTCCAATTTTTTTTCCTTCAAGTATTTATCTAATTTTCTTTTGAAGGCTACTATTGAGTCTGCCTCCACCACCCTTTCAGGCAGTGCATTCCAAATCCTAATCATTTGTTGCGTAAATTTTTTTTCCTTATGTTGCCTCTGGTTCTTTTGCCAATCATCCCTAAATCTGTGCCCTTTCCTTATCGACCCTTCAGCATTGGAAATAGTTTCACTTTATTTATTCTATCTAAATCCTTCATGATTTTAAAACCCCTATCAAATCTCCTCTTAGCCTTCTTTGTTCCAAGGAGAACAACCCCAGTTTCTCTAGTCTATCCACGTTACTGTAATCCCTCATCCCCGGACCCATTCTAGTAAATCTTTCCTGTAGCCTCTCCAAAGCTTTTCAAGTCCTTCCTAAAGTGTGGTGCCCAGTATTGGACACAATAGTGTGGTGCCCAGCATTTGACCGAGTCTGGCATCAAGGAGCCCTAGTAAAACTGAAGTCAATGGGAATCGGGGAAAACGCTCCACTGGCTGGAGACATACCTAGCACAAAGGAAGATGGTTGTGGTGGTTGAAGGTCAATCATCACAGCCCCAGGACATCGCTGCAGGAGTTCCTCAGGGCAGTGTCCTAGGCCCAACCATCTTCAGCTGCTTCATCAATGACCTTCCCTCCAACGTAAGGTCAGAAATGGGGATGTTCGCTGATGACTGCACAGTGCTCAGTGCCATTCACAACTCCTCAGATAATGAAGCAGTCCATGCCCGCATGCAACAAGACCTGGACGACGTTCAGGCTTGGGCTGATAAGTGGCAGGTAACATTCGCGCCACAGAAGTGCCAGGCAATGACTATCTCCAACAAGCGAGAGTCTAACTACCTCCCCTTGACATTCAATGGCATTACCATTGCCGAATCCCCCACTATCAACATCCTGGGGGTCACCATTAACCAGAAACTTAACTGGACCAGCCACATAAATACAGTGGCAACAAGAGCAGGCCAGAGGCTAGGTATTCTGCAGTGAGTGTCTCACCTCCTGACTCCCCAAAACCTTTCCACCATCTGCAAGTAAGGAGTGTGATGGAATACTCTCCACTTGCCTGGATGAGTGCAGCTCCAATAACACTCAGAAGCTCGACACCATCCAGGATAAAGCAGCCCGCTTGATTGGCACCCCATCCACCACCTTAAACATTCACTCCTTCCACCACTGGCATACCGTGGCTGCAGTGTGTACCATCTACAAGATGCACTGCAGCAACTCGCCAAGGCTTCTTCAGCAGCACCTCCCAAACCCGTGGCCTCTTCCACCTAGAGGGACAAAGGCAGCAGGCGCATGGGAACACCACCACCTCCAAGTTCCCCTCCACGTCACACACCATCCTGACTTAGAAGTATATCGCCAATCCTTCATCGTCGCTGGGTCAAAATCCTGGAACTCCCTCCCTAACAGCACTGTGGGAGTACCTTCACCACACAGACTGCAGCGGTTCAAGAAGGCTGCCCACCACCTTCTCAAGGGCAATTAGGGATGGGCAGTAAATGCTGGCCTTACCAGCGACACCCAGATCCCATAAACGAATAAAAAAAAAAGTCCAACTGGCGTTTTATATAAGGTTTAGCATGAATTCCTAGCTTTTGTACTTTGTGACTTTTTAACTGCTTTGTTAACCTGTCCTGTCACCTTCAAAGAATTGTACACAAGAACCCCAGCTCTCTCTGTTCTTGCACCACCTTTAAAATTGTACCATTTAGTGTGTATTGTCTCTCTTCATTCTTCCTACCAACATGTATCACTTCACACTTTTCTGCGTTGAAGGAAAGACATACTTGCCTTAGAGGAAGTGCAGTGAAGGTTCACTAGACTGGATCCTGGGATGAAGGGATTGCCCTATGAGGAGAGATTGAGTAGACTAGGGCTATATTCCTTAGAGTTTAGAAGAATGAGAGGTGATCTAATTGAAACATATAGGCCGCGATTTTATTAATGGAGACGGGTTGGGTGCGGGTCAGGTGGTTTCTGGCTTCCAGTTCCGCCCCCAGCTGCATCCGGCCCACAGATGTGATTTTGCCTTGATCGACCTTGTTAAGCCCGCCCAGCGGGCTTGCCAGCCAATTAAGAGGAAGCGGGTCAGATGACATCAATTGATGACGCGTCATCTGCCGGTTTCCTTAAAGGGACCACACACAATTTTATTTTGACAGTTAATTTCTCAGTGTTTGACAGCATTGAGGTGCTGCAAACACTGACAATCACTGCACAAAGGTGACTTCTTTCACCCAGGCTCTCCAATGACTCCCTCCATAGGCTGAAATAGATGGCAGCTGCAGGTGAGGTGACAGAAGCGATCTGCCACTGGTGAGAGAGGTTCTCCCAATGAGGTGGCACTGGACATGGATTTAAAAACTTGTAACCTAAAGAAATGTGTAAATGTATTAAAAATGCAGCACCCAACATTTGCTTTCCTCTGAGACTCACCATGTGCAACATTGGATCCTTTACACCACTTCTGCAGTTGTCATCAATCCAGAAACATTACAGCAGACTCACAACACGCCACACTTACCTGGCGTGGTGTCTGGACGTCAGGAAACCCGAGCCAGAAGCGGCAAAATTCAAAAATAGGTTGACAACTACTAGCAACTACCTGTTAATAGGCAGGTAATTGCCTTTAATCTACTTCCCGCCGCTAGGTGCCGGGTCCATTCGCAAATTGAGGACCCGACACTTGGGAAAGCTGTTTGGAAGCGGGTTGACAGTGGGATCGCAACCCGCCGTCAATCAAAATGATTTTAACCTATGACCCACTGCCAAACCCGTCCTCTGAGCACTGGCAAAATCGCGGCCATAAAATTCTTAAGGGGGTTGACAGGGTTAATGCCGGGAAAATGTTTCCCTTCGCTGGGGAATCTAGAACATGGGGTCACAGTCACAGAATAAGTGGTAGGCCATTTAGGACTGAGATGAGGAGAAATTTCTTCACTCAAAGGGTTGTGAATCTTTGGAATTCTCTACCTCAGAGAGCTGTGGAGGCTCAGTCGTTGTGTATATTAAAAACAGAGCTTGATAAATTTTTGGGAACTAAGGGAATTAAGGAATATGGGGATAGTGCGGGAAGGTGGAGTTGTCGTAGAAGATCAGCCATGATCTTATTGAATGGCGGAGCAGGCTCGAAGGACCAAATGGCCTACTCCTGTTCCTATTTCTTATGTTCTTATGAATTTCATCTGCCAAGTGTCCGTCCATTCCACCAGCCTGTCTCTGTCTTCTTGAAGTTTATTACTATCTTTGTCTCTGTAACTATGCTCCCAAGTTTTGTCATTGGCAAATTTCAAAATTGTACCCTGTACCCCTGTTCAATTCATTAATGTATATCAAAAACAGAAGTGTCATAGTACTGAACCTTGAATGCCACTGTATACCTCCCTCCAGTCCGAAAAACAGCCATTCACCAGAACACATCTGTTTTCTCTTTTATTCAATTTTGTATCCACTTCATTCCCCGGGACTAGATCCAGCAATGCCTCCTTCCTCGTTGGGTAGGGAACATACTGATCAAGAAAATTCTCCTGAACACACTTCAAATTTTCCTCCCCTTCTCTACACAATCACTGCCCCATTCAATATTGGGGTAGTTAAAATCTCCCATTATCACTTCTCTATAGTCCTTGCATCTCTCAGTAATTTCATTGCAAATCTGCTCCTCTATCTCCTTCCCACTATTTGGTGGACTATAAAATACACCAAGTAGCGTAATAGCTCCTTTATTGTTTCTCAACTACAACCAAATAGATTCTGTCTTTGATCCATCAACAACATTCTCTCTTTCTAGCACTGTAATATTTTCCTTAATTGAAACTGCAACCCCTCCTTTTTTCCCTTCCCTATCTTTCCTGAATACCTTGTACCCAGGAATACTAAGCATCCAATCCTCCCCTTTTTTGAGCCAGGTCTCAGTTATTGCCACTATATCATATTCCTCCCATGTTGCTATTTGCGCCAATCTTATTAATCACACTTCATGCATGTACATACATGCACTCCAAACCTAACTTAGACCTGCCGCTGCTGATGGCCCACAGCACCTCATGGATGCCCAGTTTTGAGCTGCTACATCTGTTCTGAATCTATCCCATTTAGCATGGTGGTAGTGCCACACAACACAATGGAGACTGTCTTCAGTGTGAAGACGGGACTTCGTCTCCACAAGGGCTGTGTGGTGGTCACTCCTACAAATATTGTCATGGACAGATGCATCTGTTGGTGAGGACGAGGTCAAGTAAGTTTTTCCTCTCATGTTGGCTGTCTCACCACCTGCCGCAGACCCAGTGTGGCAACTATTTACTTCAGGACTCAGCCAGCTCGGTCAGTAGTGGTGCTACTGAGCCACTATTGGTGATGAACATTGAGGTTCCCCACCCAGAGTATATTCTATGTCCTTTCTGCCCTCAGTGCTTCTTCCAAGTGGTCAACATGCAGTAGTACTGATTTATCAGCTGAGGGAGGGTGGTAGGTGGAAATCAGCAGAAGGTTTCATTGCCATGAGACTTCATGGAGTCTGGAGTCAATGTTGGGGACTCCCAGGGCCACTCCCTCTTGACAGTATACCACTGTGCTGCCACCTCTGGTGGATTTGTCCTTCCGGTGGGACAGGGCATACCCAGGGATGGTGACGGAGGAATCTGGGACATTGGCTGAAAGGTCTGGAGTATGACTATGTCAGACTGCTGCTTGACTAGTCCGTGGGACAGCGCTCCCAATTTTGGCACAAGTTCCCAGATGTTAGTGCAGGGTCGACTGAGCTAGGTGTCTGAACCCGATGCTTAGGTCTATGCCAGGTGGTCCATCCGGTTTTATTTTTATTATACATTGTTGTAGCGGTTTAGTACAACTGACTAGCTTGCTAGGCCATTTCAGAGGGCAATTAAGAGCCTGTGGGGGAAAAGTTCAGTATCGCCCCATTTGGGGCGCCATTATCGGCCGTGCGCAAAGTTTAGCACCTGGCGCTAATTATCGCCTCCGATGGCAAACTTGGTTTTTATTGCCCCTGGAGGTGATTGGAGCGCTAAATCAGGCACTTCACACCTATCTTAAGGCGCAAAGGCCGAGGAGCGAGGCACTACCTCAGAGCGCTGGCGAAGCAAGGAAGGGCAAATCAAAATGAACCTGCAAAGTGCTGCTCAGTACCCAAAACTCCACACAGCGTTGAATCGCTCCAGAAGTCTCTCTCTCTCTCTCTCTCTCAGAATGCGTGGTGCAAAAATGTCACCAACGAAAAAAGGCAGGAAGCGGTCGCCTTTAAATGGCGCTCCCCCGGTCCCTTCCTGACTGCAAAATGCTCCCCTCAACCTGTCGTTGCTAGCGGCAGGCGATAAGGCAGGGGGCGCCACTCAATATCCGCTCCAGGGCGCTACCGGGGCATTGCGCACTCGACTGACGTAACGATCTGCCGGCGCAGGAGATCGTGGCGGTAGTGTTTAGCGCCGCCGCAAAATGTTTAGTTAATTTTGCGAGCGGCGCAAACATCGCTGCGCACGGGTGCTAGTTGCTTTGCGCCCCATTAGCGCCCTCTTAAGGCACTAACGGGAGGCGCAAACAACTGAATTTTTCCCCCCTGACATTTAGATATTGTGACGCTAAAATCAAAGATTTAATCCTTGATCCTGTTAGTAGCTGGACAAGACCTTCAGGCCTACCACAGAAGGATTCTTCTGTTCTTTTACCATACTAGGGGAAATTGTTTTTTTTTCCTAGGGATTGAATGCAGCCCCTACCGCAATCAATCAGACCAACAGCTGCATTTGTAGAGCGCCTTTGTGCCAGCATCTGTGCTGGAGAAAATGGACATATACAACAACAACATCTTGCATTTATATCGCACCTTTAACGTAGTAAAATGTCCCAAGGTGCTTCATAGGAACATTATCAAACAAAGTTTGGCATTGAGCCACATGAGATATTAGGACAGGTGTATTAATGGAGGAGAGAGAAAACCATTAGATCACAGTGGATCAGATATCTGCTCCCACCCACCAATATGACTTTCTAGTCAAACAGACTGAATCATCAGCTGGGCTGCCAGGGTGAGCAGATGTATACTCATTATAGGACCATCAGTAATCTGACTTCATCCGCACTAGACTACTAGGTAGAAATAAACGAAAATAGTGATGTTGTTGTGCTTGTGCCATGACAGTGGCACGAGTACCAGAATATTCACAGTGATAATCTATGTGTGCACACAGGAGTAAGGATATCTTGACCCTTTGTGTAAATAATCACATTTTTACTAGTCAACCCAAGATTATTCAAGTTGGGCAGCATTCAAATACTCATCAAACAACATCATGATGTGGCCCCATTCAGGTCATTATGCAATTGGTTTGATTCATACTTCTAGTATCTCTGTCCATAGAATGGAAATTTGGCTATCTCAGAATAGCCACCCTTTTCTAAAATCCACATATCTTGCACCATTTCTACAAATTTGCTGACAATTTACAATTTTTTGACATGCAAGGTGTTTGCTAATTTGTTGATGTGTAAACTTTATTATACTGATTTAATTGCATGTCATTTGTAGAGCAATCTTATGCTTGACCCAGGTGAACTGACAGTGGCAGTGGAGATAGTGGCAGACATGAACATCACAAGTTCACTATGCTGATCCCTTTGTCAGTGTTAATGGATTAAATCGATAAATTCACAATTTATCCGCCTCAGGGCTCAGAGCTATTTTAATTTGTTAATACTTTAACACACTTTGACAGACAATTAGTATAAAATTAATCCCAGGTGCATCATTAAAATGAATAGAATTGGGACTCTGGTTCAAATTCAAACAACTAGGAACCCTAATTCTCAAATGCTTGTTCAGTGTCAGGAATAGTGGTAGCATCTATCACATCGATGTCTGCAAAATAGGGACAAGCAGTATATTTGTACTAAACATCTCTTCACACTGACTCAGCTCCAAGATGGCAGACCTAGTCAGACAATGTCCTGTCTGTTTTTGTTGTTTAAGACAACATTAAAAAAAAAATTGTACATAATATGTTTCAACACATGATTATTGGTGTAATGTTCCCTTAACAGGACAGCTCCTTTTAGAGCCTAATACACTCAAGTTAGTGCTTTGGTTTAGACTACACATTGACGGATGTAAAATAGATGTATGGCCAACTGGTACAAATTACCAAGACGTGCTACCCAGCTGTTGCCTTTGCTGAATCAGGGCCAGGCTGGTGTATAGTTTTGCTGCATGATGTGTGCTCCTATTGTTTTCAAAGAAAGAGCCCAGAGCTGGTGCGTTTAGTGTACATTGTGCATGCACAGACTATGAACCATGGGTATACAGTCACACACATATTGTGGACTGGTTACTTCAGTAGGTATGTCAACATCATTTTCCGTGTTAAAAAGATGAACTGTATACATCAATAAATATACACTTTAATTGTGAATTAGTTAACATTTTTTTATATGGATTCTCTCATAGAATAAAATAAACTTTAAATCAAAATGTATTTCAGAAAGCTAAAACAAGTTTAAGTACCATGCTATGACTTTTTTTAATAAAGCCTTTTGCTGTTCTCTACACAGTCATCAGCAATATTCCCTCTAAGCTGCGCATGTGCATGGCCGCGCAATACTCTGCAAGGTACTGCGCAGGCCGCTCACAAGCTTTTCCATTTGAAATACCACACCAAAAAGCTAAGTGTTTTTACTTTTTTTGACTTTCTTTGAGGGGCCAGGAGGAGTAAGACTGCTCCGCCGTGTCTCCCCTGCCCTGTCCAACTGCAAGGCCCTCCTGAACCCCCTCCCAGCCACTTACCTTAGTGCCAAGGATGAGTGTGGGCTTCACACGGCTGAGGTCGGGATAATTTGCCGCTCACCTCGCCCCCACCCGCACAACTGCATCCTGAATCAAAATTTGCGCTTTTGTCTTCTATTGGATCCTTGTGATTATTGGCTGTTTCTTCATATGAGTTTACCAGTTCAGCCAGAACACACTCAAATTTTCTCATGTGGTTATCCAAACACACTCCAGTGATGCTTGATGCACACGGGGTAATATATAAACCATCTGACAACATAATTCGCTAGTTGAATAAAAACATATAGGGGGAAAAATTCAATTGGTTAGCGCCTCCAGTTAATGCCTGGCGGGGGGTGCTAATGGGGCGCTGATGCAGTAGCGCCGGGGTGAGGCGAATCCAGTGATGCACGACAAATCCACCCCCCCCCCCCCCGTAGTGCCGTCGCTATGAGTTACTGCTGGGGACCTCAGCGCCAGGCAGATTGTGATGTCCGCCTGATCTGTAAAATTCATTGTCGCCCCCTGCCTTAGCACCTCACCCTGACAGCAACAGGGAGAGGAGGCGTGAAGCAGTTGGTAGCCGGCTCCAGGGGCGCTACTTAAAGGGATCATGAGTAATGAGTTACAGCTGTCAGGTTAGTGCTGTTTCACTGCTTCGTTGCCAGTTTGTGTAGGGGGTTTTGGCGTGTGCCCAGTCAGCTCTGCCCCTGACTGTCTCTGAGTGGATCGAATCGCTCCCACACCCCCTGGGTTCTAGACACCGGACTTAGGTACAGGCGGCGATACAGAAAATCGAGTAGACAACTGGTTTGGTGCAAGAAAACCATAATTTTTATTAAAGGGAAAACAAAAATCACAATACTGAGAATTACTAGGATAATTACAGGCATATAAAAACAATACACTTATTTGGGAATGGGGAACACACGGCAAATCGAGGGAACAAACACATTAAAATCCCCCTACCCTTGTCCCACCCCCAATACCTAACTAGATTAAGCTATGAGGGGCCAGGGATTCATGCTCACCAATTCGAAACCTGTTGATTTAACTGGTTGTGGTTTTTTGGGGGTTCACTCTTGTTGTCCTTTGGGGTTCATTGTTGTCACGTGGTCACAGGGTGCGGCGATGGAGTTGTTTGTGCAAAGCACCCTCCTTTTCCTCCGTTAACGTCTTCGTTGGGTACTTTGCAGCGATGGGTCTTCTTCTGGCGGTTTGGTCGCGTACAGTTTTATTACGGTTGGGGCACGGTTGGCGGTCTATATTGTCAATATGATTTTACTACCCATGCTTCGAACGCCAGCTTATTCATCAAACGCTAGCTTATAACTAGGCCTTTTGTCCCCCAACGCGTCTTTCCACTGCCCTTCACTGCCTTTATCGGTTTTACCGTTTTTCTCGTCTCGTCTCATCTCGTCTCGTCTGCTCATTTGTGGCCCCATATGTCCTGTGCGTATTTGAATCAGGTCTCGTTCTCCTCCCGTGTTTGGCCCTTGGCGTAGTAATGGGCGTCCTTGGTGTTGAGCGGCACGGGGAGGGAGAAGAGAGCCCGGGATGAGGCACGAAGCAAGCGGCAAGGGGCAAGAGTGAAGAGCAAGAGAGCTTGGCTACCGGTGGGCCTACAATTATACCTGGTTCTTCATCCCTTATCGGCGAGCTCGTCCAAAGTGATTACAGTCATCCACTTTAACGGCTTTTGGGGCGGTTGTCTCCTGGTTTAATGACTCCAATATCCTGGCTGTTTGTTATTTATGAAA
This sequence comes from Somniosus microcephalus, assembly GCF_052327205.1. Classification (NCBI taxonomy): domain Eukaryota; kingdom Metazoa; phylum Chordata; class Chondrichthyes; order Squaliformes; family Somniosidae; genus Somniosus; species Somniosus microcephalus. The sequence goes on along the minus strand of NC_140995.1, from coordinate 99,574,713 downwards.
TTTAATTGTCCTTTTCCTGGCTTGGTGGCTACTGTGAGCTGTTACCGATTATGTATGCAGAAACTTAATGGCCTCAAGATTAGGCCCATTCTGACTTGATCTGTTCCAAGATGAAGAATGCATATTCTGTGTTTACCTAGTTGTCTGGCTTCACCATGTCTTTCACAGATTCATGCATGTTAGGTTTCGTTTCAGGTTTTGAAAGTGCCTGCCTTTTGCAGGGCCTTGCTTTTAAAATCCTGTACGATTTGGTCATGCGGTTTCAGAAGCCATTTTGGGTACCCTTTTAAATAACTTGTCCATACAGGGTCTCTTTATCCATAACTTTTGGGGAATATGGGAATTTTGAGAACCCTACACTCTCCCCTGTTGATACTAAACTCGCTTTAAGAATCATCTTGACAAGGTGAGCAAAATTCCCGACCCTCCATAGTCAATCTTCCCTTGTAATTACCTATCTATGATCCCACGACACATGCATTTCCCATTCTGTAAAAATGTAGTGTACATAAGCATACATAGACAGATTACAGGCGTTTTCACACATCCAAGCATGGAGGGGTCCAACACCCCTGCACCACTTGGTATACATACATCTTTATTAACATAACACTTTGAAAATCTTTATTAAAAATAAGAAAAACAAAAGAAAAACGATCTTTATTCAGAAACACAAACAAAAAATTCAGACAGGTGTATCTCCCTCCACCTTAACATAATGTTCCTTCCAGGTCCTTTGGTTTCAGAATTCTAGTATTTGGCCTTTTCCCTTGCACTGAGTGCACACTAGGTACAATACTATTCCCAGCTGGCAAACCACGAGGATGTGGGAAGCCAGTCTAATCCAGGAAGGGACATCTATGTTTTCAAAAATGTCCCACCAGGGTGGAACTACAATATCCAGTATTTTGGTCCCTATCTCTACCGTCTTCTGCTCCAGAGTGTAGAAATATTTCTGGGAGACTATTACTACTTTGAGTATTTTGGTAAGATGTTCTGGGAGAGGGGGGATTTCATAGCCGAAATGCGCTACATACTTTTGTAGGTTGGTAAAATTCTCTTTTACAGTGAGGTGAACAGTGGAGGGTTCAGGAATGGGGACAATTCATTCCTGGGCCACTTGAACTTCTGCCTCGGGTTTAAAACAGAAACTGCTGTCACTTACCGGACACCAGCTATGCTGTCCATGCTGGTAGTGGGGCACACCTGTGGTGACACAATATGTCCCACCTCCTATATATGCTACCTGTGGGGGAACATGGTCTTGTGCCATTACTTCCATGGTACAGTTTATAGGTTTCGCGCTAGCAGCTCTAAACCCGCACTGTGGTTTTGAATAGGCGTTCAAGTGCTGGGGATACAGGATTATGTGTGCTCCCCGGCTCCGGCACCCTGAGAGGTCAGTACCTGTCATAGCGTGCTCCCACCTTATGACATAATAAGGTGGGACCGCTGTGAAACGGATGTGTGCACCCCCTTGAATGACTCCACTGTTCTCTACCCTGTATATCGGTGCGGGTCGGGCTGTCCCACCCATGACCGGCATCCTAACTACTATACCCATGATCATGTGGTTTGAACGTCCACAATCTACTGGGACTGGGTAGGCCTCAGAAGCTAGCCGGAGTTGGCACGGGTTTAATGCATTCTCAAACGGATGCAAGGTGCTTGTTGCTGATCCAGGAGGGGACTAAACCCTGTTTTAAATCCTCTAGGTTACTGCGGCCCTCGCCCAGCAACCACGCCCTGTACAGCACGCACACCTCATTCTGTGCAGCCTGATCCGAAGCATTTCTGTCCTCTTTTATAAGGGCATTTACGGTCTTTGCATGCTTTTCCAGCTCAGCTATAATTTCTTTTAAATGGACCATCATGGCCTGGTCCTCATGTAACTCTGAGCCTACTATCATATTCTCATCCATTAGGATTTTCTTTAACTGTGTTTTTAAACCGTTTATCTGTGTCTGCAATTCTATGTCATCCAAGCTGTTGATGACAGAGGACCCTGTGTTAAACGCAGTAAAAACATAATTCCAGGCTCCCCTTCTTTGCCTCCCCGTATTACCAAAAACTCATTGTGTGTGGTGTACAGTTCTGTTTTGTCTACATTGGCAAAATTGAACTCGTAAAATTTCCTAAACATCTCTTTTAACAGGGCCGGTATAGCTGTTCTGTCTCTTTGAGGCACCACTCCGGTAAGTGTACCTCGGTGAGGTTTAAAATCACGGAGGCTACCGCGTAGTGTACCCCCTGGTACAGCACCTGATCCCTAGGCACTAGTACCAGCCCATTCCCTGGTCCCTTGGTGGTGGCGGGGCACCCCTCCCTGTGTGTCCTTGCTGCCTGGGTCGTGGGCAGGGGCTTTCGGGGGTGGGTTACAAGTTCAGTGGCATTCACTGGGATCGGGGAGTATGGGACCGCGCACGCCTTCAGGCTGGAATCCCATTTCACCCCCTCCCTGGCATCTTGCCACTGCCGGTGGAAAATGATGGATATGCCTGTGGGGCAGACCTTCTCTGACCCCCACATACAGACATAAATCCCCTGATCCAGTTCCCACCACTTGTCCCAGCACACACTCAATCCCCCGCGAGTCCCTGTAATCGTCCGGTGGGTATTGTTCCCCAAACGTTCCTACCTGACTGCGGGGTTTCCCATATCCTTGCTCAGTTTTCTGAGCCACCACCACCTATCCAACGGAATCTGTCCCTTGCATGTTAAACATACACGTTTCCCTACGGTGACGCTAACCCTTGTGGCAACGACCTGTACCCTGGGGCACAGGAGAGAGGCCTCCCTGTATGTGAACCCAGTCTGGCTGGAGTACTGAGACGAATTGGACCCCAGCCACCCTGGCCACCTTCCCTCGTGGAAGTAGACGGCGGTCTCCTCCACGTTCCGTTCGCTGCTTCCGGCAGTCACTATTGGTGCTCTCTCTCCTGAGCACCCATAGATGTGGGATTCCTCCACGTCACCTCACTTTCCAATGCTCATTCCTATCAGGATGAGTAGGAGTACGCCCCCCTTCATCCTGAAATCCTCTCTGCAAAGAGATACAAGAACATATAGCCAGGTCCCGAGGAGATTCTCTGGCTTGGGTGAAGCATAGTCGAGTCTCGCGACCTCGACTCAAATACAAACACTCTTAACAAATTACTACTTATTTAAAACTACCCATCACCTCGTTTAACTTAAACCAAACACCCAAACTTAATAATACCAAACTTAAATTACCTAAACTATGCACATCCGCCGCCCGTCTCCGGGCGGCCAGCCTAATTCCTGTTCGGGCTGCAGCACACCGCTCCCTTCGGTGTGGCCGCACTGTCCTGTACTTTCGGTCCCTCACAGCCTGTGGCTGCTGGCTGGGGACCTCTGCCCTCAGACCGATCCCTGACTCGAGAGGCTGCCCTTTTTAAATGGGGAGCCGGTGACCACGGTTTCCTTGGCTGGGGCGTCCGTGGGGACCTTCTGGGGACTTTGGCGGGTGGGGGTTTTCTGGCTGGTGGGCCTTTAACCCGAGCCACTGCCCCCTCCGGTGTGGTCTGTGGACTTACCATTGCCGCCGGCTGGGGATCTTCTTCCTCAAGCTTTACCTCTCCAGAACCTGGGCTAGGGGCAGGTAACTCTTCGCAGCCTGGTGCTGCAGGCTGAGGGTCTCCGCCCCCAGGTCCCAAACCTGGGTCAAGGGCGGGGTCTTCACCCTCAGGTCCCTCCTCCTCTAAACCGGGGTCAGGGGCGGGGTCTTCGCCCTCGGGTCCCTCCTCCCTTAAACCGGGGTCAGGGGCGGGGTTTTCGCCCTCGGGTCCCTCCTCCTCTAAACCTGGGTCCGGGGTGGGGTCTTCGCCCTCGGGTCCCTCCTCCTCTAAACCTGGGTCAGGGGCGAGGTCTTCGCCCTCGGGTCCCTCCTCCTCTAAACCTGGGTCAGGGGCGGGGTCTTCGCCCTCGGGTCCCTCCTCATCTGGATCCCAGAAGAGTGGGGGAGTGTCCCAATCGGTGGGCGGGATGGCCCCTCCCCTTAAACAAGCCACAGCGCCTGCCTGTGCAGTCTGTGAACTTGTTCCCGCTGCAGGCTGAGGAGTTCTATCCTCAGACCTTACCCCAACTGAATGTTCTCTCTTCTCGGGCTTAAACAGTTTACACTGATTAATATGGAACCATTTGGTGCGCCGAGGCATCTTAATGGCATATATTATGGGGCTGGCCTTGTCTACAATGCTGTAGGGCCCTATGTATAGCGGTTCTAGACTTCCTACCCGAGCATAGTTCCTCACCATTACCTGATCCCTTACCTCCCACTCGTGGTGTTTTCGGGGTTCTAACAGCAGTCGGTTACTCCGATGCTGCTTTCCCATGTTCCCAGCCGTCTGCCCGTGGACCTGCTTGAGGTGCTCGAAGAGGTTTCGGGCGAACCGGTCCCGGTTTACCTCCCTGAGCTGACCTTCGGTGAGCACCGGGGCTAGTACATGGGTGGGGGTCCGCATAACCCTGCCAGTCATCAGCTCATGCGGTGAGTACCTCGTGCTTTTCGACTGGCTGGCCCGGATCCCCATCAGGACCAACGGTAGGACCTCTGCCCATTTTCGAGGCGAGTCCACCGTCTCGTTCCTCAACCTTTCCTTTAAGGTCCTGTTCATCCTCTCCACAATCCCTGATGACTGTGGCTTGTGGGCAATGTGCCACTTCCCCTCGATGCTGAGCAGAATAAGGGTATTCTGCATTACCTGCCCAGTAAAATGACTCCCTTGGTCGGACTTCACATACTGTGGTAGCCCCCATCGCGAGAACACTTCCCGGACCAGGATCCTGGCCGTACCCAGAGCTGTGGCTGTTCTGCAGGGGAAGGCTTCTACCCATTTCATGAACACATCTACCAGGACTAGGCAGTTCTTATAGCCTCCCTGGGCGGTGGGCAGGGGCCCGATGTAGTCGACCTGTATCGACTGCCATGGTCCCTCTACCCTCCTGATGTGTCCCATAGGTACCTTCCTTTTGTTAGCAGCGCACACCAGACAGCGGCGCAAAACTCGCGGACATCTTCCCTAAGTCCTGGCCACCATCCCGCCTATTGCACCCGCTGCCAGGTGGTCTCAGGCCCGGGATGCCCCGCTCCTGGACCCTCGTGGGCCAGTTGAAGGAATTCCCTCCGGTGCTGCTGCGGCACAACCCACTGTTCCCCCTGAACAGCATGCCTTCTTACACGGAGAGGGCTGCTGTGCCGAAAGGGCCCTCCACCCTTTTTCCCTCAGCCACTGCGCTGAGGACTGCCTCAAGGACGGGGTCTTGGGTTTGGACCGTCTTGCGGTCCGGGGCTAAAGTTACTCCTACACTCCCTTGTGTCCCATCCCTACCCCTGACTGCTGCTATGGGTCTGGACCCATATGGGTCCCAGAAAGTGCCTGTACGGGCACCCTCCTTAGCTAGCATGTCAGCCTGCTGGTTGCCTTGACTACGGGGTTCTGTGGAGGAATGGGCTTTCACCTTATGGATGAAAACCTCCCCTTCCTCCGCCACTGCTGCTAAGATTTTCTCCAGCAGGGGTTTCACTGTGAGGGGTCTCCCGTCGGCGGAGGTGTATCCGCGGCGGGACCAGATGGCCAGGTACTCCGTACATGAATTGCACGTAAACATGTGGTGGGGAACATGGAGATGGCAAAGACGCTGAACAAATATTTTGTATCAGTCTTTACAGTAGAGGACACTAAAAATATCCCAACACTGGACAAACAGGGGGCAATGGGGGGGAGGAGCTAAACACGATTAAAATCACTAAGTAGATGGTACTCAGTAAAATAATGGGACTTAAGGCGAATAAATCCCCCGGACCTGATGGCCTACATCCTAGGGTCTTGATAGAAGTGGCGGTAGGGATTGTGGATGCATTGGTGATCATTTTCCAGAACTCCCTGGACTCAGGAAAGGTCCCGGCAGATTGGAAAACTGCTAATGTAACACCCTTATTTAAGAAGGGAAGTAGACAAAAAGCTGAAAACTATAGACCAGTTAGCCTAACATCTGTGGTTGGCAAAATGTTGGAGTCCATTATTAAGGAAACAGTAACAGAGCATTTGGATAAACATAATTTAATAGGACAGAGTCAGCATGGTTTTACAAAGGGGAAGTCATGTTTGACAAATTTGCTCGAATTCTTTGAGGATGTAACATACAGGGTGGATAAAGGGGAAACAGTGGATGTGGTGTATTTGGACTTCCAAAAGGCATTTGACAAGGTTCCGCACAAAAGATTACTGATCAAGATAAAAAAATCACGGGATTGGGGGTAATATACTGGCATGGGTGGAAGATTGGCTATCTAACAGAAAACAAAGAGTTGGGATAAATGGTTTGTTCTCGGGCTGGCAATCAGTAACTAGTGGTGTTCCGCAGGGGTCAGTGCTGGGACCCCAACTCTTTACAATCTATATTAACGATTTGGAGGAAGGGCCCGAGTGCAACATATCCAAGTTTGCCGATGATACAAAGATGGGAGGGAAAGCAGTGAGTGAGGAGGACATAAAAAACCTGCAAAAGGACATAGACAGGCTAAGTGAGTGGGCAGAGATTTGGCAGATGCAATATAATGTTGGAAAGTGTGAGGTTATGCACTTTGGCAGAAAAAATCAAAGAGCAAGTTATTATCTAAATGGAGAGAAACTGCAAAGTGCTACAGTACAAAGGGATCTGGGGGTCCTGGTGCATGAAATGCAAAACGTTAGTATGCAGGTGCAGCAGGTGATCAGGAAGGCCAATAGAATCTTGGCTTTTATTGCAAGGGGGATGGAGTATAAAAACAGGGAAGTCTTGCTGCAGTTATACAGGGTATTGGTGAGGCCACACCTGGAATAGTGCGTGCAGTTTTGGTTTCCATATTTAAGAAAAGATATACTTGCTCTTGAGGCGGTTCAGAGAAGGTTCACTCGGTTGATTCCAGAGATGAGGGGGTTGACGTATGAGGAAAGGTTGAGTAGGTTGGGACTCTACTCATTGGAGTTCAGAAGAATGAGAGGCGATCTTATCGAAACATATAAGATTGTGAGGGGGCTTGATCGGGTGGATGCGGTGAGGATGTTTCCACTGATGGGTGAGATTAGAACTAGGGGGCATAATCTTAGAATAAGGGGCTGCCCTTTCAAAACTGAGATGAGGAGAAACTTCTTCACTCAGAGGGTAGTAAATCTATGGAATTTGCTACCCCAGAGAGCTGTGGAAGCTGCAACTTAAATAAATTTAAAATGGAGATAGACATTTTCCTAGCAGATAAGGGAATTAGGGGTTACCGGGAGAGGGCAGGGAAGTGGACGTGAGTCTAGATTCAGATCAGCCATGATCCTATTGAATGGCGGAGCAGGCCCGAGGGGCCGTATGGCCTACTCCTGCTCCTATTTCTTATGTTCTTATGCTGTCCGAGCAAATCGTGTACGGGGTGGGGAAGATTTCGGGGTGTGGAACGACGTACACTACCGCGGACAGTTAAGCCTGCTGGACGCTCATGGTGCTGGGGAGCTTAATTGCCAGGGCAGTGTTTGCCGCTGGGTCATAAACTCCACACCCCGTGAGTCGCTTGCCAGCAGATACCGTGCTGGAGCCGTCCACATAGATCTCACGGCCCGTGGGGTGTATCCCGGCCCGTAAACCCATGTCCACTTCCCAAACCCCTTCTATGGAACACCGGTGGGCTGTTCCAGGATATATCAGGTTGGCTGCGAGCTTTGGCTCGCAGAGACCCTTCACCTTTCGGTCCATCTGTGAGAGGAGCAGGTTCCAGCGAGCAATGCGGGCACTGCTCACTGTCCCATCCTTGATCCTCCCATCCAGGAGCATCTGGGTGGGTGTGTGATGGGTGAGGAGGGTGATGGGAGATGTGCCTGTGAAGATCAGCGATCTTTTCACAGCCCAATGTGTGGTCAAGAGGTGCCTCTCACAATTGGAGTAGCTCCTCTCCACATCCGTGAGTATCCTGGAGGAGTAGACCACCGGCCTCAGCCTGCCATGCCGCTCTTGGAGCAGCACCGCACTCAGGCTATCCCCGCTGGTTGCTACCTCCAGGAAGAACTCTTTCCCCCCATCTGTGGCCTCTAGAACTGGTGCGGTCTGCAGATCCTACTTGAGCCTGACAAATGCTGCCTGGCAACCCTCATCCCAAGCCCACTCCACTCCCTTGTGTAGGAGTCGGAGCAGAGGGGCTGCTGTGGCTGCATAGTCCTCAATGAAGTCTCTGCAGTACCCAGTTAGCCCTAGAAATGACCTCACACCCGTGCCTGTGTTGGGGACTGGTAGCTCCTGCATCACCTCCCTTCTAGCCTTATCTATGGCCCTTTCCCCAGCACGTATGGTCGGGCCCAGGAATTTCCCCTCCTGCTGGCCGATCTGCACTTTCTTCGGGTTTACTTTAAAACCCTCCTGCCTGAGCAGCTCCAGCAGGTCTGTAGGGGGGCATCTATTACCTGGTTTATGGTAACATACCTGGCCAGCAGCCTTTTTGCCTGCTGCACTGTAAACCAATTTTAACAGCGGTTCCGAATCGCTACCCCACCTTTCAGTTCTGACTGGAGGACTTACAATTAATGATGTTAAAGCGGACAATTGGTTTGGATATGAGCAAAGTCAAAATTTATTAAACTAAAGAACCATAATCAAATATAAACTGTACCACACGAACACAGTAAATGCAGTAAAAGTATATAACAAGGGGGTACAGACGGCAAAAACGAGGGATACAATGGCTACAATGTTATTTAAACAATCTTAGCAATTCCCTTAAATCACCACCCCAAACTCCTTGCTAGGTTGTCTTGTTGAGGAGTCAGAACACTCTGCTCACCTGTGGTCCAGCAAAGTAAAAAGAGGGCAGATAGCTTCTCAGTAGCTATCTTTATACCTGTGTGCTGCTGCCGTTCTGTCTGGAAAAATTCCCGCCTAAAGTTCCAGTACACAAACAAAAGGACTGTGATTGGTTGCTGAATTGCTTGTTTAAACATAGCCAGCCATAATCGGCCTTGGGTCAAGTGGGCAACTCCTGACCTCCCTGGTTTGATTGACAGGTCTTTCATGCTCCTGCCGTTCTGTCTGCCCAGTACACAAAAAAAGGACTGTGATTGGTTGCTGAATCATAGCCAGCCATAACAACCTGTCTCTGTGGCCTTGGGTCAAGTGGGCAACTCCTGACCTCCCTGGTTTGATTGACAGGTCTTTCACACAAACACATTACAAACTGCTTAGCTGACTGTGATTGGCTGCTGAACATAGCCAGCCATAACAACCTGTCTCTGTGGCCTCGGGTCAAGTGGGCAACTCCTGACCTCCCTGGTTTGATTGACAGGTCTTTCACACAAACACATTACAAGCTGTAAACCTCTGTTTGACCGGGCTCAAAAGCACAGGTTTTAATCAAGATGTTCTTTCTCAATGTGTGTGAATACTTCCACGAATTTCCTCGATTCCGTTGTAGTCCAGCTCAGCCCAGCTCAGCAGTCTTTCATGGTTCTGAGCATGCTTTAAAACATTGATCTGACCCAGAGGCAATTCAAAACACATAAATCTTCACCACGATGTGGACCAATGTTTCTCTTGTTTTCAGGGGAATTTTGCGAAACCCCTACAGTCGGCCAGTAGTGGGCCATGCTCCTCTCTCGAATCGGTGAAGAGGAGCAGGTCATCCACGTACTGCACCAACTGTCTGGGCTGGCTGAAACCCTTTAAACTGTTTGCCATGCACTGGTGGAAAATGCTGGGGCTGTTGTGGAAGCCCTGAGGCAAACAGTTCCAGGTGTACTGTTGCCCTTTAAACGTAAAGGCAAACTTGTACTGATCCTCCCTCCTTAAAGGGATGGACCAAAACCCGTTGGAAATATCCAGCACCGTGAACGTGGTCGCGGATGCTGGGATACTTCCTATCAGGTCGGCAACTGCTGCTACCGTGGGTGCACAGGCTGGGATGTTACTGTTGAGCACCCGATAGTCCACCGTGGCCCTCCAGGAATTGTCCGGCTTTCTAACCGGCCACAGTGGAGGGTTTACGTGGGTGGCTATCGGTCTCAGGACTCCCTGCTGCACTAAGGAGGACATGGCTGCTTCCATGTCTGGCTCCGCTTCCCTGGGGAAGTTGTACTGTTTCTGTGGTCGGGCCATGGGGTCCCCGTCTATGCTGACCTCAAACCCGTTGACCCTCCCGCAGTCATGTTTGTGCATGGCAAATGTGGCTAGGTGGGCTCGCACAAATGCCTGGAACTCTTTTGGGGTATTGCTGACCATGAGCTCGAGGTTATAACCCTCCTTAGGCTTCATGGTGCACAGGGTCCCCTTCCCTTCTTTCCTTGGGATGACTACTACCTCGCTGTCCTTTCCTGTACTTGCCCCTCATAGGCAATGGTTTCTTAAATCCACCAGGATCTCATGGCCTACAATAAAGTCAGCTCCCAGGATCCCATTTCCACCCTCCTGTTCCCACTTCATTAGGATACAGGTCCACTTAGAGAGGAGTGTACCCAAATGAATGGAGAGCGGGATGGAAAACGAGCCAGCCTGTTCTCTGCCTGTGAATCCTGCCAGACTGTATGGGACCCCGCTAGATAGAAGCGAGGTGGTGGGGTTAGCTGAATGGACCACGGTGCATGATGCCCCTGTGTCCAACAGATAGGTCTTCACCTTTTCTACCTCCATCTCCATGAGGGGTCTCTTCCATACATCGTACCGCAGGGAACACAGGTAAACAGGCTGTGCTGGCTCTAGTCATGGCTGTGGGTTGGTTGGGGCTGACGGGGTCAGAGCACTGGTAGTGGCTGCTACTCTCCACTGGCCAGTCAATAAGGACCTCATGGTGTCCAAAAATGACTCGACCGCGGCGGGAGGGGTCCCTGCCTCTACTTTTTGGGCTGGGGCTGTGGAGTTCTTTCCCTTGCTATCTTTCCAAGGGTTTTTGCACTCCTTCCTCCAGTGGCCATCCTTCCCACACCCGTAGCAATTGAGCTTATTGCTCGAAGGGTTAGTCCCTTCCTGATGCCACTCCTTCCTACCCTGTCCGGGTTTTACCATATGCACCTTCCCCTTAGGTGGGTGTGCATTGGTTTCCCTACCGTTCTTAAAGGCTAGTGTCAACTGTCTGATCACCGTAAGTTCGGTGGTCAGGGGATTCTTGGGGTCGAACCAGGCTTCCGCCTTGGCCCGGTCCTGCGGCAAGCTGTTTGCCACCAGGCAACAGAGCCAGTGGGCCAGTGGATCCCCGTTCAGGAACGCCCAGTTAGGTGTCCCAGGACAGGCACTCCGGTACACCAGCCATAACCTGTCCACGAAAGCTTGTGGGGATTCCCTTGCGAGCTGCACCGTCTTCTCCACACGGGAGAAAGGACTTCCCTCATTTATCCCCATGGCCTCCAGAACTTCATCCCTGAGCGCCTCATACCCGCCCTGCCCCCTTTTACACTCGTCAGAGAGGGATTGGAGGAGCTTACTCTCCAAAGAGAACAGCAGCATTTTAGCCTGCTCAGCACCATCGCATTTGTTGATGCTGGCTGCCTGTTCCACTTCCCTGAAGTGGACCGAGGGGTCCCCTTTCTCAGTGAGCTTTGGGATATGGCTCACCATAGCCCTAAGCTGTTGGGTGCTATAGGGTAATACGAACAGGTTTTGGAGGGGCCCCTCTCCCTCGCCATCTATGGGTGGGCCGAACCTCCAATGCCGGGCTGGGCACATCGGTCCTGGTTCTAGCCTCTCCTGCGGGTTTGTTCCACCTCTGCTTCTACCCCTGACTTCACCCCCCTTGCTGCCAGACCTCGCTAAAACCTGGCGCTATGGTTGGTGGTCGCGGGACCTCCTGTTCCTCAACCGGGTCGCCCCTTGGCACTACCTGTGGTGTCTGAACCGTTCTCCCCTCGTTCCCTGTTAAATCCGCCTGGCCTGCCTTCGGGCTTATGAGGCACACCATGCCCTTTGCCTTCCTTCAGGCCAGGCTCAGATTTTCTATCTGTTCCTTGCAGGGGCCATGATCTGCGTCTTCAAACCCCTGTTCGCTAGCCAACTTATAGGCTGCCTTTACTTCCTTTACCTTTTCCTCCTGCTCCCTTACTTGTCTCGCTAGGCGGGCGTTCTTTTCCCGTAACCTCAACTCATTACCCTTGGCTTCGGTGACTTGGCACTGTAGGTATTCCAACCTGGCCTTATGTTCTCCCATTAATTGTACCCTTTCCTGGTTTAGGGCCTGCAATGCTACCAGTAACTATTCCCCTGCTAGAGCCTTGTCCTGGACCTCCAGGGCTGACTCCCTTATCTCGGCTGCCTGTTCTGCAACGAGCCTGTCCAAAAGCTGCACCTGCTTTTTGAAGCACATCAGCCAGATTGCCTTCTCTAGGGATTTCTTGTGCTCCTTTCCTTCTGTCCACTTAGCTGCGGCATCTACCGGACGCCCAGCCTTTAACAGATTGGTGATCTACTTCTTCGTGATATTCACCTTACTAAACACATAATCAGAAATCCTTTCCTCCATCATGGTTTGCTCTTCCGAACCATTGTCTACTGTATCGCACCCCTGTTGCCAGTGTCCTGCCGTGGTCGCCATTTCTGTAGGGGGTTTTGGCGTGTGCCCAGTCAACTCTGCCCCTGACTGTCTCTGAGTGGTTCGAATCGCTCCCACACCCCCTGGGTTCTAGACACTGGACTTAGGCACAGGCGGCGATACAGAAAATCGAGTAGACAACTAGTTCGGTGCAAGAAAACCGTAATTTTTATTAAAGGGAAAACAAAATCACAATACTGAGAATTACTAGGATAATTACAGGCATATAAAAACAATACACTTATTTGGGAATGGGGAACACATGGCACATCGAGGGAACAAACACATTAAAATCCCCCTACCCTTGTCCCACCCCCGATACCTAACTAGATTAAGCTATGAGGGGCCAGGGATTCATGCTCACCAATTCGAAACCTGTTGATTTAACTGGTTGTGGTTTTTTGGGGGTTCACTCTTGTTGTCCTTTGGGGTTCATCGTTGTCACGTGGTCACAGGGTGCGGCAATGGAGTTGTTTGTGTGAAGCACCCTCCTTTTCCTCTGTTAACGTCTTCATTGGGTACTTTGCAGCGATGGATCTTCTTCTTCTGGCGGTTTGGTCGCCGACAGTTTTATTACAGTTGGGGCTTGGTTGGCGGTCTATATTGTCAATATGATTTTACTACCCATGCTTCGAACGCCAGCTTATTCATCAAACGCCAGCTTATAACTAGGCCGTTTGTCCCCCAATGCGTCTTTCCGCTGCCCTTTGCTGCCTTTATCGGTTTTACCATTTTTCTTGTCTCGTCTCATCTCGTCTCGTCTGCCCGTTCGTGGCCCCATATGTCCTGTGCGTATTTGAATCAGGTCTCGTTCTCCTCCCGCGTTCGGCCCTCGGTGTAGTAATGGGCGTCCTTGGTGTTGAGTGGCGTGGGGAGGGAGAAGAGAGCCTGCGACGAGGCATGAAGCAAGAGGCAAAGGGCAAGAGCGAAGAGCAAGAGAGCTTGGCTACCGGTAGGCCTACAATTATACCCGGTTCTTCATCCCTTATCTGCGCGTCAAATCAGGTCAGTCCTTTGTCTAACTTTTGGCGGGCTCGTCCAAAGTGATTACGGTCATCCACTTTAACGGCTTTTGGGGCGGTTGTCTCCTGGTTTAATGGCTCTGATATCCTGGCTGTTTGTTATTTATGAAATTTAATTGTCCTTTTCCTGGCTTGGTGGCTACTGTGAGCTGTTACCGATTATGTATGCAGAAACTTAATGGCCTCAAGATTAGGCCCATTCTGACTTGATCTGTTCCAAGATGAAGAATGCATATTCTGTGTTTACCTAGTTGTCTGGCTTCACAAAGTCTTTCACAGATCCATGCATGTTAGGTTTCGTTTCAGGTTTTGAAAGTGCCTGCCTTTTGTAGGGCCTTGCTTTTAAAATCCTGTACGATTTGGTCACAAGGTTTCAGAAGCCATTTTGGGTACCCTTTTTAATAACTTGTCCATACAGGGTCTCTTTATCCATAACTTTTGGGGAATGTGGGAATTTTGAGAACCCTGCATTTGACATTGTGCAACAGTTGAATTCAGTCATTTAAAGGCTGTTTAGTATTAGGAGTATTGTGGCTACTAACAATTTGTTACATTTATTCTCACAACATATCAAAATGTTACACTTGGTAACATTAATGGGGGCTGTACTGGCAGTCGACCTCGACCTCCAGGATCTACGGCAGAGGGAGCGGAGGCAGCAAGAAATACTGGAAAATGGGCCCAGAGGGATGAGGGGAGCCATGAGGGCTCTCAACAGGAGGCCTTACCCTCCGAGGATATTCCGAGAGCACTTCTCCTGCCTCCAATTAAGTGAGGAGCAGTGTATTAGGAGGTTCCGCTTCACCAAGGAGGTGGTCACTGAACTCTGCCACCTCCTGTAACCAGACCTCCAGCCTCAGATCAGGGCAACCACGGCTCTCTCAGTGGCAGTCAAGGTTACAGTCGCCCTCAATTTCTTCACCAGTGGATCCTTCCAGTCTGCGACAGGAGATATAGCTAACATCTCGCAGTTCGTCGTCCATCGCTGCATCTGGGAGGTCACAGAGGCTCTCTACAGTAAGAGAAGGGATTACATTTCCTTCCCCATCACCAGAGAGAAGCAGGACAAACACGCATGTGGCTTTGCCAGGATAGCAGGCTTCCCCATGGTGCAGGGCACCATATAGTGCACCCAAATGGCTTTGTGGGCACTGCATAACTATCCTGAGATCTTCCGTAACCACAAAGGCTACCACTCACTTAATGTGCAGTTGGTGTGCGACCACAGACAGCGAATCCTCAATGTCAATGCACGCTATCCTGGAAGCAGCCACGATGCCCTCAACCTGTGCTGGATTGGTGTGCCAGCACTCTTCCAGCCACCACGTCAAGCTCGCGGTTGGCTGGTCGGAGACAGGGGTTATCCGCTCTCCACCTGGCTCATGATTCCCCTCCGCAACCCCAACACTCCTGCCCAGCTCTCATTTAATGAGAGCCATGCTGCCACCAGGAATATCATTGAGCAGACCATCGGGGTGCTGAAGCAACGGTTCCACTGCCTTGACCGATGGGGAGGAGCCCTCCAGTACTTGGCTAAGCGGGTGTCCCATTTCGTTGTGGTCTGCTACATGCTCCGCAACTTGGCCATCATGAGGGCCCAGCCCTTGCCACTAGGGACTGTGGAACCACCTTAGGAGGAGGAAGAGGGAGAGGAGGTGGAGGAAGATGAGGAGGAGGAGGAGGAACAGGAGCGAGGGAGGAGGCAGCCACTCAATTGGCCTTCCGGAAGGGCGATCCATGACCGCCTCATCAGACTACGGTTCCAATAAATTAAACCCCAGATCCCCATTGCTCTCCACATTCCCATCATTCCATCCCTGTCACAGGCCATATCACAGCGCAAAGCTGAAATGAGAGACACCACAAAATGATCCAAACTGAATTAATACATTTATCAATAATCAGTGAACACATATTTACAACAACAATATTACCTATTCACCCTTGTGCAATCCCTTAGTGCCTCTCATTACTGTGCCTTTGCCTACTCTAGTGCTCCTATGAAGTGTTGACCCAATGGCTGAAGCACGGCTGGTGGAAGGCTATGGAGTGTCCATGCGAGAAACTTCAGATGGCCTTGCAGGATGCCTTTGACCAGCTCTGGACCTGGAAGGCCCGCTGTAGAGTGCACCACCTCAGCATGGACGGCAGCAGTCTGGGCTGGCTGGATGACCGGCAACGACAAGGACAATGGTGGAGTGGCAGTGGTGGGAGCAGGAAAGAGTACAGCAGCTTTTGCTCCACTGACCCACTGCCAGTCCCCCGGGGCAGCACCTCAGCATCCCTAGCAATCTGTTGGAGCACAGATTGCTGGCCTGCTGCGACACTGTGAAAGCCCCGATCGACGGTGGTAGAGCCAGCCACGATGGCAGCAGTCAGAGCTTGTGTGGCATCAAGCTGATACTGCATGAGAGCAGTCTAAAATTGAATGGCACCAACCATAGACTCCATTACAGCACTAAGACGTTGTGTCACTTCCGCTTGTGCTGCAATGGAAGCTGCCAGATCACCCATTACACATGGCATCAGGTCTGGGTCACCACGGTCTCTTTGGGAGTCTACCATCCTTTGCAGACTGGAAATGATGGGCTCCATGGTGTGCGCAGAGCTCTGTGCATTGTTGGAGGCGGACTCCTCCATGCTCCTTACCATTGCCGAGAGGCTCTCAGGCACCCCTGCCATTGCACCTATCATCTCCATGTGCATGCCCATCACCCTTCTTCTAAAGCCATCCCCTCCGGGGAGCTGGCTCCCAAGCTACCTTTTCCCCCTGGCCTTGCTGCAGCCCACTCGTCCCCGGTGCCTCACCCTGTGCAGATCCCGCTACTATACTAGCCTCTAAAGGATGCGTAGTGCCAGTATCTGAGCTGGTGACTGCGGGTGAGACATGCAGTGACTCGGTGTGTTCTTCCTCCTCCTCTTCTCCCGCCTCGCTCTCAATGGTACCCTCAGGGACAGGCTGCTCAGGTGCTTGCTGATTATCTGAAAGCATAAAGGCACAAGATTCGGGTTAAGGTGAGGGGAGGGGGCAGAAATGGAGAAGTGAATGCATACAGCATGATTAGCTGGAAAGTGCGAAATGCTTGTGGGGTGAGGGGGAAATGGGATGTAAGAAGAAGGAGTAGGGATGAACATACCATTGTTGTCCCCAAGGGGGTCAACGTCGCCGATGGTCATGACGCCCACCACCTACCACCCAATAATCTGCAGTACTCGAGTCTCCAGCGCAGAAAGTGGTTGGGTGTCGGCTTGTCCCCCGCCTGTGCTCTCCTGCTCCCTCCTGCTGTGAGCTACCTTGGCCTGCAAGAGATAGGAAAGTGTGTGAGTGAGTGTGGAGCAATGTGTTTGGGTGATGTGCCTACCATAGTTGAATAGCTGTTCTTGTGTGCAAGGTCTGAGATGTGGGTGTGAGTGTTGGTAGGTAGAGATTGTTGGTGGGTGAGTGCTGAGGGTGTGGTGCTTTAGGCAGTATGTGCAGACTGTGATTCAGATGGTGGTATGTAGCATTCCTTGAAGCATCGACTCTTGTTGAAGACCCTGACCACCCGAGTGAGATTGTTCAACTTCATCCTGCACTGTGTGTGGGTCCTGGGGACCACAGTGCTGCTCGTGACATGCTGGGCAACCTCCCTCCCCATGGTGCGTAAGCCTTGTGTTGCGGGCCTCCTGCCACTTGCCGGTTAGAGCAGCGCCTTCCACTGCGAACGCCAATGCCTCCAATGCGTGATCGCAGTATCTGCGGGCTCTCTCCCTGGGGCATGGATCTGCCATCATTACGGTTGCTGGAGTCGTCTGGCTCCTTCTCCTTGACCTGCTGCTGCTGGCTGAGACAGCTGCACAGCCAACAATGATGAGAATGAGCTTCTGCAGCATCAATGAACCTCCCCTTTAAGAAGTGGAAAGAGCCTGTGGCAATGATGACTTGTGATTAGACTGCAACTGATATTGGTCAGTGCTTCGAGTTTAACGCCACTGAGCTAGGCCATTAGCGCTTGATTTAGTGCTCCATACTTTCTTTGTGCAATTAAATTGAATTTTGTGTGAAGCGTGGTTCATTAGCGCCTGGGCTAATTCTCAAACTTTTCAAAAGTTACCACCCATTCCTGGGCTATAATGAACTTCTCCCCCATAGACTGCAGAAAAACACTTCCATAAATGCGTATTTTTTATTTCAATTTTAATATAAAGAAATTTGGGAATTGTTCCAAGTTGTTATCCTCAGCATATTAATCTATGTATTCAGATACATTGGATGCATGAATTTAAGTATAAATATCAATGTAAGGCAATCCATCAAAGAACAGGAAAAACAGTTTTTTCAGCAAGTTATGAATCATACAGTCTAGTAAGGTTCCAGGTACGAGGCTAGGCCGCGGGAGTCGAAACGGAGTTTGATTTTTTGGCTGAAGTGACCGGACTCCAAGGATGGCAGGAACGGTAGGCTCCGTGGCACCTTTTGACAGCAAGTCGCAGTCTTGGGAGGAGTATTGTGAAATACTGGGCCATTTCTTTATGGCAAACGAGGTGGACAGTGCTGAAAAGAAAAGGGCCATTTTACTGAGTTGTGTGGGAGCGCAAACCTACACACAGATGAGGAATCTGCTGAGCCCGGAGCGGCCAGGAGAAAAATCTTTTGACGAGTTGGTGAGTCTACTAAAGAATCATTTCAATCCAAAACCTAGTGAAATAGTACAGAGATGGAAATTCAATTCGAGGATTAGGAGGCCGGAAGAAAGCATTACTGAGTATGTGGAGGAGCTTCGGAAGCTCGCACAGGACTGTAATTTTGGAAATGCGCTCACAGTCATGTTAAGGGACAGACTAGTATGCGGAGTTAACAACGACAGTATACAGCAAAGGTTGCTGTCAGAAGAAGGATTAACGTTTGAGACGGCACTTAAAAAAGCACAAGCCATGGAGATGGCTAACAAGGACATTAAGGACTTAAACAGTATGAGCAAGGAGAAATGGAGTAAACCAGTGGGAGGAGCTGTTTTCAAGATGGAAGCTGGCGCGAAAAGTCCACCGGTCGGGGTTGGGGATTGCTACCGATGTGGCGGGATGAGCCATTATGCAAAGGACTGCAGGTTTGCAAAGGCAAAGTGCCACAATTGTGGAAAAATAGGGCACTTAAAGAAAGCCTGTAAAAGGGCAGTGAGTGAGAGAAGCAGTGCTAAAGGGGCAAAGCATGCTAAAGGGGGGAGGGAGAAGTACACAAAGCGGGCAAATTACATACAAGAGGAAGAGTCTAGTGAGTCTAGTGAGGAGGTTTTCACTATATACAGTATAGACACTTCAAGGCCCAACGTACCCCCTCTCACTCAGTATTTGATAGTGAACGGAGGTCAAGTAAAGTTTGAGATTGACACCGGATGTAGTGTAGCCATAATGTCGCAGACTGAGTACACCAAGCTATGGGGGGAAGCAAAAGTACCAGAGCTAGGTACACGCCCCATTAGTCTCAAAACCTACACAGGACAGAAGGTGGACATTTTGGGGGCGGCCGAAGTACAAGTGGAACACAAAGGAGTCACCAAAGAGCTTACGGTGATAGTGGTAGCAGGGTCAGGGCCAAACCTGTTAGGGCGAGGGTGGATCAGTGAGTTGAGTGTGGACTGGCAGGCAATGAATAAAATGGAGGACAGTACAGAGGCACTGCAAGAAGTGCTGATGAAGCATGAGTTAGTGTTCAAGGACGAACTGGGCACCTTAAGGGGAGCCACAGCCAAGATTCAGGTAGCCAGTGATGCCACGCCTCGTTTCTTTAAACCAAGGTCGGTACCTTTTGCAATGAAAACCAAGGTTGAGGCGGAACTAGATCGCCTGCTAAAGGACAAAGTAACAGAACCAGTGAAATTTTCAGACTGGGCGGCACCAATAGTCCCGGTATTGAAGCCCAACGGTAACGTAAGGGTGTGTGGTGACTATAAGTTAACAGTGAACAGAGTATCATCACTGGAACAGTACCCCATTCCGAGAATGGAGGACATGTTAACTTCGCTCGCTGGGGGAGAAAGATTCAGCAAACTGGACATGAGTCATGCGTATCAGCAGATATTGCGAGATGAAGAATCAAAAAAGTTTGTCACAGTGAACACGCACAAGGGGCTGTTCACGTATGCCAGGTTACCATTTGGTGTCAGTTCTAGCCCAGCAATATTCCAACGGACTATGGAGGGCATTCTGCAGGGCATTCCAAATGTGGCCGTGTATTTGATGATATTTTGCTAACAGGAAGTGACGATCAGGATCACTTAAAAACACTGGACAAAGTGCTACAGCGGCTGGAAGAGGCGGGGCTACGCCTGAAACGGAGTAAGTGTAGTTTCATGGAGAAGGAAGTTACATTCCTGGGACATCAGGTGGATGCCACAGGCCTCCATCCATTACCAGGGAAAGTGCGGGCAGTGCAGGATGCACCGGCACCCACCTCAGTGACTGAACTGAAAGCCTATCTAGGGCTCCTGAATTATTATAACCGGTTTCTTCCAAACTTATCGATGCTGCTGGCACCCCTGCACAAACTGCTGAGAAAGGAGGAGCCATGGCGTTGGGGGCCAGAGCAAGCGAAAGCGTTTCAGCAGTCAAAGGAGCTACTTCAGTCCAGCAGGGTGTTAGTGCATTACGACGAGAAGAAGGAGCTCATAATGCCCTGCGACGCATCACCCTATGGAGTGGGGGCAGTGTTGGCCCACTGCAGGCCAGATGGAGCGGAAAGGCCCATCGGGCTTGTTTCACGCATGCTCACAGCTGCGGAAAAGAACTATTCACAGCTTGATAAAGAGGGGTTGGCCATTATATTTGGAGTAAAGAAATTCCATAAGTACATATATGGGAGGAAGTTTGTAATCAGTACTGACCACAAGCCTCTTATTAGCTTACTGAATTAGATGAAAACGGTGCCTCAAATGGCATCACAGAGAATAATGAGATGGGCAGTAATACTAAGAGCCTATGAATATGTGATCACGTACAGAGCCGGCAAGGAAAACGGGAACGCGGATGCTCTCAGCCGCCTGCCCCTCTCAAAATCTCCTCGCAGTACTTCCCCTGAGGAGCACGTCCTGATGCTGGATCAGGAGATCAGTCCCCTGATGACTTTAGCGCAAATCCAGGGCTGGACAGCCAAGGACCCCGTTCTGTCAAGGGTCCGTGAGTATGTGTTGAAAGGCTGGTCAGATCACCGTGAGGGACCGGAATTCGCGCCGTACAGACAGAGACAGCACGAGCTCAGTGTCCAAGATGGATGTGTGCTATGGGGAGCACGCATCATAGTCCCAGAGCGGGGACGATCTACTTTGATGGAACAGTTGCATCAATCGCGCCCAGGAATGACTAGAATGAAAGGACTGGCTAGGAGCTACCTGTGGTGGCCTAAGTTGGATGCTGAAATTGAGTCAAAGGTAAAGTCATGCACTATATGTCAAGAACAGAGGAAAGCACCTGCCAGGGCACCACTCCATCCCTGGGAGTAGCCCAGCAAACCCTGGAGGAGAATTCACATAGACTATGCGGGACCTTTTATGGGCAAAATGTTTTTGGTGCTGGTTGACGCTCACTCAAAGTGGATTGACGTTTATCCAGTGAGCTCTGCAATGACTGATGCCACACTGAATTGTCTCAGGAACAGCTTCAGCACGCATGGTATTCCAGAAATGATTATATCCGACAATGCACAGTGTTTTGTTAGTGAAGGGAGCAAAGAATTCATGGTAAGGAATGGAATCACACATGTCACCTCGGCTCCATATCACCCAGCCTCAAATGGGTTAGCCGAGCAAGCCGTGCAGACTTTTAAGGAGCTCATGAGGAAGAGCTCAGGTGACACCCTGGAGACCAAGCTCAATAGAGCCTTGTTTAGTTATCGTATAACACCCCAAGCTACCACGGGGCTTTCTCCGGCTGAGTTGATGATGGGGAGAAAGTTGCGGTGCACGTTAGACCTGATACACCCAGATCTCAAAAGCAAGGTTGAGACAAAACAAACAAACCAAAAAGCGTACCATGACAAACATACTAAAACTTGCCATTTCGCCATAGGGGACTCTGTGTACACCCGGAACTTCGGTTATGGACCTAAATGGATACCAGGACTAATCCAGGACATTACAGGACCTGTGTCGTACTCCATGTTACTAGGGGACGGTCGAGGGGTTTGTCGGCATGTGGATCAGCTTTTCAGCCGGCAGCAGGGGGAACTGCCTCTGTACTGGCCGCGCTAGACGTGCTCCTATCTAGCTATCCAGCAAGTTAAACACTCATTCATAATAATTCCTCGTGAAGCCATTTCGCTGTTTGAAGCTTTACTTGAACAAATTTGTGAAAAGATATTGCGTTTGGCCTAACATATGAAGTCAGATTACACTAGATTGTAAGTGGAGCCTCTCATGGAATTCTCCATTGCTCAAGTCAGGTTCTTCCTGGTAAAACTGCTTCCTGGGGTCAACAGGAAGAAAGGAACAGAGGCCAACTGACCTCTCACAGGAAGAAAGGAAGAAAGGTCAGATGACCTCACACAGGAAGAAAGGTCAGATGACCTTTCCAGCCTTCAAACTGTTAATACACAATAACTGCCACTAGAGGGTGCTATCTGCACACATAATGTTCATTGTCTCACAATGTCAATCGAATGTCCATCGATCCAGAACACTCCCCGTCAGGGGTCATTAATGACTCCACATAGTCCGAACTCTACTTGTCACTGGAGTCCTCTGGCGACAAAAGAAGAACCACCTCAGAGACAGTCCGTTGGTTGTCGATGATAGGATGCAGCTTCCGTAGACTGCTGTGAGGGAGTAGGTTGCGTTCTGCTATGCACAGTTCCAATCTGGGTATGGTGAGGTCTGGTTGGGGCGCCAACTTGCCTCTATCAAAGACGAAGCCGATTTTGCTTTGTCCTTCTTGAGTGGTGACCTTCAGATAAGCCACACTTGCAATGGCCTTAGCGGATGCGTCTGCAAAGACACAAAGCTCTTTGAATTGGGCATTTAAGGGAGAGAAAGACGAATAGCAGCGAGGTATTCGGATCTCCTGTAAGTCTTGGAGTGAGTCTCTCCATCTGTCCCACTCTGCTGCCATCTCTTCAGGGAGAGGTGAATCCCATTCTTCAGCACGTGTGGAGAGTTCCCTGAGGAGCAGCCTGCCTTGTATGGTGACAGGGGCTAAGAAGCCGAGAGGGTCGTATAGGCTGTTGACTAGAGAGCACTCCTCTACGTGTGAAGGGTTTCTTGGCGTCTAGGACTTGGAACGTGAACGTGTCTGTTGCTATGTTCCACGACACCCCTAGGCTACGCTGTAGGGGGAGGTCATCAGTGAAGAGGTCTAGGTCTTTGACGTCCTTAGCACAATCTTCAGGGGGGAATGCCTCCATCACTGCTGGTCTGTTAGAGGCTATCTTATGCAGCCTGAGGTTGGATAGTGCAAGTAGTTCCTGGGCTCGCCCGAGGGTACTGATGGCCTCTGCTTCGGTCGGGAATGACTTCAGTGCGTCGTCGACGTAGAACTCTCGTTCGATGAACCCTCTCACATCACTGCCAAAGTCGTCGTCTTCTTCCTTGGCAGCCCTCCTTAGTCCGTATATGGCGACAGCAGGGGATGGGCTATTCCCAAAGACATGGACACGCATTCTGTAGTCCACAATGTCTCTATTAGGGTCATTGTCCCGATACCACAGGAAGCGGAGGAAGTCTCTGTGGTCTTCTCTCACCACGAAGCAATGAAACATGTGCTGGATATCGGCAGTGATGGCGACGGGCTCTTTCCTGAATCTCATGAGCACTCCCAAGAGGCTGTTGTTAAGATCAGGCCCTGTGAGGAGTACGTCGTTGAGAGAGACGCCCTGATATGGTGCACTGGAGTCAAACACCCCGCGGATCTGTCTACTGCATGGGGTAAGGTTGCTTGGACGACCATTCTCCAAGATGGAAGTCTTGAGTGCGCTCACCTGAGATGGCTTGTGAGCGCCCTCGAGGCGCACATCTCCAACAACGACCCAGCCGAGGTCCAGCCTTTGGGCGAAAGGGGCGTCATGTGGACCGTTGATCTGCTCCCTTATCTTATGTACCCTCAGGATGTCTCTTCCCAACAACAGAAGTATGCTTGCATCTGGGTCAAGAGGTGGGATCTCGTTTGCAATGCGTCTCAGATGACGGTGATGACGAGCTGCATTCGGAGTGGGAATCTCGGAACGGTTGTCGGGGACTTGATTACATTCGATGAGTGTAGGAAGGGGGAGACTAATCTTCCCATCGACTGACTCAACAACGTAACCGCAGGCCCTCCTGCCGGCTGTCTCTGAAAGTCCAGCACACGTCTTCAGCGTGTAAGGCGACGGACTTCCTTTGATCTTGAAGATGTTGACGAACTCGGATCTTGCTAGAGAACGATTGCTTTGTTCATCTAGTATGGCATACATCTTTTCAGATTCCTGGCGACATCCCGCAGGGTACACATTAACGAGGCATATCTTGGAGCATGCTCTTGCGCTCACTCCTTCTCCACACACCTCCGTGCACCTGGACGTAATCTCCGTACCAGCAGCTCCCTCTCTCTCCCCGCCGTGCTCTGATGCGGGAGGAGGCGTTTCTGACTTCCAAGGAGCTGGGCCTGGGTGTAGTGCTGAAACGTGCCGATCACTTTCACATTCACTGCATTTTGCATCCACCTTGCAGTTCTTGGCGAGATGGCTCGTGGACGAGCAGCACCTGAAACATATAGAGTTCTCTTTAAGATATTGTTTCCGATCTTCCAGGGACATCTCCCTGAAGCCTCTGCACTTCTTTAAAGGATGGGGCTTGTTGTGGATAGGGCATTGTTTGCTCATATCCTCAGGTTTCTTCTGAGTCTTTGTGTGCTCAGTTGAGGACACTTGCATTTTGTGGACAGATATTGGTGTCTTTCCATGTCTGTCGAACCTGTCTCTTCTGGCAAGTGCTGGTTGGGAGAAGAAGTTGAAGCTGGGGTCGTTCCTGGCTTTGGCTTCTTTACGGATGAATTTAACGAACGCAGAGAATGGTGGGAACACCACGTTGTGCTTTAGCTTGAACTTTGATCCAAACGTTATCCACTTCTCCTGCAGGTTAAATGGAAGCTTCTCAATGATGGGACTTACACCTCTGGAAGTGTCTAAGTACGATAGACCGGGTAGGTAGCCGTCCTGCTTTGCGGCTTCGAGTTCCGACAGCAGATCTCCAAGGTCGCGGAGCTTCTGGGGTTCCTTACTCGTCAACCTCGGGAAGTTCGCCAACCTGTCAAAGAGAGCCCTTTCAATGGCTTCGGGCGAGCCGTAGCTATCTTCCAGCCTCACCCAAGCCTTCTTCAACCCCTCTGGCAGCTGCCCCACATTGGCCGCTTTTATCCTGCAGGCCTGTCCGGCGGACTCTGGGCCGAGCCATTTGATAAGGAGGCCGAGCTCTTCTCCTGCCGACAGGTCTAAGCCCGATATGGCATCGTGGAAGCAGGACTTCCAAGCCCGATAATTCTCTGGCCTGTCATCAAACTTGATTAACCCCAAAGTCACCAGCTGGGTGCGTGCAAGGTATTTGGCGAGGTCGTAGGTGCTGGGACCTGGGCCAGGGTTGCCTTGGCTGGGGGCTCTGTTGGGGGTCTCAAGGGACCTAGAGGGGATTTGCCTCTGACTTTCTCTATTCGGCGTCCTATTCCTTTGCACTGTGTCTTCAGTTCTGCTAGCGGAGACTCTGTGGCTTGAGGCACGCCGTCTGCTTTGACCTTGGTTGGCAACTTGTGGCATGTTATACGAAGTGTTTGCGTCTGTAGAGATGTGCGGGCCTCCATCCCTTTCTCCTGTAAACCGTATGTCGGCATGGTCGCTCACGTAATCTATGGTGCGCTGTCATGGACTCTGCCACGGAATGGGAATTAAAGGTTTGTAAGCTGTCTCGGGATCAACTCCCTCCAAAATTGCCTCGAATACTTGTGTCTCGGCTAATGCAGCATCTATCTCTTTTTGTTGCTGTAGAGCCTCCAATGTGGCTTGGAGACGGGCCTGTTCAGCCTGGCGTTCCACTTGGTGTCGGGCCTGTTCCGCTTGGTGTCGGGCCTGTTCCGCTTGGTGTCGGGCCTGTTCCGCTTGGAGCCGGGCCTGTTCTTCTTGGGGTTCAGCTTGGAGACGGGCCTGTTTCGCTTGGTGTCGGGCCTGTTCCGCTGGGTGTCGGGCCTGTTCCGCTTGGAGCCGGGCCTGTTCTTCTTGGGGTTCAGCTTGGAGACGGGCCTGACTTACTTTTATTTCTATTTCACTTTCCGTATGCGCAGCTCTGGCTTGAGCTGCTACTAGTTTAGCCCGTG
The DNA here is from genome assembly GCF_052327205.1 of Somniosus microcephalus. Taxonomy (NCBI): domain Eukaryota; kingdom Metazoa; phylum Chordata; class Chondrichthyes; order Squaliformes; family Somniosidae; genus Somniosus; species Somniosus microcephalus. Next base: position 99,548,841 of record NC_140995.1, on the reverse strand, counting down.
CTCTGGCGAGGGCTACGCTTACTCTAGAACCACCCGATGACCGTGAGCCAACTTGCGACCTGTAGTAACCGGTGCTTATAGACCGATTGTCACATTCTACAGTTTCGTCAGCCTGTTTAAGGTCTTCTACTTGCTGCAAAGCATTTTCGCTATTATCTTCTGACATGTTGATGTGAGGTAGATGTGCTCTATGAGGTTAAGGCTTACTCTGGGTTCCTCCTGCTCCGCTCTTCACAGCTAACCGTATTGCTATCTTTTCACTGATATCTTTTCACTGCTATCTTTTCACTGATATCTTTTCACTGTACTGGCCGCGCTAGACGTGCTCCTATCTAGCTATCCAGCAAGTTAAACACTCATTCATAATAATTCCTCGTGAAGCCATTTAGTTGTTTTGAGGCTTTACTTGAACAAATTTGTGAAAAGATATTGCGTTTGGCCTAACATATGAAGTCAGATTACACTAGATTGTAAGTGGAGCCTCTCATGGAATTCTCCATTGCTCAAGTCAGGTTCTTCCTGGTAAAACTGCTTCCTGGGGTCAACAGGAAGAAAGGAACAGAGGCCAACTGACCTCTCACAGGAAGAAAGGAAGAAAGGTCAGATGACCTCACACAGGAAGAATGGTCAGATGACCTCACACAGGAAGAAAGGTCAGATGACCTTTCCAGCCTTCAAACTGTTAATACACAATAACTGCCACTAGAGGGTGCTATCTGCACACATAATGTTCATTGTCTCACAATGTCAATCGAATGTCCATCGATCCAGAACAGCCTCAGATGGAACAAAGGGCAGTAGAGGAGGCTGTTCCAGGACCCAGCATGGCTTATAAGGTGCCAGTGGACACTGGTACTGCCAGGCCACAGCGGGACAGAGTAAAACCAACATCAGAGACTACTCCAATCTCAAGTGCGAATGAATCTGAGAATCCACCACAAGTGGAATTAAGACGTTCAGAAAGGATTCGCAAGCAACCAGAAAGACTTATACAAACCTGTTAAATTAGTCAGGGGTTATCCATGGTTAGAGCATGCTGGTTAATTAAAATGTAGTACCTAGTAAGGGTTATTGTTTAAGAATTGCATACGGCAATCTTAAGGGGGGAGGAGTGTAGTAACCTGGGAGGTTATGAGTAACCTGATCCACCAGGTGGTGCTGTGGCAATTGCTCTCCTGAGTTAAGTCTGATCTGTACTGGTTGTACTCTTTGTTTTTGCTGCCTCATGGCAGAAGCTTTTATGTGCAAGTGTTGATTAAACCATGTTACGGAGTTAACCTGTGTCTGTCTCCATCTATGGTCACCTCAAGATACCACAGAATGAATGACCAGATCAAAGAATCATAGAATCATAGAATGGTTACAGTGTGGAAGAAGGCCATTCAGCCTGTCGAGCCCGTACCGGCTCTCTGCAAGAGCACCTCAGCTAGTCCCACACCCCTGCCCTTTCCCCATAGCCCTGCAATTATTTTTCTTTCAGGTACTTATCCAACTCCCTTTTGAAAGCCTTGATTGAGTCTGCCTCCACCACCCTTTCAGGCAGTGCATTCCAGATCCTAACCACTCACTGTGTAAAAAAGTTTTTTCTTATGTCGCCTTTGGTTCTTTTGCTAATCACCTTAAATCTGTGTCCTCTGGTTCTCGACCCTTCTGCCAATGGGAACAGTTTCTTTCCATCTACTCTGTCCAAACCCCTCATGATTTTGAACACCTCTATCAAATCTCCTCTTAATCTTTTCAATTCTAAGGAGAACAACCCCAGCTTCTCCAGTCTATCCACGTAACTGAAGTCCCTCATCCCTGGAATCATTCTCATAAATCTTTTCTGCATCCTCTCTAAAGCCTTCACATCCTTCTTAAAGTGCGATGCCCAGAATTGGACACAATACTCCTGTTGAGGCCGAACCAATGTTTTATACAGGTTCCTCATAATTTTCACGCTTTTGTACTCTATACCTCTATTCATGAAGCCCAGGTTCCCATAAGCTTTTTTAACTGCTTTCTCAATGTGCCCTGCCACCTTCAATGATTTGTGCACATATACCCCTAGGTCTCTCTGCTCATGCACCTGCTTTAGGATTGTACCCTTTAGTTTATATTTTCTCTCCTCATTCTTTCTACCAAAACTTATCACTTCACACTTTTCTGCGTTAAATTTCATCTGCCACGTGTCCGCCCATTCCTCCAGCCTGTCTATGTCTTCTTGAAGTCTATATCACTATCCTCCTCACTGTTCACTATACTTCCAAGTTTTGTGTCATCTGCAAATTTTGAAATTGTGCCTTGTGCACCCACATCCAAGTCATTAATATATATCAAGAAAAGCAGTGGTCCTAGAACCGACCCCTGGGGAACGCCACTGTATACCTTCCTCCAGTCCGAAAAAAAAACATTCACCACTACTCTCTGTTACCTGTCACTTAGCCAATTTCATATCCATGCTGCCACTGTCCCTTTTATTCCATGGGCTTCAACTTTGCTGGCGAGCCTATTATGCGGTACTTTGTCGAACGCCTTTTTGAAATCCACATGCACCACGCCAACCACATTGCCCTCATCAACCCTCTCTGTTAACTCATCAAAATACTCGATCAAGTTGGTTAAACATGATTTGCCTTCAACAAATCCGTGCTGGCTTTCCTTAATTAATCCACACTTGTCCCAGTGACTGTTAATTTTGTCCCTGATTATTGTTTCTAAAAGCTTCCCCAGTACTAAGGTTAAACTGACTGGCCTATAGTTGCTGGGTTTATCTTCACACCCTTTTTTGAACAAGGGTGTAACACTTGCAATTCTCTAGTCCTCTGGCACCACCCCCGTTTCTAAGGAGGATTGGAAGATTATGGCCAGTACCTCCGCAATTTCTTCCTTCACTTCCCTCAGCATCCTAGGATGCATCCCATCCGGTCCTGGTGACTTATCTACTTTAAGTACAGCCAGGCTTTCTAGTACCTCGTCTTTATCAAATCTTATCACATCCATTAGTGGCATAGTGGTTAGCACTGTTGCCTCACAGCGCCAGGGACCCGGGTTCGAATCCGGCCTCGGGCGACTGTCTGTGTGGAGTTTGCACATTCTCCCCGTGTTTGCGTGGGTTTCCTCCGGGTGCTCCGGTTTCCTCCCACAGTCCAAAGATGTGCGAGTTAGGTTGATTGGCTATGATAAATTGACCCTTAGTGTTAGGGGGATTAAATACGTGGGGTTACGGGGATAGGGTGGGATATGTGTTGGTGTAGGGGTTACGGGGATCGGGTGGGATATGTGTCGATGCAGGCTCGATGGGCCGAAATGGCCTCCATCTGCACTGTGGGGTTTCTGTGATTCTGTGATTAGCTCCTCTACCTCCTCCTTCACCATGTCTGTGGCAGCATCTTCTTCCTTGGTGAAGACAGATGCAAAGTACTCATTTAGTACCTCAGCCATACCCTCTGCCTCCATGCGTGGGTCTCTTTTTTGGTCCCTAATCGGCTCCATTCCAACTCTTACTACCCGTTTACTGTTTATATGCCTAAAGAAGACTTCGGGATGACCTTTTATGTTGGCTGCCATTCTATTCTCATACCATCTCTTTGCCCCTCTTATTTTCTTTTTTACTTCTCCTCTGAACTTTCTATATTTAGCCTGATTCTCAGATTTATTCTTGACCTGACCTCTATCATCCGCGCTCTTTTTCTGTTTCATCTTACTCTCTATCTCTTACATTTTCCAGGGAGCTCTGACTTTAATTGCCCTTCTTTTCCCCCTAGTGGGAATGTACCTCAACTGTAGCCAAACTATTTCCACTTTAAAGGCAGCCCATTGTTCCACTACAGTTTTGCCTGCCAATCTTTGATAATTTTTGATAGTCTTTGATATTTGATGGTGTTGGTAGAGGGAGGAACGTCGGCCAAGATGCTGGGAAAACTCGCTGCTCTTCTCTCTTTACTGGGGCAGGAGGGAGCTGTTCCGTTGGGACGGGCTTCACTTGGCCAGTGCTGGGGCTAGAGTCCTGGCAGATCATATAACTAGGGCTGTAGAGAGGGCTTTAAACTAACGAGTGGGGGGGAGGTTCCTAGAGAGCAAATAATAAAAATGACAACAGAGAAGGTCATAGACTTAGGTAGCAGTGGGTAAATTAAAAACCAGAGCGTGTCAGGAAGGGGCAGAAGGTATGGAGTAAAAGGTAAAGTAATAAAAAGGGCAAAAGCAGGAACTAAGTGTCACAAAACATCTTTGAAAGTTCTCTATCTGAATGCACGTAGCATTCGTAACAAAATAGACGAGTTAATGGCACAAATAACTACATATGGGTATGATCTTGTGGCCATTACAGAAACATGGCTGCAGGGTGACAATGCCTGGGAATTAAACATACCAGGTTATTTAATGATCAGGAAGGACAGGCAGGAAGGAAGGGGAGGTGAGGTGGCTATGTTAATAAAGGAAGGAATCATTGTAATACAGAGAAATGATATTGGGTCAAAAGATCAGGATAATGAAACAGTTTGGGTGGAGATAAGGAATAATAAGGGGAAAAAAACACTAGTGGGCGTAGTCTGTAGGCCTCCGAACAGTTGCAACTCGGTTGGACGGAGTATCAATCAGGAAATAGTTGAGGCTTGTAATAAGGGAACATCTATAATTATGGGGGATTTTAACTATCATATCAGCACGGTGGCATAGTGGTTAGCACTGTTGCCTCACAGCGCTAGGGACCCGGGTTCGAATCCGGCCTCGGGCGACTGTCTGTGTGGAGTTTGCACATTCTCCCCGTGTTTGCGTGGGTTTTCTCCGGGTGCTCCGGCTTCCTCCCACAGTCCAAAGATGTGTGGGTTAGGTTGATTGGCTATGATAAATTGACCCTTAGTGTTAGGGGCATTAAATACATGGGGTTACAGGGATAGGGTGGGATATGTGTTGGTGTAGGGGTTACGGGGATCGGGTGGGATATGTGTCAGTGCAGGCTCGATGGGCCGAAATGGCCTCTATCTGGACTGTGGGGTTTCTGTGATTAATTGGACAAATCAAATTGGGCAGGGCTGCCTTGAGGATGAGTTCATTGAGTGTATTAGGGATGGGTTTCTTGAGCAGTATGTAACTGAACTGACCAGGGGGCAAGCAACCTTAGATCTGGTCCTGTGTAACGAGACAGGATTAATTAAAAATGTCCTAGTAAAGGATCCCCTTGGAATGAGTGACCATAACATGGTTGAATTCCATATTCAATTAGAGGGTGAGAAGGTTGGATCTCAAACAAGCGTGCTAAGCTTGAATAAAGGAGACTATGAAGGTATGAGAGCGGAATTGAGTAGAGTGGATTGGGAAAATAGATTAAAGGGTAAGACGATACATGATCAGTGGTGTACATTTAAGGAGTTATTTTACAACTTCCAAAAAATATATATTCCACTGAGAAGAAAAGGGTGTAAAAGAAAAGACAGCCATCCGTGGCTAAGTAAAGAAATTAAGGATAATATTCGACTAAAAACAAGGGCATATAAGGTAGCCAAATCTAGTGGGAGGATAGAGGATTGGGAAAACTTTAAAAGACAGCAAAAAATAACAAAAAGATTGATTAAGAAAGGGAAGATAGATTATGAAAGTAAATTAGCAAAAAATATAAAAACAGATAGTAAGAGTTTTTATAGTTATATAAAAAGAAAAAGGGTGGCTAAAGTAAATGTTGGTCCCTTAGAGGATGAGACCGGGAAATTAATGGTGGGAAATATGGAGATGGCAAAAACACTGAATGAATATTTTGCATCAGTCTTTACAGTAGAGGACACTAAGAATATCCCAACACTGGACAAACAGGGGGCTATAGGGAGGGAGGAGCTAAACACGATCAAAATCACTAAGGAAGTGGTACTCGGTAAAATAATGGGACTCAAGGCGGATAAATCGCCTGGACCGGATGGCTTACATCCTAGGGTCTTGAGGGAAGTGGCGGTAGGGATTGTGGATGCATTGGTAATAATTTTCCAAAACTCCGTGGACTCGGCAAAGGTCCCGGCAGACTGGAAAACTGCTAATGTAACGCCCTTATTTAAAAAGGGCAGTAGACAGAAGGCTGGAAACTATAGACCGGTTAGCCTAACATCTGTGGTAGGTAAAATTTTGGAGTCCATTATTAAGGAGACAGTAACAGGACATTTGGATAATCATAATTTAATAGGACAAAGTCAGCATGGTTTTATGAAGGGGAAGTCATGTTTGACAAATTTGCTGGAGTTCTTTGAGGAAGTAACATATAGGGTGGATAAAGGGGAACCAGTGGACGTAGTGTATTTAGACTTCCAAAAGGCATTTGACAAGGTGCCACACAAAAGATTATTGCTTAAGATAAAAAATCACGGGATTGGGGGTAATATTCTGGCATGGATAGAGGATTGGCTATCTAACAGAAGGCAGAGAGTTGGGATAAATGGTTCATTCTCAGACTGGCAATCAGTAACTAGTGGTGTTCCGCAGGGGTCAGTGCTGGGTACCCAACCCTTTACAATCTATGTTAACGATTTGGAGGAGGGGACCGAGTGTAACATATCAAAGTTTGCAGATGATACTAAGATGGGATGGAAAGTAGTGAGTGAGGAGGACATAAAAAACCTGCAAGGGGACATAGACAGGCTAAGTAAGTGGGCAGAGATTTGGCAGATGGAATACAATACTGGAAAGTGTGAGGTTATGCACTTTGGCAGGAAAAATCGTAGAGCAAGTTATTATCTTAATGGCAAGAAACTGGAAAGTACTGAAGTACAAAGGGATCTGGGGGTCCTGGTGCACGAAACTCAAAAGGTTAGTATACAGGTGCAGCAAGTGATTAAGAAGGCCAATGGAATGTTGGCTTTCATTGCTAGAGGGATAGAATATAAAAATAGGGAGGTATTGCTTCAGTTGTACAAGGTATTGGTGAGACCGCACCTGGAATACTGCATACAGTGTTGGTGTCCATACTTAAGAAAAGACATACTTGCTCTCGAGTCAGTACAAAGAAGGTTCACTCGGTTAATCCCGGGGATGAGGGGATGGACATATGAGGAGAGGTTGAGTAGATTGGGACTCTACTCATTGGAGTTCAGAAGAATGAGAGGCGATCTTATTGAAACATATAAGATTGTGAAGGGGTTGGATCGGGTGGATGCGGGGAGGATGTTCCCGATGATGGGTGAAACTAGAACTAGGCGGCATAGTCTTAGAATAAGGGGCTGCTCTTTCAAAACTGAGATGAGGAGGAACTACTTCACTCAGAGGGTGGTCGGTCCATGGAATATGCTGCCCCAAAAAGCTGTAGAAGCTACATCATTACATAAATTTTCACAGAAATCACAGAAACCCCACAGTGCAGATAGAGGCCATTTCGGCCCATCGAGCCTGCACCGACACATATCCCACCCGATCCCTGTAACCCCTACACCAACACATATCCCACCCCATCCCCGTAACCCCCTGTATTTAATCCCCCTAACACTAAGGGTCAATTTATCATAGCCAATCAACCTAACCTGCACATCTTTGGACTGTGGGAGGAAACCGGAGCACCCGGAGGAAACCCACGCAAACACGGGGAGAATGTGCAAACTCCACACAGACAGTTGCCCGAGGCCAGATTCGAACCCGGGTCCCTGGCGCTGTGAGGCAACAGTGCTAACCACTATGCCACCGTCCAGAAATAGACAGTTTCCTAGAAGTAAAGGGAATTAAGGGTTACGGGGAGCGGGCAGGAATTTGGACATGAGTCTAGGTTCGGATCGGTCATGGCCCTGTGGGTAGCGGAGCGGGCCCAGGGGCCGTGTAGCCTGATCCTGCTCCTATTTCGTGTGTCTAATTCTGTTAGATTCAGGAGATGGTTCTGTGATAGTAGATTGGCGGTTAGGATCAGATCAGCCATGATCTTATTGAATGGCGGAGCAGGCTCGAGGGGCTGATTGGCCTACTCCTGCTCCTATTTCTTATGTTCTTATGTCACCTGAGAGGGCAGAAGGCACCTCGGTTTAGCACCTCTGATGACGCAGCACTCAGTCGGAGCTGTACTGGAGTAGCAGCTTACTTTATTTTTACAAGTACATTGTGGGTCTTGAACCCACAGCTTTCTGACTTGGAGGCGAGAGTTCAAAGGGGAAAATCAGTTAGGTTCTTCCTAACCCCTGTCCAATGACCCTTGTGATAGGATGAAAGCGCACCCATTTACAAAACTAGAAAAGTAAAGTATGGTGTGCTCATTGACCAGTTACTAAAAGTATACAGTTAGAGTGAAGCATTCAACAACAAAGTTAACCTTCAAAAGGACCCAGATGTTCACAGAAAAGTGCTAAAGGTAATTCTGGGATTTAGGGCTCAATGGGGGAAATTTTAACTCATAAAAATGGGTGGGTTAGGGTTGGATGGGAGGTCAGTTAAATATTGGGAAGACTGAAGCCATTGGGCTAGATTTTCGTGGAGCCGTCAGGCGGGGTTTCAGGCGTGTGGGTGGGGGGAAATCCCAAATTCGGGGGTCCCGACACCATCCCGCCCAAAACCCCGCCCCACGTAAGTTTCAGGGGTGGCGCGTACCCGCCCCGCACTGGGACCCGCCGAAACCAGGCGGGAAGGGATTAGTGCCAACTAACTGCCTGTTAACAGGTAGTTAACAGGCAGTTTTTAGCCTAATCCCTATTTTGAGGGGTTTCGTGTGGGTTTCCCAATGGCTCCAAACCACGCCAGGTTAGAGCAGGTGGGCCGTCGGGTTGACGGAGTTGGAGGAGTCGCGATGTCGGTGCTCAGGTGAGTGATGGGTGCATGAGTGCAAAGGTAAGTGTGTTTGATGTGTCTAAAGTCTGTAAAGACCTTTTACTTACCTGTACTTACCTTAACAGCCTTTCTTCCTGTAGCCGTCGGGAGCCCATCACTCAGCCGGAACTGAAAGCTGAACGGCTGCGATCTGTGAAAAGTGACAGCCTTCAGTTTTGAGTGCCGGTGACAGTTCTAACTGAGTCTGTGCAGAAGGACTCATGTTAGAACTCAGAGTGTTAGTGTTTCACAGCTTCAAACAGCTGAGAAACACTGATATTTCATCTGTCAAGAACTCTTGACAGATGAAATTACAGTCTGTGACGTCACCTGTTGCCGGGTGGCCCTTAATTGGCCTGCTTAGCCCGTTGGGCGGGCTCAACAAGGTCAATCAAGGGAAAATCGCGTGGATTGGCCGGACGTCGAAGTAGGCGGGTCAAAAACCCGAAAGGGGAAGTCCCGCCTTCTTCCCGACAGGTTCGGGAAAATCTACCCCATTGTTTTTGGTCCCCGCCACAAACTCCGTTCCTTAGCCACTGACTCCATCCCTCTCCCTAACATCTGTCTGAGGCTGGACCACACTGTTCGCAACCTTGGTGTCATATTTGACCCTGAAATGAGCTTCTGACTAGATATCTACGTCATAACTAAGACTGCCTATTTCCACCTCCGTAATGCCATCCGTCTCCGCCCTTGCCTCAGCTCATCCGCTGCTGACACCCTCATCCATGCCTTTGTTATCTCTCGACTTGACTATTCCAACACACTCATGGCTGGCCTCCCACATTCTACCCTACATAAACTTGAAGTCATCCAAAACTCGGCTGCCCGTGTCCTAACTCGCACCAAGTCCCGTTCATCCATCACCGCTGTGCACGCTGACCTACATTGGCTTCTGGTTAAGCAACGCCTCGATTTCAAAATTCTCATCCTTGTTTTCAAATCCCTCCATGGCCTCGCCCCTTCCTATCTCTGTAACCTCCTTCAGCCCCACAACTCCCCGAGATATCTACTCTCTAATTCTGCCCTCTTGAGCATTCCTAATTATAATCGCTCCACTTACGGTTTTAACGGAGGTGTGACAGGGTGGATAGGGGTGAGGGCGGGCAGCCAACCCGCTCCCAGGAGTTGGGTCTCTCATTTAAATATTATAATGAGGTTTGCATGCCTCATGGTGATCCACCATTTCAAATTTAACTCTGGCTGGTTGGGTTTCCCCAGGGAACCCGCCAACTATAGGGAGGCGAGCACTGCTGGATCCAGGAGGTGAGTGCTTTTAACCTTACCTGCTGGATCCAGCATCCCTGCCTCACCCACCCCCATGATCAGGCACCCCCCTGACCCGATCACCTCACGACCTGCACCCCGAGGCCTCCGATCCCCCCACGAGGCCCCCGATCCCCCCCAACGAGGCCTCTGATCCTCCCCCGAGGCCTCCGATCCCCCCCCACCCGAGGCCTCCGAGCCCCCCCGCCACAAGGCCACCAATCTCCCCTTGACCACCACCGCTCCCCCGAGGCCTCCGATCTCCCCCCCACCCCCACGAGGCCTCCAATCTCCCCCACCTCGCGTTCTCCCGGGTTTCCCGACCACTTTCTAGACCCCCAATCCCTACACACCTCCAGATTGAAATTCTGTCTAAGGTACACTTGCATAAATTAATATTAAAAATGGCTAAAAAAGATATGATCAAGCCCTTAAAATGCTGAAAAAATGAATAATCTAGATGTAAGCAGGTTAATTCGCTTGGACTGTAAGCGTTGAACTGGAGGACAGAAGTACATGTCAATTAAGATAAGCAATTTAAAAGGATTTTTCCCCAAGCTCGTGGATATGGGATTTTTGGTTTTACAAAGAAATTATCCATTCCCATTATTTTAAAGACCGCACGAGGTTAGGACAATTTGTTTTAAGATGTAGTCAAATCCCCTTGAGATATAGCGCAATATTAGATTTGGTTTGTTTATGACAGCTTTACAGTGACTGGGAACTTTCAGTGAATAATCAATAATCACACCCACATCCATTTTCTTTGCCAGTGGAGACATGGGGTGTTCACATTTGCTGTTCCAATGTCCATTACCGTACATTTGTTGACACTAAAATCCATCGTTTATTCCATACCTCATCTGTTTAATTAACCAAGGCTCTTTGAATGCTGTCAATGCTCCTTCCCCTTGTCATTTGGCCACATTGCCTGGAATTATCAGCAAACTTTATATTTCAGGAAGCATTTTCCTCTAATACACTTACAAACAGTGGAAGCGTCAGGAGCTAAGAACAGATGCCTGCAGAACTCCAGTAGGCACTGTTGGCTGAGCCGGAGCTATTTCCAATTACCATCTGCTTTTTTTTTAATCAAGCAGTTTTCACCCAAATAGCATTTACCCATTAATTTAATTAACTTTAATCTTCTTTAAAATACACTCAAACGGTACTTTCACAAATGCATTTTTACATGGATACTCCTTACATTGAGTTCCCCTTGTCCTCAAGGCACAATTTGTTCTTTCCAGATCCTTGGTGGCTTTTCCTACAGCTCTTGTGCCTTTTAGATGATTATTGATAGCATCTTGGAAAATACCCTTGAACATTTTTTCCACTATGTATGTCACACAAACTGGCCTATAACATTAGTGCTGAATTAGTTCAGTTCCATTCACAACTCCTCAGATAATGAAGCAGTCCGTGCCCGCGTGCAGCAAGACCTGGACAACATTCAGCCTTAGGCCGATAAGTGGCAAGTAACATTCATGCCACACAAGTGCCAGGCAATGACCATCTCCAACAAGAGAGAGTCTTACCACCTCCTCTTGACATTCAATGGCATTACCATCGCTGAATCCTCCACCATCAACATCCTGGGGTGTCATCACTGACTAGAAACTTAACTGGACCAGCCACATAAATACTGTGGCTACAAGAATAGGTCAGAGGCTGGGGGCTGGATTTTGCCAATGGGGAGCTTTTGGAGGCGGGACTCCCACTTGTCAGGTTTTAGTCCCGCCTCCATCGACTTCTGGCCAACCCAGTTTAAATGGTGAGAAACTTTTAAATGTTGGTGTTCAGAGAGACTTTGTTGTCCTCGTGCAAGAAACACAGAAAGCTAGCATGCAAGTACAGCAATCGATGAGGAAGGCAAATGGCATGTTGGCCTTTATTGCAAGGGGGTTGGAGTATATAAGAGTAAGGAGTCTTGCTACAATTGTACAGGGCCTTGGTGAGACCACACCTGGAGTACTGTGCACAGTTTAGGTCTCCTTATTAAGGAAGGATATACTTGCCTTGGAGGTGATGCAATGAAGGTTCACTAGATTGATTCCTGGGATGAGAGGGCTGTCCTATGATGAGAGATTGTGTACAATGGGCCTATACTCTCTGAAGTTCAGAAGAATGAGAGGTGATCTCATTGAAACATACAAGATTCTAAAGGAGATTGACAGGGTAGATGCTGAGAGGTTGTTTCCCCTGGCTGGAATGTCTAGAACTAGGGGGCATAGTCTCAGGACAAGGGGTAGGCCATTTAAGACTGAGATGAGGAGGAATTTCTCCACTCAGAGGGTTGTGAATCTTTGGAATCCTCTGCCCCAGAGGGCTGTGCATGCTGAGCCTTTGAGTATATTTAAGGCTGAGATAGATAGATATTTGGACTCTAGGGGAATCAAGGGATTTGGAGATCGGATGGGAAAGTGGAGCTGAGGTCGATGATCAGCCATGATCTTATTGAATGCCGGAGCAGGCTCGAGGGGCCGTATGGCCTACTTCTTATTTCTTATTTCTTTTACACCATCCTGACTTGGAAATATATCGCCATTCCTTCATCGTCGCTGGTCCAAAATCCTGGAACACCCTCCCTAACAGCACTGTGGGAGTACAGCTGTTCAAGAAGGCAGCTCACTACCACCTTCTCAAGGGCAATTAGGAATGGGGAATAAATGCTGGCCTTGCCAGCGATGCCCACATCCCGTGAATGAATAAGAAAATATTATGGGGGAAAAATTCGTTTGCGACCATTTTGGATCGCTAACATCGCCTGGGTGCTAAATTTAGCGCCCATGAAAACTAACGGCGGCGATTGCTAACTTCAGTTTTGGCGCTGCAAAAGGGCTCCACTTCAAGCGCTCCACTTCCTTCTTAGAGCGCTAATCCCGAATATCGGGGTGGTGTGTTCTACAGCGCTACGCACTGGGCCACTTAGCACTGCTGCATGGCAGGGCTCCTCCGTCTATTAAAGGGGAGGGCCCAAGTACACAACTTTGTGGGGCCCTACCTGGACCACCACCACCGGTGTACCGTGTACCATCTACAAGATGCACTTGGGCCAGCAGCCTGGCACAGAAGAGGAGTGCCGGGCTGCCAGATCGCGGCACGGACCCCGCGTTGAAAGATGCAACAGGCCGTGACAAGTAAGTCAGCCAATTTTTTCTCCCCCGCCCGTCACCTCCCATTTACTTACTGTCCTGTGAGCCTCCTGACGCTCCATTCCCACCCCCTGACTCAGTCACTATCATCGCCTGGCGCAGATTCAGGGGGTACAGGCCAATTTTGCAGGTGGGGCGAAAACGGGGCACTGTGCATGGTGATGAATTTAGCAGGAGTCGTTAGCGGCGGCGCGCCTGGGTGAAAAGTCGTTTACACCCTGCTAGCGCCCCCCTGGAGGTGCCAACGGGAGGCGCAAATGCACCAAATTTCTAGCCCGAGCCTAGGCCCATTAGGAACTGGGTTGTGATTAATCACTTACGGGGACTGCAAATTTCTATGGAAGATTGGCTCAATGGCTACTTTGGTTCAGAAAAGATTAAAGCACCTTGAACTACTAGGAATTCTCCAGCAAAATATATTGCAGTGCATTTCTGTTTAACAAGCTTACATTCTTGTGATCTACAACAATTTCAAAGCAGTTTGTGTCCTCCCACACTTGCCAAGGGCTGGATTTTACCAACCTCGGTGGGTGATGTTAGTGGCGAGTCCCGGCCTTGCTGCCGGCTCCAGCCCGCTGTCCAAAATGATTTTCCCCTGATTGGGCTTGTTAAGCCTGCCCAGCGCAGTTGCCGGCCAATTGAAGGAGGCAGGTCTGATGACGTCATTTGATGACGCATCAGCAGCCGGTTTCCTTAAAGGGACCATGCGCAAATTGATTTTGACTCAATATGACCCCAGAAGGTTGCAAACACCAAGCTCCATTATTCAGTGAGGAGAAGAGCAACTCCATGGTGTACAATACTTACAGATTTGACAAGTGGTTTCTTTCTGAAATTGAGTTAGTTTAACATTTCTCATAGGATTTTATCACAAATGCAATTTCATATTAAGAAAGTAGGCCTGAGATGTTTACAATTTGAATAAAAACACGTCTAATTTTATGTCACTATTTGACTGTTATGTAAAAGTAGTTTTGTAAATCGGATTTGGGTGAGGATAGCTGTGTAAATCAGATTTCACTACATCAGTTTACTATGCTGTAAGTACTGTGATTGATTTTAATATATACCGACTGATTGAACAAAAGACGAAAGATATCCATGACTGGTTACTAAGCCAGCTATCTGATTGAAAGGACTCACAGGACATTACAATAAGCCACACAGATGAAATTCAAGGGTTAATATCCGGATTCCAGAACTGGAATTCTCCAATGGTCAATTCGCATTTACATTTAGTAGAGAGTGATGTTTCCTTGGATATACGTTTTCTCTTACCATCATGATGTGTCATTGCTGTATTCTTGGGAACTTTGTACTAAAACAACTGAGGCGTAGTGTAATTTAAATGGTAACATTAATGGCCCAGTAATTCCGTTCCAAACGCGTGAGTACGGTCGGGGTACTCACGCGTCTGGCCGGAGGAAATGCCGGTTTTCAGCATGCACAGCGCATGCGGAGAAAACCGGCAATTCCTGTCCTCTGAACGAAGGGGTTCAGAGGCAGAATGCGTGCGACTGCACAGGCAGCGCGTGCGCAGTAAAATTCGCCGCTTTCATTCATGCTTTCAGTGAGGTTAAGTCCTTACAACTTACATATGAAAATAGCATGTGTAAAGTTGCTCCAGAGGCTGCGGAGGAAGATATATTTTATCGTGGAGCTTCTGAAAGGCAATATTTTTGTTTGGGAAAGGGAGGAAAGTTATTTTAAGAAATGATGAGGTAAGTTTTAAAGTTTAATTTTTTTTTTTAAACGGGTTTTCAGTACTGTAGGTAGAAGGAGCAATTGTGGCTGTGTGAATTGAATTTGCTGTGTTTATTAAATGTGAAAATGACTTCTAAAATGAGTAATGTAACATTTCCAACATTTTTAAGGAAGAAACTTTTCATCAGTAATATATTCTTTTAAGTAATTATGTATGTATGTCCGTATATATTCCTTTACGTATATGTATATATTCCTTTACTTATGTGTATGAATGTATGTATTTAATTATGATTTTCCAATAAGTTACTTTCTCTGAAAGTCATAATTAAATACATACATTCGTACACATAAGTAAAGGAATATATACATACATACATATATGCAAAGGAATATATACAGAGATACATACATAATTACTTAAAAGAATATATTACTGATGAAAAGTTTCTTTCTTAAAAATGTTGGAGTCATTTTCACATTTAATAAACACAGCAAGTTCAATTCACATAGCCACAATTGCTCCTTCTACCTACAGTACTGAAAACCTGTTTTAAAAAACAAAAATAAACTTTAAAACTTACCTCAGCATTTCTTAAAATAACTTTCCTCCCTTTCCCAAACAAAAATATTGCCTTTCAGAAGCTGCACGATAAAATATATCTCCCTCCGCAGCCTCTGGAGCAACTGTACTCATGCTTTTTTCATGTGTAAGTTGTAAGGACTTAACCTCACTGAAAGCATGAATGAAACCGGCGGATTTTACTGCGCATGCGCTGCCTGTGCAGTCGCACGCGTTCTGCCTCTGAACCCCTTTGTTCAGAGGACAGGAAATGCCGGTTTTCCCCGCATGCGCTGTGCATGCTGAAAACCGGCATTTCCTCCGGCCAGACGCGTGAGTACCCCGACCGTACTCACGCGTTTGGAACGGAATTACTGGGCCAACATTTTACATGTCAATAAAATGAAAAATTTAACAATTGCACGATTTGCCCCCTCGCATCTGCGACTGAGGGTCCAAGGAGGTGCATTGCGCAAGAGGTCATCGTCGTACGTATCCTCACACTGTTCCCTTTCGGGAACTGTATGAAGTGGTGGAATGATTTCTGGCCACGTTAACGCTCCTTCCGTGACCATAACCATCTTCATACCAGCCATTAGGGTGGTTAGTCCTGTGGCGTGAGGGTTTTACGGGCTCCCACAACCCATCTGAGGGGGGGGGCCACCCACACCCGCGGACGCAAGTATCCCGCTGGATGTCCACCCAGAATTTATAGTTGGAGTTCCGACTCCACTTGCCGGGACTGTCTGGAGCGGGGTTCGAAACCCTACTTCTTCTGGCCCAACGGCGGGGATGCTTACCGCTACGCAAAAGGCCCACTCCACGCAAAAGGTGACACCCATACGTTTCCTGCGCCTTTTCCCTCCCCGTGACTGGAGCCCTATGCTGCCACTTGAAAGACCAAGCTATCATCTGTCCTTTTTGCGGCGCCTTTGACTTCTCATTACCAATGATGAGCAGGCGCTGCGCCTCCACCTCGTTGAGGAGATTGCTGAGGTCATCATCAGTTCAATTGTGAGTTCTTTTAATGCCGTGAATTGTGCTCATTCCAGCCATTTCATGTTGCTAATCGGAGTGGGCCTTTGGCGTAGCGGTAGGATCCCCGCCGCTGGGCCAGACGGGGTAGGGTTTCGAACCCCGCTCCAGACAGTCCCGGCAAGTGGAGTCGGAGCTCCGGCTCTAAATTCTGGGTTGACATCCAGCGGGATACTTGCATCCGTGGGTGTGGGTGTGGGTGGCCCCCCCTCCTCGTATAGCTTGTGGGAGCCCGTAAAACCCTCCCGCCACAGGACTAACCACCCTAATGGCTGGTTCAAAGATGGTTACGGTCATGGAATGAGCGTTAATCACGGCCATAAATCCTTCCACCACTTCATACAGTTCCCCAAAGGGAACAGTGTGAAGACACGTATGACGACGACGTTGCTAAATAAATAAATGGAATGAAAAAATTCTATCAGGGCTTTTAAAAGTCTTTAAATTGCTTTAATTCTGTTTAAAACTACTTCAGATTCTTCAAAATAATGTAAACGTTTTTAAAAGTTTATAAAAGTTACCAAAAGCTTCATAAAAATACCAAAAACCTATTTGAAATGCTGCTCTGCATGTAAAAATGCTTTTCAGCTTGTGAGAAACATTGGGGGCGTGTCCTATTAAACTGAGACCTCGAGGGGCGCGTCTCAGTTGCACAGCGTGCTCCAGGCTTCGCGCTGGCTGCACTCCTGGGCGGCGTGACGTCAGACGCTGCCCAGGATTCTTCTCTTTCAAACAGGAATTCCAGGCGTCCCTGGAGGTGAACGGCAGGCGCGTCGGGTAAGTGCAGATCGGGGGCTTGCACGCGCGGCAAGCCCCCGACCCGAATTTCTGCCCCAATATTTTATCTTTATTGCTAAGTAGTATACACAAGCAGTAAAATGAAATGTGCTTCTATTATCGCAGACATGCATTTTCTGTGAGGGATATATTGGTCGTATGCTGTGACATCATTTCATTATTTGACATTCTTGATTTAAAAGACATTCATCCCTGTCTTTAAGCTGGAGACATCTCAGTGTTGTTTGAAATAAATGCATGGCCTAATGATGTGGGACAAAGCTTGTTAGTAGGGTTGCCAACCCTCCAGGAGTCTCCAGGAATTGAAGGTTAATCTCCAAGACACTGCTGGAAGCAACCCATTGAGATAAATCATAGGAACATTAAAAAAAAATGTCTTTCAACTCTTGTTTAGTTTGTCTGTCTGTCTGTCTGTCTGTCCGCTATACACTCAAAAGTTATAGAGCGTACCTACACGCATGTTATATCAAAAGAAAGCTTATCATTAGGGGAGTCTCATAGGCATATTTACTTTTTGGTCAGACAAAAATTGTTCGGACACTATACAAAACACGTTCAAAAATCCTCTAAAATCCGCTCATTGACCAATCCTACCGCTCATTAGCATTGAGTGACGTGATGGTTCACCAATCCTACAGTTCAGTGACCTGATGGTTGACCAATCCGCCGTCTGTGGGCGGGCCTAATCCTTCAGCCTCCCGAAACTTCGCCGCCATTTTTTTCATCCCCACAGCGACAGCACCAGCCAAACAAACCCCCACATTGCGGCTCCGCGAGCGGGAGGTGAGTTGGAGTCACTCGGGCCAGGCCTCACAACCGCTCGGCCCGAGACACAGAGTGGGCGGGGGAGCGTCAGCAGCCGTCCATAAATCGCGCTACCCGCTGCGCGGCGGCCGGGCACACCGGGTAATCAGCTGGGGTCTGTCTCGGCCCTAGAGCCTGGCCGGGCCTCAACCGCTAGGCCCTGCACGGCCACCGCGGCCTGGCTCAATTTTCAAAGCCCTTCCCCGGGTGCCAAAAGAGGGGGAGGGAGGGAGGGAGGGAGATCAGAGGGGGAGAGGTAGAGAGAGAGAGGGGACATACATGGGCAGGGAGAGAGGGGGGGAGAGAGAGAGAGGGGGCAGGGAGAGAGAGGGTCAGGGAGGGAAAGACTAACACAGAGCGCGGGACCCAGCAGCACCCAGCCATAGCGAGGGAGAGGAGAGGGGTAGAGGGAGAGAGAGGGAGGGACAGAGAGAGGGGACAGACAGGGGCAGGGAGAGAGAGGGGGGGAGAGAGGGGCAGGGAGAGAGAAGGGGGAGAGAGGGGCAGGGAGAGAGAGGGGGAGGGAGAGAGAGAGGTTCAGGGAGGGAAACAGTGACACAGAGCGGGGGAGCGGCAGTGCCCGGCCATAAACCGCTCGGCCCAAAATTGCCCTGGCAACGCCGGGCCCCCCCAGCTAGTTAGTTATAAAAATGTTGGAGATGGGGAAGAAAAGTCTGTTTGACTGACAGTCAAGGATCATGTAATTGGGTAATGAAGAGTCTGTTCACTTTCCAATTGATGTGGGAAAGTGGTGCACTGTGAGGATGGACATATCGGGAAATGGGAAAAAAGTGCGATTTTCCCCTAATTGGGCAATTGATTTCCAGCGTGTGGGAACCCCTGGCCCATTGAGTCTTTTCATACAGAAAGTCGCCTCCAATGACATCATCAATGCTGTTGGATTTAAGGCCTGCAAGCAGCCTTGGAGACTGCAAACTTTATGGTGATTGTAGTAAGGATTTCATTGATCAACTATGTCCACCAGCAGGCAAAAGTGTGCTCCACGCTTCGATGAGCCCTCCCTCCAAGCTCTGGTGGAGGGAGCAAGATCGAATAAGGAGGTGTTCTTCCCTTCCTCAGGGAGAAAAAAGCCACCCCAGCAGACTAAAGCTGTGTGGCTGCAAGTGGCCCAGGAGGTCAACTCCATATTGATGAGCCGCAGAACCTGGCTGCAATGCAGGAGGAGGTTTCATGATCTTCTCCGCACAGGAAAAATGAGTATGACTTTTCCATCACCCTCAATCTGATCCCCATCGCCTCTCCTCACCAGCACTCTGCTTTGCTAACCTCTTCCCCACATCCCATTGACACTTACAACCCTGCACCCTTACCCATTGCCTCTCTCTCTATGGTCACATTCACTTAACTATTCAACCATGTAGCCCTTACACTCCCTATCACTGTGATGCAACAACAACAGCAACTTACAACACACTGGGAGGGCTCTTTGTCTCCTTCTAAGCATCTATGCTATGCATTCTCTACACTCAGTCCTTCATTCTCACTCAAACCCCACTTGTGTCCCTCATTGCAGGAAAAGAGAGCCCACAATAAGAGGGAAAGAGCCATGACAGGAGGAGGGCCACACTGAGTAGCCCAGCTCACCGCCTGGGAGGAGGTGGCCCTGGAAATCACCGGGATCGAGGATGATTCCCAAGTGGGGGACGGACAGACGGGCACATCACAGCAAGCTGGTGACAGTTTGGCATCTCTCTCATTGACATTGCATGAGTCACTGATAATGATTCTGATGCTCTAACAGATTGACTTATGACCATCTGCACTATTCAATGTGCATGTAACCTTGACCTCACATCTGTAACTCTTTCCTTTACTCCCCCATAGGACCATCGAAAGCCCCCGTCCCCACTGTCCAGGAGGAACAGCCTGAGCCTCCAGACTCCTCAGAGAAAGCTGCAAACTCTGAGGGGGCAGTGTCAGCAGAATTCAGCGCACCCAACACCAGTGCAGACACTCACTCCTCGGTGGGACCTTGTAGAGGGTGGCGGGTGGCATGTGCGCCCAGTCAGTTATGCCCCTGACTGCCTGTGAGCGGTTCAAATCGCTCCCACGCCCCTGGGTTCTAAACCGGACTTAGGTACAGGCGGTGATACAGAAAACTCGAGTAGACAGGTGGTTTGGTGTAAGAAAACCAAGATTTTATTAAAACAGAAACGAAAACACAGTCTTATGAGAAATTACTGGTAGAAAAATTACAGGTATATAACAATAATTCTACTTATACAGGGAATGGGGAACACACGGCACATCGAGGGAAAAACAACTACTTTAACAATCCCCTTATCCTTATCCCACCCCTATACCTAACTAAATTAAGCTATGAGGGGCCAGGAATTCATGCTCACCAATCCAAAGCAAAGCCTGTTGTTTTGGCAATTGCGTTTTGAGGTCTGGTCTCCTGTGCTTTGGGGTACTCCGTCGCCACGTGGTCTCAGGGCGCGGTGCTGGAGCTGCTGCTGTGACACACCTTTCTTCTCCTCAGCTACCGTCGTCGTCTCGTCGCGATGGGTTCTCTTCTTCTCCCTCGGGCGGTCGTCGGCGATAACGTTGCGTCAGCGAGACGGTTGGCAGTTTTCACTGCTTAGATTTTACTACCCAAGCATCAAATGCCAGTATATTCGTTATGGCGTAGACACCTGTGTTTAATGCCAGTTCATTCGCAGTGTTCAACTAGCCAACATAGTCTCACTGTCCTCAGATATTTTCTTCCCCCAAGCACCAGCTTATAACTCAGCGCTCGGTCTTAATTAATGTGTCTTCTGCTGCCCTTCTCTGCTCTTTGTCGGGTCCACCATATTCTTCATCTCGGTTCGTTTCGCCTCGTTTCCTCTGCCCTCTCTCATGGCCTGGGTGTCCTGGGTGACTTTGGACTCGGGTCTCGTCCCCTACCCGCAATTGGTATGGATGTCCTTGGCTGTTAAAAACCCAATACGGGGAGCGAGAAGAGAACCCACCACGAGGCCAGGGCACGAGTGCGGGCGGCAGCAGCCCAAGGCCCAACGAGAGGTCAGAGTCCAGCAGTGAGCAGAGAGCAAGAGAGAGAGAGAGACGAGAGCGATTGCTACTAAGGGCCTACAATTATACTCCTTTCGATGGCCCTTATCTGCGTGCCAAATCAGGTCAGTCCATTGATTCACTTTTGGCGGGCTGTGTTAAATGATTGTACCAATCTAAAATAACTAGTTTTGGATGGCCGTTTATCGCACCTAATGGCCTGATGTCCGGGCCGTATTGTCATTAATGCATTTTAATCGGCCTGTCCAGCCTTGATGGCTTCCTTAAGCTGTTTCCGATTATTTATGCGGACAAACTAATGGCCTCATGCTTAGGCCTAACTGGGTTGATCTGTTCCAATTTGACGAGAATGCATATTTAATGTTTGCTTAGCTGTCTGGCCCTTCAAACACAAAAGTCCTTTTCACAGAAATGCATTTTAAGTTTCGATTTCCCAAATCTGCTTGTTCTGTGCTGCAGAGTCCAAGCTTCTAAAATCTTACAGGCTTTTGGTCACGAGGTGCAGACACCATCTTTGGGTACCCTTTTTAAATTGTCCATGGGGTCCCTTTTATTAATAACCTTGGGAGAATGTGGAAATGTTGCGAATCCTACACTCCCCCTGTGATACTAAAACTTGCTTGAAGTATCATCCTTACAAGGTGAGCAAAACTTTCTGACCCTCCATAGTCAACCTTCCCCTGTAATTACCTATCTAATATACCCACGACACATGCACTTCCCATTCCGCGAAAATGTAGTGTACATAAGCATACATAGAATAATTACAGTCTTTTACACACATCCAAGCATGGAGGGGGTCCAACACCCCTGCACCACTTGGTACACATACATCTTTATTAACAACGCGTCGCAAAATCTTTATTAAAAACAACAAACACAAAAAAACAACAATCTTTAATCAAAAATACAAGGTAAAAACTCAAACAGGTGTATCTCCCTCCACCTTCACATAATGTTCCTTCCAGATCCTCTGGTTTCGGACCTCTAACAGCTGACCTTTTCCCTTGCATTGGATGCAGACTAGATACAACACTCTCCCTAACTGGCAAACCATGAGAATGTGGGAAGCCACTCTGATCCACGAAGGGACCTCTATGTTATTGAAACTGTCCCACCAGGGTGGAATCACAATATCCAATATCTTAGTCCCTATCTCCACTGTTTTCTGCTCTAGAGTGTAAAAATGTTTCTGTGAAACTATAACGGCCTTGAGTATTTTGGTAAGGTGTTCAGGGAGAGGGGGAATTTCGTAGCCAAAATGCACTACATACTTCTGCAAATTGGTAAAATCTCCTTCACAGTGAGGTGAACAGTGGAGGGTTCAGGAATGGGGACAATTCGCTCCTGGGCCACTTGAACTTCTGCCTCGGGTTTAAAACAGAAACTGCGGTCACTAACCGGACACCAGCTATGCTGTCCATGCTGGTAGTGGGATGCGCCTGTGGTGACACAATATGTCCCACCTCCTATATATGCTACCTGCGGGGGAACATGGCCTTGTGCCATTGCCTCCATGGTACAATTTATAGGTTTCGCACCAGCAGCTCTGAACCCGCACTGCGGTTTTGAATAGGCATTCAAGTGCTGGAGACACAGGATTATGTGTGCTCCTCGGCTCCGGCACCCTGAGAGGTCAGTACCTGTCATAGCGTGCTCCCACTTTATGACTTAAGGCAGGACCGCTGTGAAACGAATGTGCGCACCCCCTTGAACGACTCCAATGTTCACGACCCTGTATACCGGCGCGGGTCGGGCTGTCCTACCCATGACCGGCATCCTAACTACTACTCCCATGTTGGTGTGGTTGGACCACCCACAATCCACGGGGACTGGGTAGGCTTCGGAAGCCGGAGTTGGCACGGGCTTAATGCATTCTCAAACGGATGGAGGGCTGCGAGGTGTTTGTTGCTGATCCAGGAGGGGACTAAATCCTGTTTTAAATCCTCCAGATTACTGCGTCCCTCGCCCAGCAACCACACCCCATACAGCACGCACACCTCGTTCTGCGCAGCCTGGTCAGAAGCGTTTCTGTCCTCCCTTATGAGGGCATTTACCGTCTTTGCGTGCTTCTCCAACTCCGCTATGATCTCCTTTAAATGGACCATTATAGCCTGGTCCTCATGCAACTCCGAGCCCACCACTTTGTTCTCATCCATTAATATCTTCCTTAACTGTGTTTTTAAACCGTTTATCTGGGTCTGCAGCTCTATGTCATCCAAACTGTTGATGACAGAGGACCCAGTGTTAAATGCAGTAAAAACATCATTCCATACTCCCCTTCTTTGTCTCCCTGCATTACCCAAAAACTCGCGGTGTGTGGTGTACAGTTCGGTTTTGTCGACATTGGCGAAATCGAACTCGTAAAACTTCCTGAACATGTCCTTTAATAGGGCCTGGTATAGCTGCTCTGTTTCCTTGGGGCACCACTCCGGTAAATGTGCCTCGGTGAGATTTAAAATCACGGAGGCTACCGCGTAGTGTACCCCCTGGTATAGCACCTGATCGGTAGGTACTAGTACCAACCCATTCCCTGGTCCCTTGGTGGTGGTGGGGCACCCTTCCCTGTGTATCCTCGCCGCCTGCGCCGTGGGCGGGGCACAAGCTCAGTGGCATTGACTGGGATCGGGGTGTATGGGACCGCACACACCTTCAGGCTGGTATCCGACTTCATCCCCTCCCCGGCGTCTTGCCACTGCCGGTGGAAAACAATGGATATGCCTGCGGGGCAGACTCTCTCTGACCCCCACATACTGATGTAAATTGCTTGATCTGGCTCCCACCACTTGTCCCAACACACACTTAATCCTCCGTGAGTCCCTGTAATCGTCCGGTGGGTGTTGTTCCCCAACTGTTCCCACTCGACTGCGGGGTTTCTCATATCTTTGTTCAGCTTCCTGAGCCACCACCACCTATCCAGAGGAATGTGTCCCTTGCACGTTAAACATATACGCTTTCCTACGGTGACACTGACCCTCGTGGTAACGACGCGTACTCTGGGGCACAGGAGGGAGGCCTCCCCGGACATGAATCCGGTTTGGCTGGAGTACTGAGACGAATTGGACCCCAGCCACCCCCCCTCGTGGATGTAGACGGCGGTCTCCTCCATCTCCCGTTCACCGCTTCTGTCGGTCGCTATAGGTGCTCTATCTCCCGAGCACCCGTAGATGTGGGAGTCTTCTACATCGCCCCTCTTTTCCAGGCTCAGTCCCATCAGGGCGAGTAGGATTACGATCCCCTTCATCCCGACAGTCTTTCTGTAATAGATACAAAAACATACAGCCAGGTCCCCAAGAGATTTTCTGGCTTGGGTGAAGCATGGTCGGTTCTCGCGATCTCGACCCAAAATACAAACTCTTAGCAGATTACTTACTTAATCTAAAACTACCCATCACCTTATTTAACTTAAGCTAAAACACCCAAACTTGAACTAAATACCTAAACTTAACAATAACCTCACATTACCTAAACTATATACATCCGCCGCCCGTCTCCGGGTGGCCAGGCTAATTCCTGGTTGGACTGCGGCACACCGCTTCCCCCGGCGTGGCCGCACCATCCTGCACTGTTGGTCCCTCGCCGCCCGTGGCGACTAGCTGGGGACCTCTGTCCTTTGACTTCCCCCTGACTCGGGAGGCTGTCCCTTTGAACTGGAGAGCTGGTGACCATGGCTTTCTCGGCTGGGGCATCCGCGGGGACCTTCTAGGGACTTTGGCGGGTGGGGCCGACTTGGCCGATGGGCCTTTAACCCGGACCGCTGTCCCCTCCGGTGCGGCCTGTGGGCTAGCCACTGCCACTGGCCGGGGATCTTCCCCCTTAGGCTTGACCTCTCCCGATCCTGGGCTAGGGGCAGGTAACTCTTCGCAGCCTGTTGCTACAGGCTGAGAGTCTCCGCCCCCAGGTCCCAAAACTGGGTCCGGGGCGGGGTCTTCACCCTCAGGTCCCTCCTCGTCTGGATCCCAGAAGAGTGGGGATTGTCCCAATCGATGGGTGGGATGGCCCCTCCCTTTAAGCAAGCCACAGCGCCTGCCTGTGCAGCCTGTGAACTCGCTCCTGCTGCAGGCCGAGGATTTTTATCCTCAGACCTTACCCCATCTGGCTGTTTTCCCCTTTCAGGTTGAAACAGTTTGCACTGGTTGATATGAAACCATTTGGTACGCCGGGGCATCTTAACTGCGTATACCATGGGGCTGGCTTTATCTACAATGCTGTAGGGCCCCATGTACAATGGCTCCAAACTTCCTACTTGGGCATAGTTCCTCACCATGACCTGATCTCCTACCTCCCACTCGTGGTGCTTTCGGGGTTCGAGCAGCAATCGGTTGCTCCGATGCTGCCTTCCCATGTTCCCAGCCTCCTGCTCGTGGACCTGTTTAAGGTGCTCAAAGAGGTTTCGGGCGAACCTGTCCCGGTTTACCTCACTGAGCTGGCCCTCCGTGAGCACTGGGGCTCGTACATGGGTGGGGGTCCGCATAACCCTGCCAGTCATCAGCTCATACGGGGTGTACCCCGTGCTTTTCGACTGGCTGGCCTGGATCCCCATCAGGACCAACGGTAGGACCTAGGCCCATTTACGGGGTGAGTCCACCGTCTCCTTCCTCAACCTTTCCTTTAGGGTCCTATTCATTCTTTCCACAACCCCTGATGACTGTGGGTTGTGGGCCACGTGCCACTTCCCCTCAATGCCTAGCAGCATAAGGGTATTCTGCATCACCTGTCCGGTGAAGTGACTCCCTTGGTCGGACTCCACATACTGTGGTAGTCCCCACCGCGAGAACACTTCCCGGACCAGGATCCTGGCAGTACCCAGAGCTGTGGCTGTTCTGCAGGGGGAGGCCTCTACCCATTTGGTGAACACGTCCACCGGGACTAGGCAGTACTTATAGCCTTCCTGGGCGGTGGGCAGGGGCCCAATGTAGTCGACCTGTATCGACTGCCATGGTCCCCCTACCCTCCTGATGTGTCCCATAGGTACCTTCCTTTTGTGGGGGTCGGGGTTATTAGCAGCGCACACAAGACAGCCTGCACAGAACTCGCGGACATCCTCCCCGAGTCCCGGCCACCATCCGCCTGTTCCACCCGCTGCCAGGTGGCCTCAGGCCCGGGGTGTCCCGCTCCTGGACCCTCATGGGCCAGTTGAAGGAATTCCCTCCGGTGCTGCTGTGGCACAACCTACTGTTTCCCCCGGAACAGCATTCCCTCTTTCACGGAGAGGGTTGCTGTGCCGTACGGACCCTCTACCCTTTTTCCCTCAGTCACCGTACTGAGGACGGCCTTGAAGATGGGGTCTTGGGCTTAGACCGTCTTAAGGTATGGGGCTAACGCTAGCCCTGCACTCCCTTGGGTCCTGTCCCTACCTCTGACTGCCGCCATGGGTCTGGACCCAAATGGGTCCCAGAAAGTGCCTGTGCGGGCACCCTCCTTGGCGAGCAGGTCAGCCTGCTGGTTGCCCTGGCTGCGGGGTTCTGTGGAGGAATGGGACTTCACCTTGTGGATGAAAACTTCCCCTTCCTCCCCCACTGCGGCTAGGATCTTTTCCAGCAAGGGTTTTACCGTGAGGGGTCTCCAGTCAGCGGAGGTATATCCGCGGCGGGACCAAATGGCCAGGTACTCCATACACAAATTGCACTTGAACATCTGTCCGAGCAAATCATGTAGTGGGTGGGGAAGATTTCGGGGTGTGTAACAACGTACACCACCGTGAACAGTTCAGCCTGCTGGGCGCTCATGGTGCTGGGGAGCTTAATCGCCAGGGCAATGTTCGCCGCTGGGTCATAAACTCCGCACCCCATGAGACGCACGTCAGCAGATACCGTGCTGGAACTGTCTACACAGATCTCGCGGCCCGTGGGATGTATCCCGGCCCGTATACCTATGTTCAGTTCCCAAACCCCTTCAATGGAACACCGGTGGGCTGTTCCAGGATATACCAGGTTGGCTGTGAGCTTTGGCTCGCAGAGACCCTTCACTCTAAGATCCATCTGTGAGAGGAGCAAGGTCCAGCGGGCAATGCGGGCACTGCTCACTGTTCCATCCTTGATCCTCCCATCCAGAAGCATCTGGGTGGGTGAGTGATGGGTGAGGAGGGTGATGGGAGAGGTGCCTGTGAAGATCAATGATCTTTTCACAGCCCAATGTGTGGCCAAGAGGTGCCGCTCACAGTTCGAGTAGCTCCTCTCCACATCCGTGAGTATCCTGGAGGAGTAGACCACCGGCCTCAGCCTGCCATGCCGCTCTTGGAGCAGCACAGTACTCAGGCTGTCCCCGCTGGCTGCTACCTCCAGGAAAAACTCTTTCCCCCCATCTATGGCCCCTGGAGCTGGTGCGGTCTGCAAGTCCCTTTTGAGCCTGACGAATGCTGCCTGGCAACCCTCATCCCAAAGCCACTCCACTCCCTTATGTAGGAGTCGGAGCAGAGGGGCTGCTGTGGCTGCATAGTCCTCAATAAAGTCTCTGCAGTACCCGGTTAGCCCTAGAAATGACCTCACACCCGTTACTGTGTTGGGGACTGGTAACTCTTGTACCGCTTCGCTCCTAGCCTTATCTATGGCCCTTTCTCCAGCGCGGACGGTCAGACCCAGGAATTTTACCTCCTGCTGGCCGATCTGCGCTTTCTTTGGGTTTACCTTAAAACCCTTCTGCCCAAACAGCTCCAGCAGTTCGGCCAATAGTGGGCCATGCTCCTCTTTCAAACCAGTGAACAGGAGCGGGTCATCCACATATTGCACCAACTATCTGGGCTGACTGAAAACCTTTGCCATACACTGATGGAAAATGCTGGGGCTGTTGTGGAAGCCCTGAGGCAAGCAGTTCCATGTGTACTGTTGCCCTTTAAATGTAAAGGCAAACTTGTACTGATCCTCCCTCCTTAAAGGGATGGATCAAAACCCGTTGGAAATATCCAGCACCGTGAAAGTGGTCGCGGATGCTGGAATACTTCCTATCAGGTCGGCAACTGCTGCTACCGTGGGTGCACAGGCTGGGATGTTACTATTGAGCACTCGATAGTCCACCGTGGCCCTCCAGGTATTGTCCGGCTTTCTAACCGGCCACAATGGAGAGTTTACGTGGGTGGCTATCGGCCTCAGAACTCCCTGCTGTACTAATGAGGACATGGCTGCTTCCAGTCCAGCTCCGCTTCCCTGGGGAAGTTGTACTGTTTCTGTGGTCGGGCCATGGGGTCCCCGTCTACGCTGACCTCAAACCCGTTGACCCTCCTGCAGTCGTGTTTGTGTGTGGCAAATGTGGCTAGGTGGGCCTGCACAAATGTCTGGAACTCCGGTGGGGTATTGCTGACCATAAGCTCGAGGTTAAAGTCCTCTTTGGGCTTCATGGTGCATAGGGTCCCCTTCCCTTCCTTTCCCGGGATCACTACTACCTCACCGTTCTTTACTTTACCTGCCCCCCATAGGTAATGATTTCTCAAATCTACTAGGATCCCGTGGCTTACAATAAAGTCGGCCCCCAGGACCCCTCTTCCACCCTCCACTTCCCATTTCATCAGGACACAGGTCCACTTGGAGCGGAGCGGTCCTAAGCGAATGGCCAGCGGGATGGAAAACGAGCCAGCCTGTTCTTTGCCTGTGAACCCCGACAGACTGTATGGGACCCCGTTAGATAGATGCGAGGTGGTGGGGTTAGCTGAGTAGACCACGGTGCATGATGCCCCCATGTCCAACAGATAGGTCCCCATCACCTTTTCTACCTCCATCTCCAAAAGGGGTCTTTTCCATTCATCATACCAGAGAGAACACAGGTAAACAGGCTGCGCTGGCTCTAGTCATGGCTGTGGGTTGGATGGGGCTGATGGGGTCAGAGCACCGGTGGCGGCTGCTACTCTCCCCTGGCCAGTCAATAAGGAACTCACGGTGTCCAAAAGTGACTCGACCTCTGCGGGAGGGATTCCTGCCCTCACCTTTTGGGCTGGGGCTGTGGAATTCTTTCCCTTGTTATCTTTCCAAGGGTTTTTGCACTCCTTCTGCCAGTGACCATCCTTCCCGCACCCGTAACAATTCGTCTTTGTGTTGGGGGGGTTATTCCCTTCCTGGTGCCACTCTTTCCTACCCGGTCCGGGTTTCACCTCATGCACCTTCCCCTTGGGTGGGTGTGCATCGGTTCCCCTACCGTTTTTATAGGCTAGAATTAGCTGCCTGATCACCATAAGTTCGGTGGTCTGGGGGTTTTTGGGGTCAAACCAGATTTCTGCCTTGTCCCGGACCTGTGGCAAGCTGTTCGCCACCAGGCAACGGAGCCAATGGGCCAGGGGATCCCCATTCAGGAACCCCCGGTTCGGCATCCCCGGACAGGCTCTCTGGTACACCGGCCATAACCGGTCCGCGAAAGCCTGCGGGGTTTCCCCTGCGAGCTGGACCGTCTCCTCCACATGGGAGAAAGGACTTCCCTCATTCATCCCCATGGCCTCCAGAACTGCATCCCTGAGCTCCTCATACCCGATCTGCCCCCTCTTACACTCGTCAGAGAGGGATTGGAGGAGACTACTCTCCAGGGAGAATAGCAGCATCTTGGCCTGCTCAGCGCCATCGCAGTCATTGACGCTGGCTGCCTGCTCCATGTCCCTGAAGTGGATCGAGGGGTCTCCCTTTTTGGATAGCTTTGGGATATGGTTGACCATAGCCCTAAGCTGTTGGGTGCTATAGGGTAATACGAACTGGTTTTGGAGGGGTCCCTCATTGTCGCCATTGATGGGTGGGCCGAAACTCTGATGCCATGCTGGGCACATCGGTCCCGGGTCCGACCTCTCTGGCGGGGGTTGCTCCACCTCCGCTTCCACCTCTGGCTCCACCCCCCCTTGCTGCCAAACCTCGCTGAAACTTGGCGCTACAGGTGGTGGTTGTGAGATCTCCTGTTCCTCAACCGGGTCGTCCCTGGGCACTACCGGTGACGTTGGAACTGTCCTCCCCTCGTTCCCCATAAAATCCGCCTGACCTGCCTTTTGCCTTCCTGAGGGCCCGGCTCAGATTTTCTATCCGCTCTTTACAGGGGCCGTGGTCTGCCTCCTCAAACCCCTGTTCGCTTGCTAGCTTGTAAGCTGCCTTTACCTCCTGTACTTTCTCTTCCTGTTTCCTAATCTGCCTTGCCAAGCGGGCGTTCTTCTCCCACAACCTTAACTCATTTCCCTTGGCCTCGGTGACTTGGCACTGTAGATATTCCAACTGGGCCTTGTGTTCTCCCATTAAATGCACTCTCTCCTGATTCAAGGCCTGCAATGCTACCAATAACTTCTCCCCTGCTAGAGCCTTATCCTGGATTTCCAGGGCTGACTCCCTTAACTCGGCTGCCTGTGCTGCAACGAGCCTGTCCAAAAGCTGGACCTGCTTTTTGAAACACATCAGCCAAATTGCCTTCTCTAAGGATTTCTTGTGTTCCTTTCCCTCTGTCCACTTAGCTGCTGCATCTACCGGATGCCCAGCCCTTAACAGAGCGGTGATCCAGTTCTTAGTGATACTCGCCTTGCTAAACACATAATCAGAAATCCTTTCCTCCATCATGGTTTGCTCATTCGAACCATTGTTGCCGGTGTCCTACCGCGGTCGCCATTTTCTGTAGGGGGTGGTGGCAGGTGACGCGTGCGCCCAGTCAGTTATGCCCCTGACTGCCTGTGAGCAGTTTGAATCGCTCCCACGCCCCTGGGTTCTAGACACCGGACTTAGGTACAGGCGGCGATACAGAAAACTCGAGTAGACAGGTGGTTTGGTGTGAGAAAACCAAGATTTTATTAAAACAGAAACGAAAACACAGTCTTTTGAGAAAATTACTGGTAGAGAACAATTACAGGCATATAAGAATAATTATACTTATACAGGGAATGGGGAACACACGGCACATCGAGGGAAAAACAACTACTTTAACAATCCCCTTATCCTTATCCCACCCCTATACCTAACTAGATTAAGCTATGAGGGGCCAGGAATTCATGCTCACCAATCCACCTAGCTTATAACTCGGTGCTCGGTCTTAATTAATACGTCTTCTACTGCCCTTCTCTGCTCTTTGTCGGGTCTACCTTATTCTTCATCTCAGTTCGTTTTGCCTCATTTCCTCTGCCCTCTCTCATGGCCCGGGTGTCCTGGGTGACTTTGGACTCGGGTCTCGTCCCCTACCCGCAATTGGTATGGATGTCCTTGGCTGTTAAAAACCCAATGCGGGGAGCGAGAAGAGAACCCGCCACGAGGCCAGGGCACAAGTGCGGGCGGCAGCAGCCCAAGGCCCAACGAGAGGTCAAAGTCCAGCAGCGAGCAGAGAGCAAGAGAGAGAGAGACAAGGGAGCGATTGCTACTAAGGGCCTACAAATATACTCCTTTCGATGGCCCTTATCTGCGCGCCAAATCAGGTCAGTCCATTGTTTCACTTTTGGCGGGTTGTGTTAAATGATTGTACCAATCTAAAATAACTAGTTTTAGATGGCCGTTTATCGCACCTAATGGCCTGATGTCTGGGCCGTATTGTCATGAATGCATTTTAATCAGCCTGTCCAGCCTTGATGGCTTCCTTAAGCTGTTTCTGATTATTTATGCAGACAAACTAATGGCCTCATGCTTAGGCCTAACTGGGTTGATCTGTTCCAATTTGACGAGAATGCATATTCAATGTTTGCTTAGCTGTCTGGCCCTTCAAACACAAAAGTCCTTTTCACAGAAATGCATTTTAAGTTTCGATTTCCCAAAGCTGCTTATTCTGTGCTGCAGAGTCCAAGCTTCTAAAATCTTACAGGCTTTTGGTCACGAGGTGCGGACGCCATCTTTGGGTACCCTTTTTAAATTGTCCATAGGGTCCCTTTTATTAGTAACCTTGGGAGAATGTGGAAATTTTGTGAATCTTACAACCTTCGTGAGATAGAGTAGTGTTGGCACCTGGTGTATCACAGCTCACAAGTGAGCATCAGCAGATGGTGGAGACAGGGACAGCAGAGGAGAGTCCTCGTCAGAGGGTGCAGGATTCTGCCAGCTCGGCTCAACTGCATGTCGACCCTGTGCCTCCGGGTCCATCCACAAGGAGAGCGGTGCTGGAACTCCAGGAACAGGTGCAGGAGTCTCTAGCAGGTTTTGTCTCCAGGGTCGCTGCAAGTGTGGAGCGAATGGAGGAGTCCATCGTGAACATGAGCAGAGCCTTTATGGAGGCATTGGCGCATGAACGCATCACAGTGGAAAGGATGGCAACCTCTGTGGAAAGGATGGCTACCTCTGTGGTAAGGCTGGCTACGGTAGAGGAGAGGATGGCAATGGCCATGGAGGAGCTTAGTTGCCAGTGTCTTGAAAACATGGTCATTGTTCAAAATAGAATGACATCTCTTGAGGAGCGATGGTCAGCTATTGAGCATACAAGCCAGACCTTCATGGAAGTCCTCTGGATTAGGACTTCCAGTGCAGAAACGGGTCCTCATGGCCCCCCCCTGAAGTGCAGCAAAGTGCTGTCGAGCCACTTGCTAGCTCTGAAGTGAAGCTGACCCACGAGAGGGAAGTTGGTGGCAGACAACAAGGAACTGGGGGCTCGTCTCCAAGCGCTCACATGACCATGCCGCTGCAAAGCCCACGGTCAGAGCCCCACCAGAGTCCTCACCCAACTGAGATGGGGGTCTCAGCCCCTGCAAGCCGCTGGAGCAGCAGACTGTTGGCGAGCCCTCACAGGTTCACAACCTCAGAGGATGCCCGCCAAAGGCGTCGAGACAGGAGCAGCAAGAAAGTGAGCAAGGGGCCTCCGCATCTGCTGAAGCCACAAGGGAAGCACAACCTAGGAGCACGCGTAAGAGGAAGATAAAGCACTAGCATTCACAAGGGTAGTCACTTGGGTGCTGTGATGTATTGTATTTGGACCAGCCATCCTTGTCATGGTATCATAAACAGATTTGATGGCAATCTGTTGAAGTTGTGGCCTGTGTCATTTCGCAAATGGGACTTTCACATTGGGGGCTTAGGGCAACTTGCAATTGTCAGTATGGTGGTCAGAGTAATAGGAATCTGCAGGTTCTTGTCCATTGTCGATGCTCTGGTAAGAAGGTGCGAGTGTAAAGGAAATAGCCATATTCCAAGAGATACACCATCCTATGAACAGATTTCTGATATTATTAATACATGACATACTGGGTTTAAAAGTCTGGAAAGCCTCGGCGACACAAGCTGTGTCAATACAGGCTTCTGAGATAAGATGAAGTGTTAACACAAAAGTTGTAAACACCACACAAGCTTTTGAAATGGGAATGAGTTATTGACAATAAAACAATGGCCCTATTGAAACAGCAAGTTGCAGCTTCCAGAATGTCTGCAGTTTGGAACCAACACTATAGCAATGCCCAAGTAAAGTGTTAAAAACTACCACTTCGAACAGGAACACAGAATATTAAAAAACCATGCGCCTTTGTAAAAGTAACATCAAATGAGAAACAGGAAACGCAATTATATATGCAACCAATTGAAATAGCTAAGAAATGCAACAAACACCCTAGTTGAAGTGTTTTTAATTTACATGTTGTAAAGGATACCTACAGAACACTTTGAAAATATGATATCAATAGATGACACCAAGCAATCACATTGTGTTTTTGTTGAAAATGGAACAGTTAGGAGTCTGTAATATAACCAGTTAAGGTGTTCTAAATGTATAAAGATACAAACAGGAGACTTTGATAAGAATGGCATCAAAGAGATACATAAAAACAATTTTTTATGATAAAATTTGAACACCTAAAGGTAGAGACATAATTATGCATGCAGCAGCTAAATTGACAGTAAGATAGAAAAAAGTCAACAGAAAGAATGACTAGAGATAATTAGCTTACATCAGCAGAAAACTTCAAAGTATAAACCACGAAAAAAAGGTATAAAAATAGAGCTTTTCAGATGGAAAGTCAGAAGTCACTGGAAAGGGAAAGTGATTCTCAACTTCAGAGGCAGGCTCTGTAAGTTTTTAATTCTTTGAGTCTCAGGGATCAAAAAGGTACTCTTATTTGATTTTGGTGGATATTCTGGATTATAAATAATAAGAAATGTATAAATGTAACAAAGTTAAGATTTGAGAATAAGGATCTCTGAGGATAAGAAATGTAAGCTATTTGTATTTTGAACTGTTAAAGTTGCGATCGACTCACTCACTAGCTGATAACTGTATGTCAGCTCTTAAATAAATCTATATATTTTTAGAATTATCTCAAATAGTATTTCTGTATCAAACTCGCAAACTCAATCTCTGTACACTCTTTTGTGAGGAGTTGCAGAATTCTGGGGGGGGGGTTTCTGGACCTTAATAATATCCGTAAGGTTACAGTCTAGTTAAACTTATTAAAGTGCTATCTGGAGGACGGTAATATCTTCAAGTCGTTCCTTTCCTTTAGGGAGAGATAGTCTGAACCTTTAGACCCAATTAAGCATCTTATAGAATTCGGCTATCTCTAATTTTAGTTGAAGGTGAACGTCTGGGGAATACGTCTGATCTGGGGTAGCCCAAAAAGGGCAAGGACTAGTAATTATCCCTTCAATTGGTGCCCAACATGTGTGTTAATGCATTGATACAGAACCTATACTTATATTTATATCTATATCCATCTTGTAAATTGTTAAGTATAGAAGGAGTGTTTTACTGACAGTGGTATTAAGACCCAGATTTAAGTCTCTAGAGACGACAAGACCCTGATCAGGCCTCATAGAACTTAAATCAGAACTCCCTCAATATACCATTGAGGTCTAGAAATTTCTTATAAAGTTCATATTATACCCTAACCGAGGTTAGGACTTGACGAAATATTAAACCCTAACCGAGGTTAGGTCCTGAAGAAATGGCCAACCCTGTCGGAATTGGCCAAGTCTTTTTTATTAGAACATTCAAACGATTGCTTTATTAGGGGAAATAATCCTATCCCTGTACCTCCACAAAACGAAGTGATAATTTTTGAAATAGAAGGCTTTGATGCCGAAGGAGCTGTTAGAACTCATGGCACGATTAATGTTGATCCCCAGAACCAGGGGATACAGAATATCCTGTGGGATAATCAAACAAATACTCCAAATCCACTAAATTCCTTAATGATAAAGTGCACACCTGCACAATTGGGAGGCCTAATGAATGGTGCCCAACAAGGTGGTGGCAACCATGGCCGAATAGCAGGGCACCCGGAGCAGCCTATGCTCCTGGGGCCATGGATTCCAGTTAAGGTGGCAAACTCATGATGAAATAAATAACAACAATCTTTGAGAAAGCTATAAACAGCTTAGAATCCATTATAATCAATGCCGACAGGCACTAGCTCACTCTTATCTAAATGCTGAAGGCGCAATGATTAATGGTCCAGTAAACCAACCCCAGCACCCACAAATTGCGCCCCTAGGTCAAGTAAACCTAAGCTCTATCTACACAATGTGTGGTAGACTGGGAAACACCAGCTAGGAAAAAACCTGCTGGATTCTAACTAACCTTGATAAATTGGAATCCTGTTGCCAAGATTGGAATGCCCAACACCTGAGGCAACTACTGCAAATGATACTAAGTTCAGACTTAATACCCCCATTAAACCAGTGAAACAACTGGGTTCAAATATACGCTTATGTTCTCATGGCAACTCAGGGAGGGCATGTAATGGGTTCCATCATGGAAATACTCACTAATACAGCCACAACTAAAGGGCTGGTAGCTGCCTACGTATTAGGCAAAGTACTTACACAGGATAATTGGGACATTGTCCACGGTTGCCTGGCCAATCAATACCAAAATACAGCCCTCAAACTTGCCTGTGAGAGTGCTCTAAATGATTATCGAGATAACCAACAAAGATGGGATAATGTCAATTGCATTATCCAATTAAATCATGACCTCTTAGGTCTACCCCAAACTAAATCTATAATGAGATCAGAAACTAGGGATAAAAAAATCCAGAGAAGGTACCTTTGGTACTCAGAAAGAAGGACTGTATAGACCCAAGTCTCAAGTCCACCCCGCCCAGACACAAACTCATGGCTCGGGACCCCCAAGAGGGTATTCCAAAAGGTTTACACCCCGAACTCGCCCACAATACGAGACAGATTTCTCCCCAGAAGGATGGAATAGATGAGGGGCTAGACCTCGAAAGGAAAGCGAAGGACATTGGAGTTCCTATGGGGACAGCTTTTACACTGGCCAAAACTATCAAAAAGCCATGGGAGGGTACCGAGAAAACCGAAATTGGGATCAAAAAGATTCCCGGCAGAACCAACGTCCACCTCAACAGGAGGATCGTCAAGAAAGTAAACGGTCTGACAAACCCCCTCAGGGATCTGGAAAACATGAAACCCCCAAGAGGGAGGAACAAAAATCAGTTAAAATAATTAAAGATAAAGATAAAGCAGCAAATGAAGCTCAGGATCCTGATTATGAACAATCCCAGGATTGAAGGCCTGGCACCCAGCCAGGGCCTCTTGAATTCCCCTATGCCTTGTCAACCTTGCCACAAACACACAAGTGAAAGCCCTGTTTGATACGGGAGCTGATTACACTTTAATAGATCCTGCAATTATAAAAACTAAGTGGACAGGTTTGGGAAGCCCAATTTATAAAAAATTATTAGGGGATTCACACAAGATAAAACCAAAATAATTAATTTTTACAAGATACTTTTACTATATATGGAATCACGGTGACCCTAGATGTGGGACTGGTACCACAATTGGCCTGTTCCCTCATTATAGGGCAACCAAACATGAAACGTTACCTTAAAATTTCAACCAGACCTGTAGAAGCATCCACAGGCCAGGATGACAGGGAAAAACATGCTCGAGTACAGCTTGATCGAACTTGCCTAGAGGGGGAAGGCAAAGACCTCCTCAGAAACTCATAAATAAATACTATCCTTATCTACAACGCCATCCAAATCAACGTGCAAAGATAGAGCATCTCCCCATCATGGAGGATGATGATACGGAGGAGGGAATCAGACAAATACCTATGAGACCGCTTACAGAATACCATCAAGTTATTTACTGTGATGGGTCGTCAATGACGATTAAAAAAGAGACATCCCAACAATCCTCAGCTGGGATGGGGATAGTAGTAGGGACTTTGAGATTCCTATTCTTTTTATCCAGAAGAATTACTGTCTATACCCCTTGGCCATAAGACAGTGCAATATACTGAAGCCGCAGCATTACGGTATGCTTTAGAGAAAGCAGACCTTATTAAACCCACACTGTGGGAAGATATTCTCCATTCGAGAATGGAGAAAAAGAATTGTCAGGCGATTCATATAAATGGGCATACCACTGGGACAGTACACGCAAAAGGAGTGCAAGCTAAGCAAATCTGGCCAACATGAGTGCGTCCCTTGCATCCCGGGCAGCAATGTGGTCGCGCGCTGGCACCTTCTGGCCTGTGCAGCTTCAGGTGGGTGAGCAGCAGCTTGGCGCTCCTGTTGTTGCTCCTGCTGTTGGTGGTGCTGTTGTTCATGGTTCTGCTGCTGCCGCGGCTGGTCTTCGTCCGGATCTGATGTCCAGGAGGAAAGGAAATAAATGGTTCCCATGCTTCTGGTATATACCTCAGTCGAGGAAGCGCTCAGTCAAGGTGGGGAGAGGGGTTTCCCAGGAGGTCACACTGGAGATGGGTGTCAGGCTCCAAACTTCCACAACAATGAATCGGCCTGCTAAAAGTTCTCCCAGACCTGAGACAACAAAGTTCTGCCACCTGAAAATGATCATTGGTGAAAGCTCATTTTTAATGGTGGAGCTGTAGCTGTTAGTAAGTGTTACATTGTTATAGTATCACATCGTTAAATGGAACTACTTTGGTATGGAACTACTTTGGTATGGTGTAGTTATATTGCTATGTGGCACACTGTGCACGGGCAGTGCACAGTGCAGCGTCGGACATCTTGTATCTCTCCACACCATGCGGCAGCACTGTAACAAAAGCAAGAATACAGCTAAGTAAAGCACTAACTAAAATGA